>NC_056668.1:103329567-104529567 GCF_018350195.1 Panthera tigris | reverse complement strand
ACCTGGCTAGTAACTAGGCCTTTTGGCTTTTCCTTTTCTGGAGGAAAAGAGAGATCCCAAAAAGACCTTTCTTTTTTTTTTTTTTCTTTAAGTGTCCAGACTTTTGGAAGCACCCCAGAGCTGGTATATTTCTCCTTGGCTGCCTGTCATAAGTTATTATCTATTTCAGTTCATAGCAGTCAGTGCCACTTCTGAACCGTCAACAAAGCAGGATTAGTGGCAATGTGGTTGCATCAGTGTCTGTAGTACTATTCTAATAAAGACCAGTAAACATGACTGAAATTTAAGACAGTGTCCTTGGAAGAACTCCTCCCAAGGTGTTCTATGATTACAACAAGTTAGTGAAGGATTTAAGAGCTGTGATGAACGTTCTGGTAGGTTAGGGGTGGCCATGGAGGAGTTTTAAGCTTGAGAATGACACATCTGATTGGCTCTTTTGAAAAAGTAACTTCGGAAGAGTAACTGTGACAATAGAGCTATAGCATGAATGCAATACTGGATGCAGGAACAATGAGAGGCAGCAGCTATGATCCTGGCAGTCTGTGTATGGGACCCAAGCTGAGAGGTAGTGGAAATGCAGAGAAGTGAAATAATTTGGGAGGTATTTTGCAGTAGGATAGTCAGGTCTTGATAGTCAGTTGAATTTGGTGAAAGGAGGAGTGAGGAATCAGGAGATTCAAAGATGACTCCCAAATTTCTGGTTTGGTTGACTGGAGAAAGTGCAGGGTCGGAGGATAATATGTTGAGGTTTTGTTCATGTCAAGTATGAGTATTTTAGGGCACCCAGGTGGAAATGTCCATTCGATGGTCAGATATACTACCTAGCATTTTGACATGTAGAGGATTATTCAAACAAGTGTGAATAGCAGTCTACAGCACAGCTCAGAGAATCTATTCCCACCCTAACCTTATAATCTAGTGCCCACCCTTACCCTCCACTCCATTCCAACTACACCAGCTTCATTTTTGTGGTCCTACCACACAGACACACTATAGGCTGAAGATTTTTGCAGTGGCTATTCTCTCTGCCTGGAATGTTTTCCCCAGATCTGCATGTCTAACTCCTTAAAAGCTTTGCTCATATTTTTCCTTCTCAGTGAGACCTTACCAAGACCACACTATTTAAAATTGTGATCCCAACCCCCTCTCCCCCACATTACTGCTCTTTCTTTCCTTGGTCTTCTTACTCTTTATTCCATAGTTCTTATCATCTGGTATCATACTGTATTGTGTATTTATTCACTCTATCTATCGTTTATTGTCTCTGTCCCTTTATAAAAATGGAGGCTCTATATAAGCAAAGATCATTATCTGTTCACTGATCTATCCAAGTGCCCAGGATAGTGCTTGGCACACTTAGGTCAATGAATAAGTATTTGTTGAATGAGTGAATGAATGTTTTTGTAGCACTTAAGTACCCCATCTATTGACTTTCTGAAGCATCAGAGTCTCTGTGTGGGAGCCCCCATCCCCACCACTGTGGGAGTCAAGGAAAGAATGAGGTCCGTATGTGCCAGAAGAGGTAGAGATGAGAGGATTGGGATGGACCTTGAAGAAAGGAGACAGTTTGGATAGGTACAGAGAAGATGGAGAGGACATTTGGTAGACAAGAGTACTATGCCTGTGATAATTGGCTGAGAGGCAATCGGTTGAGAAGTGTTTGGTTTAGTTCCTATCAGAAAACAGACTGGTGTATTGAGCAGTTAGACTATTCATTAAATAGTATCTAAAATAAATTCAGTATCTGTTATATGCTAGGTACTTTTTGTATACTATCCTAATCTTCCCATCAACCTATATAATAGTATTGCATGGTATCTCAAAAGAATTAAATTACTGGACTCTGAGTACATGATTGGCAGCTACTTGGTATTCAGTGTGAGTTTGACTCCAAAGCTTCTGCTCTTTCTACTCCAATATCATGCCTTAAAGAAATGAATGGGTCTGACTGTGGGATCCTCTGCCCACTGGAAATCCTCAGATTCCTCCAGCCTCTGGAGAACTTGAAGTGATCCAATCATGGACTCTGGGAACAGTGAGCAATTGATGGAATGCCACTTTATCCTTTACTCCTCACTGCACCTCTTGAAAGAGAAAAACTATTCCTTTCCTCTCCACTACTACCATACTTACACTTCCAGTCACCAAATGTGTGGAGGTTTCTCCCAGCAACCAATTGACCAGTTCTCAGTGGACACCAGTTAGATGTTCTACAATTTCACTCAGTTTTGACACTAACTTCCTGTAGTTAGCAGAGACCCCCACAGGTTAAGGGCTCGGTCCTACAAAAATGTCCCCTTCCCTCTAATGTCAGGTGCCAGTCACAAGTCCAGGTTGTCACCTGTGCTTATGACTGATCAGCTGTAAATTGGAAGTTTCTATGACCCCATTGTCAGGTTCAATAATTTGCTAGAACAGCACACAGAACTCAGGAAAACAGTTTACTACTAAATTACTGGTTTATAATAACAGGATATATGAATCAGGAGCATGCAGATGTAAAAGATACATAGGTCAAGCTATGTGGGAAAGGGCTCAGAACTTTCATGTCTTCTCTAGGTGCACCACCCTCCCACCACCTCCTCCTTGTGTTCACCAACCTGGAAGCCCTCTCCCTCTAACCCCATACTTCAAGGACTTTTATGGAGGCTTCATTACATAGTCATGATTCATTAAATTATTTGCCATTGGTGATTAATTCAACCTCTACCACCTCTCCTCTCCCTGGAGGTCTGACTTTTAGTCCCACGCCCCCTAATCACATGGCTGGTTCCTCTGGCAACAAGTCCCCATTTGTTATCTAGGATCTTTCCAAAATCAGCTCATGAATGTAAACTCTGGTGTGGTTGAAAGAGGCTAGTTATGAATAACAGAAGATACTTCTTTCACCTTTCTAGAGCTATTACAGGAACAAAAGACCACATATAACAAAAGATGTCCCCATCATTCCTTATTGCTTAGGAAATTCCAATGGTTTGGGGATCTCTGTGCCAGGAACTGGGAGGAAGACCAAATATATATTTCTTATTATAAATTACAGTATCACATCTCTGCTTCCCTCTTAATTTCCCTTTCATTTGGGTGTTCCTGCAGTTGAGACATAAGCACCTAATACCCATTTCTTGGGAATGGAAGGGAGCAAACTCTGGACTTCAAATTCTTCCCCATTTTCTTTGCCCTGTGACTCTGGGACAGTTACTTAACCTCTCCAAAGCTCAGAAGCCTTATTTATTAAATAAACATAATAATAGTACTTGCCTAATAAAGCTGTTATGAGAATCAGAAGGGATTAATGCCTGCAAACTTCCAGCCCTTGTGCATGACACATAGCAAGAGCTCAGTAAACGCTAGCGACCAGAGCACTTGCCCTATAGTATTTTATGTGCCCTTTATCTGTTTCCCCCACTAACAGTAAGCAACTTAAAGGCTTGAAGCATAGGGTATTCATTTTTGTATTTCCATACTTAATATTACACAAATAAATAACTGAACATACTATAATTCCACTGAATTCAGTAAATATCCAGGATTCTGGTATGTGCTGAGCTCTGCACTGATGGTGAAAAGTTGTGCAGAGTTGAAAAAAGTCCTACCTTTGGGTAATCTAGACTAACTGATGGTAGTTAAATTTGAACAGTATTGAATGACATCTATTTGTTGAACGAAATAATTTTAGATAATACTAATAAGAATAGTTACCATTTTTTACCCCTTTGTTACATGCCTGGTACATGAACAATTTCATTTCATCCCCATACTAACCCTACATGATAGGTACTATTTTTATCCCTACCCAAAAGAAAAATAAACATATTCCAAAAGGCTAAGTAATTTGTTCAAGTTCAATTAAAAAGTACTAAAAATGGTGCTCAAACTCAGGGCTTTGTGACTCCAAAATTCATACTCTTTTTAGCTTTCTCTCTACACATGGTGTGAAGTACTTATAGAAACATCTCCCAAACATCCAAACATTTATGAAGGGGAGCATGTAGATAATATTGTACCTAATGGAGAAGACATGGAAGGCCATAGGCCAGTTATTGTCAAACTGACAGAAACTCATTGACAAGGGTGACCCATGGCCCACCTACTCTATCCATTCTTTTAGTGGGTAACTAGGATGTGTGGACAACCAAGAAATGTAGGAGCAAAAGTTGGGTAGCATTTGAATATACATCTACTGTACAAATAAAAGTATGGATGATTCCTACTTGAACTATAGGACATATTTGCTGAAGGGTTTTGATTAGCAAATAGCAGATCAAAATTATGTTGATACACTAGTATATATTGAAGGATTAACAAAATAACCCAAAACAAAAGTAAATAATATACTTAAGAACTGCTAATAAGAAACCCTTAATTCCTTATTAAACTGAAGTCTATGAAATCTCATGTCATTTATCCATACAACAAAATGAAACACCTACATGTATGAACCAGTTCTCAGGCCATTATCTGGACCCTTGTGGCTTGGCACTGGGCCACACAGATCATACACTGAGAATTGCTCTCATGTTACATTGTAACAACAATTATAATTGAGACCTGTGTTCATTAGACCCAAAAGTCACTTTTAAAGCTCAGGTTAGTGAACCAGACACCATTCATGAGGCATGAAGACCGGGACTGTGAACCTTTTATTTCAGGGAAAACAGAGTGTAGTCATAGAGAAAAGTCCAGAGTTGAAATAAAAGAGAAGAGGAAAATCAGAGCAAGCAAGAAATGAAACCACTTATCACTTAATACAACTATCAATATATTATTATTATTATGTAATAATTATCAAGTGTTTATTATATGCCTGAGATTATGCTAACTGCTTTGTATATATTACCTTGTTTAAATTTCAAAACAAATCAATAAGGTAGTAACTGTTACCAACCCCCTGTTTATAGCTGAGGAATGGAGGCCTAGAAAGGATAAGTACCTTCTTTCAAAATCACTTAGCAGTAGAGTCGGATTTTGAACCCAAAGCCCATCCTCTTAACCACTAACCAATTCCATTACTATATGCTGAGTTTAATGTCCTCTCAGCTAATGTCCTATTAGAAATCAGACTACATCTCTTAACATAAGAGTTATCACTCAAACTGAGATACTTTTAACAATAAAAGGGGGCACTCTTTTTTGTGGTTGTTGGGCATTCACCAGGACGGTCCCAGGGAAACAGGGACATATAGCCAGCCTATTAAATATATTTCCACTTGACATTCTGACATGATACATACACAGCAAGAATTCAAATGCCAGTTTGTAACCGTAGTTGAGAATACTCAACTTAGATGGTATACCACAAACACCTGCAGGGTAACCACTATGATATATGTATCGATGTGTTAGCAGATCTCTAATGCACTTGGAGAAAATTTATTTTCCAGGTTTGAAAGGGATCAATCAATTGTATGGGTCCAAAATAGTGCTTTGTGACTTTGTAAAGCAAAGTTGCACTACAAAAATCCACAGAGGCAAGAAACTATTTCAATGAAACGCTGGGACCTAGTTACAAAGCCAGCTCCCAACATCCCTGGCCCAGCAGGAAGGCAGTTCTGCTAAATAGGAGACAGGCACAGCTGAAGCATCTGGATGGGTCCAGGCTAGACTGACTGGGATATCAGAGCAGTACCAGAGCAAGAAAGGTAGAGGCATTATGGTTGGGGCAAGTGAGGGGTGGGAGAGAAAGAACAAAATAAGGCTGCAGAGGCAAGCTGAGATGTGATCAATGTTAGTTATGCAGATTCCTTTCAGACATTGATCCTTTTATGATAATTATTTTTGTGAATTGAAAAAGGAATTTTAAAAATTCTTCTGCATAGATATTCATTTAAATCATCACAAAACATAAGCCATCACAAAACATACCTATCTCTGGGAGCTGAAGATTCCTACATTCATTCAACAAATATTTTTTGAGAGTCCATTAAATGTTCCAGAAAGTCTTCTAGGAGCTAGAGATATGTATCTCAATGCTTTTATGGAAAATGGCCCTTTAAAAAGGTATTTATATAAACAGTATTTTTCAAGTCATGAAAATTATATTCCCTCTCTAGTCCTCAGTTCCCTCAAGTGCAAAATGAGGGCACTGACCTGAATACCTCCCCAGGCCTCTTCCAGCTCTAAAATCCTATGACCCTGTTGTCATTTTCATCGGGTTGGTGTGAAGGGCAATGCCTCTCTTTATTCAACTTTTCGAATATTAATATTAAAAATCTAAGTCCATCTGACTGCAACACATTCCATGTTTTTCCATTTGCTGAATACAAATAAAAAGGTTAAATACCTAAATCACTGAGGAATTAATTAGGAGGTATGGTTATGTGCCCAATATGTAACAGATCTTTCCACTGACAGCTACACCAGAAAAATCTTACTCTGCATTTTGTGGGCCTTATGTAAACCAGTATTCCAGAGAAACCAGAAGTGGCATCACACCATAATTAAGGAAGAAATTTTATTTTCCTTTTTTTTTATTCTTGAATCTGAAATGGGTAAATAGACTCCAAAGATGGCCACCCTTTTCCAAAATAAGAAGAAAGTCACCATTTCAAGGTCAGGACTGGTAGGAATTAGCAAGCTAATGTAGGCAGAAAATCAGTCTTAAGGTTCCCATTCTCCATGTCAGCACTATGAAGTGACTTACATATCCAACCTCTATGCCTCATAAGAAGTCTATTTGGTAAGCATTGTTACTTTCCATTTTAAGATGAGGAAACTAGGTATGAGAAAGGGCAAGTAAATTATTCATGATTTAGCTAGGAAGGGGTCAGAGTTGAGATGCCATTTGAGTCCAGAACCCTACTCTTTGCAGGTACTTCGCTTTCTGGGCTACCCACAACATGTTTAATGCAGTTTAAAGACTCCAAATTTAATTATATATTCAGAATTTTAACTTTTGGTTCTTCACATGTAACTTCATAGTATTATTATATTAAAATAACATAGAGGTACTCCTGATTAAAGAGAATTTCTTTAAGGTCTGTCAGACAATTTTGGCATCTGTTATGTTGTCATTGGCATCTACTGATTGTCTTTTCCCCTGTGAATTATGGTTTTTCTGATGTGTGTGTGTGTGTGTGTGTGTGTGTGTGTGTGTGTGTTGAGTAATTTTGGATTGTGTTCTGGATATTTTGAACATTATGTTTTGAGACTCTGTTACTTAAATCCTATGGAGAGTGTTGATATTTTCACATTAGCAGTTAACTGTCCAATTAGGTTCAGGCCACAAGCTCCCACCAGCTTTCTGTGCCTTATGGTTTCAATGTCAGTTTCTTTCTTTTTCCCAGTCCTCCCACATGTGTGCCACTGGTTATGAAGATACAAGTAAATGCATAGCACAGTGCCCAGTACATATAGATGCTCAAATATTGCTACATGTTCTCTTTGAATTGTCATACCTATGTCTATCTAATTTAGTTAAATCACATGAATGAGGATTGATTTGTTTTGAGATCAGACAAGGAACTAAGCCAAATTAGTGAAGAGCAGTTGATTTAACACCAGCATGGTGAGGAAAAATGAACAGAGTTTGTGGATTCAGGGACAAAATTTGAATAGAAATTTGGGCATGTAATAACTTTGTAACTCTGGGTGAGTTACTCCAACTCTCCGAGTTTCTGTTTCATTCTCTGTAAAACAAAGCAAATAATACATTGCAGGATATTTTTACAGATTAAATAAAAATATACAAATTAAATACTGAAATTAAAATATATTAAACCCCTAGTACAAATACATGGCACATAGTAAGTACTATACTTAATAAATATTTTCATTACAATTTAAGAAAACATGTACTCTAATAAAGTTATTAAAAAGAAAGAACAGTGATATTTTCAGTGCACTTAACAAAAGTCTACTTTTGTTTTGCTTTGCTTTGAGAATATATTCTCATTAGTGAAAGATGCTAATGGGGTTATAATGGGCTAAAACCCTTCCAATGGCAAGCAGTGAAACTGATGGCCTTTTAGATTTCACATGATCTAGCCCCTATCTCTCCGACCTTATTTCCTACCACTGCCCCTTCATTTACTATTTTAGGATCCCCAAATTGTCTAACCCCAGTACCTTTGCATCAGCTCTTTCCCCTTTCCCAAAATCTACACGTGGCCAATATTTTCTCATTATTCGGGCCTCAGAGCAAATGTAATCTGTCCAGAGAGACTTCTTCTGATCACCCCATCCCAAATCATGGCCCTACCTCCACCCATTACTGTCCATCCTATTACCCTAATTTTATTCACAGCATTTATCACTATCTGAAATTATTTAAGTTATCTGTTTATTTAGTTTTTTGTTTATTGTCTATTTTTACCCAGGAAAATATCAGCTTTATGACATAGGTATCTCTATATTTCTACTGTGGTATCCCCAAGGCCTAGAACAGTGTCGAGCACATAAAAGCCTTTTAAATACTTGTTGAAGGAATAAATAAGCAAAGTTGCATTTTGTTGCCTATAATTCTTGAACTGTTTTACTCTACTAGAAGAAAACCTATAAATATTATTTGTTCATTCAATTGGACTTTTTTTTCAATTTCTCGTCCCCCAAACATTCAATAATTCATCCAACATACCTGAATAAAGTTTTCATTTGGATTGATTTCCACATTTAAAGTTTTGATTTAATATTTTTGTTATAGAAGAATCCAATGAAAATAGGAAGCCATTAATTGTGCAACTTCTTGGCATCCAACACATGCATATGGTGTGGCTACATGGGGCTCCTGAGCAGGGCATTAAATTATATAACAATCACAGGATACTAATAACACACCTGAGGTTTCATAAGACAAAATGATCTATCTAATCACCTATGATTAGTGCCATCGCTCCCTCTAGGGAAAGCAGTCTTCAGCTTTGTACAAGACGAATGTGGATTCCTGACCGAAAGATGCAGCCAGACAGTCATGTCTGAGAAATATAAATTCTGTGATGATTCTAGCCAACTTCAATCTCTAATGTGGCTGAAAATGAACAGAGGTTGGATATTGGATTTCAGGCCAAAAGAGCTTCTCCTGAACTGGCTATTACATGTGTCATATGTCAATCCCTTTGGTCCACTTCATTTGGCAGAATTTGTTCAAGACAAGCCCGGGGGTCATTTATCCTCCTCACTAATGAGCTATCCCTCCAGCAGAGTAGCTCTCCCCAAGCTGGGGCCCAAGTCATTAACAGAAGGATCTGGAGGATACATTCAAATCTTGGGAGACCATTTGACAGAAAGAATTTGGGATTCAAAGTCACCGAATTATGAAGAGTCACTCTGAGTCTCACAGAAGCTTAGATACCTCAGTAAAATAGACATTTAAATTAATTTTTTATGATAAGCTTACTAATTACATATAGTTCTAGAGATTGAGAAATGGATTTAAATATCTATCCCACCCACATCCACAAACCTACATCCCAAAAGATAATCACTATTGTAATTTCCTTGGCATCCTTCTAAAAATGTTCTAGGTAAATGTAAACATACATCTATATATGCTACCACTTAGGTAAATAGATGGCTGGGTAGTAATGGGGTCAATAAATATGATTCCTCAACTTATATTGTGTGGCAGATTGCAATGATGGCCCCAATGCTTCACTCCTTCCTGTAACTTTGCAGTGCTCTCCTGCCATAGGTAGTTGATCTGCCCTATGTCTTGACACTAGACTCATCTATGTGATTTGGTTTGGCTACTGGGTGATGAGGGACACAGGAAGCAGAGCTGAGTTGTCCCAGACTCCCTAGCCTAGGTCCAGTCTGGACCACCCAACAGCCTGGCAGCCCTTAGATTTGTGAGTATGCCCAACTAAGAGCAGTAAAGACTTCTGGCTACCTCTCCTCTCCCCATCTGACACCAAATGCTTAGGGAATGAACACTTTTTCCATAGCCACTGAAATTGGTGATTATTAGTTATGCAATGTTATTATGACAATAGGTAACTGATCCCTATGTCTTGTAGCTCTTTCCATAGTGGCATATAAAGACCTACCTCCTTTTGTTTTAATTACTGAAAAATATTCCATTGTACGTGAGTGTACTCAATTTATTCAATTCATTCTCTATAGACAAGCATTTATATTGTTTCTAGTTTTTTGCAAGACAAACAACACTACATAGAACATATATAGACAGATATCTTCCCATACTTGGCACATTGATCCAAAGAATAAACTCCTAGAGGTAGAATTGCTATGCTGAAGGACAGTGCACTTTAAATTTTGCTGGAAATTGTCATAAAAACTTGCTTCTAAAGTATCTGTGCCAGGTCTTGATTTTATTTTAAAGATGAGAATGTTTTCAGCCTCTTCTAGAGTAATACATCTTTTTGAAAGACTATTATAGGAATTTGATATTTATTAGCTTCTAAATTTTATTAACTGGCTTGTAGTGTTTTGCCTTCAAATTATACAAAGTATTGATTATTACCATCATTATTTATGTTTTGAGATATAGAGCTTTTTCTTCTTTTCTTTCTCTTTCTTTCTCTTTCTTTCTTTCTTTCTTTCTTTCTTTCTTTCTTTCTTTCTTTCTTTCTTTCTTTCTTTCTTTCTTTCTTTCTTTCTTTCTCATTTTTAAATGTAAGAAATTATATCCTCAAAGTCAGACTTCATTTGCTCAGCATGTCTGACCTGGAAAATTTCGATGAAGGACTGGGAGCCCATAAAGGGTTCCAGGACATAGTAAGAGCATAAAGGCCTAAGGGAAGTAGGACTCAATGGCCACCAACACTGCATTTCTCTTCGTAAGAGTTGCAGCTCTTTTGGGGTGCCTGGGTGGCTAAGTCGGTTGAGTGTCCGACTTCGGCTCAGGTCATGATCTCGCAGTTTGTGAGTTTGAGCCCTGCGTCAGGCTCTGTGCAAACAGCTCAGAGCCTGGAGCCTGCTTCAGATTCTGTCTCCCTCTCTCTCTGCCCCTCCCCCACTCACACTCTGTCTCTCTCTCCTTCAAAAATAAATAAACATTAAAAAAATTTTAAAAAGTGTTGCAGCTCTTACGCAATAGAAAGAACAAGGTTTTGGAGCTCACTGAAATTCAGTTTGTCTCAGGGTTTTGTCCTTTATATACTGTGTGAATTTGAGCATGTTATGTAAATCTGTGGGCCTTAGTTTCCTCGCCAAGGAAACTTCATCAAGGAGATGATGAAACATATGTACTCACCATTTTGTGACATCTAGTCCTCTTCTCATATGTCTGGGAACAAGCGAAAACACGAGATGACCACTGGAGCAACTCATACTGTGGAGATAAGGAAACATACTGAAGTGGAGAGAACACCACAAACCTGAGTAGAAACACTCAACATGCCTCTTAGTGGCTGAGTGATCTTGAGTGTGGTCAGTTCATTTCACTATAATTTTTTCCTCTGGACACATGGAACCTGAGTTGCAGGGCTGGTCTGAGGATTAGAGGTACTGTGTGTGAAGCACCTCACACAGGGCCTGGCTCACAGTAGATAGTACTTTTACATGTGTGACTTTCATGACTGTAAATGAATGGTTGTTACTTTCCCTCACTCTCTTCTCGTACAGTATTTTATATAATTTAGGAGCATATTCTCCACATTTCCAGATCTCTGAAAATGCTCTGTGGCTTAATATCAGTGATACTTTATAAATGCTGTCAACCAGGCTGTAGTTACAGTGTAATTGTCATTGCTTGTGAATGGGGAAGTTGGTGACATGAATGGACAACTAGAACCTCTCAGTGTCTCAGTTCACAGACCACTTAAAGACCATTTGAAGAAGGACTAGGATTCCCACTTATCTGAAGACTGGTTATTTCTACTAGTGCCATTTTTATTACCTTATGTTACAGCCAACATTTATTAAGCACCTAATAAGGAATCTGAGCTAAGACTGAGAAATGCAAAGATCTAAGAGTCTTACAATATCACCAGGAAAATAGGGCACAGACATAAAACATAATACATAATTAACTGTACAAGGCAGTCTGTGGCCGGTGCCAAGAAATAGTGCAAACACCGTATAAATGCTTTGGGAAGCAGAGAGAGAGAGAGAGAGAGAGAGAGAGAGAGAGAGAGAGAGAGAGAGAGAAATGGCTGGGAAGGTGGGAGTTCAGAGGAAAATTGTCATGGGACTTTATTATTTATTTTTTTAATGAGGATAGGATTTAGGGATGAAGGGAGATCTTTTTGGCATGGGGATAGCTAGAACAAAGGAGCAGTGTAAAAACATGAAAGGGTGTGAAAAAATATTAATAGTCTCTTTAGGGCGAAGCATCAGGCACCAGATGAAGAAATGGTGTGGCAAAGAAGAAAGGTGAGAAAGTTAGGTACAGGCTAGATTGTGACCTTAGAGTTGCACCGTCTGTCCCTCCCTATTTTAATTCATAAGTTAATGACGTGAATACTTGTGGATGATTGCCATTTAGGCCATTGAGAATAGGAGGGAAATTTCTTCTTCATGGATGATTTGATCTGATTATTCAGAACTGGAAGAGGTCTCAAAAGACAGTTTGTCCTGCTATCTCACTATTACTGGAAAAAAAAATGGCATAATTATCAACCACCCAGAAATGGAGATCATTATTTTTGGCAGATGTCCTTTAAATGTAATTGGTTCAATTTGATAACCCCAGGAAACAAGTTGATCCTTCTGGTTCCTGAGAATCTTTATAGAGACATTTCTGTGGCCATGATGGGCAATTGGTAACACCTGCTTTGAAGATCACACAAGGCCATATCATCCTGACAATATGGTATACAACTTTTATATATAAGCAATTATTTGTTTATGTAGTAGATTCAGGCCATTTCTTAAGGCAAGCCTGCCTGATGCTGAGAAAGAGAGCCTATCAATCTAAGAGTCTCACCTTATTGAGGTCCCCCAATATCCATTAAGGACGAGCCTTACCTTTCAGTAAGCCCTGAGATCTGGACAGTCTGTTGAAAATTACAACCTGCCCCCTTCCCTGCTGTTTTTTCTCCTGTAGAATTTGTCACCTTCTAGCATGCTATATACACTTGTTTACTGAATTTATTGTTCATTGTATGTCTTACCTGCCGGAATGTATGCTTCAAAAAGGCGGGAATTTTAGTCTGCCCTGTTTATTACTGTATCATGGAGGTCTAGAACTATACCTGAAGTTTGAGAACTTCAACTATTTGAAGAACTATTACTTGGATGAGTGATACTAACAACACGAATCCTGGGGTATTGTGAAGACTGTCACACACTCCTGGGATCAGTTCCTCATATGATTCTGCAGTTTCATTGTTTCTTTATTCTCTGAATCCATGACTTTACACTACAAAAAAGGAGAACCATTAAAGTCAAATTCTTTTTAAAAATATTGGTTGAAATGTGACACATGCTTAAGCAATGTGTTATTGGATATGTCTAATGATACCCTGTCAGGTCTTTTTGATCTAGAAAAGGACCTACAGAAAAGGACATGAGCATATTCTTATATCTCTCAGTTACAGAAATTGGCTCTGTCTATTGCTCTTAACCACTGGAGTTTGGAATTGAGGTTTATAACTGCAAAATAAATAAATTAGATACACTAGTTCATTTATTGGTTTCAGCTTTTACAAGGAATTCTTAACTTACCACCAGCCACTACCAGTAATTAAAGTCACATTGAGCCTACTGTATGTTTCTCTCAAGCCCTTCAAGGGCACTATTAAACCATGGTGCAATTATATCAGCACTATGACACTTCAGAGAGGGCTTGTGCTAGAAAGTAAATTAAATGAAGACAAAATTTTCCAATGCCAGTTCTCTTCTGAGAGACAATGCCATATATTTAAGTGAGAGTTGCATTATATTTTGTTATTCAGTTGCTGAATTTAAACCATAGGATCATTTTCAGCATTTTCTCCATAAGGGACAACACTCCATAGATGTTTCATCTGGTATGGCTCTCAATTTAGCATGTGTAAATAGTAATATGCCAAGTAGAAATCTAAGCTGTCCTCAATTTCGTTGTTGGATTGCAAGGTAGGGAATGGAAAGAGTGGGAGCACGTTACCTATTTATCCTCTGACTTAGAGTTTTTTTGGAAAATTCTTATTGGTTTTGCAAAAAACAAAACAAAACAATAAACAAAAAACAAAAACAAAAAACCTCCTAGTTTTTATCAGCTTTTCCAGACACATCCAGCAAATGCTTTCTATGCTAAGAAGGTATAGGCCAGAAAAAAGGAACACCTGGTGCCTTTAAATCCAACTAAACTAATACTAGGGGATTAATTAATCTTTTTATTCTTTTAAAAAGATTGTATTGAGATTTTTCTTTAAAAAGGGCTTATGGGTGCTTGGGTGGCTCAGTTGGTTAAGTCTCTGACTCGATTTCAGCTCAGGTCATGATCTCACAGTTCATGAGTTCAAACCCCACATCAGGCTCTGTGCTGACAGTGTGGAACCTACTTGGGATTCTCTGTCTCCTTCTCTCTGCCCCTCCCCTGCTCGCTCTCTGTCTCTTTCTCAAAATAAATAAATAAACATTAAAAGGGGGGGCTTAAACTTATATAAGCTTACAGCTCAATACATTTTTACAACCTGAACACACCTGTGTTAACAACGCCCAAATTCAGAAATAGAACACTGTCAGAAACTCAGAAACATCCTCTTGTGATCTCATCAAATCATTAGACACCCCTCAAGGGTTAATCACTATCTTGACTAGCAGTTAAATGGATTATTTCTCCCTGCATTTTTGTGCTTTTTTTTTTTTTTTTTTTTTGCTCTTTATATCAATGGAATCATATGGTATGTATCTTCTGTGTTGGCTTCTTTCATTTTCTTATGTTGGTGATAGATATTTTTTCCTTGGATTTAATTACAGATCATTCATCCTCACTGCTGTATAGTAGTGCACTGTGTGAATATCCCACAGTTTACGTACCATTTCAGCTCTTAATGGGAATTTGGACAGTTTCCAGTATGAGGCTATTGCAAATAATGCTCCCATGAACAAATTCTATTGCATGGGCTTACAGTGGAAATATATAGACATTTGTTACTTATATACCTAGGAATAGAATTTCAGATTCTAATACTTTTCTGTAAATGAACTTTGTTCTCTGGCAAGGAAAACATACATAAGCATCATCAAGAAGAGAACACATGATGGTGAGAGAATCCAGCGATAGTCATAAACTCTTGATGATTTCATAAGAGGGCTATAAAGCAGCTTCCATAGGGCCCTCCCTTTCTGGGGCCACGAAGAATGCAATTACATGTCCTCAACACCTGTCCTTATCTCCCCCGCAGAGAGGTGGAGTGAGGTATAAATATCCCCATCACCACAAAAACCCACAGAGAACTTTCCTCTCCAAAATTAAAGCATCTGAGTGATAAGTGAGACCATTGCTTCTCATTCTAAGAAATTATCCTATTTGTATCTGCCAAGGAGGGCAGGGAACCATAATTAAAATTCACAGTTGCATATCACTCTCCATCTGTAAAGTACTTCATAGATATTAACTAATTAATCCTCTACCTCTCTCCTCCTGCTTTCCCACCCTTCCTCCCCACCATGAAGCAGGTGGCGTCTCCATATTATGTTGCCCATTTGCAGAAAGATAAACACAAGAACAGGTTATGCCATTCCCTTGATGAGGTCCAGGAGTGTAAAATAAATACTTTGCTGCCTGGGGCCTTTGTGAAATAAAATTACCACATACTTTAAGCCTGGAGATCTAAATTGCATAAATAAAGACTCTGACGATTTTTTTTGTCACATATGACAGGAAAGATGGATTTATCATCATGTTTGTTTACTAAACTGTCACAGTGGTTGCTCATGAATATCAATGATGCAATTTCTCCTGGGAGAGCTGTGTAAGAACCCTAAGAAGGAAAAATTACTAAATGTTTTCTAATATGGTACCAAGAAAGGCTATTAAGGTGGTTACTCTGGGTTTGTTTGTTTCTCAATTCAAAGAAAAAACAATTGAAATTGGTTAGAAGAGAGAGCATGGGTGAAAGGACCCTGAAATTTTAAATATAAAAAAAAAGAAGTGATATCTATTCCTTCATGTGTGTGTGATTAGAAATGAGCATTTTGCTGTGATTTTTTAAAATAACAGTGCTGCATATGAGTTCTAGTTGTCTATATCCAGATATTAACCACTAATCAAGTTCAGTTTAAGTTATTATTTTCCAATCGGAAAAAGCCTAAGCCTGTGGAAATTTTTCTGTCATTTCACATTTATGATTTATAAAAATGGAGTAATCTACTTTAATTTTAGATACAACCTACATTTATAAAACCAGGAGCCAGGAAAGTCATCAGAACTAGTGATTATACCAGACAAAAAAGAATTCTTCCTGAGGCTACATTCTGCTCTGATTCTATGCACACAGCTTGCTCTGGATTCCCAGGACATTTTTGTGCACATTGAGGGCACTGTAAGCTCCTTAGGGTATTGAATAGAAAAAAAAAAAAAAATAAAAGGGGGAAATAAACAGTTATTAGGCTTGATAAGTTTGTTCAAAAAGGAAATTAAGATGCTTAATATTTGATTTTTTTTCTATCCATTTAAGCACTGCTGGGATGAAAGCCCCAGATCAGAAACTACCAAGAAAATAAAATAGAGCACTGCCCTCAGGGAATTTCTATAGAGTGGCAGGAATAAATCAAGTAGACATATGTCTAAATTACAAGATAGACTAAGAATAGTCTTCTGTAATAGAGTAGACTTCTGTAGTGGAGCCACTCAGGAGGGTCCTCATCCCTGTACCCCCACAATATACAGAAATGCCCCCCAAATAATAACACATTTATTGTTCAATAACAATAAATGTATAACAATAAATGTTACTGAGAAATACAGAGAAGAAATACAGAGATAGAGAGCAATGCTCCAGGCAAGCAAAGGATATCTTGAGATTCTAAAAATGAAGAGGGAACTCAAAGCTAGAAAGGTAAGTAGGCATTGAAGCCAAAGCCCTAAGGAGAAAAGTCTACCTTAGGGCCAGGACTTCTAAGACTAATTTGAAGTGTATGTTGAACATCTCCTGTGGAGAGGTTTTTAATGAGTTTGAGAAATAGGAGAGAGAGGAAAACAAAGCAAAACAGCATCAGAAAGAAGAACCACTTAAGGAGATATGAGAGGACCAGGAGTGAATGGACAGAGCTGACTTGAATGAACTATGAGCATAGCACGTGCAGGGGCAGAGGGGCCCTGGACCAAGGAGCTGTTTTCTAATTTTGGTGCCTCCTAAGGTCATGGAAGATGAAGTCTGAGAGGCCATTGTGTTTGCATTTGACAATTAGGAAGTCTTTGGTGATGCTTGGGAGAGTGGTGTCAGCATGTAGTGGGCAGGGTAGAGTTTAAAAGGGAGTGGCTGTGAAGGGTAGAGGTAGCTGAGGAGGAAGAGGAGGAAAGGTGGGGGGGAGGGGAACAGGCAAAAAAATGAAAGGAAAGCCAGACCAAATAAAGAGTTTAATTTGTTGGTGGTTGTTTTGTTGTTTTAGGTTAGAAGAGATCTTTGTATGTTTGCAGGCAAGAAGTCATAGAGAGAGAAAGAGACATTGAAATGCAAATCGCAGTAATAGATGGAGCAAAGTCAGGAAGAGGCAGAAAAGATGGGACTCAAAAGTAGGTGGAGGAGTTAACATTGGGAAAGGATAGGTAAAAGCAGTGACTTTTCCTTTAGCCTTTCAAGATACTGTATTATCTTCAGGCGTTACTGTTGCTAATGAGAAGTCTGCCAGGCTGATGTCATTCCTTTGTAGGTCACCTACCTTTCTATTCTGTTAGTAGGTTAATTATCTGTTTTTGCAAAGCAAATTATTCTAAAAGGCTGTAGCTTAAAACAATAAGCATTTGCTATCTCACACAGTTTCTGTGGATCAGGAACCTAAGAGTAGCTTGGCTGAGTGGTTCTGACACCGGGTCTCCATGATATAGTAGTCAGTGTGTTGGCTGGGACTGAAGGCTTACCTAGGTCTAGAGGACCCCGCTCCAAATGCCTCACCCTCAAACCTGGAGATTTAGTGCTGGTTATTGACAGGACTCTTAGGAACTCCACATGTACCTCTTTATAGGGCTGCTTAAGTGCCCTCACAACATGGCAGCTGGCTTCTTCAGAGCAGATGATCCAGGAGAGAGAGAGAGAGAGAGATTGGGAGAGCAAGGGAGAGAAAAGAGGGAGTCACAAATCCTTTAGTCCTTTAGACTTGCAATCCTTCAGACTTGTAAGTTGCATACCTTCATATCTACCACATTCTGTTCGTTGGAAGTGAGTCCTTAAATGGTCCCTACATGTAGGGAGAAAGGAATTGGGCTCTACCTTTTGAAGAGAGAAGTATCAAAGAATTTATAGACGTCTTTTAAAATTATCACTGGCAGCTAGATGTTGAGGTGGATACAGTTAAAAAGTTTGGGGAATCTTGGGGCTCCTGAGTGGCTCAGTTGGTTAAGCAGCTGGCTCTTGGTTTCAGCTCAGGTCATGATCTCCTGGTTCATAAGTTGGAGCTCTGCATCCAGCTCTGCGCACTCACAGCGCAGAACATGCTTCAGATCATCTGTCTCCCTCTCTCTGCCCTTCCTCCATGCTCTTTCCCTCCCTCTCTTTCTCTGTGTCTCTCAAAAATAAATATTGGGTGCCTTTGTGGCTCAGTTGGTTAAGTATCCAACTTCAGCTCAGGTCATGAATTTGCGGTTCGTGGGTTTGAGCCCAGCGTCAGGCTCTGTGCTGACAGCTCAGAGCCAGGAGCCTGCTTTGGATTCTGTGTGTGTATGTGTATGTCTCTCCCTGCCCCTCCCCCACTCACATTCTATCTCTCTTTCTCTCTCTCTCTCTCTCTCTCTCTCTCAAAAATGAATAAACATTAAAAATATTTTTAAATAAATGTTAAAAATTTTTTTAAAAAGAAGTTTGGGGAATCTCACATTGGAGATAGTTAATATCCTTAGATGATCTGAAATTCATTAGGTGGGAAATAATGAAGTGTATGCCATGTTATTCTGCTATACATACCAGAGAAGGTGCGTGTAATTCTGAGGTTATTATCAGTACATTGTATGTGCTGTGGCATCTAAGATAGTACAGTGCTGATATTGATAATGGAATGGATGTCAGGGAAGGGAGTAGATGCATCCATGGCTCTATTTCCTACTTTATTTCCTTGCAAACCTCCTCAGTGAGTACTCTTTCTTGAGGCTTGTCACAGAAGAAACAACGTTAGTCACAGAATTTCTGTAAGTTCCTACCTCACTTGTCCAGCTGGTCCCTTGTGTGAGTGGAAAGAGCCAGATTTGAAGGGAGGTTTCTAAAACAGACACATTAAAAAGAGGAGAATTTGCCCCCAGTTTTGTTTCCATTTTCCTTCTGTGAGCTTGGAAGGAAGAAGGAATTAATGAGATTCATTGTGTATGCAAGGGTAAGCACAGTTAGTGTTGAGCTAAGTCTAGCAGAAGCTGAAAAGGCATATCTGGCACAGCTAAGTAATTAGACTTCACATTTCTAGAATTTTGTAAGGAAAAAATGTCCTTAGTGGAAAGTGTCTTTAAGCTCATTTTCCACAGACAGAGAAGACTTTCTCAGCCATCCTCATGCTTGGTCCTTTGTTGACTACATTTAAAATAAAGATGGAAATTGATATTGTCATGGTTTAAGTTATTTGTATGCTCTGTACGAAAGGGGTGACTGCTTGAGGAGGAAAGAACATGTCGGTGCTATGTTCTTGGCTAGAATTAAAATCCAGCAAAATGTGTGTGCAAATCAAATGCAGGAACCAGGGTAGTGATGAAAGCATCTATTTCCATTTCTTTCAAATGATTGGAAATATTTACAGAACAGTGAACATATCTTCCATATACTGGCTAATACCTGATCTCTGTAGCCAGACGGTCTGGATTCAGTTCTGGCTCTGCCACTTACTCTCTGTGTAAATTAACTTCATTTTTCTTTTTTTTTTTTTTAATTTTTTAATTTAAGTAGACTCCACACCCAGCATGGGGCTCGAACTCATGATCTCGAGATCAAGAGTCACACACTGTACCAAACTGAGCCAGCCAAGTGCCCCAACTTCATTTTTCTCTGTCTCAGTCTCCCCATACGTAAAATAATAGTACCTACCTCATCATGTTGTGGAGAAGAAATAAATAAATATGCATAAGTCCCAAAAAACAGAAACTGGTGCATTATAAGCACTGTAAAGCTTATCTACTTTTATAATGATTACTGATTATTACCAAGAATAATGTCATGCACAGAGTAGGTGTTGAATAAGTATTTTCTATTTAAACTGAACACCAGGAAAATTAAGGGCAGAATCTATGAGGAGAGATGACTCCATCCCCATCCTGTCTTCATTACAGCATTGGTAACTCTACTTCTCATGGTCCTATAACAGTTATAGCACTCCTCTGTTATAGCACTTCTCACATTGCTTCATAATTTTGTGTCTAATCTGCTTCCCTTACTTGAACTACCAGCATATTAAAGGTAGAGTGCATGTCTTATTTATCTCTTTATCACCAGCATCTATCTTAGTGCCTCACATATAATAGGAGTGCACAATGAATATTTGTGGAGAGATTAATTAATTAATTATAATTAATCAGCAAATATTATTAAGCACTACTATGTATGAGGCACTTTGCTAGGTGTAGGAATACAGCAGTGACAAAAAAAGACACCATCCTTGCTCTAATTAAATTCATGATCTAGTAGAGCTATTTCCAGAATGCTAGATCCCTCCAAGACATTGAAAGAGAGGAAAGGAAAGGAGGGCATATGTTTGCTGATTTCTACTCTACATCAGTTAGCATGCATTAGACTGCAGATATTGAGAAACCCAATTAATAATGGCTTAAAACCTAAGGAGGCATATTGTTGAAGTAACAAAAAATCTGGAGTTAGATGGTTCAGAAAATGGTTCATTAGTTTCCTGAGGTCAGGGTGATAGGTTAGGTTGTCAGCCTTTCTATTTGCCTTTCCCTCAGGGTAGCAAAATGGCTGTCTAAGGTCCAGGCATCATGTCCTCACATGATTTTTTCCATCATTTTCCAAGTCAGAAATAATGGGTTTCAGTGTGCCTCTCTCCTTTTAATACAGAGAATATTTTCCCCCAAACCTCTCTAGCAGATCTTCTCTTGCATATCACTGGCCAGGATAGACTCACATGGCATCCCTACCTTCAAGGGAGGCTAGGGAATTGAGTTTCTGGTTTGTGCAGGTTTTGTAAGGAAAAATGCCAGAAGAAAAGGAGGGAGGTTGGGAATGACTTTTCAGTGGTCAACCAACAGTGTCTACTGCTCTCTGATTACTCCTGCTCTTCTATTGCCTTAACCTTGAGAAGAATGTGTGAACAGGCACTGTTTGATACTCTGTACCCTAACACCACCCTGTCTTCTACCTGTAAAATGAGGAGATGGTGTGGATGGTCCTTAAGGGTTCATCCAGGTTTGCTTTTCTAGAATCAGTTAATCCATGATGATGGACTGCAAGACCTGATAACAACCAGGGACACTTCTGTGTGTAATTACTATGTGCCAGGTACTATGTGCACTTGACTGCAGTAGAATGGAATATTTGCAGTTGAAAGATCTAAATTCTAATCTTAGCCTTGGCTTTTGGCAAATCCCATGTCTTCTCCAAACTTTAGGGTTCTTATCATTTAAATAAGGATAATTACTCCCAGCAAGTTTGTTTTGAGGGTTAAATGAGTTAATCAGTATACTTTACATTTTATTTATTTATAATCTGCTATTTCAAGGAGAATTTGAGTTGGATATTCTTTGTAAGCTATTGTTATTACTACCTCTTTGTAAAAGAATCAGCTTTATTGGGATATAATTGATACACAAAGAACTACACATATTTAATGAGTACAGTTTGACACCCATGATATCATCATCATTTCCCCTACCCACTAGCCCCTGCCAACCACCATTCTGCTCTCTGTTTCTATGAGTTTGACTATTTTAGATACTTCATATAAGTGGAATCATGCATTGTCTATCCTTATGTGATTAGCTTATTTCATTTACCATGTTCTCCAAGATCATCCAAGTTATTTTAAATAGCAATATTTTCTTCTTTTTTAAGGATAAATAATATTCCATTGTATGTATCTTTATTCATTCATCTGATGATGGAACACTTACAACTCAATAGCAGAACACCCTAAAAAACAAAAAACAACCTTATTAAAAGCTAGACAAAGGACTTCAACAAAATTTCTCCAAAGAAAACTTATAAATGGTGAACAGGTGTATGAGAAGATTCTCAACATCATTAATTATCAGGAAAATGCAAATCAAAACTATGAGATACCAACTCATACCTATTAGGATGGCTGTTATTTTTTTAAGTGTTGGCAAGGTTGTGGGGCAGCTGTTGGGGAGAATGCAAAGTGGTTAAGTCACTATGGAAAAAACTATGAAGTTTCCCAAAAAATTAAAAATAGAACCACCATATGATGTAGGAATACTACTTCAGGAATTGAAATCAGGATCTCGAAGAGGCATTTGCACCCCCGTGTTCATTGCAGCACTATTCATGTTAGCCAAGATATGGAAATGTCCCAAATGTTCATTGACAAATGAATGGATATAATTACCTCTTTATACAACTCTGCTATGAAAACAATCATATCAAAGCAAAAGAACACTCAAAACAAACCCCAAATATTTCCTTCTACACCTACAGTGACAAGTGCTAGCTCTCCTGTGGAACTTTGAGCTCATTGCCATCATAACTGCCTGTTTTCCGACTACAGGTGCTAGCAGTGAGCTCTTGTTTTATTGTGTCCCCTTGGACTTCTGAGATCTTCAAGATGATTAAACACAAACTGTGCAAGGCAGGTGAAGAACTTTGCCTTAGGCTTCTTACAATTTCAAGGTTCATTCATATCAGAAGGTATTTTCTTTCAGACAGTATGCATGTAAATGTAGTCTTAATTTTGCTAAATATTTGAAACATGCTAATAAGAAGGCTGTGTTTGTGTTCAGTTGTGCTCACGGGTATGCCACACTTTGCATGATGTCTTTCCCCATACTAAGCATGTGCTGCTCCTCACACTATGCAGGTGCGAATTTCTCTCATACCAGGCCCAAATCCTTGGAGGTATTTGAGGAAAGGTGGAAGTATAATTTTTTGAAATCAACTCATGATTTCTGAAATCTAACTCATTTTTTTTACAAGCCAAGCTTATTGAATCATATCACCCAGCAGGAGATGCAGACAGCCAAGCCAAATACAAGAAGAGCAGATTAGTCGAGTTTGCATGATAAGAACATCCTAAGCATGTGTCTTAACTGCTTAGGACACATGATGGAATCTGACAGCCCAACCTAAAAGCTTTAGCTAGAAAATGATGGAGAATAGAAAGCTGCTAAAAATGCTCCATAGGTGTGGTCACCTAAGGTAACTCTGCAGTGTTATAAGTGATTTAATAAGTACTGGTATCCAAATAAGAGTGCTGGAATTTTCTACACATCCATGCACATTCTCACACATAATTTCTTTAACATTTTCCTATCTTTTAAAATAAGCTCTGTACACAGAGTAGTAGTATAGGCTTTGTAGTCAAGCAGACCTGGGCTTGGATCCCTTCAGGACCTACTTGTTGAGTGATATTAGTTCTTGGCAGCACAGTTTTCTCACTTGTAAAATGAAAAGAATACCTACCTCGGCACCTTGCCCTGAGGATTAAGGGAAATAATCTCTAGAGAGAATCTATGTCTGTAGTGAGTGATCAATAATAGTTAACTTCCTTTCCTTTTTCACCAGGACTAGTGGAGATTTGTACCTTTTCTTGGCTGTGCTTACTATATTTTTTCCAAATACTAATGGCTAATGTAATTAATTTGGGGAAAACCTAACGAACATTCTAGTTTTTTTATTGGACCTTAAACTTGGAGAGTGGAGTCTATTTTGACCAGATTATAAAGAGTGATTGGGACCCAGGTATTTGCAAAGGGAATTAAATACTGAAAGGGCAAGTGGCACATTTATTATGTGAACAGTAAGGGCTTAAGTGCCAGGTAAAATGGAGTGATATTTCTTAGCTTAGATGTCAGTTTGCCTCCTGGTCAGCGCATATGACATATTCCAGTAGTCTATCTTTCATGGGGTCATCCATGTCTAGGGTCCTATATCTGTCCTCTAGGCAGTTCTAAAGAGCTACTATGTAAAATGACCCTAGTGAGCATGACTGACTCCTACCAATTCTTAGCCTTGATTTATAGGTACTCAGTTACTGTTGATTATTAGTAATAGAATATTTCTATTGGAATAGAAATACTGTTCATTCTTTCTACTCCTAGCTCCTGTTGTCCTTTGCTAAGTCCATACTATAATTTATGAGACTCCCTATTTTCTTAAAGACAAAATCCAAGCTCCTTAGTATATAAGGTATTCTCTTACCATGTCCTTACTCTTCTCTTGAGTTGTCTCCATTGATACCTCAGATACTTGATAACTTCTAGCTACACCAACTATCTTAAAGGCTAGAAATGTGTATCTCTCATCTGCATGCCTTTGAATATGTTCTTTCAACAAATGCCAGATTTGTCCTTTCCTCCTTTAACTATCTGGCTAAATCCTCCTGTGACCACCCTCAAATATGTAAAGGTGATTTCTCTACGATTCTTTTGTATCTTCTCTTTTGGAGTGTCATCCTGGCCTATGGCTGCTTCAGGACTTACTCTGTGAATTATAAATTTTCATTTCACTCTAGACTCCGAAGTTCTTAGTGTCAGGAACTGTGACTTGAATTCCCTGATCTCCACTGCTTAATTTGGTTCTGGCCCATGGCAGATTGTCAGTAAATGTGAAAGGAAGGAAGGAAAGAGTGAAGAAGGAAAATTAATCCCCATTGTCTTTCAAAAATATACTTCCTACAAAGGGAATCCAAAAGTCATTTTCTTGCCCACCTTTAGCTAAAGGGCAATAAGCCTGAATTCTTGCTCAAAGAAAGCTCTAATGGAGAATGTTTTGGATGCCAAAATTAGTTTTATGAGACAAGGTTTATATTTAAAGGTGAAACCAAGTTTTAATATTAGAATCATGGAATCTTTGATAAAGAAAGGTACTAGTGAGAAGTAATATTGCACTGGCATTAAGAATAACAATCATGTAACCAGAGTATCTTGGTTCATATCCCAGCTCTACCGCTTAGAAACTTTATGAAGTTGCTTAATAGCTCAGTTTCTCCAACTCTAAAATGGAAATAATAATATTACTTATAGGAGTGGTTGAAATGATATGATGTACGTAAAATACTTAGAAAAGAGCCTTGCATGTGGTAAGCACTAGATAAGTGTTTGTTCTTATTCACAATTTTCTAGACTGGACTTTTCTTAAATATTTAGCTATAATTTTTTGTTTGCTTGTTTCACACAATCTTACCTGGAAGCCCATTACAAAATATAAATGTAGAGCTGTCATGTTGAGATGGCAGTGAGGTAGGCGGGTGGCTGGGATGAGGCCCAAAGCTCCTTACTACCTATTCCTGAGGGATTTTTTTTTGAACTTTAGGGCTATAGGAGCCTAGGTGAGAAACTCTGATAATGCCCCAAAGCCCTTCATTTTCTAGAAGGTGGATTGAGACTCAGCCTTGGCCTGAATTGTCCAAGGTCCTACAGGAACACCCCACTAGGCAGTAGCTTGGGGCCTAGGTCACCTGGTTCTTAATCCAAGCCTCTCTTCCCCTACCTTGAGGCCCCAAGAGGATTCAGAATTAGGACAGGGGAGCTGGTTACCACTTCACCTTCTGCAGTAATTTCTGAGTGGCCACTCAAAAATTTTGTTCCATGATGTGGTTGAATCTCTTTGTCTTCAAGAGTGGAAGAATGTGCTTCTGCAGACTCCAAAATTTATATCTTAGAGGCTGAAGAAAGAAAACAAATGAAGATAACAAATGAAGATGTGATTTTACTGTGCAATTATCCCTGCCCTTTTTGGTAAAATTAGAACTAGAATTCACTCATTTTTGATTCCTTTTTCCAAATATCTTAAGAATCTCCCCATCCTTAATTCATCACCAAGCATATTTTTAATCCTAATTTGCTATTATTTGAGCACTCAAATTGTCCCAAATCATATAGCCTATGACCATACTGTATGCATCTACGCCAATTTCTAAATCAGAAATTTTATCATATTATAGAAATAAACATATGTTCAAACCAACCCAACCTTTTCTGTAGTCCCTATTGGTCAGTTGGTTGACTCAGCAGAGATGTTTGGAGCTGGTTAACGTCCTCACTCAACTCAATGGCTCCTTTCCTAGTAACTAAAGTCCACTTTTATGGAGAAAATAATATATCTTTGTTTCCTAAAGCACAGCTCTCTGACCAGGTAGCACACTTGAGAGCTGCATAGTCTATTTTCTCAAGACACAGGAGAATTATCTTTGTATGTCTAGATCCAGAGACCCATAATCACCATGCCTGTAGGGTAGGTTCTGCTAGCTTTATTGTTACCTGTGAGATCATGTGGAGTGGTCACAGAAAACTAGCCTTTCCCATTAGTTTGTTTTCCTAGACTCTGACCAAAAGAGAGGCTGTGAAATAATGTGTGCGCATGTGCACATGTTTATAATTCCTTGAAATATGTGCTTCCTATTAGCCTTAAATGACCCTGCATGTTTCATTTGTGAATTATTTGTTTTTATTATTATGGTAGAAGAAGCTTGAACATGTTCCGTTATTCTTTTAGCATTCATTGATTACCGAGTGGTGATGACTCCTGTCTCCAGCTTCTAATTTACCTTCACAACAATCCTCTAAAGTGGGCACTGTTATCCCCATTTTATAGGTGAGTCAACATAGAAAGCTCAAATAACTTGCACAAAACCAAGCAATTAGTCAGGGGAAGAGCTGGGATTTGAACCCAGGTATGTGACACTCCAGGCCAGTATGCTAAACTACTACATGACATGCCTCCACTTGACAGAACTTACATGTGGTGATGAAGATTAAAAATAGTAAGTGACATGGGGTGCCTGGGTGGCTCAGTTAGTTAAATGTCTGGCTCTTGATTTTGGCTCAGGTCATGATCTCACAGTTTGTGGGCTCAAGCCCCTTGTCAGGTTCTATGCTGATGATACAAAGCCTGCCTGGGATTCTCTCCCTCTCTCTCTGCCCCTCCCCTGCTCTCTGTCTCTCTCTCTCTCTCTTAAAAATAAATAAACTTTAAAAAATTAAAAAAAATTGTGGCAAACTCTGCCTTTGGGAATCTCGTACATACCAATACATAACTCTGACAGAGTGATAAGTGCTACATGGAATGATACACTGCAGGGTTCTGGGCTAGGGAAGGATCAAGTCTGCCTGGCAGAGATCAGAGAGAGCCTCATGGAGAAAGACCTTTGATATTGGCTTTGAATGGTAGGTAAAAATTCTCAGAGGGCAGAGGGAGGAATGTTCTAGTAAGAAATAGCATGAACAATTAGATGGCTATGTGTTATGTCCAGGGAGTGGTGATTAGGCTGGTGTGGCCAAAGTGTAGTGTGACAAGGGTTAAACTGGCAAGAGCTGAGATTAAAATTTATCCTGAAGGCAATGGTAACTATATCAGCCAGCATTCCTTGCTTGCAAGCAAGAGAAACAGATTCTATGTTAAGCCAAAGTACACTCATGGGGGAGTGCACTGAGAGCTTACAAAGTCTATAGGGAAGCTGGAGAACCAGCCTTGCTGACTGACCAGAACTGTTTGCGAATAGCAGCTCCAGAGTGCCAGGAAAGAGAAATATCAGTAGTAGCATCCCAGTAGGAAGAATCTGGTCAGGATATGAGAGCTCCGACCATGTTTCTGTCCTCCATCACGTGTCAATGATTTAGAATCTGGAAGGATAAAGCACAACTGGTGACCTTAGGTCCCTTAACCTCCCTGGGCCTGAGGAAAAGGGCTGTGGGAAGAGCATCCAGAGGCGCTTTCAGTTTTTCACACAAAGGGAAGAGTAACTGCCCAGAAAGAAAGAAGAAGGATCTTCTGTTAAGGGAGAATAGATACAGGGTAGATGAAAACAAATTCCTCTGTAGGAACTATCTGTGGTTTCAGAGCAGGGCAATCACATGGTCACATCTATGAGGTGGGTGCTCTCTGGCAACATAGTGGGCAGTTTAGAGAAATTTGTAGGAGGGCCAGTGGTTTGGCTAAGAGGCTGCTGCTTTGGTCTAGCTGAGAACAGCTGCCTTCAGAGTGGATGTACAGATGGAGGTGAGGAGACAGATTCACAGGGTGAAAGGAACAGTGCTCCACTGCCATGCTTACCTAGAACATCCCTCACTTGGACAGTGTTACATTCATGTGATGAGAATATTATTGATCTAATGAGGGATTATCCCAAGGCTTATGATTTTATAAATGAGAAAATAACACACACTCCAGGGAGACTTAGCTGTTACATTAACAATTAATAGGAAAATCTGACAAAGCCAAGGCTTGGAAGTCATGCTTATCATGAATAATATAGAGCTGAGAGAGTTGGTCTGAGCCCAAATACATTCAGAGTAATTTTCCATAAACCTGCCACCTCTAGTTTGAAAATATTTCATGTGTGAGACTGCAATTTTCCCTGACAGGCTAGGATAGGAAGAAGAGGAAGTTGAAAAAGTAAATTGCTCTTTTTGTAATGGTAAAAATGTCATTACTGTGAAGAACATTAATCTTTCTGATCAGGTATTAGATTTTGAGCTGTGATTCTGCTTCTGTAATTCTCAGTGTTATTAAGCAAGCATGTTTGAGAACTCCAAGTATATGATAACTTGTTTTATTTTACTATCCAAACCATAAGAGATGATTTTTTTTCAAGTCATTCAGTATAGCCAATCACTTTTCAAAACACTGGAAACAGCAGTAGTTTCAAGGTGAGGTCATTCTGATCATGGCCTCAACCAGCTCTGGTGGTTTCAGTGAGCTTCTTCCATCAGTCCTGCCATGTCTCTTGTATTCTCTGGGCAGGCTGTACTTTGTAGGATCTGCTGGAGATAATGAGGGCAGTTCTGTGTCCGTCAGTTAGCTTCACTGTGTTGCATATTATAATCCTAGATCTGAGGACCAGAGGGCTGTAAGGAGAGGGTAGAAATGGTCTTCATTTAGTCTCCCCAACTGCAGATCCTGAGACAAGAATTTGGGAGCAAGTAGTTTATTTGGGAAGCACTGGTGAAGTGAAGAGTAGGAGAGGAGGAAAGACAATGAAGGTTGCATTTGTGAGTAGTACAGCTGTGGAGAAGGGGAGCTCAGTCACACCCAGGACCCTCACAGAAACTATATGGGACACACTTCAGAATTGTCCCCCTGAGGGCCGAGGAAGCTGGGACATTGATTCACCATCTTGTCACTTGTTGAGGGTCACTCCTGGAGTGCTAAATCTTTAGTGCTTTGGGCCTGCCCCACTCTAGTACAGGCCAAGCATACCCCTGCAGTCAGAGAACGCCCTCAAGTCGCCTTTTGCATGCACAAGAACTGTCTGCTTCCAGGCAGGTGACTGCTAGGGTAGGCCCAGAGGATATGGGCAAAGTACAAACAGCAGGTGATACAAAATGCACTGGGAAAAATTAACGACTGTGTTGGAAAACCAGAACAGAACAAAACATGGCAATGAGTGCCCTTAAAGGACTTGCCATTATGTTAAATGAGGTAGATTGATTTCCTCTCTGAGTGAGGCACTCAGAGTAGCTATTCAGCCATGGATCATACTTTAAACTACTTACAATTTAATAAAGGAGTTAGGATGTATTTACAAGTAAGTATAATACAAGAAACAAAGTGCTGAGAGATCTAACAAGTCATATACAGGGGGAGAGGTAGGAGGAAAGAGACTGAAGAATGACTTCTTAGAGAAATCAGCACTTGGCTTTTACATGCAGAGATGAGGAGGATGGTCATTCCATGCAAAGGAAACAGAATCATCAAAGACACAGAGGTTGGGAAGCAAGGGACAAGGCTTGGGTCAATCTAACTTGACCTTGGGGGAAGGAAGGTGAGCAGTTGGAGGGCAACTGGGCCCACATTGTGAAGACTCTTAAATACCAGGCTCAGGTTGTTGACCTTTGCCCTTGCAAATAGTGTACCAGGCACATGGAGGTGCCAGCAACCCTTAAAAGGTATGCTACCACTTGTTTTATTAAAATGAAAACTTTATTTTTGCTGCAGCAGACATACACCGCGCACACACACACACACCACTCTACACATACTGTGATGTTGATACATTTTAGGTAAACCTAGTGGGTCATGTGTCATAGTTTAGGGCAGGGTACAATTTGCAAGGAGCAAGTAGAGAGAAGTAGAACGGAATGACACAACAATATTGCAACATGAGAGAATGCTGCCTTGTGTGTATATAAAGAACCCTAGGCAGGGCAATAGAGAGATCTCAAATGCCATCTCAAGTTCAGAAGGCAACCAAGTAAATAGTTCAGTGACAACAGAAGTAATCCACTTAATACTTTCAGCTGGCATCTGCCCCTTTCCCAGTTCAATATTTAGGAGTGTGCTGAGAAATCAAAGAAGGTTGTTAATCATCTGAAGACAATGTAGAACCATTTCAAAGTTTTTCAGAGGGGAGCAACACATCTGACTTTGGCTCTGTTGTTAAGAGCATGAATAGTGACATGGGTTTTATGTCGTTCTCCATGGGTAAGGGTTTCTCTTGCATATGAATAGGTGTTGAGGCCATTTGCCATACTGCTTATGCATATGGCAAAGAAGGAAAGAAACTAAATAGGATATTCTGGGACTAGAAACAAAACTCTCTTTGATATGGGAATAGAAGAAAGAATCTAGACTCACATCAATATTCATTGATATGCTTTGGACAATTATGTACTAGACACTTTACTGCACACAGAACCCCTTTAAGTCTGGAGGCAGAAAGAGACTTAATATTAATACTCTATGATCTTAGTAAGCTACTGATCTTGGTTGGAGTTTGCGTATCTATAAAATAGAGATAATAAGAGCTGCCATACAGAGAAATTGTGAGGATTGAATGATACAATTTATTAAAATTCTTGGCCCTTGGTGGAAGCTTAATAAATGAGAAATCATAGATACTTTATCACTAGGTGTCTGAGGAGCAGACCTTGAAAGTCCTTCAAAGCAAAGCTCCAAGGAATTCTAGATGAGATGAGACTATCTGTTAAGTGAAGCCATGGTCTTCTATATAAAGGAAGTTCCCAGGACATTTAAGCTTATGCAGTTAACACTTGGACAATGCAGGGTTAGGGGCTAACCTCTGCATAATCAAGAATACATGTATAACTTTTGACTCCCAAAAACTTAATACTAATAGCCTAATACAACTAATAGCCCACTGTTGACTAGAAGCCTTCCTGCTAATACAGTCATCTCACACATACTTTGTATGTTATATGTGTTATATACTGTATTCTTACAATAAAGCAAGCTATAGAAAATAAAATATTATTAAGAAAATCATAAGGAAGAGATAATACATGTACAGTGCTATAGTATTTATTGAAAAGTTCACGTGTAAGTGGACCCCCACAGTTAAAACCCATGTTGTTCAAAAATCAACTGTATCGATACCATATGTTTTCACTCTTATATGGATCCTGAGAAACTTAACAGAAACCCATGGGGGAGGGGAAGGAAAAAAAAAAAGAGGTTAGAGTGGGAGAGAGCCAAAGCATAAGAGACTCTTAAAAACTGAGAACAAACTGAGGGTTGATGGGGGGTGGGAGGGAGGAGAGGGTGGGTGATGGGTAGTGAGGAGGGCACCTTTTGGGATGATCACTGGGTGTTGTATGGAAACCAATTTGACAATAAATTTCATATATTGAAAAATAAATATATATATATATTTATATATATATATATATATATATATGTATATGTTGTTAAGTGAAAAAAAAATCAACTGTATCTGTTAATGTTGGGTGTAGTTCTTATAGAAAATGGGATATATATCTCTCTATATATTCTTAACTGGAACCATGAGGCTGAAAGTTATGAGAATTATATTACTACACAATTCTTCAATTTACTCTTCAACACATTATGTTACCTCACATACTTCTTTGTTTATTTAATAATTAATTCTACAGCCATTTTTTGAGCATATACTATAAAAGTAAGGTATGAAGGCGACAGAGAAGTTGAAATTTATTTAAGGATCTTACGGTCTACATGTAAAGTCAAACTCTTTCTCTATAATATTATGTATACAGTGCAAATATAAATTGTGCCAGTTAAGTAATACTGCCAGACAGTATTGATTAAGAACAAAGATGAAGCATGTGATCATGAATATTGTAATTGTTTAGAAGTGGAAATGATCAATCTGAGTTGAAATGGTGAAGAATGGTTCACGGACAGAAGCCTTAACATGGCTTTGAAGAATGGCTCAGATAGCATCATTTAGTAGGGGACAGGAGCCTGAATAAATTGGACAGTGAGAAAGTCAAGCCAGAGAAGAGGGTTATGTTAGGAATCAAAGGAAAATAAGGCTGTGAAAGTAGCAGGATTCATGCTGCAGAGAGATTTCATTGCCATACCAAGCAATCTGGCCTCTAGATCAAGATCATAAACCACAATACCTTCAGGAGTCAGTGAAAGTTTGAGGTGGTCAAGGTAAGAAGTAGGGAGTGGTAGAGACTGTGGGAGTGCAGGAAAGTATAAAGGTCTTTAAATTCAAAAATACTTCAAACACTTGGGCTTTCCAAACTAAACATGTCTCCAGGCCAAATCCTGTCAGCCAGAACCTGGTTTCTAGCCACCGTTGTAGACTATTTTCTAGACTACTCATTGCTATGCCACCTGATTAGCAGACATTATCAAACACACAGATCACTATTTCTTACTGAGCCTAGACGATCCCTTAGAATCTGCTTTGATATAATAAATTATGAGCATTAGTTCTTTACTGATTCTTTTCCCACCCTATTCTCCAGTCTTAATACGACTGTTCCAAAAAGTTTTCTGTATATTTGCAAAAATACATTAACTTATGAGTGAAGGGAAGTGGTATTATCAGAAGACTTATCAAGGTCTCATTATGTCCTGTGAACAAGGAATTTAGGGATCCAGGCTAGGGTAGACAGGGAAATAAGGTTATTTAGGGAATTGGAAAACAGATCCCTGGCTCCATTGCTGACTGATATGAGTAACTTAGCCTCTCAGTCTCAGTTTCCTCAGCTGCCAATGAAGGTAATCATCTCTTCTTTGGCCACCTGGTGATGTTATTGTGAGAATCAAATAAGTTCATGGATGTATAATCCAGACAGCTAACAGACACGTGAAAAAATGCTCAACACCACTCATCATCAGGGAAGTATCAAAACCACAATGAGATATCACCTCACACCAGTCAGAATGGCTAAAATTAACAACCCAGGCAACAACAGATATTGCTGAGGATGCAGAAAAAGAGGATCTCTTTTGCACTGCTGGTGGGACTGCAAACTGGTGCACCCGCTCTGGAAAACAGTATGGAGGTTCCTCAAAAAAGTAAAAATAGCACTACCCTACGGCCCAGCAATCGCACTACTAGGTATTTATCCAAAGGATACAGGTGTGTTGTTTCGAAGGGGCACATGCACCCCAATGTTTATGGCAGTACGATCAACAATAGCCAAAGTATGGAAAGAGCCCAAATGTCCATCGATGGATGAATGGATAAAGAGGATGTGATATATATGTATACATACACAATGGAATATTTCTCGGTGATTAAAATGAAATCTTGCCATTTGCAACAACATGGATGGAACTGAGTGTATTATGTTAAGTGAAATAAGTCAATCAGAGAAGGACAAATATCATATGAGTTCACTCATATGTGGAATTTAAGGTGTAAAATAGATGAACATAAAGGAAGGGAAGCAAAACTAATATAAAAACAGGGAAGGAGACACACCATAAGAGACTCTTAACTACAGAGAAAAAACTGAGGGTTGCTGGAGGGGTGTTGGGTGGGGGGATGGACTAAATGGGCAAGGAGCATTAAGGAGGACACTTGTTGGGATGATACCAATACTGGGTGTTGTATGTAAGTGATGAATCACTAAATGCTATTCTTGAAATCATTATTACACTACATGTTAACTAACTTGGATGTAAATGTAAAAATAATTATAATAATAATAAAATAAAACATATACCTTAAACAATACCTTAAACACCTTATCCAGCAGTGATTTGGATAATGTAAAATAAAAAGCACATGTATGTATAAGGGTTTGGCAAATTAATGTTAAAAGAAGGCTTTTAACATTATTCTTCTGTCTATTCCTCTCATTTATCAATCACAAGGGATGAGCCTGGTATGTGCTGATTAAGTTGTATAATTTTAAGATTTACCATTAAATATACAGTTTTAAAGGGTGTCCAGGAAGCCATGGGAGTTTTCTCCATGGAGAATCATGTTTGATGATAATAATCACAAAGAACAGAAGTAAAACAAAGAAATAAGCCATCATTTTCCAGACTGAGTGTTATTCTGTGCTACAGATAATGAAACTTGCTCCTCTCCAGCCGCTATCATCCTAACACCCCTTACACACTCGTGAACCCATGTGGTCTTTACAGTGCACCATGAAGTGGTCTAGAAAGAGATGAGTACCCTTAGTGAGAGCTGAGGAAATCAAGAACAGAGAGGGGAAGTTACTCATGCCTTGTCAGTAATAGAACCGGGAATTAGATTTGGGTTTTCTGACTCCCTGCATAACTCTGTCAATTTCCCTATCTTTTCCTATCTAAAAATATTATACAACTCAGGTTCCAAAGGACTATGGGAATGGGAAAGAAAAAGAAATCAAAACGAGGCCATTCCTCTCTATGTGTTCAGTTTAGGGCCAGAGATTGCACTCCCAGATTTCGGCTGCCCTTAGCTTGCATACTCATGCCCTACTTAGTAATTTGTGTAGAAGTAGCCTTACTTGCAATTAACCTGATGCTCTTCTGCTTTGCCCAAATGCTAGAAGGGATGGATTTATACTTAAATCAATATTTAATCTAATGTACCTCCCTTGACTCCGTTTGTAAAATGGTGTGTAGATTTTGGATAAGAACACAGCCTGTGAACTTAACCAAAGCCTTTTGTAAGACAGTAAACTCAAGAAGGAGACGGTAATACACAGTAATATATGTAGAGGAGGGGATGTTTCTTTGGCAAGGACCAGTGTATTTTCCTACCTTCCCCCCTTTTTATTAGAGATATGGAAAAGGGAGTCAATAGTGATTTAATTGTGCCCTATTGCAAAAGAGGCTTAGGATTCCAATAGGCCCAAAGACATTAGCAATAATGAGAAACAATACCTTAATAACATGAGCAGGAATTCCTTTCAGTCATATATCATAATATTCTGCAGGATATTTTCTTTATTTGGAGGACAAAAGTCCCTGTGTATATCATTTTTCCATATCATAAAATAAAAAAATAAACACATGGATACTAAATTAAACTTAAACTCAACTATTTCATTTATTATGTAGAACTTGAAATCCACGGGTAGTTTTCAAAGTGCCTTGATATGAAATGATTTGTCCAATGCCATTTAGATTGTTAATTTCAAACTAGAAATGAAATTTTCAGCCTGATATTTCAGAAACAGGACTTGAACTTCAGTTTCCCAGCCTGTGAAATAAACTGTTGTCTATGGAATGGAGATGGTAAAGTAAGTGAGACTGAAGGAAGAATGGAAGGTGGGAAGAAGGAAAAATAAAGGAAAAGAAAAAGAAAGGGAAGGGAAGAGGAAGAAAGGAAGGAGAAAGGAGAAGAGAGGGAATAGTATATCTCTAGCGACTTGAAGGAATCAAAGTTACTAGAGTAAATACTAAGATTTTATATCTTTCTTATTGTCAAGATGAGACTCATTTTTAATTAAGAAATTTTAAGGTTTTAAGTTTAGTGAATTGGTCTACTTAATTTAAACGTGTTCTCACCCTCCCTATGCTAAAATATTGTCCCACATTCGGTAATGTTTTATATGACCCTGGTTTCGATTGACAGTAAAATCACAGTAAGGGATTCATACCATAAATTTACAATTAAGTGACTCTATGAGGCATATGAAATGAGCAGCATTTCATCAGTGAATTCTATTGCCCACATCTAAGCATCAACAAAGTGCCTCTAAATCCAGGTTGCCTTTGGAATCACTCATTATGTTCATAGAAAACTTTAGTTATATGCTTCGAAATACACAGTTCCAACAAGCAGTGACACCACTCAAAACTAGTATGTTTTTTAATATAATTTATTGTCAAATTGGCTAACATACAGTGTGTAAAGTGTGCTCTTGGTTTTTGGGGTAGATTCCCGTGGTTCATTGCTTACATACAACACCCAGTGCTCATCCCAACAAATGCCCTCCTCAATGCCCATCACCCATTTTCCCCTCTCCCCCACACCCCCCGTCAACCCTCAGGTTGTTCTCTGTATTTAAGAGTCTCTTATGGTTTGTCCCGCTCCCTCTCTGTTTATAACTATTTTCCCCCTCTTCCCTTCCCCCCTGGTCTTCTGTTAAGCTTCTCAAGATCCACATATGAGTGAAAACATATGATATCCATCTTTCTCTGACTGACTTATTTCACTTAGTATTTTTAATATTACTCATGGTAACTAGGGCTTTTGGAAGTCAACTCAGATTCTGAACAAGGAGCATGTTTTGATAACATATCTGTTACAAAGCTTGAGCCTTGGATTTCTTTGGTGGTGAAATGCTTTCTTATAGTCTCCTTCAGCCTCTGTCCCAGAAGCCTCTTCAAATAGATACATAATCAAAGCAGAAGCATGGTGCTTGCTGTGCAAATGCAACTTCAAGCCAAGTAGCTTTCTCCCCTTCAATCCAATGGCCTCCCCTAAGACCATACTATAACAAAATTTTACTGGAACAAAATCATTACATTTGAGAATGTACAAAATAACTAACTTTGCTCAATTACTATTTTCTTAGTGTGGCTATGAGATTTTGTACTACTTGGATTAATTCATTATAATAAGCTAAAAGTTTGATACAAGCATACAATTGAGAACAGCAGTCTCTATCTGGAGGGTAAATGTTATAGTCCACGTGAGTGGTCATTTGTTTGTAAGTTATTGCTTACACTTCCCTCTTAACCTTGATGGCACTTGTCTGATTATGTTAATGGGCAAGAGAGTGTTGGACAAAGCCACTGTGGTCAAAATAACAGGGAGAACAGATGGATAAACCACATGAGAATCGCATCCATTCATCTGTGACCTCTTTAAGAACACACATTTACACTGTGAAGGCCTGATAATGATATTTACTTTGTCATTTTTAAGTTTAACTAAATGGACAGTCAATTAGAAAAGCATGAACTATGCTTTAACTGACCTTCGTTGTAAATTAGATTATACCACTCCTGTTGTATCCATTTGAAAAGATTAAATCAATACTTTCTTTAAAATTCACCTCCAAGAATTTTTAGTTGACATTTGAATCTCTTCACAACTGTTCAAGCACTTAGTCAACACATGTTTATTGACTGAATAATCTGTCTGGTGCTATGGAAGATGCAAAGATAAGTAAGACTGTCTTTCCGTAGGGATTTTACAATCTGGAAGGAAAGTAAGATGCACACAGAGACCCATGATATAAAGCAGAACACACTACAAGGAATACATAAGTAAAATGCTGTGAGAGCTGAGAAGAGGATTTGACTGGAGCCTGTCAAAAGATGTAGATCAGAGAAAGCTTAAGGAACAGGTGGCTATTTAAAAGAGGGTTAGATTTTGACCCCCAGATAAACATACTTCTTTCCCTTCCAGAAAAGAAAATCCCAACTTTCATAATTTTGCTGTGAAGATGGTTACACAAAGAAGTCCTTAAGAAAGTGAATCGCATGGGCCAAATTGTCTGTATTGTGTGCAATTATTTCATCTAAATACCTAACTTCGCTTAGCCATGACAATAAAGTACCCCCCCAAAAAACTTGAAACATCTCTTATAACAGATTTGCTCTACCATCAATGCAAGAGAGAATACAAAAATGCATAAAGAAAGTAAAATATCAGATGACAGAAGTTAAATTGCTAAAATTTGGCTCAGAATTCTTAAGAAACCAAACTTCTCTCTTATTTAATTTTGTAAACCTTGTCATATGGAGCTGGCCTCTGAATCAACTTCAGTTGATTCACAGCTGAGTCACAAAAGTCACAGCTGAGTCCTATCAATGTAGGTCCTACCAGTCAGTAGCTGTTCTCTCTTCATCTTTGATACTCATTCCAGTTAGGGACTCCCAACCAATTCTATTCACAGGGCTCAGGGCATCCATTAGTGGAAGCAGTGTGAGACCAAGAAGGAAGTGCTCACCTGGACCTGGAGTCAGGTGTCTTTTCAACCAGTGATGTGCCCCTGAACAAATAACATCTTATTTCTAGCCTCAGTTTTCTCATCTGCACCATGACATGCCAACATGATGTGGTTGCTGTGATTCCCAGTGAGACAAGTTACATGGGAGTGCTCTTTTTCTTAAATGTTTTGTTTGTTTGTTTGTTTGTTTAGAGGGAGAATACGAGCAGGGGAGGGTCAGAGAGAGAGGGAGAGAGAGAATCCTAAGCAGGCTCCATGCTGTCAGCGCAGAGCCTGACTTGGGGCTTGATCCCACGAACCGTGAGATCATGACCTGAACCAAAATCAAGAGTCAGATGTTTAACTGACTGAGTCACCCAGGTGCCTTGAGAGTGTTCTTTAAATTGTAAAGAGCTGCTTAAATATCAGTGAATGTCTGTGTCAGCAACATCACCATTGGCGGTTGGTTTCTGCCCCAAACAAGAAACTTCCCTTACTGAGGCAAAACACTTATTTTGTCACCAAGGCCATTATTGCTACTGCTTATTAATTATGCAACCTCAAAGAAGCCATTAGACCTTGAGCTGCATTTTTCTCACCTACAAAATGGGCATTGAAATTAGGCCTGCCCTATCTTAGAGATTCATTATAACAATAAAATAAGAAAAAGGGATATGAAAGCAAATTATAAACTTAAGACATACCATAAATATTCATTGTTATACCCATACAGAGTCTCCAAGCCTGCATTCCTAACCTAGACTCCTTGACTGAGTATCTGATCCTCACTTCTCACACTACCACCATGTAGCTTATCACCTGCTCTGACTTTCAAGCCTTCAAGCCTTCTGGTCATCCTCAAGCCTTGCTTGCCTCTCTGACTCCCAGCCTACCAAGTGCTGATATAGTACATGCCTTTACTTTGGAGTGCCCCACTCTACCTTGCCCTTTATTTCAGGAATCCCACTGCAGAACCAAGCCACTGCATGCCATGGCCCTGACCCTGGTCTCCAGCTAGCCACAATATTGTCAAGTCTTGACAATTCTAGACCTCTTTGCCCTGGGCCTATTACTGTCTGTTGCTTAGTCTTTCAAAACTCCCAACTGTTTTCATCTCACTTCATGTTTAGAATGCTGATAGAAGGCAGTGATTGTAAACATTGGCTGCATATTAGAACCATGTGGGCAACTCGAAAAATAATGCCTGGGACCCACCTTCAAAGATTGTGATATAATGTATCAGGAGTGTAGCTTGAGCATTAGATCTTTCAAAGCTATCTGTGAGATTTTAATATGTAGCCAAGATTGAGCAAAACTGAACAGGTGGTTGCTACCAACCAAGCTATAACCTGAGATGGGAGTGAGGTATGGTGACAACCTACATTTCATCTGCTTTGGGTGTGGTGGCCAAAATATACAACAAAGATGATTCCTAATAAGCAACATGTTCAATCCTCACAGTCCCAGTCCTGAAGCTAAGTCCTAAGGAGACTGATTCAAAATGGTAGCTTACTCCAACTGGATCACCAGGTCTTAGGTAGCAGAACTCACTAAAGAAAAGGATGGTAATGGCAAGACTAAATCTGGGCATCTATCTTAGGCATTGTTTATATGCCCCTTAGGGTTGTAAGTGGTTAGGACCCTCATAGTTCAGGATAATGGACAAAGTTTTCCTTATAGTGGGCAAGAATTGAATTTTTATGGACCCAAACGTCAGCTTTTAGCTTATTCTTATTTGTGCTTATCTACAAGTTTGGACTGACTCCAGGCCCAGGAAGTCTTGGTCTTCCCCTATTCAAAGTCTTTGATAAAGAATCAAAAAAGAATAGGGCGCCTGAGTGGCTCGGTTGAGCGTCTGACTTCAGCTCAGGTTATGATCTCACAGTTCATGATTTCGAGGCCCATGTCTGTGCTGTCAGCACAGAGCCTGGAGCCTGCTTCACATTCTATGTCTCCCTTTCTCTCTGCCCCTTTCCCACTCATACTGTCTGTCTCTCTCTCAAAAATAAATAAACATTAAAAAAAAAGAATCAGAAATGAAGATGGCAAGAGCCTCAAAGGGCAGCCTTTTCATTTTACACGTGAGGAAATGGGCCCATAGAGGACACTGACTTGTCTAAAGTCACATAGCAAGTTGGAGGTAGAGTTAAGAGTTAGGGTTCAGGTCTTCTAACAATGGGCATGGAAATGCCTTGTACATGATGTATTTAAATTTTTTTTAACGTTTTATTTATTTTTGAGACAGAGAGAGACAGAGCATGAACGGGGGAGGGGCAGAGAGAGAGGGAGACACAGAATCGGAAGCAGGCTCCAGGCCCTGAGCCATCAGCCCAGAGCCCGACGCGGGGCTCGAACTCACGGACCGCGAGATTGTGACCTGAGCCGAAGTCGGACGTTTAACCGACTGAGCCACCCAGGCGCCCCGTATATGATGTATTTAAATGCAAGTCAAGAACTATGTAGAAAGTTCTCTTACAATAGATTGTGTTTTAGAAAATTTCTGACTAATGCAGATATGTTTTAAATTCTTCTTCCATTTTGAGAATATAAATCAAAACACTTTACTAAAAGTGGGGGGCTAGCAGGTGAGAGCCAGGTGCTTGCCACTTATATTAAAGGGGGAAAACAGAAGAGAAAATGATTTGGGGGACAGATTTTTTTTTTTCAGTGAGCATTTCCATTATCTTTTCTCTGTGATTTCTGAGGGAATGCAGTTAGTGGGCTGGGAGGCATTTTTAACCTAGAGTCAGGATATTGTTCTAAGACTCACACTGACTGCAGCAGATGTATAATATGTCCATATAGGTGAGTATCAGGCCAAGGGTGAGCCACCAGAAGACCCATCTCCCGGGAGGATTTGGCTAAACAGGGAGACAGACAAAGCAATACAAATAATACTTGGCATTGCACTTTACAGATTATAAAACATTTTTAGGCACTGTTGTAGCCATGTCTTAGAAAAGTATACAAGTCAAGCAAGGGTCATAAAATAGGTAGAAACAATTCAAGCTATTTTAAGAGAAAAAGAAAAAGACACTTTATGAATGCTCTGTGGTTTGGAGATACCCATTTCTTAGGTGTCAAAACTAAGTTCAACAAGATCAATGTAACTTGTCAAAATGACACAAGAATAATGATAATGACCAAGTTTCTTTCTTTTTTTTTTTTTTTTTTTACATTTATTTAGTTTTGAGAAACAGAGTGAGACAAAGTGTGAGCAGGGGAGGGGCGGAGAGAGAAGGAGACAGACACAGAATCTGAAGCAGGGTCCAGGCTCTGAGCAAGCGGTCAGCACAGAGCCTGATGCGGGGCTTGAACCCACAAACCGTGAGATCATGACACGAGCCGAAGTCGGACGCTCAACCGACTGAGCCACCCAGGCGCCCCGTGACCAAGTTTCTTATTTCACATTTAGAGTCTGTTTTACTGTCACACCGCAGATGCCTCATGGCAGATAATGGTAGGCTGAGTTGAGAGGCCAGGAGGCCAGAATTGGCAAGAACAACACTAAGTAGCAGGTTTGGCAAGCCCCAGTTGCCGGACTTGGTATGAGGTTTTGTGGGTTCATGAGTAGTGAGGGGGGTAAAGGTAGGACAGATGCCTGGGGCTGCAGTCAACTTGATGGAGGCAGAGATGCCATTATTAGTGACTGTTTCTAACTTGTCTGTATGCCCAGGTTGTCCCTGCTGCACTGAGGAGCATCTAGGCAGCTACGCAACTCAGCCAGCTGAGCTGAGTTTGTCTCTGAAAAGACCACTTAGATATAGCCTCGACCTAATAAAATAACTTAATGGAATTTTTCACTCTGATCAGATGGTTTCAGGACCAGTTAGGATGACTGATCACATTCCCACCGCCGTTCCCTCAGCCTCCCTTCAGTAGAGCTTGTTGGATTGGCTAGAGGCAGGATTTGAATGATGTTGCCTTATGGTTTGCGTCTCTAACTTGGATGCATATTGTGGGACTTACATAAATTGTTTAACATAAACAGTGAAAGTATTTCTGTGCCATTTCTCTATGTCGAGAGAATAGTAAGGTAGAATAATAGACTTCATTTTAGAGAAAATCAGATAAATTGATCTTTTCATTTGTATGGGTACTGGGAGCTTTCATACTTTGAATTGGAAAGATGAGCCCAAACTCATAACAACTAAATACCTTATGCCCCAGAAAAGTCTCCTTTGTGGAAAACTGATCTTATAAGAAATCTAAACTATACTCTCTCCAGCCTGTGAAGATTGTGATCATTTTTCACAAGTGATATGTTTACACATCAATTAATACAAAGTCTCTAATTTAGAAAAAATAAATAAATAAACCCTGTGTTTGTGAAAACAGGACATTTCTTTAGTGAAGACTCTGGTGCCTGACCATGAGTTCAGGTTGGATTCTGCCACTTACCATCTGTGTGCCTGTGGGCAAGTTACTTAAACTCCTTTTGCCTCAATTTTCTCATCTATAAAATGGGAATTACCTAGAGGGTGGTTCAGAACATTTATTTAGTCAATTTATGTAAAGGATTAGAGGGCCTAGCACATGGTAAATACTCAACTGGATCATTTTAGTGGTCTCCTCTCTATTATTTCTGTTTTGTCTCCCTTTTTCCAATTCCTTGCTTATCCAACCCAATCTATATCTGGTTACTAAACAGTCTTCTCAATGAACAACATATACAACTTCCCTACTCGAAAATTCACATTGAGAAGTTTCTTTTACAAAAGAAAGTGGAAACATTTTCACGCATTATATTTTCACATATAATAGGCAACTGAATCAATATGTGTATGCCTGTATAAACTGTCTAGATCATTGCAGGGGAGGGGGGAAGAGGGAGCAGAAGAGCACATGAAATGTTAGGGAAGTTATTGATAGATATTCAGAATGAGATTAGAGTTTAACAGGTAACAGACTTCCACTTCATAAAATAATCCATTAAAATCTTAATGGGTATTTTTCTACCCATTGGTCCTGACCTGGCCTTAGAAGTATCAAAGTATCAAAGAGTGAGAAAGTCACATGTAACCATTTTGAATAAGTGTATATACTCATAAAAATAAATATAAAATTTTAAAGATCATGATTTTTAATAAAAGATTTTATAGAAGCACACAACAATACCAGGGAGAGTTGTTAAAAAGCAAAATAATTTTGTCTTCACATGTCATGTATTTATCAACCTGAATTATATAATTAAAATTGTATATTAATATAAAATACACATAATATAATATATAATATATGCATAATATATATAATATATAATATATATTTATTTTATATAAAATGTAATTTTATATAACATAATACCCTCAATATAATTATAATTTGGAATATTTTTAAAATAAGAATTTCTGCCATAAATTAAATAAGTTTGTAAACACAAGTATTTCTCTTGTCTGTGTAAATATATATATATACATACATGATATATGTATATGTGTATATATGTATATTTACATATACATGATATTTTTAGAATAAGAAATAATGAGAAATTTGGGACATGGGTACTGACAACCATGCCTTTAATTAGCTCAACTTTCTCATTAGGGAATGCTGCTTTTAAAATGTAGGAGATTGCCAAGAATAATGGCTTATCTAATTGAAGGTCATTATAAACAAATTAGAATGTATTTGTGAATTATGCTAGTGATGCATGGTAAATATATGAAGGGATATTCTGGTGTACAAATAAGGTGAATATCTGTCCTTCACATTTTTAGTAATTGTTGTTTTCTATTATGTATGTGTTTCCATTTTTCTTATATAAAGAATGTCATTTGGGGAGTAGGAAAATTGCAAAATTGCCGCTGTGCTTTGGGAAAATTTTTCTGGTAAGTAAGTATAAGTTGATTGGATAAGCAAAGGAAGATCTTAATGGGAGATTCTTTGATAAAGAAAAGGGAAGAGGCTGTAAAGAAAATGTTAATTTTTGTTAATATCTGATCTGAAATATCACATATCAAGTACTGATTCAGCAAAATGTTATTGTTAAGAAAAATATGAAATGTCATTGGAAGAATTATGTTTTTAAAGTATGCTAGCAAAAATATATTAAATCTCAAAATTGGCTTAGCAATTAATAAAACTTTTGAAGATGTCTTCTATGTAGGAAATTTAAAGCACTTTATCATGTATATATTTTCCAAGTGATGCAGAGTTCTGAGGGAATCATCCAGAAGAAACTTAAAAGAAAAATAATATGAAATCATCATGAGTTATTTTCATGCAAATGCATCCACCCATATGACACTGTGGCAATGATCCACTGACACCCCTCCTGTCTTCCCTAGTGGTTGTTTTTTGTTAGGAATAGATGGCCAAGCCTGCTCCACATACAACTCTCTCCTGCAAAAATGTCTACCTTTTCCCCAGGCCTCCCTCTGGCCACCAAGTATACTCCTACCTGTAGCCAAAAAGAGGACTATAGCCCAGGAGGGCAATTTTATGAGGCATGCTGAGTGTCAGAAGGTATTTAGGGCATTAGAATGGCTTTTGGGCTTCTTTTCTTGGCTACTGAAAACAAAGGTTAAGGAGTAACTGGACTCAGCATCAGTGATTTTATATAAAAAGTTACATGTTTAGTTCAACCTCATAACAGATGAACTGGCTTTTTTTTTTTTAAATAGTTAATGGTTTGGGATGGTTGTAATAGCTCCTTGTAAGAGGTAGTAAAAGAGTTTTGTGGATTGAAGCCAAACTTGCCTTCAGTGGAAAAGCATATGAAGGTAATTGCTCAGAGAACTTGTACACTGAAGAAGAACAGTTCATGACATTTTAACACGATAAATGATGGTGAAAGGCCATTTGGGAATTAATTTCTACTCCATATGAGCTAGAAAGGTGAAAGAGAGAAGAGTAAAACTATTCTTTTATCTGACTTTGGAATGAAAGAAACCAAAATCCTGGGGGAGTTACATTTTCCCTGGAAAGTACAAGCACTTCCCTGAGATTGTACTCTGATTAAAAACAAAAAGGTTTTTAAAACGTGCACTTTGACATACATCTTCATGTGTACTTCTGCATTTTTACTGAATACCTTTATGCTATTTCTGTAAGCATATTATTCTCCATTGTTCTAAGTTTTGGCATCTAAGGTTACATATGTATTTGACAGTTCAAAAAGATAATTGTAAGTTTCCCTTCTCTGCTTTTTTTATTATGCAAAATATAGTGAAAACACATGTACTCTTTCTATAAACACAGTACTCAATCATGTTTGCTGTCCCTGCCCATTATTCTACCACTTTAAAAGTTCCCATGCTACTGATTGCTGCCGTCTCAGGTACTTTGTCTCCAGGACCCAATGGTGGTTTTACAATGCTCGGATCAAAGCTCAGTGATTTAACTGTAGCCATTTTAAGGTTATGGCCCAGAAAATACTAATCAAAAAGTTAATAAAATTGAATAAAATGAAGGTGGAGAGGAGCACTTCTTAGTCCTGCTCTTCCAACCTTCTTGCTCAAAATGCTAATCAATGTTTATTCATTTGACAGACATCACAGAGTACCTACTATGTACAGAGTCTGTCTAAGGGGCTGGAGATACGAGATGTGAATAACAGAGTCCTTGCATGAAGAATTTGACACACAACCAAGTTGTGAACAAACCAAGACATCTGAACAAAGTATTAGTAGTTTTTTTAATGTTTTTATTTTATTTCAGAGAGGAGAGAGAGAGAGGGAGAGAGGGAGAACACGAGTGAGGTAGGGGCAGAGAGAGAGGGGGACAGAGGATCTGAAGTGGCTCTGTGCTGACAGCAGAGAGCCTAATGTGGGGCTTGAACTCACAAACTCTAGGATCATGACCTGAGCCAAAGTTAGATGCTCAACTGGCTGAGCCACCCAGGTGCCCCAAACTATTACAGTTTTATATAAAATGTGCTATATAACAAAAAAAATGTGACAAGGGTGTGTGTATCAAATAGAAATATTTCAGTGCAAATGACACAAAGTACAACTAACCTCAAGGTGTCCCAAACAGCAAAGCTAATTTATTAGCTTACATAGCTAAAACAACTGTTTTTTAAAATTTTGTTTAATTTATTTTTGAGAGAGAGACAGAGAAACAGAGTGCAAGCAGGGGAGGTGCAGAGAGAGAGAGAGAGAAAGAGACACAGAATCCTAAGCAGGCTTCAGGCTCTGGGCTGTTAGCACAGAGCCTGACACAGGGCTTGAACTCATGAACCATGAGATCATGACCTGAGCTGAAGTCAGGTGCTTAACTGACTGAGCCCCCCAGGTGTCCCATAACTAAAACAGATATTTCTGATCCATGACAAAAACAGATCCAACAGCTCAAAAGTATGACAAGAGTCCTGGTTTCTATATATCTTTCTGTTCTGCCTTCCATAATATGGGTATGTTATGGGCTGAGTTGTGTTCCAAAATTCATATGTTGATGTCCTAACCCCTAGTACCTACAAGATGACTGTGCTTGGGTATAGGGTCTTTAATGAGGAGATTAAGTTAAAATGAGGTCATATGCTTGAGTCCTAATCCAGTCTCAATGGCATAAGTTTGGTATAAGATGAGATTAAGACACAGACATATACAGAAGGAAAACCATGTGAAGACAGAGGGAGAAGGCAACCATCTACAAACCAAGGAGAAAGGCCTAAGAAGAAAGCAATGCTGCAGACACCTTGGCCTCGTATTTCCAGCTGCCAAATTTTAATAAAGTGAATTTCTGTTGCTTACACCACCCAGTCTATGGTACTTTACTATGGCAACCCTAGCAAACTAATACAAGATAGCATCTCAAGCTTAATGGTGGCTCCCATCAACTCTTGGCATCATCGTTGGGGATACAAAATACCATCAGCAGTTCCAGACTTTATTATTTCTCACTGTATCATCCAGGTACTACAACAGAAAGCTTCTAGTAGCTCTCCACAAGTTTTAGGATTCTCACTCTTTCCTATGCCCTTGTCTGAGCCGTTGCTGTGCTTGAGGAATGGGATCCTTGGATTGGCTTAAGCCACCCCTGAGGATAGGTGGGGGTCACATCCATCCAAACCACAGAAGGTAAAATCCTCAAAAGAAAATCAAGTTATGCTGGTGAGGCACAGCTATGGAGGTCACCAACAAAGATCCAAAGAAAGGGGTCAAATAAGTCCACCTAGGAAAACTGAGCAAAAGTAACCATAAGGGGTTTGGGTTGGGTGTTGGAAAATTAATAGACATTCAGCAGGTAGAGAAGGACTCAAAGGATAGTCCAGACAAAGGAAACAGCATATGTGAGGGCAGAGAAGGCACAAAAGAGCCTTTTGTGTTTCATAGGGTGATCAACTTGTCCCAGTTTTCCTGGGACTGTATCTTATTTAAAATAGAAATCTCAGGGTGCCTGGGTGGCTTAGTCGGTTAAGTGTCCAACTTTGGCTCAGGTCATGATCTCACAGTCCGTGAGTTCAGGCCTCGTGTCGGGCTCTGTACTGACAGCTCAGAGCCTGGAGCCTGCTTCAGCTTCTGTGTCTACCTCTCTCTCTGTCTCTGTCTCTGTCTCTCTCTCTCAAAAGTAAATAAACATAAAAAATGTTTTTAAATAGAAATCTCATATTCCAGGACCCCCTCAGTCCTGGACCAACTGGAATGGTCGGTCACTGTATGTTTGGAGAATTATGGGCAAAGTTTATGGGGCAAAGTGGCTGGAGATAAGACTGGGAAGGTTGGTTGCAAAGAAGTTTGTACTAGAGACGAAATCTATATTGTCCATCTGAAACATTTGTTGAAAAGGTAAATTGTAAGGTATTATTCCATGGAGGATAATGAGACTCTATGTAAATAATATGAATTCCATGGACATTTTGCAACTTGAGGTATTTCAAGAAGTTCATGCAAGTTCATGGAACTTGAGGATTATATCGCATTTGGGAACAGCAGACAGTTTTAGGTCAACTCTTCTGACTAGGAGGCATTAAAGGATAGCACAGTGCTGGGGACATTGTGAGTCTCTACAAATACTATTTGATTCTTGGTTATCAAGCCTCCCTTCATAACTTGAATTTGTTCTTTGCCTTCAATTACCCTCTCTGTGTATCTGCCTCTTACAACTGTCTCTCTTTTTTTTAACCTCATGCCTTCATTTCAAACTGCCCACCTGGAGCTTCAAATTCACAATATCTACCACTAACTTCTCACCTTCCCTCCAATATTACCTCTTTTGCCAACTTCCTTACATCTGTTGAGAAGGCTACTGTTCTCCCAGTCACCCAGCCCACACTATGGAATACATTGTAGCCACTGAAAAGAAGATCCTGGAGAAAACAAAGTGGCAAGCACTGAATGTTTAGAATGATCCAATATTTATAAAAAAATGTATGTATATTTTTACACATATGAAAATATGTAGGAAAATGCCCAGAAGTATATATACCAAACTCTTAACAGTTACTATCTTGAGAATGTCTGGTAAGAAATGGGTTGAGGGGAATCCTTTTACTTTTTATTTTACATACATCTCTATTATTTGAATGTTTATAGAGTAAGCATGTATAGCTACTTTCCAAATAAAGATATACATGTTCACTATACAAATTTTTAATTGCAGATAAACATAAAGAACAATAGAAATCTGAAATTTTACCACCAGAGGTACTGTGAACAGTCTTCTGGGGAACAGCCTACCAGACCTCCCCTTGGGCCCCGTGCTGATATAGACACAGAGACTGAACTGAGAGGCTCTCCCCCACCTGCCTCAACACCCTGCCTGCTGCCTGAGACCCCTGTATGTTGTATAGAAAGCGTTCCTATCACTTGTGCATCTGCAAGGTCTCTGGAACCTGTCACTCTCCATTTCCACCGTCATCACCCTTGCTGAGCTCTTATTAACTCCCTCCTGCTCTGCAGCAGTAGCATCCTAATGGCTCTCACTTCTTTCCTCTCTACTTCCTTGCATCCAATTTCCCCTACAGCATCCAGATTAACTGTCCTAGTTCTGATCATGTTAGCACTTTGTTCAAAAAGCTTTAGTGACTTTCTATTGCCTATAAAAGAAAGTCCAAACTCCATGATCTGGACTTGCATTGTTCCCTTGGGAACGTTTCTTCCCCTCAACTCTAGTTCGTATTGTTTTCTCTGACAGGACAGGAATACCATCATACCCAGGTATTTCCATTAATTAAAATTCCCCTCCTTCAGATACATACACACATGTGAGAAAATGTTTGTACAAGGATGTTCATTGTAGTCAAGTCTATATTGGAGAACATTAAAGCCAATGTAAATGTCCACCAATAAAAGACTGATTAAGTAAATTATAGAAATGCAAGTGTCCAAAGAGATACAGTTACAGCTATTAAAATGATACAGATACAGATTCTTATATATAGGCATGGGGAAAGTCTGCAGAATGTTGTCAATCAAAAGAGTAGGTTATATAACAGTTTATAAATACTTTTTTTTTAAAGCACTCGTATTGGTAGAGCTCTCTAGAAATACATCATCCAATAACAGAGGTAAACTCTAGGTGGTTAAATTGGTTGATTTTTATTTTGTTCTTGGTAGTTTTCTATTTAATTTGAAGTTTTATGAATACAACCACAACTATAGAAGTTACCATTTTTTTGAGAGCTATTTGCCAAATACTGTGCTTGGTGTTTTGCATATAACTATTTAGTCCTTATGTCCAAACTTTGAGGATGGTTATCATCACCTTCATAGAAGAGTAAACTGAGGGCCAGAGAGTGAATAGTTATTCCCAGGGTCATACCATTAGTAAGAAACAGAGATAGAATTCAAGTTTCCATCTTTCTAATTCCAAAAGGCATATTCATAGGCATTATGTTACATGATAATGAATTATCATTTTTACAAAAAGAATAAAGCTACTAAAATATGTTTTCCTAGTCTTACAATGTCACACTCAATTGCTCTACTCCCCAAAACCCTCTCTTGTCCCTATATCCAGAAGTATGATGTGGTAAGAAGATGAGAACACAATGAGAGATATATCAGAAACACATATAAAAGTTTTTGTTTTTAATATAAATAACATCATTCTATGTATTACATTTTTTATGAAAATATCTGACTATTCATACCTGAAAGTGTACTGTGAACATCTTTATTGTAATTTATTGTATGGATGTGTATAATCATTTAACGTGCATGGCCAATAATGTTGTTTATAAATTTTGCTATTGTAAACAAAAGCAAAATGAGCATCCTCATCTGAATCTATGTCTGTACACATGTGAGACTGTTTTGTAATATTGGATTCCCAGAAATACACTTCCTAGGCTAAAACAAAATACAGGTCTTTTCCTTTTCCTGTGTCAGAATTTCAAAAAGTTTTAGCTTTAGTGAGAGAATCTGATCTAGGAACCAGCTGGCTGGACTCTAGTGGCTTCGTTTCACCCTCACATCCTCCCCAGGCATTGGCAACTCTCTGCACACATGTCATTGCATCATCTCCAAACGGGCTTGTAGAGGAAGAGCAAACTGGGCTGTGAATTGCCTGAGTTCTGATGAATGCTTGACCACCAAGTTGCTTTGTGATCCTCAGCAAAAAATGATGCCTCTGGTGACTTTCATTTCTTCTCTCTAAATAAGATCCTTCCAGCTCTACATTCAGTGTTTCTTTTTTTTTTCTAATTTTTTTCATGTTTATTTATTTATTTTTTATATTTATTTATTTTTTAATATGACATTTATTGTCAAATTGGTTTCCATACAACACCCAGTGGTCATCCCAACAGGTGCCCTCCTTAATGCCTATCACCCACTTTCCCCTCCCTCCCACCCCTCATCAACCCTCAGTTTGTTCTGAGTTTTTAAGGATCTCTTATGTTTTGGCTTTCTCCCTCCCTAACCTTTTTTTATCTTCCCCTCCTCCATGGTCTTCTGTTAAGTTTCTGAGGATCCACGTAGGAGTGAAAAATATGGTATCTGTCTTTCTCTCTATGACTTATTTCATTTAGCATCACACTCTCCAGTTCCAGCCACGTTGCTACCAAAGGCCATATTTCATTCTTTCTCATTGCCACGTAGTATTCCATTGTGTATGTAAACCACAGTTTCTTTATCCATTTATCAGTTGATGGACATTTAGGCTCTTTCCATAATTTGGCTATTGTTGAGAGTGCTGCTATAAACATTGGGGTACAAGTGCCCCTATGCAGCAGCAATCCTGTATCCCTTGAGTCAACTCCTAGCAGTGCTATTCCTGGGTCATAGGGTAGATCTATTTTTAATTTTTTGAGGAACCTCCACACTGTTTTCCAGAGCGGCTGCACCAGTTTGCATTCCCACCAACAGTGCAAGAGGGTTCCCGTTTCTCCACATCCTTGCCAGCATCTATAGTTTCCTGATTTGTTCATTTTAGCCACTCTGACTGGTGTGAGGTGGTATCTCAGTGTGGTTTTGATTTGTATTTCCCTGGTGAGGAGCGATGTTGAACATCTTTTCAGGTGCCTGTTGGCCATCTGGATGTCTTCTTTAGAGAAGTGTCTGTTCATGTTTTCTGCCCATTTCTTCACTGGATTATTTGTTTTTTGGGGTGTGGAGTTTGGTGAGCTCTTTATAGATTTTGGATACTAGCCCTTTGTCCAATATGTCATTTGCAAATATCTTTTCCCATTCTGTTGGTTGCCTTTTAGTTTTGTTGATTGTTTCCTTCGCAGTGCAGAAGCTTTTTATCTTGATGAGGTCCCAATAGTTCATTTTTGCTTTTAATTCCCTTGCCTTGGGGGTGTTTCAAGTAAGAAATTGTTGCGGCTGAGTCAGAGAGGTTTTTTCCTGCTTTCTCCTCTAGGGTTTTGATGGTTTCTTGTCTCACATTCACGTCCTTTATCCATTTTGAGTTTATTTTTGTGAATGGTGTAAGAAAGTGGTCTAGTGTCATTCTTCTGCATGTTGCTGTCCAGCTCTCCCAGCACCATTTGTTAAAGAGACTGTCTTTTTTCCATTGGATATTCTTTTCTGCTTTGTCAAAGATGAGTTGGCCATACTTTTGTGGGTCTAATTGTGGGGTTTCTATTCTATTCCATTGGTCTATGTGTCTGTTTTTGTGCCAATACCATGCTGTCTTGATGATTACAGCTTTGTAGTAGAGGAAAGTCTGGGACTGTGATGCCTCCCACTTTGGTCTTCTTCAATATGACTTTGGCTATTCGGGGTCTTTTGTGGTTCCATACAAATTTTAGGATTGCTTGTGCTAGCTTCGAGAAGAATGCTGGTGCAATTTTGATTGGGATTGCATTGAATGTGTAGATAGCTTTGGGTAGTATTGACATTTTAACAATATTTATTCTTCCAATCCATGAGCACAGAATATTTTTCCATTTCTTTATATCCTCTTCAATTTCCTTCATAAGCTTTCTATAGTTTTTAGTTTACAGATCTTTTACATCTTTGGTTAGGTTTATTCCTAGGTATTTTATGATTCTTGGTGCAATTGTGAATGGGATCAGTTTCTTTATTTGTCTTTCTGTTGCTTCATTGTTAGTGTATAAGAATGCAACTGATTTCTGTACATTGATTTTGCATCCTGCGACTTTGCTGAATTCATGTATCAGTTCTAGCAAACTTTTGCTGGAGTCTGTCGGGTTTTCCATGTATCATATCATGTCATCTGCAAAAAATGAAAGCTTGACTTCATCTTTGCCAATTTTGACGCCTTTGATTTCCTTTTGTTATCTGATTGCTGATGTTAGCACTTCCAACACTATGTTAAACGACAGCGGTGAGAGTGGACATCCCTGTCATGTTCCTGATCTCAGGGGGAATGCTCTCAGTTTTTCCCCACTGAGGATGATATTAGCTGTGGGCTTTTCATAAATGGCTTTTATGATGTTTAAGTATGTTTCTTCTATCCCAACTTTCTCGAGGGTTTTTATTAAGAAAGGATGCTGAATTTTGTCAAATGCTTTTTCTGCATTGATTGACAGGATCATATGGTTCTTATTTTTTCTTTTATTAATGTGATGTATCACGTTGATTAATTTGTGAATGTTGAACCAGCCCTGCAGCCCAGGAATGAATCCCACTTGATCATGGTGAATAATTCTTTTTCTATGCTGTTGAATTCGAGTTGCTAGAATCTTGTTGAGAACTTTTGCATCCATATTCATCAGGGATATTGGCCTGTAGTTCTCTTTTTTTGCTGGGTCTCTGGTTTGGGAATCAAAGTAATGCTGGCTTCATAGAATGAGTCTGGAAGTTTTCCTTCCCTTTCTATTTTTTGGAACAGCTTGAGAAGGATAGGTATTATCTCTGCTTTAAATGTCTGGTAGAATTCCCCTGGGAAGCCATCTGGTCCTGGACTCTTATTTGTTGGGAGATTTTTGATAACTGATTCAATTTCTTTGCTGGTTATGGGTCTGTTCAAGTTTTCTATTTCTTCCTGTTTGAGTTTTGGAAGTGTGTGGGTGCTTAGGAATTTGTCCATTTCTTCCAGGTTGTCCAGTTTGTTGGCATATAATTTTTCATAGTATTCCCTGATAATTGCTTGTATTTCTGAGGGATTGGTTGTAAAAATTCCTTTTTCATTCATGATTTTATCTATTTGGGTCCTCTCCCTTTTCTTCTTGAGAAGCCTGGCTAGAGGTTTATCAATTTTGTTTATTTTTTCAAAAAACCAACTCTTGGATTCAATGATCTGCTCTACAGTTTTTTTAGATTCTATATTGTTTATTTCTGCTCTGATCTTTATTATTTCTCTTCTTCTGCTGGGTTTAGGCTGCCTTTGCTGTTGTGCTTCTATTTCCTTTAGGTGTGCTGTTAGATTTTGTATCTGGGATTTTTCTTGTTTCTTGAGATAGGCCTGGATTGCAATGTATTTGCAATGTATTTCCTCTCAGGACTGCCTTCGCTGCATCCCAAAGCATTTGGATTGTTGTATTTTCATTTTAGTTTGTTTCCATATATTTTTAAATTTCTTCTCTAATGCCTGGTTGACCCACTCATTCTTTAGTAGGGTGTTCTTTAACCTCCATGCTTTTGGAGGTTTTCCAGACTTTTTCCTGTAGTTGATTTCAAGCTTCATAGCATTGTGGTCTGAAAGTATGCATGGTATAATTTCAATTCTTGTATACTTACGAAGGGCTGTTTTGTGACCCAGTATGTGATCTATCTTGGAGAATGTTCCATGTGCACTCGAGAAGAAAGTATACTCTGTTGCTTTGGGATATAGAGTTCTAAATACATCTGTCAAGTCCATCTGATCCAATGTATCATTCAGGGCCCTTGTTTCTTTATTGACTGTGTGTCTAGATGATCTATCCATTTCTGTAAATGGAGTCTTTAAGTCCCCTGCAATTACCACATTCTTATCAATAAGGTTGCTTATGTTTATGAGCAATTGTTTTATATATTTGGGGACTCCCATATTCGGCGCATAGACATTTATAATTGTTAGCTCTTCCTGATGGATAGACCCTGTAATTGTTATATAATGCCCTTCTTCATCTCTAGTTACAGCCTTTAATTTTAAGTCTAGTTTGTCTGATATAAGTATGGCTACTCCAGGTTTCTTTTGACTTCCAGTAGCATGATAGATGGTTCTCCATCCCCTCACTTTCAATCTGAAGGTGTCCTCAGGTCTAAAATGAGTCTTTTGTAGACAGAAAATAGATGGGTCTTGTTTTTTTGTCCATTCTTGTACCCTCTGTCTTTTGGTAGGAGCATTTAGTCCATTTCCATTCAGTGTTATTATTGAAAGATATGGGTTTAGAGTCATTGTGATGTCTGTAGGTTTCATGCTTGTAGTGATGTCTCTTGTACTTTGTTTCTTTGCAACATTTCACTCACAGAATCACCCTTAGGATCTCTTGTAGGGTTGGTTTAGTGTGGTTTATTGTCCTTCAGTTTTTGTTTGTTTGGGAAGACCTTTGTCTCTCCTTCTATGCTGAATGACAGACTTGCTGGATAAAGGATTCTCGGCTGCATATTTTTTTTTCTGTTCATCACATTGAAGATTTCCTGCCAATCCTTTCTAGCCTGCCAAGTTTCAGTAGATAGCAGTGCCACTAGTCTTCTGGGTCTCCCTTTATAAGTTAGAGCGTGTTTATCCCTAGCTGCTTTCAGAATTTTATCTTTATCCTTGTATTTTGCCAGTTTCGCTATGATATGTCATGCAGAAGATCGATTCAAGTTATGTCTGAAGGGAGTTCTCTGTGCCTCTTGGACTTCAATGCCTGTTTCTTTCCCCAGACCAGGGAAGTTCTCAGCTATGATTTGTTCAAGTACACCTTCAGCCCCTTTCTCTTTCTCTTCTCCTGGAATTCCTATGATACAGATATTGTTCCATTTGATTGCATCACTTAGTTCTCTAATTCTCCCCTCATGCTCCTGGATTTTTTTATCTCTCTTTTTCTCAGCTTCCTCTGTTTCAATAATTTTATCTTCTAATTCACCTATTCTCTCCTCTGGCTCTTCAATCCAAGCTGTGGTCACCTCAATTTTATTTTGCACCTCATTTATAGCATTTTTTAGCTCCTCATGACTATTTCTTAGTCCTTTGATCTCTGTAGCAATAGATTCTCTGCTCTCCTCTATACTTTTTCAAGCCCAGCGATTAGTTTTATGACTATTATTCTAAATTCTTGTTCCGTTATATTGCTTAAATCGTTTTTGATCAATTCGTTAGTTGTCATTACTTCCTGGAGTTTCTTTTGAGGAGAATTCTTCCATTTCGTCATTTTGGATAGTCCCTGGAGTAGCACAGAACTGCAGGGCACTTCCCCTGTGCTGTCTGGAGTAATTTGTGTTGGTGGCGGGCCACAGTCAGACCCGATGTCTGTCCCCAGCCCACCACTGGGGCCACAGTCTGACTGGTGTGTACCTTATCTTCCCTTCCTCGAGGGGCAGGACTCACTGTTGAGTGTTGTGGCCCCTGTCCCGGCTAATTGCACAGTGCCAGGCTTGTGGTGCTGCTTTGATGGAATCTGGTGTATTAGCCAGGGTGCATCCTCTTCCGTGAGCCTCTTGTCTATGCTTGGCTCTGGAGAATCTGTTCTGCTAGTCTTCTGGCAGTTTTCTGGATTATTTAGGCAGGTGTGGGTGGAATCTAAGTGATCAGCAGTACAAGGTTTGCCCAGCGTCCTCCTATGCCGCCATCTTCCCCTGGATCCTTTGTGGGGAATACCCCCCCCACCCAGCAGTCGCCTTACGTCTGCAGCGGGGCCACCTGGCTTTGTCTCCCATGGCATCATGCTCTGGTGCTCGCTCTCCCCTACATTCATTGTTTCTTAAGTCTAAAGATAAGAATACTGTTTTGTCATTCTGAGCTTTTAGATGTAGGAAAATAATACATATACCATAAAGGGTTACCTTACCTCATTGAAAGTTCAAATGGTATGGTGATAAGGCCATATTAAAGGCATTTATAAAAGTCCATGGTAAAGAGTTCATTATGGTTCATTAAATCCCCTCATGCTTTTATCCACTTCAGTTACTGTATTTCCTGTAAACGGAATTTATGGCAGGACCGCGTTAACACCATTTCATATTCTGCTGTGCTATTACCCATTGAGCTTGAATCAATTGAATGAAAGAAGCCTTTTTGAGTGTATTGATTTTCATTTATCCAAACTCATCTGTTTGCTTTGCTGCATGCTCATTCAGGAGAATAGTGCACAGCTAAACTTCTCCACGGTGTTGCTTTTTTCCCTTAAGCATTTAATACTAGAATATGCATATGACAAACACTAAGAACTGCAGAATATTTTCTGGGAACATAGTTTTCTATGGGTGATATAAGAGCCTGGATCTCTTACCCATGTCAGAAAGAATGCTGCCTACAGCAAGATATTACAGCCTCTCTCCCTGCATGAAGGCAGCTACCCTCTCCCACTCTCCCAGCCCCTAGGGGACTCAGTCCAGAGATTCTGCCTTCCTCCACCCCAAAACAAGGAGAGGAGTGTTGTCAAGATGATGATTCTTCTAAATGTAAAGTTTTATTCACTGTCAGGAAGCTGAGTATTCTGCTGTTCTGCAAAGAAACACTCTTGTTTCTTTGGCCAAAGATCAAACTGAAGTCTGGACAAAAATGCATAATAAAGAAATAAATGCTTTAAATGTACACTTTACTGTCCTTTCTCTTAATCCTAGCTTAAGGTGTGTGTGTGTGTGTGTGTGTGTGTGTGTGTGTGTGTGTGTATGAGAGAGAGAAAATTCATTTTGACCCATAGGATTTTGGAGGTAAAAAGTATTTTAACAGTTTTGATTGAATTATTGTATTAGTCAATAGGTAATGTGTGACCACGTGATGTAGTATTGTCCTAGGCATATAGTAAATAGATCTTGACTTCTGCTTAAGTAAATACTGAAATTTATTTACCTGGGAGAAATACTGGCTAAGGCACAGCCAAGTTCAATATTTCCTTTGAGTTGTAATAAATATTTCTATACCCTGAAATAAGATTTTATGTTATAGTTAATGATTAGATGTAATCCAATGCACCGGAGAAATAAAATTATCAGGATAATTCTAGGGCATCTTTATTTTATGCTTGATGTTGTAAAGGAAAATCACTGTTGGTTTAAGCAAGATTGGATGGTAGATGTTGGCATAGATGTTGACTTGGCCTGAGTTCTCATTGTGAAATAGAAGATGAATAAAATTTATTTATGAAAAGCTCAAGTTATTTAAATAGACCAGTGAGCAGACATTGCTGACTTAAATGAATAATTAACTTTAACAAAAGCTTAAATATGACACTAATTAATAATTGAGCTTATTATTTTCCCTCATGCATTTCCATACTATGTGCAATGTTACACAACTTTATTTGTAGAAAGAATATTTTTGGAAAAAAAAAACTATTTTCATTTAAAAAACAATTATACTGTAGTAAATAAAACATTTGAATGTTACTTGGTTAGGGGCTAGGAACAATACAGTGGTATACCTTCAAGAAGATTATAATCTGAATACAATATTTGGCAGTTATGAAGAATATGAGGTTTGAAATCCTAATGAATTTGAATTCCAGCTCTGACACTGTGAGCTCCAACATTTTCTGAGACTTAGTTTCCTAATCTATAAAAATGAGATAAGATAATTGTCCTCATAGGATCTTAGTAAAAATTAAAACTGTAAAGCACTGAAAATGTTCCTAGCAAACGGAGAGCCCTCCAGAAGTGGTAGCTATTTTAATGATGCATTGCTTAAGTGACAGATGAAAATATTCTTATGGAGGTGATCCAAGGAGGTACACAATTACTGAATTTAAAATGAAACATTATATTTGCCTAGATTTCAGAGAAGAGAGCTCTTATGAGCGAGCTGCAGGGTAAGTCAACTCTTTAAGAAAGAGGTAGGATTTGAACTAGAGATTGAGAGAGGACTAGGGTTTTCTTAGTTGGTAGATAAAACTAGAGGTTATGAACATTACAACTGCAAATGAAATAGCAGTCATCTACTCAGTGATGGCCCCAAGCACATCCTCCTTAATTTTCTCTCCTTCATTAATTATCCTATTAATATTTCTTCCAGGTTTTTAATATTTTTCCAACCCTTTCTTCTGGGTCTCCTTTGTTGGTACCGCTTCTGCCGTTTTATTTCCTTCAACTGAAAACTAACTTTAAGTAATAAGTAAACAAAATAAAACAAGAAAATGAAAATCACCCAAAGTCTCACTTTCTAGTTAATATATAACCTTTCATTACTATTTGATGAAGTGCCTTCCAAAGCATTCTGTATCTCTTTGTCTTTCTGTTTGTCTCTCTCACTATGTGCATACATGTGCCCTCACTCACATACACACACACAAACACACATTCAATATGATCTAAATAAGGTCATAATGTAAATGCATTTTGTCATTGAAAAAATTTCAATATGCCATAAATATATTTCCATGTCAAAATACAACTTTATTATATTTAAATGAGTTTATCACATTTGATTGTATATATGTTAACACAATTTAATAAACTCATTAATGGACATTTTAGTTTTTTCCAATATTTCTTTATGAAAAAGTATGATAGTGCTACAGTTACAATCCTTTTACATTCATTTTGGCCCACTGATAAGATTATTACTTTAAGAAAAATTCTTGGGGGCACCTGGGTAGCTCAGTTAAGCATCTGACTTCAGCTCAGGCTCAGATCATGATCTCACAGCTTGTGAGTTCGAGCCCTGTGTTGGGCTCTGTGCTGACAGCTCAGAGCCTGGAGCCTGCTTTGGATTCTGTGTCTCCCTCTCTCTCTCTGCCCCTCCCCCATTCTCTCTCTCTCTGTCTCTCTCTCTCTGTGTCTCTCTCTCAAAAATACCCATAAAAACTAAAGAAAAGTTCTTAGGAGGGGAAGAGGAATCAATCAATGTATGCACATTTAAAACTTTGGTGTTTAGAGCCAGAAACAACACATAAAATCTCCACATTTTCATTTCAGAGGACTTTTTAAAGAAGAAACTAGCCTCAATCTTAACATTCATAACAAATAAAACAGCTGCCCTTTTAAAATTCATGTTTGAAACTAAAATTTAAAAAATAGGAATGCGTAACTAGAAGTAGTTATGTGTGCTTTTGTAGGAGGCAAAGTCTTAACAATAGAAAAAATTATGTGAAGGAAAAAAAATGATCAAATTGGTTTTGTTGTAGAAAGTCTTGCCCATTAAGCTAACCAAAGTTTTTCATTTAAATGCCTGACTACACAGTTAAATCAGTTGGCTTTCTGGCACAATTTGTCTGACATTTTAGATGAGTTATTGTGGAATGTTGAACCAAACTGATCATTTTAAGTCTCTTGCATAGAGAACCTGTGAGCTGATAACAATTCAGCGCATTTTATGTCATTCTCTCTTCTCATTTCTCCTAAGACTCTACTGAATAACTCACTTCTCAGTCATCAGTCACCTTACTCTCTTGTTTATATAAGAAGCTTCCCATTTTCATGACCTCAGTTTTTCCAAGTGTGGCTCTTATTATGAAGGGTGTGGTTTTGCTAAATTTGGTTTATGTGTCCGAATCTAAATCACTTTTTAAATTTAATTCATAGTTTTATCAGAGTAGGCTGGATTTGATGATTCTGTCCTATTGGAGTATGTTTCCGATGTCAAACCAGTGGTTGCCTGAGAGAGGGAGAGGAAACTGGCCACAAAAGGGCACAAGAGAACTTCTTGAGATGGTAATAGAGACAGAACTATGCAAATTTGTACAAATGTATAGTACTGTATACCTAGAAAGGGTGAAATTGACTGTATTTGAGTTATACCTAAATAAATAATAAAATACAAACACATGCTTAAAAGGAAAAAAAAAGATGAACCTTAAAAAGTCCCTCCTGAAAAAGAGCTGTTTGCCTTGAGTCCTGTAAGATATTAAAATGTATTTGAAAGCAAAAGAATTGAAGCAGTTGCTCATTTACAGGAGAAAAGACAGGTCACTAGCAGAGAAGTTATGAGCAAAACTTCATTCTACATGATAATTAAATATATGGTAAGAAGATCTCACCAAACTAATGGAGACAAACAAGAGTTTTCAGCAAATAGTTGTAGAATATGAACTGGTGAACACTTTTCAGTTTAGGTGTATACCTCACATAAAATAAGTTTCATATGGATTTCTACATAATCAGTATCACATCTTAAAAAATAAAAGCATTTTCCAAGACTCTAAATATTTAGAAATATTATAAATAAATGACAAAAATAGAGCCAACGGTCTAGAACCTATATTCTCATATAAATAAAATTTTAACAAGAAAAATAGTAAGTGGAAGAAGGTATTCATTCCCAGAAAATACAGCAAAAAGGGTTATATGTTTGCTATCCTACAGTACAATGTAATTGATAAGAAAATATGAAACTGTTCAATAGATACTTAATCACACTAGCCACAAAATTATATATAACCACCAAACCAAACGTATGGAAATGCTTTAATATGGTAAATATAAAAATGCACATTATCTTGATCATAGCATGCTACTATGTTACGTGAACAGTTATATTGATGAGGTCTTTTCTTGCTCTTGATGTTAGAAATTTGTATATACCATTCAGAAAGACATGTCTGAAATATAAAAACATTCCCCATTCCCCCTTCTGGTCATTTTTTTACCTTTAACATTTTAAATAAAGGAAAACAATATTATAGAAAGATATTTATTATACCATTATTTACTATAATGAGAAAGGGAAATCAATTTAAATGTTAACCCTTGTGCTAGATAGAATGGTATGTAATCATTACAATTTTAATTGTGCAAACTATAAAACAGCATGGGAAGTAATTGTTATGATCTTAAATGAAACAAGCAGAATACAACCTTGTGTGCATATTATCTACTCAACTGTGTTTTCAAGGAGCCATGTAGTAGAGGAAAAAAAGAAAATGCTGCTTGAGGGATAACAGCAAATGTTATACAGCTCACAGGCAGTATTCTAAAATCTTTTTGTGCATTATCTCATCAAATCCTTACAATTCTAGGACTTTCAGTTAGGAATTTGTGCTACAGAGAAGTTAAGTAACTTTCCCAAAGTCACAAAACTATGAGTGCAATTGCCAGTGTTTGAACTCAGACAGTCTGTTTGGTAACTATTATCCTGTATTGCTTCAATGTCCCATATTCCCTGAAACACACAAATGGATGTAATTGTGTTAGGCTGTAGTTGTGATAACAGTACCTGTGACTTTGACTTTCCAGTCTTTTTGTAATATTCTTAATTAAACATGTCTTTTAAAAATGCTTGAGTGGAAGACATTAAAGGCTTTATGGGAAGTGGTGGAAAGTATGAAAGAGAATGAAGGAATCACAACCACCAGACTAAGCCAAGGGAAATTGCCCCCTTTCTACAAGGTTGAGGGTTCCATCAGTTCTGACCTGACCAGCAGAGAAGCCAGTGTGTGCTCTGCAGGAGTATATGGGGAGGGAGGAGAGCTGGGGGTGGGGTGGGGGTGGGACAGAAAGGCCATCCTGTTTCTTGATTGGCTCTCCCTTAAAGTCTGTTGGGCTCAGTGGAAGAACAAAATATATCCTGTGAAATTCCATAGTGGGTTGTGATGCACTTGAATCAAGTGTTTGGTCCTCTCTGATTCATCTGGGCTTAACTATCAATACCATAGGTAGCAAGAAACTTGAATTACTAGTCCCAGTATATGGTCATTATTTTGTATCACATAGGAAAAACAGAAAGAATACTGGAAACAGAATGTGGTTCTGTTTTCTCAACTCAATAAAAAAATATATTGCCCCAGGTCCATTTGGAGCAGTTATATTAGTTATACATATAGCTATAGGCTAAATTACTTATTAAAGTCCATCAGAACAGTATTGACTAAAATTGTGTAATTTATTGCCAGTTATTGGAAAAGATGAGACAATTTGCTGTAATGCTTTAGGCTGCAATTGGGGAAAAAATCAGAATTATAAAAATTGCCCATATTTCTAAAAGTACCACTAGGAACGAAAAAAAACAACAACATTGATTCTCTTACTTTGTCATCTAAATATAAAGCATGTTTCTTTTTTGGCAGAAAAGCCAGCAATTCTTGTAATAAAACTTACCCTGGAGGGTATGTAAGAATAAGCTTAGAAAAAAATGTGAATAAAAGAAATCATAAAGAATTACTTGGAGCTATAGTTGTTGATCATGAGGATTAGGTCTGACAGGAAAATATATCCTTTGGGAAATCCTATTAATTCTTAATAGCAAATTTTGCTACAACCTGTACAATTGTTGCAGTGTATCTGCTGCTGAAAACCTATTTTATTTGAGAAACAGAGGTTTCTAATGCCCTGAGATCTACCCTACATGAAATGTGACTACAAAATTTAAATATGAAGATAAGAAACAAATAAACAAAATCTAAAATCTTAAAGTTCATAAATGTTGAATGGATAGAGCATCTGGATTTGTAGACATTTTCCTTTTGATGTTTCCACATACTGAATTTCAAATAGAGATTCACTGAAATCCAGAAGAAACTGGTATGGCTAATATTTCAAGTGCTAAGTAGACTACAAAACATATTTTGAAAAGATTATCTTCTTTGTAAATAATTTGATTCCCTCTTTTTTCCCACCCCAGTTGTCTTTCAGTCTTCAGTACAGATAGCCTCTTATTCCAAAATACAGGTTAAAAGTGTCTCTAAATAAAACGTGTCTTGTTTCTGATGGACACAGATTCACTCTGAAATGGGCTATTTCTTATCTCTTATTAAGAGTATTGATCTCTTTGAAGCATTTTTCAGTAAACTTTAGTCTCCACTATCTATTTGATGTCCCAGAGTCCTGTTATTACGGATACAAAACAAAAATATCCCAGTTTAAAAGGACCTCTAATGCCTCAGTGATTTGGTTTTATAAATGTGATTTCAGCTTTGCCTTGTTTTGGACCGTTTCATAGAATCTATCAGACCATGGAGTCTTTCAGCAAACCTCAAGGTTTCTGAAAGCAACACAATAAGGTAACATGGACTGTGTCTGCAAGGTGTGTTCCCAGTGGTCTTTGGACAGTGGGCTTTCACAATTCCAAAAATAATGTAGTAAAACATGCTACAATTGGAGAAACAATTTTAAGGCCCTGATTCTATAGTATATCCTATAAATTAAGTTTGTAAGTTAACTTAAAATTTGCATTTCAGGGAACTTAATCTCCAAAACTCATTATTTCAAAAATTTCCTAAACTATACCCAGATTCAGTATTTTGACAGTAATGGAATAAAGACATTCCAATACAAGAAGTATAGATGAGGTCCCAAACTCATGCCCACAAGAGCCGGGCAGGTAACATAAAGGGGTGAATCCAGACACATGTTGGATAAGGTGGAGGAAAGCTCTAAGGAAGCAGTGGAGAATTCGGACCCCAGCTAGTTGTCAAACAAAACCCATCCACGAGCCAGATCTGGCTCCCAGAGGACACCAATCAGAGACCTCCGGTGCAGATAATCAAACTGAATGTGTCCTGTACTCATCCTGGGATGTCTTTTGACTATTACCTTTTAGACTAAGCCTTGACCCAATGAGATACCATTTCATACCTACTAGTATGGCTATAATAAAAAGGATGGACAATGCCAAGTGTTGATGAGGATGCAGAAAAATTGAAACCCTCACACATTGCTGGTGGAATATAAAATGATAGAGCTTTTTTTGAAAACACTTTGGCAGTTCCTTGAAAAGTTAAACATAGAGATATCGTATGACCCAGCAATTTCACTCCTAAGTATATACCCAATAGAATAGAAAACATACACCCATACAAAATCTTGTATACTGTATATGGCAACACAGATAAAATGCAGAAACAACCCAAATGTCCATCAAATGATAAATGGATAAACAAAATATGTTTAACAATAAAATTATTCAGCAGGAATAATTAAGCAGGAAATGAAGTACTGCTACAACATGGATGAACCTTGAAAGCATTATGCTAAGTGAAAGAAATCAGATGCAGAAGGCCACATATTATAGGATTCCATTTATAGAAAACATCCAGAGTACATAAATCCATGGAGATAGAAAATAGATTAGTGACTATCAGGAATTAGGGAAAGAAGGCATTGGGACATGATTGTTAATGGGTACAGGATTTTTTGGAGGGAGTAAAGAAGATGTTCTGGAATTAGCAGGAATGATTTCACAACTCTGTGACTATATTAAACACTCCTGAATTGTCTACTTTAAAGGAGAGAATTTTATAGTATTTAAATTGCATCTCAATAAAAATAAGCATTGATGTGAGTTTACTGGTTTTACTTTCTCTTAAAAGCTTCATGCTCACACATAGAGAACTTTCTCCTTAAACCCACTACCCATCTTTGAGTTTCTTGTTCTTAATTTTTCACATATGTGGTCTCACTTCTGCATCTCTTTTTGGCAACTTCAAAAGTGTTGTTACATTATCTGGGAATAATGGAGTAGGAATCTCCTACTCCAGTAGGAGGTAATTAGGTAAAGAAGAATTTGGGAGCTCTGGGAATAGAAACAGGAAGTAAGGTAAAAGTTATGGCAGGAGTTGAAATTTTTGTAGTGAAGTCTTGGGAGAAATAAAGGAAGCTGTTGACAAGTAAACCAGGCAGGGATCTGCACTTCTGTATCTGTAGGTAGGCAGATGCTGAACTGTGTAAGCCAGAGACTCAGGGGCTGTTCCTCAAAACTGCTATTTGGTGCCTGGATAAGACATAGAAGCCTCTGGATGTTAACAACTCAGAGTTGGAAAAGTTCAAAGCATCTTGGGTTGAAGGGCCAGTTAGAGAAGAACAACTATGCCTCTCAGTGGGCAGCCCATCTGTGACCATTCAAAATGATTTTACAAGCATTTTAATGAGATTTGAAGGAGAAACCAAGATGTTTCAAGGCAGTCAAGGGATGGTAAGTCAAATTGGCTGTATTGTGCCCACTAGCATTAATTTATAATATATAGCATGCCATCAATATAATCCTGAGGTCATGGTGGGTAGAGTTTATTGTTGCCAATATTTATAATGGCTTTAATCTCCATCCTCCAGCCCTATTTTTTTCTATAAGGTCTTCACTGCTTCAACTGAGATTCCCTTATAGAGGGCTTTTCATTTGTGGTTGGGGAGGGAACTGCTGCCTTTGGTCGACACGGGTTCTGCAGAGCTGGGTGCAGCAGGGTTTTTCAAGAGCAGATTCGGTGGTTTTAATTTTTATTTAAAGCAGTCCTATGCACTGTGATGCATAGACTACACCACCAAAAATAAAACAAAGCAAAACAAAAATTTGATCTATTTGTTAAAAAAGGACATTTCCTAAAGTCCCAATATAAAATATTGTCATAAATTATGATAAATACATATAATGAGATGTTATGCAGCAATTTTACAAAGATTTTAAAAAACATGACAAAATCCACACATATTAATATGATATTAAGCCAAACAGATTGTCAAATGTTATATATTATGCTGGGCTAACAGAAAACAATTGAGAATAGAGACTAGAATTTAATGTTAAAGTTTTGACAATGATTATCTCTAGTCAGTGGGATTATTAATGATTATGTTCCCTTTTATATTTTTCTGAATTTTCCAAATTTTCTTATGTTTTATATTTTTAACCCCCCAGACCCCCAAATGTTTGCTAAAAATAAAGTTCAAAAAATTTAAGATCTAGATCTGGGAATGCTGAATTTCCCAGGTGCCACTGGCATAGTTGTAAAGCAGGTACAAGAAGGCTAAGAGAGAAGGATTCTGTATTCAGGATGTGGAATAGCCTTTATGTCATAAATTTTGCAATATTCCAAAAAGGCTGTCCCCTTTTTACCCTACGTATGATCAGATTGAATCTATATATGGTTAGACAAGTTGCTTAGCTTTTAAGTGAACAAATAATTTATTTTTAGCAATAGTAGACAACTGGTTGGATAACTTGTTTTTATTTGATTAAATTACATTTTACACTGTATATTTAGATTTATATAAGCCATACCTTAAAAGAAGGATTTCACTGAATGTCAGTTCAATGCTCCCCTCTAAATTTTTACAGATGAGAAATCTGAGACCCAAGGAAGTTAGCTGGCTCTCGGGCAAAAGTCTGATTAGTGAGAAAAGGAAGACTAGACTCCAGCCGTCCTGATTTGGCAGCTGACAGGAACTATAGAGTAAAAGATGACAGGCAAAAAATGATTAATATAACTTAAAAGTTAGCTTCTCTATACATTGAAGATTGCTTGAAATAACTTGTTTAAAACAAATGCCTACCAAAAGAGGCATGTATATTTGGTCAGAGAAAAAGCTAAGGAGGAAAAGACTCATCAACTATGAGGGTATGTGTGTGAGAGGTAAAAATGTTCACAAGCAACTATGATTCCGATTCAAAGTGCCCCTGATAAATTACATTTCATGGTCAGTAGGGACTAAAGTTCACTGAGCCTCTGTAATATGCCAGGCTTTCTGTAAGACTTCCTTCCACCATCTCTTAGAACCTCACAACCATGCTATATTTAAAAATGTTATTTCCATCGGTGTTTGGAACTGGGGGGAGTTATTAGGCTCAGAGAGGTTATAAGAATTTCTCAAGGTCACTCAGCTAGAAACTAGCCAACCCAGAATTCCTTTGTAGACCATGCAGACTCTGAAGCCTACCATAGAGAGAACAGACGGAACAATAGGCCCCATTGGCTAAGCTTGTGGCCTCCAATAACCAGCACCCTTGAATATGGCACTTTCAACCTTATTCATCCTACCCCACTTGTACTGCTTAGGTGGAAAAATCCATTCTTCTTGAGGTTGGGAATAAAGAATGTTCCATCCTGAAAGAAGTAAGATGGAAGATATCCCTGTTTGGTATAGTGTACGTGTCTATATGTATAGTTATCTCTTTACCCACTATTTTTGCAAATTTCTAGAAACTGCCTCTCCTGTCTTCTGAAGCAAATACTTAGAAGCAAATATTTAGAAGCAAATACTACTAAATGCCATTAGTAGTATTTGGTCTTAAGGTATTATGCTGAATGAAATAAGTCAGTCAGATAAGGGCAGATATCATATTTTTTTCACTCATATGTAGATCTTGAGAAATTTAATGGAGGACCATGGGGAAAGGGAAGGTGAAAAAAATAATTACAAACAGAGAGGGAGGGAGGCAAACCATAAGAGACTCTTAAATACAGAGAACAAGCTGAGGGTGGATGAGGGTGGGGGAGAGGCGAAAATGGGTGATGGTCCCTGAGGAGGGCACTTGTTGGGATGAGCACTGGGTGTTGTATGTAAGCGATGAACCACAGGAATCTACCGCCCAAACCAAGAGCACACTGTACACACTGTGTGTTAGCCAACTTGACAATAAATTATATTTTTAAAAGTTTACTCGTTAGTTGTTTTACATGTTCCTTCCTTACCAAACCATAGAGAGATAAATATAAGTTTCTTTCTGTTTTTAGGCTGACTTCAATTTAAATCATGGCTTATTGAGAAGGGGTAAGATGGATGATGCCTTGGGAGAATTTAATCTTGTTTCTGTATAAAATACTGAATACCACCTCCTCTCATTTAGCAAGAACTACCTCAAACATTGCCTCTTCCTTTCTTCCATCTTCCTGTTTGGCTAAACCAGGCTCTTTCATGTTGTAAGATTGGCTTATGATGACCTGGGCAAACAAAGTTCACCTTGATGTCTATTATGACCAGCAGCATCAGCAGCATCTGGGACTTTACTAGAAATGCAAATTCTCAGACTCCACCTTAGACCTGCTACATCAGAAATCCTAGAGATGCGTCCCAGAAAACAATGTTTTGAAAAGCCTTGCAGATGATTCTTAGGTACCCTAAGTGTGAAAGCTACCTGCATATAAATTATTTTTTTTAATATTTTTCGGTGATATAGACCAGAGCTCTAAAAAGTTCACTAAGAGTAAACTTAGTAATCCAATTCTTGCGTATTCAATAATTAATGTTAGCAAACTAAATATAAAATTGCCAGTTAAATGTGAATTTCAGATAAATAACAAAAAATAGTATAAGTTTTGTCTCAAGTATTGTATGGGACATACTTACTCTAAAAAAATTATTGTTTATCTCAAATTCAAAATTAACTGGGCATTTTGTTTTTTTTTAATTTTTTAATGTTTATTTATTTTTTGAGAGAGAGACAGAGCGTGAGCAGAGGAGGGGCAGAGAGAGAGGGAGACACAGAATCTGAAGCAGGCTCCAGGCTCAAGCTGTCAGCACAGAGCCCAACGCGGGGCTCGAACCATGAGATCATGACCTGAGCCACAGTCAGACGCTTAACCGACTGAGCCACCCAGGCACCCCTGGGCATTCTGTATTTTTATTTGCTAAATCTGGCAACCCTGTCATCAACTCATTCTTCTACAAGTGAGCTCTGAGATGTAGGAGTAGCTGCAGTTTGGTGGGACTCAGTGACTTCCTTTGTTCTGATTTTGCAGCAGGTCAGTGTGGAAAGAAAGAACCATGTAATTCATGCCTGTGCCTGTTATAAACATCTGGCTGCATGCTGTGATTTGGGAGAACAGTAATTACTACACTTAACATTACTTGTTCATTTTGCATCACAGAAGAAGGTAATGCCCTTTCCCCCCACTTTTAACCTAATAGGCTCTTAGGAAAGCACAAGGTGTCGTCCTCCCTGTTAGTCCCTCTAGGAAATTTCAGAAAATCAGGCAGAGTGAGACAAACTAAGGGTTGGATAGGATGATTTATAAAAAAGCTGACTGGCAACCATAATGCTTTGAATGACCTAGGGCTAAGATTTTAGCCAATTGTGTATGTGTATGTGTGTGTACACATAGGTACAGGCTTGAATGGGAGATGGGGGAAGGATCCACAAAAGATTAGGAAACTCATACTTACCGGATCCCTACTGGTGTCAGGCATTGTGCATGAGTCTCTACATAAATCATATTTCATCTTGATGTTATCACAGAAACATTCTTTGAGAAAGGAATGTTGGAAACTAGGGAGTTCAGCACTAATATCAATCTTACCCACCTAACCCTATGCCACATGTGCTTCTTCATGAAACTATAATGTAAGTCTTGCCCACTTATGTAGAAGAATGTACCTAACTGTATTTGCTGCCCATGCCTTTCCTTCAAGAAGACATGAATACCTTTTTGAAAGAGAGAAAATCCAGGCTAAACTGTAAGGAGGTTAAAATTAATTTCTGAGTTTTCCTTGCATGGAAATCTTCTAACAACAGGCTACTGAAGCCTTGAATGATTCCAGGAGATGGAGTAGGAGTTACGAGAGACTCAGCTGAATGTGACTCATGAATTTAATCATCCTACTGAGTACCCTGACCTACAGGTAATAATTATAAAGCACTATGAGAATTGTGGCAGAGGTATTTCTTGTTAACTAGTTTACATAAATATGTGTTTCTTAGCTGGTAATAGAAATAGTTTATATTTTGAATTTGTTTTTCTAGTATTTGTATGCTTTTGCTGCTATGGATTAAGGAAAGAGACATAAAACAGCCAAATGCCCTCCCTATCCCCTACCTCTGAAATGCCAGAGAATTTAAGATGCGAGAGTGATTCATGCGTGGTTCAACATGGAGACCAAATGGCCTCTTCTGCCCTCTAGCCCCCACCTCAGGGCAGGCGTTAAGTAACAGTGGAAAAGGGCAGGTAGTCGTATTTCTAATTGTGCCTGATGGTGAGTAGTTCATTTTTGTTCAATGGCAAATGAGCAAATGCCCAGGCACTGGAATCAGAGGAGTGGGGTGACAGAATGGGAGAGACGAAAAGGGGCCTCGTTATCTGGACTGCCTTATGATGATTTAAGAAGGAGTGGGTCAGGACTCCAACACCGTTTGTAACTTTCCATAAAATTTGACCAATATATTTTATCTGTCTTCAAAGCAGCCTCCCAAGCAATTAGTTTAGCTGCAATTTGGGGATCGCTGACATAGCTCCCACAGTTTTTCACTAGCCATTAACCAAGCAGCTGTTTAGGGGGATTTTTTTTTTCCTAAACTAATTCAAATTGAGGAATCACTTTTATGAGCACTTAAATTGCTCTTGTTATTTCCCCTTCCCTATCAAAGATGCTGTTTTTGTGATTTCCAACTAAAAGACAAAGGATTGCTTGACATAATGATTTCCTTTTCCTTACTGGGTCCAAAAATAATTCAGTTTAGGAAAAGGACCAGAGTCAATCACCAGTCATGTTACAAGCATAATCACAGGGGTTTATATTGTATTCTGATTAGTTAAAAATTATGGTTCATATATGTTATATGTTAGCTAGTAAACAAGATCATTCAACTAACTACTTGGCTCATTTCTCAAACATTTGATACAAATTAAAAATTTACCATGATCTTATTAAAAGTATATTCTAATTTTTACCCTTATACCATATCAATATGACATCATTAAAACGGGCTGAAAAGTGAAAATTCAGTTAAAGAAGCAATCCATGTAGTTAGACCTGTGGCAGAGACAGTGATGGCCAGAGTTCAATGTCTCATGGTAGTTGGGGTCCCCCTGATGCAGACAGAAATCTCAGTGGCATAAAATGGCAATAGCAATTGATGCCAAGAAGTTTTTCTAAATCACAATCAGAATTCAGTGTCATCATGTGGTATGAAAGGATCTCATCTATATTTTGTTGATAGAACCCAAAGAAAAGTTTTTGTTTTCTTAAATAAGTACAGGCATTTACCCTCTCTGAAAAAATCAAATGAGAGGCACTACATAAGTATCGCTCATTGTTACAGCGTCTGTTTAAAAAAAAAAAAAAAACATAACCCTGCATAAACAGTCACCAAGGCTGATTAAAATCACGTATTATATGGGAATTAAAACTATTGACCATTTAGGGGAACAATTACAAATCTCTACAATGCACTGGCACAGAATTCCATCAGTGTTTTCTGCCTGAGCCAAAACAAAATGACTCTTTCGATTCCTACAGCTCATTAATTTCCAAGCTGGGTTATTAAGGATGATAACGTTTAGTTTTTCAATGTGTTGGGTTCTCTTCTCCCTTTTGGTTTTTAAAGAGTAAATGAACATTTTACATCCAGGACATGGATAGTAATTTCACAGCTCTGTCTTTAGTACTTTACATATTTGACCTTGAGGAACAAACCCCAGCCTTCCCTCTGGGCCAAACAGAAGCAGAGATCTCAACATCAGACTTTGGTTCCAAGGAAATTTCAGAAAATCCTTTCTCCCCTCCCTCACATTTTCTGGGCAACCATCCTGTGCACCACCCCTCCATTATCTCGTAATGACATTATAGTGTCTAAGAGGCACAGAGGCGATGACACACTGAGGAGCCAGCCCACCTGGGTTCAGATCCCCAGTCACCCACTTACTCCTCTAGTTGACTTTGAATAATTGCCTCATATCTAAGTGCCAGTTCCCTCATTTGTAAAAGGTACCAGGCACCTAGTAAGCACTGAATAAATATTAGCTGGGGAAAGGGGGCATTCCAGAAATCTCTGAAGGGCTCCATTGTGGTGGAATAGAAAAAGTGGTGCTCTTGGAACCTAAAATAATTGGTTGTGTGATATGAGGCCTGTAACTAAACATCTCTGAGTACTTACTTTCTCCTATATAAAATGGGAAACATTCTTATGGGCTGATTATGAGGAGAAAATAAAGTAATATACTTTTGGAAAATATTCTCTCTCCCTTTTTTTTTTTTTTTTTGAGAGACAGAGTGCAAGTGGGGAAGGGGAAGAGGAAGAGAGATTGAGAATTTTTTTTAACTTTTTTAAAACATTTATTTATTTTTTTTTGAGAGACAGAGAGAGATAGATCATGAGCAGGGGAGGGGCAGAGAGAGAGGGAGACATAGAATCCTCAGCAGGCTCCAGGTTCTGAGCTGTCAGCACAGAGCCTGACACGGGGCTTGAACCCATGGACCGCAAGATCATGACCTGAGCCGAAGTAGGACACTTAACTGACTGAGCCACCCAGGTGCCCTGAGAATTTTTTTTATATATTTTTTTCAATGTTTATTTTTGAGAGACAGACAGAGACAGAGCGTGAGCAGGGGAGGAACAGACAGAGAGGAGACTCAGAATCCAAAGCAGGTTCCAGGCTCTGAGCTGTCAGCACGGAGTCCAACACAGGGCTCACACCCACAAACCATGAGATCATGACCTGAGCCAAAGTTGGACACTTAACTGACTGAGCCCCCAGGTGCCCCGAGAGAGTGAGAATCTTAAACAGGCTTCACACTCAGCATGGAGTCCAATCCCACGGCCCTGGATTCATGACCTGAGCCAAAATCAAGAATCAGATGCTTAACTGACCTAGCCACCCAGGCGCCCCACGGGAAACATTCTTGAGAGAGGATGGGTTTTGGCATCCAGTGGAGGATTTGAGTCCCAGCTCTTCACTTACCAGGTCTGTGATCTTGAGCAACTTGCTCTTTGCCTCCTTATTTATAAAACAGGCACCATAGCACCTCCAGTACAGAGTTGCTGTATGAATTTAGAGTTAATTTCCATAAAGTTCCTAATGCATGGTAGGGACTTGATAAATGGCAGGTGTTGTTTTGTGAAATATTCTGTAATCTATGCAGCACTGTGCAGATATGAACTGCCAACCTCATTGCTATTTTTCCTCTTCTGGAAGATGGGTCAGTAAGCTCTTTCCCTCAACATCCATATGCAGCCTGCAGAAGCCTTTAACAGTTACTACTTCCTAAGAATGCCAAGTATATACACCATGAACTTTGGAACCTGAAGTTCTGATTACTTTTGAAGTCTCAGAAATACGACAAAAGAAGGCATTGCCTCAGGAAAGTGGCCCAGTCAGTGATCTGCTTTCTGCAGCAAGTATCAGAAATCCACACCAAACACATGAGGATTTATTCATCTCACACAGAAGACATGGGGAAAATAATCCAGAGCAGGTTCAGCCACTCAGAAGTGCTATCAGCAACTCGGGCTGCTCTGTCTACCTGCTGTTTCTTCCTCAGTGTGTAGCTTTTGTCTTCATGGCTGTTTGTGCAAACACATCCCAGCAAGGAAGAAAGTGGATGGGGCAGCAACTTCCACTTGTATTTCATAGCCAAGAGCGAGGGCACATAGCCACCCCTAGCTGCAAGGGAATCTGGAGGGAATATATTTAAGCGGGCATATTATTGCCCCGTATGAAATCAGGATTCCAATAGTGAGGAAGAGGGGAGGGTAGATACTGTTTGGCAGCTAACACTGTCTGCCACAGCGGTGTGGCCTCCTGACGGGTGTGCGGGTTAGAATGAGCTGGTGGCACCTCCAGCAAAGCAGAGGGCTGCTCAGGCTGCTTCAGAAGATGACTTTGCACTGAAAATTCTTGCAATTAGGAGATTCAGACTGTCTTCTTTGTGTGTGTGTGTGTGTGTGTGTGTGTGTGTGTGTGTGTGTGTGAAGAACAGACAACGTGAGATCTACCCTCTTAAATTTTTAAGTGTATAGTATAGCATTGTCACATATGGAATAAGGTACTGTGTTCTTGCTTGCTTTACTCACAGGGAATGGGAATGCAAGGGTGCATCTGAGAGAAGCAGTCCTTAACTACGGTGACTGTTTTGGTTTGCTTTGGTGTGATCATTTTGTTTTTCTGAGGTTTGCAACTGCCTCAAGAGTCCAGATGGACATAGTTCTGTCAGCAGCTCCATGCCCATGGTCCATGGCTGCAGGGCCACCTCTCCCAGGTAATTTGAGGACATTCTCCATACCATCCTGAACCCCTCTGGGCTCTCTGTTGCAGTCTCCGGAGATCCTGCCAGGCAGAGCACAGGCAGGGCAACCAGCAGTAAGTAGCGTGCGTTTCACGGCTGGACCTGCTTTCTTCAGTGTGAAAAGGGGAGCACTTGACTGAAATATAAATTCTACTCAGATAAGCTTGGCTATACTCACATAGGCCATAGGTATTGCTATGAATTCTCTGTCTGAGAAGGGATGATAAATCAAGTACATAAAACTGAGATTGGCGCCGTAAATACAAAAAATAAATGTTAACATACGCAACAGGTCTGTGTGACATGAGCCCACCTAAGAAAAGTGTCTACTCTTGCTAGAGGGGATCTCAAAGGGAGGTAGAGTCAGCTTCTTGGTTTGCAAGTGGCCCTCCACACAAGGGAAAATAAAAAGGGTGATCCACCGACCTTGACCCAGTGGCTCAAGTTTTTAAATTACTTACTCTCATAAGTTCCCTGTTAAATTATGAATGCTCTATGGGATGTGACTTATTGATTAGACTTTATCTTTTGTAACACTTGATCTTAGATAAGTTCATCAAATTAACTCTAGAAAATTCTACTAACTTGAAATTTTCCTGGGAGCGGTAATTGGATTTTCTTCCTGCATCCAAGGACCTGGCACGATATGGCGCTTGGGCACAGAGCAGGCGTCACTGAATGTTGGCTCAAGTTAACGGAGTGGATAGGATGTAGGAATGAAGGAGGGGAGAGTCTGGAAAGGGCAGAACTGAAGAGGCAGATGGCTCTCTAGGGGCAAGCACTGGCTGCTATTAGGAAACCAAATATCTGGGGAGAAAGGGCGCAGAAAGAAGGCCAGAGCAGCCCCATAGAAAATAGGCATTCTATTTGCATGCATTTGGCAAGAATTATGCTGCCCCTTGGTACCATCAAAATGGAGATAAGGAACCAATTGTGCAATGCCACGGGAAAAAAAAAAAAACACCATGAGAAGGATAAATATTTGTCACCAGGTCCAGTTCTGGCATCTACTCTGGATTTATTTTTAAATAAAGCAGGTCTTAGCCTAGCTGTGAGAGTTTTGTCACTGATTCTGCAGTTCCCAAGATAACAGAGCACATGTTGAGTAAAAAGATATTTCTACGCTTACATGCTTCTCTAGGGTCCTTTTTTAGTACACGCTTATTGCCCAAATTCATAAGTGTTGAGCTAATATAATGTTTTAATTGCTCTTGCTCCTCTGTATGCAGTGATAGAATGCAAGCCATAACACTGATTAAATTTACATTTTGATTAAGCAATATAAAGTCCTTTCTATCCTTTATTTTAATCATGCAATACTTTTAGAGTATATTCTTTCAAATTTTTGTTTAAGAATGAGTGCTGATATTCATATTTTGATGAATAGTGTTTGCCCATATCCACTCCTCTGTCTCTATGAATTTGGGTTCCTACTAGATAAAACCACTGAGTCAGAAACATTTAGGATACTTTTAATATTAGTCTGATATAGAGGGGACAATATCCTGTGCTCACTTACTGCATTACACACACACATGTATACCCAATCACTGAATTTATCTGGTCACAATTTATGATGAGATAATTAACCATCTTCCTCTTTAGAGTAGAAATGCCTTGCTCTGGGATCCTGGCAAATTATTGGTGAGAGTATAAATAATTGGCTAAGCTTTTGGGGGAAAGCAACGTGGTGGCACGTATCAACATTATAAGTATTTATGCTCTTTGACCAGCATCCTTGCCTAAGAATGTATCCTACTGAAATGCCTGCACATATGTACAACAATGAATGTTCAACACTGCAACATGGCTTATAACAGGCAAAATTTATGGAAAAAATCTAAATGTTATTTTAAACAAAGAAGTCATATAAACTACAGGACAACCACACTTTAGATTATTCTATACTCATTTAAAAAGATGGTCAGTGTGTACAGAGGTAGTAGAAAGAATGCCAAGACACATTGATGGGGTGGTAGTAGGACAAAGCATATGGTATGGTCTTCTTCATAGAGAGGAGAAAATCTATATATTTGTATATGTTTATATATGTATGTAATTTTGGATGAAAGGAGATTGGAAGGGTGCACACCAGATTGTCAACTCTGCTTACTTCTGGGGAGCGCACTGGGGGAGGGGAGAATGAGTATCAAGAGGGCTGCTAGCATTTTGCTGAGATAATTTTTTTTATAATTTGACTCTTTTACAATGAGGATACTTTCATGCATTTGCTAGATAATTCTTAAAAGCATCTTGTATTTTACTTTCTTCAGATTTAAAAATAAAATAGCATGTCCAGTTTTTAGTTTCAAAAAAATAATCAGCATTTGTGAGTACCACGAGTAGATGTGCAAGAGAGAAATATCAGAAAGATAAAACAGAAGAGTAATTAAATGAGTTCTTGTAGCTACATGTGTTACCAAACAGCACACATGCATGAGTGCATGCACACACACATGTGTGCACACCTACTTCATTCAACTTCATTCAAGCACTTATTCAACCAATATTTATCTGCCTAAACTTGTCAGTGCTAAAATAAATGTATAGGTGCATACTCCGAAACATATAAACACTGGGGAAATAATGAGCCTAAGAATTAATTGATGTTCTATTAAGGTCTATTCTGTTACCAGAGTTGTGGATATAGAAGGTTGTATATGGGGAGGAAATGAACTCTAAGATTTACACTGCAAACTCCACAGGAGGAAGGTTTGGGTGTCATAAGGTAGAGTGAGGGAAATTAATCTTGAGATTTTCATCTGTAAGATAACTGGAAAATGACTAATTATACATGGAGATGCCAAGAAGAAGGGGGAGTTGGTTCAGTACATCGGTATGGCGCTATACAAAGAAGTTTAGAATCTGATTTTTAATCTCATTTTTCAAATTTCAATTTTAAGGGAGTCATTCAGTGATAAGAAGTCCCACTTGACTTACAAGTTTATAAACTTAATAAAATTACTAGTAGCTTAGAAGTCAACATTTTGCAAGTTCTGGGAAGGCAGAAAAGAGCAGTGAAGGGCCTGAGCCCCAGGTCCTACACATTTAAGAGAGTCAGACTTACCAAGAGAAGCCAGGGGTGAACCCCTTCCACATTTCAGGTTTATACCACTCTTTATACGGAGAAAGGGCTTTCATGAATGTTCTATATCACATGTCCTTTACAGACACATTATGAAATAACAGTTATCATATATTGAGGGCCTAATATGTGCCTACTGTCATACTAGCTGCTTACATAGACTGTCTCACTTAATCTTCAGTCACCCTGCAAGTGTGTATTATTACCAGATTACAGTGGAGGAAACTGCTGGTGTGACCACATAGCAGAATTAAGATGCCAAACAATGTCTAATTTTGAAGTCAGTGTACTATCTCCTAAAAGATGAAGAGGAAGACAAAGACTAATAAAAGGGGCAGGGATGGAAGAAAAGGAGGAGGGAGTGAAGGGGAGGGAGAGACAGAAAAAGAAGGAAGGAGGAGGAAAACACTTATCAATTACATTGCTTTACATGTTTAAAATTGAGGTCTGGAGAGATAGTTGAGTTTGCCAGGGTGTCAACTAGCAAGTGGCAAAACCCAGAACAAAGCTCACATACCCAGAGTACTCTTCCCATTATGTCACTGCTGTCTCTCCAGTGTCAGGAAATAATGAAACCATGATAAATTTAACAATCCATTATGTGCTCATTTTACATCTGTGTATTTTCTCCAAACCAGTACTGGAAGTATAGAAAACTGATTTAAAAATATTCTTTTATCTCTCCCTGATAGAAATAGTTTTTCTCAATCAAGCTATAATCCAAAAGTGAACAAACTATGTATTATATATTCAGATTACAGAGAGCAATAAATAATTCTCAAAGGAAATAAGCAATGATTTCCAAAAATTCAATTGACATCCCAAATTAGATCTACATAAGAAGATCAGCCAATTAACTCTGCCAACAGTTCTTCCTATTTTGCTATTCTCACTTGCATTCTAAAATTTTGTTTATATAATTACTTCAGAACCATAGGGGAAGTAAACTCATTTCTATCTGTTAGGGAATAATTGTCTTATTCAAAGGGCAGCAATTCTATCCATGAATATGAAAAAGATGCAAAAGAAGAATAACCAATAATTCCTTATACTATGAGAGAAAATTGCTCCAGTTTGCAAAAGAAGGAAAAGGTTAAGGAGATTAACTAAAAATAATCTAATCATTTACCTCTATAAATGTCAGAGAAAAACGAAGTAGAATTTGTCTCTGGTTTTTCCTTCCTAAAGCTGTAACACACAGAGCTGGATGGAAGAAGAGTCCACTATGTGATGGATTCTTTATGTAGAAATTCAGGAATGTTCATTTTCAACACTGGGAAAAAAGGACAATGAATGCTGCATTCCTACCTAGATATTTTCAAAGTGGCCTTTCCTCAAGATTAAGTCATACTTTGCATAAAGACATAATCAGTTACAGAAAAATTTTAAGGTACCAAATATGCTCATCGCAGTTCTATTTCTAATAGCAACGGTTGGAAACTATGTGTAACCAAATAAATTATGGTGCAAATATATGACATATTTCTCTGCTTTTTTTGCCTATAATTTGACTCTTTTACAATGAGGATACTTTCATGCATTTGCTAGATAATTCTTAAAAACATCTTGTATTTTACTTTCTTCAGATTTAAAAATAAAATAGCATGTCCAGTTTTTAGTTTCAAAAAAATAACCAGCATTTGTGAGTACCATGAGTAGATGTGCCATGAGTAGAGTAGATTCCTTTGGGTGGAAAAGACACACTATATTATATATTTACCAAATATTTTTGATTAATCAACATTGCAATTTATCTGTACAATTGAGGTTGGAGTCTTCTTTAACCACTCTCCTAGGATGACGTTTCATCTGAGTCCTGTGCCTCTGGGCAGCTGCTGTGGCTCAGGAGGGACATTGGCTTATCTAATTCAGGCCCTCATTTTAGCCCCACCTTGTTAACAGCTTTGCAATTGGCCATTTAATTTCTAGGTGTCTGAAAAAGTATTTGTGTTCAGTCTGCATTTCCTCTTTGCTTAAACTGGTAGTTCTTCTTTCCTCTCCTGAATTACTCACACCATATATTTATTCAATAGCTTCTCTTCAAAGCAATTTGGAAGTTTTTGACAGAGATGTTTAGTGCCCGAATGATAGACCATCACAGTGCATAAATCATGCACATCTATTCACCCAGCTTTTAAAATACTATGATCTACTCTGAAGAATTTGGCAATTTCTACTGCCTTTAATTCCATTATTTAGGGTATGACAGGCTTTCTTCTGCATACACAATAATTTTTCCTTTTAAAGCCCCATCATATTGTGATATTTTTGAAGTCATTAGGAATTCATTAGGAATCCATATGTAATTTAAAATGTATTTGGTATTGCTGAATTGACTGAGAGTTACTCAAGTGGACAGATACTTTCTACTCTTAGATAGGATCACCTAGTCTCAGGTAATGACTACTTTACAATATACTCTTCTGTCTGGCCACCTGCATGTTCCTTTGACATTAATCACTTCCTAATTTCAAAAGCATTAAAATGTTTTTAAAAATTCTTAGAAAACTTGGGGCACCCAGGTAGCTCAGTCAGTTGAGAGTCCAACTCTGGATTGTGGGATCGAGCCCAGCATTGGGCTCCACACTGAGCTTGGAGCCTGCTTAAGATTCTCTCTCTATCCCCTCTGCCCCCTCAGCCCCCTCTCCTCCTTTCGTGCTCACTCTCTCTCTCCAAAATAAAACATTTTTTAAAAAGTTAAAAAAAATTCTTAGAAAATAGAGGCACCCAGCTGGCTCAGTCAGAAGAGTATCCAACTCTTGATCTCAAGGTTGTGAGTTCGAGCCCCATGTTACGTTTAGAGATTACTTAAATAAACAAACTTTTAATATTCTTAGAAAATAAAAATACTACTAGTAGAAGCTCATTTACCCATTTAAAAAGTTGTGTTTAAAAAATTTTCAACTATAAGTGAAAGTACTCATTTACCAACTGTTACACCTGGGATGAGTTACTTCTCTGTTGAAGTAACATTATCTATAATAGGGGGCTTTGGTGAGGATTAAGTGAAATGATGCAGTACGTCTCAAAGTGTGGTCTCTGGACCAGCAGCATCAACATTACCTGGGACTTGTTAGAAATGCAAATTTTCTAGCCCTATCTCCAAGTGACTTTGATGTATCCTGATAAAGTTTGTGAACCACTGGGATAAAGTATTCAAAACATCTAATACATAGTAATAACCATAGCTTTCAATTTCTAATATGTAGCATGTGAAAAGCATTATGTTACAGTTTTACCCGCCTAATATATCTTACCTACCGCAACAATCCAGTTAGGTATCATTACATTTTATAAATGAGAAAATTGAGGCCCAGGGAAGATAAGGAGCTTAGATTTGTTCTGTACTCAGATTTCTTGTTTTGAGATATCAGTGTAATAATCCACAGATTCACTCACCTGGTCAATCACATGCTTAATAGTGTCATTTAGCTTATCACTTCACTTTATACATTAAAAAAAAAGTGATTCCCAGAGAAAGAAAGTGACTTGCTAGGAGTCAAATAGCTAATGGAAGAGTGAAAAGTAGAACTGACATCTTGAAGCTTCTAGTCTGGGGCTGTTTCCATCACAGCACCCTTCACTTAAATTTGGTTTAGATACTCTGATTTCAAAGTAACAAAGCATGCGCATAAAATGTTAATCTCAGAATATGTTTTTTTTTGTTCCAGGGGAAAAAACTTTTTCCATTCCCCCCCTAGCCCCCAGAATACTCAAGGACCTCAAATATCTGGCAGAACATTTCAAACTGTTCTCTCCAGTGCCCACTTGTATTAAGATCTATATTGTTGACATTTCTTAAGTAGTTAGCTTACTGACTGTATCAGAATGCTCTTGTTATGTTGAAAACAAATATTATTATTTCATGCTCTAAAGAAAAACAGACAAAAATGTTGCTGAACCCAGTGTTTGCTAATAAGTTGAAAACTGCAGTACCTTTTTAGCAGTAGAATATTTACCTAAAAAGCAAAATGTTATTTGGAAACCCTTCCATCCTATTTTTCATAATTTTATCATATACTCATATGTTGAATTTTTTATTTACAAATTCAAAGCTGAGATGCTTATATAGGCTATTTCATGTTTCAATCACAAATTAGGACTTTATTTTTCTAATATTTGTTTTAATCAGTTAATTAGTAGTGATGCTCTTGGTAGAGATATACATATACCAGAAGTTATTTATCATAGCATTGGGAATTTTTCAGAAAAACAGATTCTATAAATTCAGTATTTTCCTGGAAAATCTCAGCAATCTGGGGCCAAGACAAAGTAACTTTTTGTACTTTGGGGAAGAAGCTGTGTTGTTTGTTCATTTTTCAAACCAGAAACTCATGGACTATGGCACCTAATTTTGTCCATGTTCTCGCCTATTACTGTGATTTCTCACAGCTTACTTAACCCCAATTGGGGACATTTATTTCCTTATCTCTTAGAAGGATGGTAAACAGTTGCATCACTTTAAAGTTTGGAAATTAAGGAGGAATTAAGATGGAGGAGCAGTAGGGGGGCCTATGCTTGCCTCGTCCCTTGAACACAGCCAGGTAATATCAAATCATTCCAAACACCCAACAAATTGATTTGGAAGCTGAGAGAATAAACTGCAGAACTACAGGGAGAAAAGAAGTCACATGATGGAAGGTAGGAGCTGTAGGACATGAATCCAGGGAGAAAAGAATCATGGGCGCTTGAGAGGGGAGGGAGCCTTGATCTCAGAGAGAGGAGAGAGAGAGAGAAACAGAGAGAAAGCAGCATGCTTGGGACTGTACAAGAGAAACACTTCCCCAAAACCATTGGGAAAACTACAGTGGCTGATTATTGGAAGTTATTACAAGCAGCAGAGCTCAAAGTCTGAAGTTTTGGAAACCAGTGCCACCAATACGTGGATCGTGGCAGGCATAGCAGTGCTCCTATGGGGAGAGAGGGCAGAGGCCCGGAGTGGACAGCAGGTTTCAGGATCCGCTGAGTCACACTGGGAGAGATAGTTCCCCTTCTTGGAGCGCATTTGGGAGAAATGGGATGGCCCCTCAGGGGACAGAAGAGCTGGTGGGTGCCAACATGCTGCCCTGTTCATTGGCATAGGAACAGAGATGCCTGCTGAGGAAGCGAATGGTGGTGCCAGCTTTTTGCAATGCTTTACCATAAACTCTGGGACAAACTGGCACCAGCTGCAGCATGGTGAGACCCTCCCCCAGAGGATCAGTACAGGTGTGCACGGCACCAGGTCTTTGAAATTTTGAGTTTTGAAACCCAGCCATGCGTCTGAAGTAAAACACAAGAGCGTGGCATCTTCTGGCAGGCAGATAGTTCAGACACAGACAAGATGAAGGTAGGGATCCTACAGAAGCTGGGGACACAAGAGGGGAGATTGTTCACCCTTCTTGTAAGGGCTTCCTGAAAGGTGGTGGGTGCAAATTCCCCACTCTGGATAAGAGAGCAGGGCAATGCCATTTCTCCCCACTCATCAGTACCAACAGACCTCAGTGAGCAACACTGCCCCCTAGTGGAGGCTGGAGCAACTTACACTAAGCCCCGCCCTCCCATATGCTGCAAGTACATCTTTAGGAGTGGAAATAGGCCTGAGAAACAGTGCAGCTGGCCTCTCCCCTAGAAGACCAGCACAAACCCCTCTCATGCACCAGCTCTACTGATCAGAGTGCTGCACAGCTTCAGCTCTAGTGGAAATAGGATCAGGCACATTTTAACAAGGTGACCAAAGTACACCTAGTTAAAATGCCACACACTGAACAAGGTGCAAATACTCCCCACTGCAGGCAAGGAGAAACACTGCAGAGGACTGATCTGAGAGAAAGTACAGCCAAAACACAACAATACAGTGCACACTCTGAAACACTTCCTGAAGCATCAGACCCAGGACAGTAAAGGGATCTCTCCTTAATACAGCCATTACTCTCAGGAGCAGGAAATATAACAGGCTTTCCAAACACACAAAAAACCAGTGATCTAGACAAAATGACAAGACAGAAGAATTTCCGAAAAGAAACTAACAAGAAGAGGTCACAGCCAGGGATTTAATCAAAACAGATATAGGTAATATGCCTGAACAGAGTTTAAAACAACTATCATAAGGATACTAGTTGGGCTTGAGAAAAGCATAAAAGACACTAGAGAATCCCTTACTGCAGAGATAAAAAAAAAAAACAAACTAAAAACTATCAGGCTGAAATTTAAAAGTGTTATAACCTAAATGCAAAACTGACTGAATGTAATGACAAGGATGAATGAAATAAAGGAACAAATCAGTGATTAAAGTTAAAATTATGGAAGATAGTGAAGCTGAAAAGAAGAGACAAAGAAAAGTATTGGATCAAGAATACAGACTTAGGGAACTCAGTAACTCCATGAAGTGTAATAACATTTGTATCATAAGAGTCCCATAAGAAGAGAAGGAAAAGGGGTCAGAAGGTTTATGTCAGCAAATTATACATGAAAGTTTCCCTAATCTGGGGAAGGAAACAGACATCAAAATCCAAGAGGCACAGAGAACTCCCATCAAAATCAACAAAAGCTGTCCAACACCAAGACATATCATAGTAAAATTTACAAAATACATGGGGTACCTGGGTGACTCAGTCGATTAAGTATACAACTTTGGCTCAGGTCACGATCTTGTGGTTCATGAGTTCAAGCACCACATGGGGCTCTTTACTCTCAGCGCAAAGCCTACTTTGGATCCTCTGTCTCCGTCTTTGCTCCTGCCAACCTTGTGATCTTTCTCTCTGTCTTTCAAAAATAAATAAACATTTAGAAAGGGAGGGACTCTGAATGATAAAGACCGAAAAGCAACAAAGACTAGAAGGAACAGAGAACATCACAGAAACAAACTTTACAGGCAACACAATGGCACTAAATTCATGTCTATCAATAATCACTCTGAATGTAAATGGACTAAATGCTCCAGTAAAGAGACACAGAGTATCAGAATGGATAAAAAACAAGACCCATCCATGTGCTGCTTACAAGAGACGATGTTAGACTCAAAGACACCTGCAGATTGGGAGTGAAGGGATGGAGAACCATCCATAATACAAATGGATGTCAAAAGAAAGCCAGAGTAGCCTTACTTATATCAGACAAACTGGATTTTAAACCAAAGACTGTATCAAGAGATGAAGAAGGGTACTATATCATAATTAAGGGGTCTATCCAACAAGAAGGTCTAACAACTAAGTATTTATGCCCCCAAATTAGAGCACCCAAATACAGAAATCAATCACAAACATAAAGAAATGCATTGATAATAATACAATAATAGTAGGGGACTTTAACACCCCACTTATAGCAATGGACAGATCATCTAAGTGAAAGATTAACAAGAAAACAATGGCTCTGAATGACACACTGGACCAGATGGACTTAACAGATATATTCAGAACATCTCATCCTAAAGCAGCAGCAAACACATTCTTTTTGAGTGCACATGGAACATTCTTCAGAATAGATCACATACTGGGTCACAAAACAGGCCTCAAGAAGTACAAAAAGACTGAGATCACATCATGCATATATTCAGACCATAACACTATGAAACTTGAAGTCAACCACAAGAAAAAACTTGGAAAGACCACAAATAAATGGAGGTTAAAGAATATCCCACTAAAAAAATGAATGGGTTAACCAGGAAATTAAAGAAGAAATTTAAAAAAATACATGGAATCAAATGAACATGAAAACATGACAGTCCAAAATCTATGGGATGCAGCAAAGGCAGTCCTAAGAGTGAAGTATATAGCAATTCAGGCCTACATCAAGAAGCAAGAAAAGTCTCAAATACAACCTAACCTTACACCAAAAGGAGCTAGAAGGCGAACAGCAAATAAAGGCTAAAGTGAGCAAAGGAAGGGAAACAATAAAGATTAGAGCAAAAATAAGCAATATAGAAACAAATAAACAAAGTAGGACAGATCAATGAAACTAAGAGCTGGTTCTTTGAAAGAATTAATGAAATTAATAAATCCTTAGTGAGATTTATCAAAAAGATTTATCAAAAGAAAAGATTTGTTTACCAAATAAACAAAATCATGAATGAAAGAGGAGAAATCACAACCAACACCATAGAAATACAACCAATTATAAGAGAATATTATGAAAAGTTTTATGCCAGCAAACTGGACAATCTAGGGATGCCTGGGTGGCTCTTTTGGTTGAGTGTCCAACTCTTGATTTCAGCTCAGGTCATGACCTCACGGTTCGTGAGATTGATCCCCACTTGGGGCTTTGTGCTGGGAGTATGGAGCCTGCTTGGGATTCTCTCTATCCCTCTCTCTGCCCCTCCCCCACTTGTTCTCTCTCTTCCCCCCCCTTTCTCTCTCTCCCTGCTTCCCTCCCTCTCTCCCTCAAAATAAATAAACATTAAAAAAAAGAAAGGCATCCAAATTGGCAAGAAGTCAAGCTTTCGCTATTTGCAGACAACATGATGTTCTATGTAGAAAACCTGAAAGACTCCACCAAAAAATTGCTAGAACTAGTACATGAATTCAGCAAAATCTCAGGATGTAAAATCAACATACAGAAATCTGTTGCATTTCTATACACCAATAGTGAAGCAGCAGAAAAAGAAATCAAAGAATCAATCCTATTTACAATTGCACCAAAAACTGGAAGGTACCTAAGAATTAACCTAACCACGGTGGTAAAAGATGTGTACTGTGAGAACTGTAGAACACTTATGAAAGAAATTGAAGAGAACACAAAGAAATGGAAAACATTCCATACTCATGGATTGGAAGAACAAATATTGTTAAAAAGTCGGTACTACCCAAAGCAATCTACACATTCATTGCAATCCCTATCAAAATAACACCAGCATTTATCACAGGGCTAGAACAAATAACCCTATAATTTGTATAGAACCACAAAAGACCCTGAATAGCCAAAGCAGCCCCCAAAAAGAAAAACAAAACTCACAATTTCAGACTTTAAACTATATTACAAAGCTGTAGTCATCAAGACAATATGGTACTGGCACAAAAACAGATTCAGAGATCAGTGGAACAGAAGAGAAAACCCAGAGGTGAACCCACAATTATATGGTCAACTAATTTTTTACAAAGTAGGAAAGAATATCCAATAGAAGAAAGACATTCTCTTCAACAAATTTGTGTTGGGAAAATTGGAGAGCGACATGCAGAAGAATGAAACTGGACTACTTTCTTATACCATACACAAAAATAAATTCAAAATGGATGAAAGACCTAAATGTGAGACAGGAAACCATCAACATCCTGGAGGAGAACACTGGCAACAGCCTCTTTGACCCCGGCTATAGGAACATCTCACTAGACACATCTCCAGAGGCAAGGGAAACAAAAGTAAAATTGAACTATTGGGACTTCAAGATAAAAAGATTCTGCACAATGAAGGAAACAATCAACAAAACGAAAAGGCAACTGACAGAATGGGAGAAGATATTTGCAAATGGCAAATAGGATAAAGTGTTAGTATCCAAAATCTATAAATAATGTATCAAACTCAATGCCCAAAAAATAAATAATCCAATTAAGAAAAGGACAGAAGACATGAATAGACACTTTTCCAAAGAAGACATCCAGATGGCTAACAGACACATGAAAAATGCTCAACATCACTCATCATCAGGGAAATAGAAATCAAAACCATGATGTGATATGATACCACCTCACACCTGTCAGAATGGCTAAAATTAACAACACAGGAATCAACAGATGCCTTCTTGCACTGTTAATGGAAATGCAAACTGGTGCAGCCACTCTGGCAAACAGTATGGAAGTTCCTCAAAATCGAACTGCCCTACATTGCAGCAATTACATTACTAGATATTTACTCAAAGGATACAAAAACACCAGATGCAAAGGGGCACATGCACCCCAATGTTTATTGCAGCGCTATCAAGATTAGTCATATTATGGAAAGAGCCCAAATGTCTATCGACTGATGAATGGATAAAGAAGATGTGGTATATATTTACATGGAATGTTACTCGGCCATCAAAAAGAATGAAATCTTGCCATTTAAAATGACATGGATAGAACTAGAGTGTATTATGCTAAGAGAGATAAGTCAGAGAAAGATAGCTACCATATGATTTTACTCATATGTGGAATTTAAGAAATAAAAAAGATGAACATATGGGAAGGGGGAAAAAGAAAGAGAGGGAAACAAACCATAAGAGACCCTTAACTAGACATATGTTGAACTAGACATATGGTTGAGGGGATGGCCTAAATGGGTGATGGGATCATGGAGGGCACTTGTGATGAGCACTGAGTGTTATATGTAAGTGATGAATCACTAAATTCTAGACCTGAAACCAATTTTACCATATATGTTAACTAATTAGACTAACTAGAATTTTAAAAAAAACTTGCAAAGAAAAAACCTAAAGTTTAGAAACTAAAGGAATTCTGTAACTTCACTAAGTTAGGACAGATTCACATACTTTTAACTCCTGCCAGCCCAAACATTATCATTTTCCTGAAAAGCACATTTTGTTGCTGATAAATAACACAGTGGAAACTTGCTTAATTACCACTTGACTAAGACAATAAGATAAACAGTGTTAGGGGAGTCCCGGGTGGCTCAGGTGGGTAAATGTCCAACTCTTGATTTTGGCTCAGGCCATGATTTCAAGGTTTGTGGGATAAATCCCTGTTGTTGGGCTCCTCACTGACAGCAGGGAGCCTGCTTGGGATACTCTCTCCCTCTCTCTCTCTCTGCCCCTCCCCAACTTGCGCTCGCTCGCTCTCTTTATCTCAAATAAACTTAAAGAAGTTTTTAAAAAGAAAAGTAGTGCTAACATCAGAAATATGGAACAAAACTATGGACTTCTGTTAATGTATTCATTACTTAGGTGGTATTCTCATAGTATATACAAATACCATATACTTCTGACCAGGTCTTAGAAGTTTACTAAGTGGTATAGCAAAGTAATACTTTCATTTTTTTTTCACTAAAGTTATGCTATTTACTCAATTTCATATACAGCAATTCTAAAAATTTTTTTAATGTTTTTTTTTTAATTTATTTTTGCGACAGAGAGAGACAGAGCATGAGCAGGGGAGGGGCAGAGAGAGAGGGAGACACAGAATCGGAAGCAGGCTCCAGGCTCTGAGCTGTCAGCACAGAGCCCGATGCGGGGCTTGAACCCACAGACTGTGAGATCATGACCTGAGCCGAAGTTGGATGCTCAACCGACTGAGCCACCCAGGCGCCCCCAGCAATTCTAAAATTTAATAATCACATATAACATGAGTAATATACTACTTGCTTTCTTTTTTTCCTAGTTGATATATTAATTCATTTGAAAAACTAGACACATTAGTGTAGCATTTTATGTTTTGTAAAGCATTTCCTGTACATGATTATGTGGTTCTCACACAAATCCTATAAGCCAGTATGATGGATACAGGGCTTCTTATTCTAGAAATGTGGAAAGTAAATGATTCTATTCATAGTCACATAGCAAGTTTTGACTCAGGTCTCCTGATTATTAATTCTTTTCAAACTTCAGCAGTCCATCATTGCCTGTAAGTCATGTCACTGTCTCTTCCACTAATCATTTCCACTAACAAACTTGGTAGGAAAAATTTCAGTTTGTGAGAAGTCAGTAGATGTGAACTTGAGAAAATAAAGTTAATAATGGAATTAGCATATAATTACAAAAGGGAAAAAGAAATGTAGCCAACCACTGTAACCTGGTCTCAAATTTGCATGGTTTGAAGTTATAACAATCTAGTGATACCTGATACTTCTGAGGAGAGGGGAAACAGATGAGATGTAGACTTTAGGTTTATCTGTAATGTTATTTGGAACATGTATATGTATGTGTTGGGGGTGTGTGTGAAGAATGGGCATTTATCATGTTGTTTACATATAGGTGGGTCTAATATGTGTTAGGGAGTGTGGGGGGGTTGAAGAATGGTAAGTGACATCCCTTATTCTCCTCCCAAATTTTTAGCCAAGTTATAGACGGCAGACACAAAATTATCAAAATCAGTTTTATTGCTGATAAGATCTGGGTAGGTGTGTGCACCTTAAATATGTGGCCACATGGCCTTTCTAACACTTACCTCTTAAATAGACTGAATGACTTGCCCAGATACAGGTGCATTTGGATAACCACAGGCTCCCCTGCACAGGGGAGACTGGCCCCTGCAAACTTATACATGGAAGAAAGAAAAACACAAGCAGACAGACTGATGTAAGGAGAAACATTCTGAAAGGGGGTAAGTGGAGTGTGCCCAGTTCCTTCTTCGAACTCACCAATCAGATAAGTTATGACTTCCCCCCTGGGCAGATACTGGAAGTGTTCCCCCACACTTTTCTCTCCTGAGGAGTAGACTATTCCATTGCTCCATGGAAACATAGAGTGATGCTGGAGGTAAAGTGTTCTTCTGGACATTTATCAAAATAGAGAGACAGGTGAATAGTATCCCTTTACATGCAGGTGGCTCCCTAGGCTTAGTGCTATTTGGAAGTACCTTCTTCCCTCATTTTGGAGGCATGGTGACATGTCTTTTTTGACAGCTCACAGATTTTTTATTTGTTTTCTCTTTTCTCCTTGGTCAAGTCCCAAATAGATGAGAAAGTATGAAACTATGGCCTCTCCCCAATTTGTATCCATGAAGTAATTTTTGCTTTCCTGTCATTGGTATTACTATACATGGTGAATAATAATAAAGACTTAGTAACATAACCATATAGATTTTCAAACCATGGAAGGACACATGGCTTCAAATTTTACAGATGCTATTTTTCTAGCATATGTACATATTCCTCTGACAATATCATAAGATTTTAGTGACCACTGTCATTGAATCAGGAATCTGACTGTGGCAGTCATGAGATGGTCTCCTGGATTCAGTCCTACTGGCTCAGGCTCAACCCAACCCTTTCGTGTGATGTTTACAATGTTTAGCCACAGGAGTGGCTGTTAATGGCATGGCTCTCAAGAAAAAATAATAATTGAGAATTTTACTAAATTAACTTCCTTTTGACGAAATAACGCCAATTATACTTTTCAACATTCAATTAAGAAATACATTTTCAGTTTGATGTCACCAATAATCATTCACAATTTAGAGAAACTTTCCTGAGGAGTTACGTAAAAGCAATTCATCTAACATTTACTGACTAACCATTAGGTGCCAGGCATCATAGATAAAAGAGGAATAACAGGGTTCCTACCTTGAGGAACTCACAGTCTAGACAGGGAGAGAAATGCCAACATGAATAATTATGACACAAAGTGGGAAATAGGGAAGAAAAGATAAGTCGGCAAGAAATGAAGGGCCTTCTATGCTGAACTAGAAGTTTGAATTTGACCCTTTAGCCACTAGCCATTCATCCTCAGCTGTTAAAGAAAGGACTGAGTGTTTAGATTTGTGTTTTGGAGTTCTTAAGTGTAGAGTCATGGAAGACAGAGGAGAGATAAAGGATCAATGTAGCAATAATCTGAGGGAAATGTAGTAAGAGCCCAAATTCACGCAAAGAAAAGAATGAAATTGTCACTTTCATTGTTTTTAAATTGTGTTTAGAAAGCATGAAGTTTTCTACTAAAGATTAAAACTATCATAAAGAAATAATGTAGCTAACCAGAAATTGCTTTGCCAAAATTCTTCTCCCATAGCAAAGTCACATTTGAAGCCAGAATCAGTTCTTACCTGCTGTGGAATTAGAGTTTCTGTAATTTTTTTTTTAATATCAAAATTATTGTCAAATTGGTTTCCATACAACACCCAGTCCTCATGCCAACAGGTGCCATCCTCAGTGCCCATCACCCACTTTCCCCTCCCTCCCACCCCCCATCAACCCTCAGTTTATTCTCAGTTTTTAAGGGTCTCTTATGGTTAGCCTCCTTCCCTCTCTGTAACTTTTTCCCCCTTCCCCTCCCCCATGGTCTTCTGTTGAGTTTCTCAGGATCCACATAGGAGTGAAAACATATCGTATCTGTCTTTCTCTGTATGACTTATTTCATTTAGCATAACACTCTCCAGTTCCAGCCACATTGCTACCAAAGGCTATATTTCATTCTTTCTCATTGCCACGTAGTATTCCATTGTGTATATAAACCACAATTTCTTTATCCATTCATCAGTTGATGGACATTTAGGCTCTTTCCATAATTTGCCTATTGTTGAAAGTGCTGCTATAAACATTGGGGTACAAGTACCCCTATGCAGCAGCAATCCTGTATCCCTTGGGTCAATTCCTAGCAATGCTATTCCTGGGTCATAGGGTAGATCTATTTTTAATTTTTTGAGGAACCTCCACAGTATTTTCCAGAGCGGCTGCACCAGTTTGCATTCCCACCAACAGGGCAAGAGGGTTCCCGTTTCTCCACATCCTCGCCAGCATCTATAGTCTCCTGATTTGTTTGTTTTAGCCACTCTGACTGGCATGAGGTGATATCTGAGTATGGTTTTGATTTGTATTTCCCTGATGAGGAGTGACATTGAGCATCTTTTCATGTGGCTGTTGGCCATCTGGATGTTTTTTTTTTTTAATTTTTTTTAATGTTTATTTATTTCTGAGGCAGAGAGAGACAGAGCATGAGTGGGGGAGGGTCAGAGAGAGAGGGAGACACAGAATCAGAAGCAGGCTCCAGGCTCTGAGCTGGCAGCACAGAGCCCGATGCGGGGCTTCAACTCACAAACCGTGAGATCATGACCTGAGCCGAAGTCGGTCGCTCAACCGACTGAACCACCCAGGCGCCCCTGGATGTCTTCTTTAGAGAAGTGTCTATTCATGTTTTCTGCCCAGTTCACTGGGTTATTTGTTTTTCGTGTGTGGAGTTTGGTGAGTTCTTTATAGATTTTGGATACCAACCTTTTGTCCAATATGTCATTTGCAAATATCTTTTCTCATTCCGTTGGTTGCCTTTTAGTTTTGTTGATTGTTTCCTTCGCAGTGCAGAAGCTTTTTATCTTGATGAGGTCACAGTATTTTACTTTTCTTTTAATTCCCTTGCCTTTAGAGATGTGTCAAGTAAGAAATTGCTGCGGCTGAGGTCAGAGAGGATTTTTCCTGCTTTCTCCTCTAGGGTTTTGATGGTTTCTTGTCTCACATTCACGTCCTTCATCCATTTTGAGTTTATTTTTGTGAATGGTGTAAGAAAGTGGTCTAGTGTCATTCTTCTGCATGTTGCTGTCCAGCTCTCCCAGCACCATTTGTTAAAGAGACTGTCTTTTTTCCATTAGATATTCTTTCCTGCTTTGTCAAAGATGAGTTGGCCATACTTTTGTGGGTCTAATTGTGGGGTTTCTATTCTATTCCCTTGGTCTATGTGTCTGTTTTTGTGCCAATACCATGCTGTCTTGATGATTACAGCTTTGTAGTAGAGGAAAGTCTGGGACTGTGATGCCTCCCACTTTGGTCTTCTTCTTCAATATGACTTTGGCTATTCGGGGTCTTTTGTGGTTCCATACAAATTTTAGGATTGCTTGTGCTAGCTTCGAGAAGAATGCTGGTGCAATTTTTATTGGGATTGCATTGAATGTGTAGATAGCTTTGGGTAGTATTGACATTTTAACAATATTTATTCTTCCAATCCATGAGCACAGAATATTTTTCCATTTCTTTATATCTTCTTCAATTTCCTTCATAAGCTTTCTATAGTTTTTAGTTTACAGATCTTTTACATCTTTGGTTAGGTTTATTCCTAGGTATTTTATGCTTCTTGGTGCAATTGTGAATGGGATCAGTTTCTTTATTTGTCTTTCTGTTGCTTCATTGTTAGTGTATAAGAATGCAACTGATTTCTGTACATTGATTTTGTATCCTGCGACTTTGCTGAATTCATGTATCAGTTCTAGCAAACTTTTGCTGGAGTCTGTCAGGTTTTCCATGTATAATATCATGTCATCTGCAAAAAGTGAAAGCTTGACTTCATCTTTGCCAATTTTGACGCCTTTGATTTCCTTTTGTTATCTGATTGCTGATGTTAGCACTTCCAACACTATGTTAAACAACAGCGGTGAGAGTGGACATCCCTGTCATGTTCCTGATCTCAGGGGGAGCGCTCTCAGTTTTTCCCCATTGTGGATGATATTAGCTGTGGGCTTTTCATAACTGGCTTTTATGATGTTTAAGTATGTTTCTTCTATCCCAACTTTATCGAGGGTTTTTATTAAGAAAGGATGCTGAATTTTGTCAAATGCTTTTTCTGCATTGATTGACAGGATCATATGGTTCTTATTTTTTCTTTTATTAATGTGATGTATCACGTTGATTGATTTGCGAATGTTGAACCAGCCCTGCAGCCCAGGAATGAATCCCACTTGATCATGGTGAATAATTCTTTTTCTATGCTGTTGAATTCGAGTTGCTAGAATCTTGTTGAGAACTTTTGCATCCATATTCATCAGGGATATTGGCCTGTAGTTCTCTTTTTTTGCTGGGTCTCTGTCTGGTTTGGGAATCAAAGTAATGCTGGCTTCATAGAATGAGTCTGGAAGTTTTCCTTCCCTTTCTATTTTTTGGAACAGCTTGAGAAGGATAGGTATTATCTCTGCTTTAAATGTCTGGTAGAATTCCCCTGGGAAGCCATCTGGTCCTGGACTCTTATTTGTTGGGAGATTTTTGATAACTGATTCAATTTCTTTGCTGGTTATGGGTCTGTTCAAGTTTTCTATTTCTTCCTGTTTGAGTTTTGGAAGTGTGTGGGTGCTTAGGAATTTGTCTATTTCTTCCAGGTTGTCCAGTTTGTTGGCATATAATTTTTCATAGTATTCCCTGATAATTGCTTGTATTTCTGAGGGATTGGTTGTAAAAATTCCATTTTCATTCATGATTTTACCTATTTGGGTCCTCTCCCTTTTCTTCTTGAGAAGCCTGGCTAAAGGTTTATCAATTGTTTATTTTTTCAAAAAACCAACTCTTGGTTTCGTTGATCTGCTCTACAGTTTTTTTAGATTCTATGTTGTTTATTTCTTCTCTTATCTTTATTATTTCTCTTCTTCTGCTGGGTTTGGGGTGTCTTTGCTGTTCTTCCTCTATATCCTTTAGGTATGCTGTTAGATTTTGTATTTGTGACTTTTCTCATTTCTTGAGATAGGCCTGGATTGCAGTGTATTTTTCTCTCGGGACTGCCTTCGCTACATCCCAAAGCATTTGGATTGTTGTATTTTCATCTTCATTTGTTTCCATATATTTTTAAATTTCTTCTCTAATTGCCTGGTTGACCCATTCATTCTTTAGGAGGGTGTTCTTTAACCTCCATGCTTTTGGAGGTCTTCCAGACTTTTTCCTGTGGTTGATTTCAAGTTTCATAGCAATGTGGTCCGAAAGTGTGCATGGTATGATCTCAATTCTTGTATACTTATGAAGGGCTGTTTTGTGACCCAGTATGTGATCTATCTTGGAGAATGTTCCATGTGCTCTCAAGAAAGTATACTCTGTTGCTTTGGGATGCAGAATTCTACATATATCTGTCAAGTCCATCTGATCCAATATATCATTCAGGGCCCTTGTTTCTTTATTGATCCTGTGTCTAGATGATCTGTCCATTGTTGTAAGTGGAGTATTAAAGTCCCCTGCAATTACCACATTCTTATCAATAAGGTTGCTTATGTTTGTGATTAATTGTTTTATATATCTGGGGGCTCCGGTATTCGGCGCATAGACATTTATAATTGTTAGCTCTTCCTGATGGATAGACCCTGTAATTGTTATATAATGCCCTTCTTCATCTCTAGTTACAGCCTTTAATTTTAAGTCTAGTTTGTCTGATATAAGTATGGCTACTCCAGCTTTCTTTTGACTTCCAGTAGCATGATAGATAGTTCTCCATCCCGTCACTTTCAATCTGAAGGTGTCCTCAAGTCTAAAATGAGTCTCTTGTAGACAGAAAATAGATGGGTCTTGTTTTTTTTTTTTTTTTTCATCCATTCTGATACCCTATGTCTTTTGATTAGAGCATTTAGTCCATTTCCATTCAGTGTTATTACTGAAAGATATGGGTTTACAGTCAGTGTGATATCTGTAGGTTTCGTACTTGTAGTAATGTCTCTGGTACTTTGTGGTCCTTGCAACATTTCACTCAGAGTCCCCCTTAGATCTCTTGTAGGGTTGGTTTAGTGGCGATGAATTCCTTCAGTTTTTGTTTGTTTGGGAAAACATTTATCTCTCCTTCTATTCTGAATGACAGACTTGCTGGATAAAGGATTCTTAGCTCCATATTTTTTTCTGTTCATCAAATTGAAGATTTCCTGCCATTCCTTTCTGGCCTGCCAAGTTTCAATAGATAGGTCTGCTACTACCCTTATGTGTCTACCTTTGTATGTTAGGGCCTGTTTATCCCTAGCTGCTTTCAGAATTCTCTCTTTATCCTTGTGTTTTGCCAGTTTCACTATGATATGTTGTGCACAGGATCGATTCAAGCTATGTTGGAAGGGAGCTCTCTGTGCCTCTTGGATTTCAATGCCTGTTTCCTTCCCCAGATCAGGGAAGTTCTCAGCTATGATTTGTTCAAGTACACCTTCAGCCCCTTTCTCTTTCTCTTCTTCTTCTGGAATTCCTATGATATGGATATTGTTCTGTTTGATTGCATCAGTTAGTTCTCTAATTCTCCCCTCATACTCGTGGATTTTTTTATCTCCCTTTTTCTCAGCTTCCTCTTTTTCCATAATTTTATCTTCTAATTCACCTATTCTCTCCTCTGCCTCTTAAATCTGTGCTATGGCCGCTTCCATTTTATTTTGCACCTCATTTGTAGCATTTTTTTAGCTCCTCATGACTATTTCTTAGTCCCTTCATCTCTGTAGCAATAGATTCTCTGCTGTCCTCTCTGCTTTTTTCAAGCCCAGGGATTAATTTTATGACTATTATCCTAAATTCTTGTTCCTTTATATTGCTTAAATCAGTTTTGATCAATTCATTAGCTGTCGCTACTTCCTGGAGCTTCTTTTAAGGAGAATTCTTCCGTTTCATCATTTTGGCTAGTTTTATGTCCCTTATGTGTTTTAAAAGCTTGTGTGCTCTGCACCTATGAGCACTGCTATATTAAAGGAGGGTCATACACTGTCCAGGGCCTGGCCCTTCAGGAGGTGTTTTTTTGGGGATTGTTACTTGCTCTCTGTTGCTGTGACTTTGGTTATTTTATTACCCTACTTATAGTAATATTTTGTACCCTCCATCAGGTGTGCTTTGATTTGTTCCTTGGAGTAGCCCCTACATATTTTGAGTCCAGAAGTGGTAGCAGCCTCATGAGGCTTGCCAGGGATGCTGAAATGTCAGGGAACTTCTGTCCATTCCAGGATCCAAATCGGTGCTGGGTTCCTGCTCAACCGGGGTCAGAGAAAGCTTTTTTTTTTTCTTTTTGGAGAGAGTGAGAGAGCATGTGTTAGCAGGGGAGAGGGACAGATGGGGGAGGGAGGGACAGACAGAAAGAGAGAGAGAGAGAGAAAATCTAAAGTAGGCTCCACATGGAGCCTAATGGGGCCTCCATCCCATGACCCTGGGATTGTGACCTGCACCAAAATCAAGAGTTGTACACTCAACTGATTGAGCTACCCAGGTGCCCCGAGAGTTTCTATAATCTTAACAGATCATGGTAGTTGCTGGAAATATCAATAGCAGTTTAAAGTATATTTACATTTAAAATAATTTAAAACACCAGAATTTATAAAATACATTCAACAGAAAACTAATTCTAATAAGTCTGGGAAGCCAGCTTGACACAATAGCACTTATACACTTATCTTTAATCCAATAATTCTTACATTTTACTTTGTATTATAATTTATATGTACAAGTCCAATCAGCCCACTAGACTATAAGCTCTCTCCCTGAGGGCTTAGTCAATTTTTTATACTCCTAAACTGCCTGATATAGAGGCTTGCTTCTAGTAGAGGTTAAATATTTATATACTCAACATTTTTTATTGGGTACCAACCAGGTGCCAGGTGTTTGGAATCCACCAGTGTTTGGGAGAAAAACATTATAATCTCTGCCCTCCCTGAATTTACAGTTCATTAGGAACAGGAAATTTCCATATTGTTTGAGGAACCTTATGACAGGGGAGGTAAGGGAAATGCTAAGGATGTTCAGAGCACAGTATCTAAGCCACATATAAGAGGGCAAGTAAATCCTCTCAAGAGAGTAAGAATAAAACCAAGCAGAAGTTACGGAGACAGAGAGGAAGCAAAGAGTGTGCCACACAGAGGGAAGGGCATCTGCATGGGTCAAGAGGATGTGCATTTGCTCACGGGAAAGAGGATCCTGATGTCTGTGGTGCAGAGCCACATGGCGATGTGGAGGGGTGAGGACAGCAGAATAAACCAGGCCCAGATCACAAAGTTTCCTGTGTAACATCAGCACAGCAGCTGGCACAAAATAAGAAGGATTTTTCACATTTATTATTTCATTTTACCTTCCTAGTAGCATTAGTCTAGATGGAGGACTAAGATTAAGTGACTTTTCTGGGCCAACTAATTGAATGAGAGAACCTGGACTGGAACCAGCTGTCTCGCCTTCACCATGGCTTCCACCAGCCCAGCCGCCACTCAGTGTGAGGGAAAGAACTGGTGCCACAGAGACTGCCTGAAATGGCTTGACTGAAGGGAGAAAGGGGCTCCAAATTTCTCCAAATAATGCTCTTTAGACAGAGCAGAGCAACTAGCATGCTTCCACAGCAGATGCTGATGGTCAGTGGGGTCCCCTAAAGGGGCTGCAGAAATGCATCAACAAACTGGGGGAGCCTGACTGCCCTCCCTCTTCTCAAGTTTCAAGGCACTAATCCTAATAGTCATTGTCACTAGATTGCAGTGTTCCAGATCCCCATTCAGGGCATGATTAAGCATTGGTCTCTTTAGGTGTAAAATATTGTGTCTATTTGACAACAGCATCCCATAGAAACAAATTAGGTGAGCTTGGTAGTAATTCAGGTACAAGATGTAAAATGAATCCAGTATTAGGCAGAAAGACAGGATAATGGTTTCAAAGTGGAATTAGCTTATGGACATTTGGGAAGCAGTTCTTTTTTCTGGCCCAAGCACCTTTCACAAGCAAACTGGCTTCCCCCAGGGGCAGACCCAGAACATAAGAGTTCAGGAAACTGCCACCATCATTGAAAACTACAAATGTGCATCAGGAAGGGCTTTCCATTTTTGTGTAGCAAAGAGAAATGCAAAGAATATATCAATTGATGATACACTGAAATTCTTATTTGCTGACACATTTTCGTAACTATTAGGCTTGTGGAATTAGTCACTATAATGCATTCAGCTAGTTCAAATGAACTCCTGAAAGGAATTACATATTTGTTCATAAAGTAATTTATAATGAATTATTAACAAGGTCTCAGTTCAGTGCATACACAGTTTATTAGCAAATTGAGACCGTCCTTCACTGAGCAGAGTCAGCATGGCTATACCTGACACTTCTACCATTGAATGAATGGATTAGCCACTGCCTCTTTGCTGAGAAAGAAGTACAGTGAAGCTGTGGCTCACTTTTCTCATGTGATTTCTCTAAGTTTCTATCACTGCTGGCCTTCTATTTTAAAAAAGATGAGGGTAGCCAGAATATTTTGCATTACATGTTATTTTTATTAAAGACTACTTGTCCATTGCTTCTAAGTACACCTGGAATTTCAACCTGCCCCATGGCTTCAAATACAGCTAATAACATTGGACTTTGCCCCTGAACTCTAGGCTTGGGTATTCAATTGCCTACTCAGCATCTCCATTAGGATATATAATTGATGCCTCAATTTTATCATGTCCAAAACAGATCTTCTCTCTACTTTACCAAAACTGCTTCTTTAGCAGCCTTCCCCATATTGGTTAGTGGCAACTGTATCCTTTTCATTGCTCAGGCCAAAATCAACAGAGCTTATCCTCCAGGGGAAGTCCTAAAACATAAGGGATCAGAAAACTGCCATCATGTGCATCAGAAAGCCCTCTTCGACTCCTTTCTTTCCCTCACATCACATCTCTGTATCCTTATAACTAATATTCAGGAGGTCCTCTTATTATCTATCTTCAAAACATATTAAGAATTTGACCACATCTCAATACCACCTACACTGTGACCCTGTTTTAATCTACCATTATCTCTTGCCTAGATTATTTTAGTAGTCTTAAAACTCCTGTCCCTTATTCTGCTCTGGCTCCCCATTAGTTTATTCTTAACACAGCAAAGTGTTTCCTTAAACCAAGGTATCATGGAACTCCTCAAAATCCTTTAATAGTTTTCCATCTCATTCATGACGCAAACCAGATCTGGATCTCCATTACGAAGCCCACCTCATTTATTTCCATTCTACCCCCCTCCCTGCCCCTGAACCTGCTTGACTAATCAATAAATGAATGAATCAGGGTTCTATTTCTAGGTTTCAAGGTCAGCGTCCTCCTCTGGCAAGGGCACAGGTCCAGGTTTAAAATCCAGTTCAGCCACTTAATAGATTACTTAGCCAGATTACTTAATTTCTTGATTTCCTCATCTGTAAAATGGAGACATTGACTACAATGTAAATTATATAAACCGCCTGCCATATGTTTTGTGGTTAATACAAGGGAGTTGCTTTTATAATCATTTATTTGTCTTTGATGGAAATATTAAGTGTTAGTGCACAGTAACAAACAACAATTAACATAAATGAGAAAAATATACGGTATTTAGGGGTAAGTGCCAAGTGAATAATATAAAGCAAGCAAGGGGGATATAAAAGTTGGGGTGAAATCTTGGATAGGAGAGCCAGGGGTGGCCACACCTTCTACCTCTCAGACCCTTCCTGGATCCCCTTGTGGCTCTCTCCCTCCCTCTTCTGGAATCTTAAACATTGGCAGCCCCCAAGTCTCTGCCCACACCCCTTCTCCAGTGCCCTGAACTCTCTGTAGGTGATTTCAGAACATACTTTAGTTTCTTCATTTATGTCCTTCCAGTGATTGGCTTCCAAATCCTCACCTGGTTAAGGGCAGACACTCATTGCCTTCTCTCGTGGATATCTCCATATGTGCGTCCAAAGTCCATGTGTCTGGAATGAATTAATTCCTCTGTTCTCTTTGCCCAAGCTTCCTTGTGACACTGCCTCCAAAGCTTGACAGTTTAGTGGATTTCAGCCCTCCCTCTGCCTTACTAACTGGAGAATCAAACATGCGGCCTGTCAGACTTAACTTACATAAAGTCTCTTGAATCCTTTTCCTCCTTCCCATCTCTTCATGTCCACTAACTCTACCTCTCACATGAAATTGCCCTCTGTAAACTTCTCTCTGTTTCTACCAACCGAACCCATGTTCAGCTCCACTGACAGTTGAATTTCTTAAAAGTGGAGATTTGGGGACACCTGTGTGTCAACAGATTAAGTGTCTGACTCGATTTTGGCTCAGGTCATGATCTCATGGCTCGTGAGATTGAGCACTGACAGGGCAGAGCCTGCTTAGGATTTTCTCTCTCTGCCCCTCCACCACTTGCTGCTTGCATACTCTGTCTCTCTAAAAATAAATAAATAAACTTTAAAAAGGAAGTGGAGGTTTGACACTGTGCCTCATGTGTCCCAAGATGTTCTTCTTTTGCCTTTATTGTAATACCTGGTCCTGGCACTAAACGTCCTCCACAGCTGACCCTGTCTTCTCCTCCCCAGTGCACATTCTTCCCCACTGCTCAAACTCTTCTTCATGCTGGCTCTCCCACATGCACCACTCATTCCAGCCTAAGCTGGAAAGTGTTTATTTGGAAAACTTTACAGTAGTCACCATTGGAAAATGCCCAACTTCTCCCTTCAGTTGGTCCAGTCCCAACTCACATCAACCAGTGGTCCCCAAAGCAGCATTTGTGCACTACTGAGGCTGCACAGATAATCCATCTGGGGAAAGAATCATAAAAAAAAAAATCAATTTCTGCTTATTTTTTATCCTGCCCTTACTAATATATAATATGCAAACTGATACTGATGGCCTCACTCAAGTGGTATATCAGACAGGAGGTGTTCTGAAGGCAAGAGGACGTTCCCCAAAACAATGAGGGTTGTGGTGCTCATGCTCTTTCATATTCCAACATAATATGGGAAATTTTAATCTAAATGTGCCCAAATAAGTGTTTTTATGGATTATATTATCAGTAAAAGGAGAATTTTATTATACTTGATACTGAGTGAGCAATGATCACAAAGTCTCTTTATCATACAAAAAGTTTGATAAAAAGAGTTGCCAAATTTAAAGCTGAGTTGGCATTATTTTCTTTTAAATAAATAGAAAATGTTAAGAATGAAAGTGTATAAATATTTTCATTGTTCCATGATGTTATCCCTGATTTGATATGTGTCTCATATTAAAATGCTTCGTCTGTATGCTTTAAAACTTTGGAATATAATTTTCTAACCTGCTTTAAAGTTTTCCAAAGAAACACTTTTGATGTTTTTTAACCCAACTGTGTGTGTGTGTCTGTGTGTGTGTGTGTGTGTGTGTGTGTGTCTGTGTGTGTGTGTGTGTGTATCTCATACCAAAACCTTCTAAATAGTTCGTAAAAGCAACTGATTGACATTCAATGGAAGTACACATTCAGGGAAGGTAGCCAATTAAAAAAAAAAAAAACAGAAAACTTCAGCATAACTAGTGGGAGGAATTGAAAAAAAAGACTTAGTAAATGCAGCTATCAATGCACTTTTCCATTTGAAACTACATATCTCTGAGCAAATGTTCAATGGGGCATTGTTGGTAATTGCAAAAAAGATGAATTAACCTAAATGTGCATCACTATAGAAATAAACAAATTTGTGGTCTATTCATATAATGTAATTGTATACAACTGCAAAATGAGGAAACTAGAGCTATATGCAATCATATGGATAATTTTCAAAAACACGTTTTCAAGCTAAACATGTAAATTGTAGAAGGATATATAAATGTTGAGTCCATATATGTCATTTCAGAACATATAAAATAATATCAAATGCTGAGCTTATTATTACAGGCATGTCCATATGTAATAAAGCCAAATTAAATGCATAGGAGGTAGACACACCAAATTCAGAGAATAGGAGGGAGAATGGGATCTGGAGAAGGTACTGAAAGGTCTTTGGTGATTATTTTCATATTTGATTACTCATACTACATAGTGGAAATGTAAGTTTTTCTTTTATTATTTTCTGTACTTTCATGTACACCTGAAACATTTCATATTAAAAAATGTTTTCTGCTATTGAAAATGGATTTTGTATAATACCCTTTGAGGAAATTACAGCAATGACAAATTTGTAAACTTATATCCATGGCAGAAACATTCTGAGATGCTCTATTAATTTTAGAAAGCTGGCATGAAACTGCTGTGGATTTCTGAAAGTGTGGATTTCCATGTTTTCTAGCCATTGAGGAAATTCCTTCCTTCTGAGTGTTAAATATAAAGTACCAGAAAGCCAAACAACCTAGAGGAATTAACCTTTCAGAATCTAACCTCAAAAAAGATAGAAACATAGGGGAGGGCAGTGGGAGCAGATCAGTATTTCCAACTTTGAACTCTAAGCATCTTTCTGTATGCTTCTAATGATTTCCAGTACCACAATGTCTTCCATATTCATAAGAAAATCAAATAAAAATGCATTGGTAATGGTAAAATAATCCATTCTCATTAAATCATGTCAAGGATGATTTCAGATTAGATTTTCCAAGAGACCCAAGTAAAAATTTGGTAGAAAATCTATGTGTCTAAGCCAAGATAGTGAAAGCTTTTTATTTGTTTACCTTGGGGAAATCTTTCTTTTCAATTTATTTAATAAATTACTTTCATTTAAGAAACCAAACTCTATAACACTAACATTGTTTACTTATGTCTTAGAACTCAAAAAGCAATATTTAATAAAAAAAATACAAATACCAGGTTTAAAAGCTTGTGATCTAATCTCCAACTCACAAGTGAGGTGAAATTAAATGAAGAAAATGTGGATTCAAAGTCTACTGAGAGAGCCATGTTATCCCCTTTTAAATAAAAGAAGAGGAACAATTAAAGATAGCTTTCAGGTATGGTGTAAAGAGGAGAGAATTTGTGGTCAGAAATATCCAATTATATGCATGACTTGGACAAATCATTATAACTTTGCTTAACTTCACTTTGCTTACTTGCAAAATGACAATAATAAGATTATGTTGAGGATCAAGTGAAAAAATATGTGACTTCATTATTATCTATCAGTACTTGATTATTTTTCATGTCAATTTGCCCTAAATGTCCGAAAGATCCCAACAGGAACCCACTGTCATTTTCCAGATTGCTGCACTCATCTCCAAATTATGTAGCAAAAAAGATCACAGAAGACTCACTTCACATCTATAACTAGTAAAAAAAAAATTTTTTTAGAAAAAAATAATTTTTGTTGGGAAATAACTAATAGGATGTTTTTGTTAATGCCTTTATTTTTCTTTCATTTTTTTAAAATAAGATATAAATGCCTTTAAGTGCCCTAGGTTTAGAGAAATTTGAGTTTATATGATAAAAATATATTATTTTTTTTTTTAATTTTTTAACGTTCATTTATTTTTGAGACAGAGAGAGACAGAGCATGAACGGGGGAGGGACAGAGAGAGGGAGACACAGAATCCGAAACAGGCTCCAGGCTCTGAGCGGTCAGCACACAGCCTGACGCGGGGCTCGAACTCACGGACCGTGAGATCATGACCTAAGCCGAAGTCGGACGCTTAACCGACTGAGCCACCCAGGCGCCCCTATATTATTATTTTTAAAAAGCTGTGAGCCTCGAGGTTGTAAAAGCAATATCTTGCACACTGAGTTTTAGAGATTAGGAGGAGGGTAATGGGTATTTGCTCCCTGTAAAGACACAGAGCAGCCCTCAAGGCATATTTAGCATGTAAAAAAGACAAATATATACATGAAATTTAAAAACTATTGAGGTCCAGGGTCACCATATATAGTTGTGCAGTTGAGGCACAGCACAACACCATGTGGCACAGTTCATGTGGACCATAATGGGTAAGTACAGCACTGTTTTCTTATATTGTGTAATGGATAGTGTTATTGCTAGATGTAAATATGAGGAAAACATCGTTTCCCTTATCAAAAAAAAATCCCAGCTCAGAAAAGACAGTGCAACAACAGGCACAAAAACAGATCATTACAAAAGAATGTGGGAGTGCAAAGACAGAGATAGTCACAGAAGAAAAATTTACCCAACTGAGGATTTACAGAGAAACTATGCCTCAACTGAACCTGAAATCAAGAGTAGCGGTTAGTAGACAGAAGGTAGGACTGGAGCTTTCCAGTCCCATGGGTAGTAATGACCGAGGTATAGAGACAAGAAAGAGTCTAGTGTATCTACGGAATTGCAAGCAGTTTGGTGTTACAAGACCCTATAAGGTGAAGCATTGAGCAACAAAGATCTGACTGCTCAAAAAGCCAGATCTGACTTATGTGTTGTGGTTTAGCATTATAGCCACAGACATGACCAATAGCCTTGGAATAGCCCAAATCCATGAAGTCCTGTCTTAAAAAATGGTAAGTGTTGATGAGGATGTGGAGGAAAGGGAACCCTTGTACACTGTTGATAGGATTGTAAATTGATGCAGTAACTATGAAAAACAGTATAGAATTTTCTAAAAAAAACTAAAGAAATACCACATAATCCAGTAATTCCAATGGTGGGTATTTACCCAAAGAAAATGAAAACACTAATTCAGAAAGACATATGCATATATATGATTATTACAGCATTATTTATAATAGTCAAGATATGGAAGCAACCTAAGCGTTCATTGATTGATGAATGGATAAAGAAGATGTGGTATAAAAACAAAACAAAGAACAACAACAAAAAGAAAATGTGGTATATATACACACAGTGGAATATTACTTAACCATAAAAAATAATGAAATCTTGTCATTTGCAACATGGATGGACATAAAGAGTATTATGCCAAGTGAAATAAGACAGAGAAAAACAAATACCATATGATTTCACTTATATGTGGAATTAAAAAAAAACAAATGAACAAAAAATGACAACCAAAAAAAAGAGAGAGAGAGAGTCATAAATATAAAGAACCAAGTAGTGGTTGCCAAAGGGGAAGGCGGGGAATGGGGAAAATGAATGAAGGGGATTAAGAGGTATAAACTTCTGGCTATAAAATAAATAAGTCATGGGGATGAAAAGTACATCATAGGGAATATAGTCAACAATATTTTATTACACTTGTGAGCATTTCATAATGTATGAAATTACTGGATCACTATGTCATACAACTGAAATTAATTTGGTATATGTCAGCTATACTTCAATGAAAGCTAAAAAAATTAAATAAACAGATTAAGTCCTGTGTTCCATATATACACTATATTTAGGCCTTTGGATTAACCTAGAGCTTGATGTTCTGCCTACGGCCATTTTTGTACTTTCCATTAGCCTTATTAGTCCTACTCATTAATTTCTTTTTCTTGGTTTACTAGTACTTCCTTGCATCATGTTCCATTGACAACTTTCAACTTATTCCCCATCCCAGTGAATTAGATCTAGTTTTTCCTTATGATGTTTTAAAACATACAATCAATACACAACCAGTTGTCTTTCACTTAAAATAATACTTGTGTTTAATTACAGCAATGATGTGCATAATTTATACAACCGATTTGCTATTGTTAAAAATTTTGTATTTTTCAGTGTTTATTATCATAAATTATATGAGACAAACAACCTTATTTGAACCTCTGGGATTTAAAACACAGTCATTTAAAATCTCTGATTTTCTCCTGTGAATACATTTATAGAAGTATAATTGTTCAGAAAAAAGAGTGTGTATATATTTTTTTAATTTTTAGCATACTGCCAAATTGCTCTCCATAAAAGTTGTTCCAGTTTACCTTCCCACACTCATGTGAGGAAAGTGCCTGTTTCTCCATCTTCCTAGTCATTTTCAAACCACACTGCTAAGTTATTCTATAAAGTTGCCCCATATCTTGCTTGGGTATGTACAGTGAGCATACAGAAGTTCCTTATCCTGATTAGAAGAAATACATTCATATATTGAGAAATGAAGCAAATTGTGGAAATTCCACAGTAGCAAGCATTCAGAGGCAAAGTCCTAGTGCTGCTGTGTGTCCTAGATCAGTGTTTGCTCCCTGCAAACAACAGGCATGACTTGTTTTTAAAATCAGGAAATCCAGGGGTGCTGGGTGGTTCAGTCGGTTGAGCATCCGACTTTGGCTCAGGTCATGATCTCTCAGTCCGTGAGTTGGAGCCCTGCATCAGGCTCTGTGCTGACAGCTCAGAGCCTGGAGCCTGTTTCAGCTTCTGTGTCTCCCCCTCTCTCTGCCCCTCCCCCAGTAGCATTCTGTCTCTCTCTCTCTCTCTCTCTCTCTCTCTCTCTCAAAAATAAATAAATATTAAAATAAAAATAAATAAATAAAATCAGGAAGTTAGACATAAAAATTGAGATTTATGGCTTTTCTAGAAAAATAGGACATCTCAAACAGTATGCCCACCAGGTACAACTAGCCAGAGCTAAGAAGTACTCCCCCATTCAGATAGGACAGATACAGCCAGGTGACCACATAAATATTCCGCCTACCTGGTTTCACTCATTTATGTTACCTGCCTCACCTCTATCAGCATCTGAATTTGAAACTCTACCCTAAGTACTACTTATTTACAGAAATAATAGTAGAATTCTCTTGGAGCAGAATTACAACAGAGATTTAGATATACTGAAGATCAAACCATGACTTCTGAAATATATCAACAACAGTGGGGCTCCTGAGTCGGTACATACTATGCAGTTCAACATTATAAAGAGATTTTACCATAATGTGCTTACATAAATATATACATTATTCTTATATGAAATATGCATAGCAACAAATCTAATTGCTAATCTATTATTAGAAATACATGCAACGATAGACTTCAAACAAGAAATAGTAGAATTTTGTTCACACATACTTTCCAATTTAATTTCAAACTCAAACTGCAATAAGCTTACTTGGAAAAATAATAGCCAATTAAAAATTTTAAATATCTAGCCTGTGATCTGAGGACAGAATTATATTCATTTCATTAAGTTCAAAAGTGTAATTAGACATATATCTGTGCATGGTGGTGGAATTCTGCAGGCAGTTAGTTATGCAAGACCATGCAGGAATTAAAGCCTGTGAAATAGGTGTTCTGAAGTCTTTTCAATTGCAACATAAATATAATCATGCAGAGTAAAGATGGCAAAACCCTCAGGAGAAAGCTGAACAAATGATAGGAGTATAAGCACATACCTTTGTTAGAGAAATAGGCCTGAGGTTTTAGTTTAGTAAATCTTAGTTAAACATATCAAGAGGATTTATGCTAAGGTTTGCAAGTAATATAGAGTTACTTTAAAGCACAAGGCATGGGTCTTAAGATGGCCTATATAAAATGAGTTATGTGACAAGTAAGAAAGAGAATGTTTTAAAGGTTTGTTTTATTTCAGTGACTTCTGAGATAAAAATAAATGCCTTCTTCACCAAAGTATCTATTGCTCTGTGAATATACATAAACAGAAGCAATAGATTAGATGAATAAAGAATTTAGAAGTGTGCTAATCCAGTTAGCTTAAAACACAATAGTGTCTGCTATTCCCGTTTTCTAGATCTTAATATCTACTTTAATTTTTTTCATTTCTTAATTATTTATCAAGGAGAATTTCAAATATGTACAAAAATAGCATAAGGAATTGTACTCATCATCCAACCTTAACAACAATCAAATGTTGGTCAATCCTACCATATCCACAACCCCAACCACCTCACCTCTTTTGAATTAATTTGAAGCAAATCCCAGATATCATAACATTTTACCTATAAATGTTTCAGTATGTATCTTTGAAAGATAAGGACTCTTTTTTTCCTTAAACATAACCACACTACCATGATCCTACCTGAAAAATAAAGTAATTTCTTAATATTGTCAAATATCCTATTAGCGTTCTAACTTCCAATTGTCTCATAAATGTCATAATTTTTAAAACTTATTTTTTGAAATCAGGCTTGGAACAAGGTACTTACATTGTAATTATTGTTTTGTCTTTTTTTAATCATTCTTTTAAGGTTTATTTTTGAGAGAGAGAGCATGAGCAGGGGAGGGGCAAAGAGGGAGGGAGACAGAGAATCTGAAGCAGGCTCTGTGCTGTCAGAACAAAGCCTGACATCAGCCTTAAATCCACCAACTGTGAGATCACGACCTGAGCCAAAGCCAGACACTCAACTGAGCCACTTAGGCACCCCTGTAATTATTGTTTTGTTTTTTATTTTGCTTTATATTGACAGGTTCCTCCTCCATCTCTTTTTTTTTTTTCTTGAAATCTATTTCACAAAATAAATTCGGCTTTTAAAATCACCGTAACTATAGGAAATAAAATTTAAACTTGGCTTTTGTCTTTCAAAAAATTCGTATCTGATTAAAATGGAGAAAAAAGGAATCAATGTATGGTAGAAATAAGTATAAATGTGTATATGAGTGTATGAGATGCAGCATCCTTTGTGGGAACATTTAGCAACAATGTGATCACACATTTACTCTTGCAGGCATTCATTTATTTACTCTTCCTTCCATCCATCCATCCATCCATCCATCCATCTGTCCATCCATGCAGCCATCCATCCATCCAACAGCCACACATCCATCTATCCATCCATCAGCACTCTCTGAGCATTCTACATGCCAGGACTCACTAGTCAGTGAGGCCTACCAAGTAAAATAAGACACTACTCTCTGGCTCCAAGCTACTTGCTCATTTAAGAGTCAGAACTATAAACAGTGTGATAGGTGCTCCAATTGTGTCTGCAGCCCAGTTACACAGCAAGGAAAGAATCCAGCATAGCAAGGTGCTAGATTGCTGAATCTGTGCTTGATTTCTGAATCCGCCAGTAATCTGGGTCAGTGTGGTCTTTCTGTGCATTGGGGATTATTTCCAGCTCAGCACTTCCTGACTCAGGAACATCAGTAGCCTCTTACTACATAACTTCTGTTCCTCAAAAGCACTGATTCCAGTCTCAGTATGCACCTGCATACATTATCACCTTCATCAATTAACTTGATGTTTGTAAAGCATCCATTGAAATCCAGTTCACTGTGCACCATATAGAAATGTCCAGCTACTGCACAAGGTGAGCGTGCATGGGCATATATTTGGATGGTGCTTATGTGACCTACCTGTGACCTCAGCAGATATTCCTCCACACTCTTAAAACAAAAAGTTGGCTTTGCAATATTGACTTCTTCACTGAAAACTGAAAGGCATTTTCTCCCTCCTCAGTCTGTCTTAGAACTTCATATAATCCTTTTCAATACCCACAGGAAATTTTGACCTTGTCAGGTCAGGAAAGCCTTGCAGCCAGGTCCCCTCTCAAACTTGGTAAGACTTCATCTTGCCCGGATTACTGTGTCACTCCTAGCCAGTCTATCTACAGTCAGCCTCTGCTTAAACATACTAATCTACCCCAGTGGATCCAAAGATCTATAGCATACTCCTCCAGAGTTGCTGCCTTCCTTAAGCATCCTACCTCATTGATATCCAAGTTATCCCTTTTAGGCAATAGTAGGAATCTATAGTAAGCTTCTGAAATATGTGACTCTGGAAATTGTATAAAAGGAGAAGGCTAAACCCAAGAGGAAGGTTGGATTCCAGGTGATCCAATGGGGAGAAGCAAATGTGGGCGTCAGGGAAGGTACAGAGGCTGGGGAAGCATGGAAGGCTAGTGAATCAGCTCTACTACACGGAGCCAGTCTTCCTCCTACACTGGCTACACATCCAAGTAATTGTAACTCCTGTGGGCTCCTCCTTCAAAGTGTTTCTAGAATCTGACCCCTCCTTCTCACCCTCACTATATACCACAGCCCCAGCCAACATCATCTCTTACCTAGATCAGTGCAATGGCTTTCTAATTGGTCTCCCTGTTTCCACACCAGTGTCCCACTTCTGGACCTTTGCATTTGCAGTTTCCTCTGCCTGAAGTTCCTCCCCTAGGTGTCCTTTGTGCTCATTCTTCACCTTTTTCAGGTCTTTGTTCAAATGTTACTTTGTTAGTGAAGCCTTCCCCCAACCTCCATTCTTAGAGGAGAATGGACACACACACACACACATTCCCATCCAGTTCTCCCTGTTAACTTCTCTAGATAATTTTCTTCACTTTGTTATACGCTGTTTTTTTTTCTTTTGCACTTTGTTTATTGTCTGTTTTCCCATATCCTCACTAGAAGGTTAGCTTTATGAGGATGAGGATTTTGTCTTTTTGTTCACTGTTGTTTTCTTAGTGTCTAAAAGTACCTGGTACATAGTAGGTGCTTGGCAAACACTGAATGAATAAATGAATCAGTCAATGACTTCCTCTCTCAAAGAATTAGGGAGACTCCTGTGTGACACGGAGTTAGGCATAGCTCTTGTCTTTGAGACACGGAAACACAGTGATATTTTAATGGTGATAGCAAAGAGTATCTAATATAGCTGTGGACTGAATTGGGAATGTTAGGTGTGTGGGGAGATGGTTGGTAAATTGGGATAAGAATCAGCCAAAATTCTTAGTTGTGCTAAGGACGCTCAGAGTGACAAGAAGAAAATGCTAGAGAGGAAGGAGGCATGGTTATATGACATTTGCCATTTTCTTTGGTTTAAAATAAACCTGGCAACCTGTCTAGACTGAAGTAGTGCTAGGACCTCAGGCAGCAACATCTGGCAGGACAACCCAGATTTCCTTGTGGGCATGCATGCCCAGGGTCAACCAGGACATGTGGGCAGCCTAGATGGGCTAATTAGTCGCTACCCCCCTTAAATGGTTATTTTTCACATATTTGTTCAACATTCATTTAATGAGAATGTAGGAAAAAAGTTTTATTCATAAAAATTGCATTCCTTGTGTTCAAATTCAATGTGAAGTATTATTTTATTCCTTGATATACCATCATATGTTAACGTACTTAGAACCCTTTGCATCACAGTTTTGCCACCACTCATAACTAGATAGTGTTAGTCATCTAACTCACTGAAAATAAACTTCACTTACATAGATATGCTCAAAATATATTTAACTTTTCTTTTCTTTTGGATTTCATGTTGGCAAAATATTTCCCACTTTTCTCTCTTTGACTTTTACATATATTTCTTCAAATGAGAACTTTTTGAGAGACGCATTAAAGGGTTTAAAGTTGAGTGGATGAAATCAGTAATTTGTTCCTAGGGAACCTCACCAGTACATGCTTTATGCAGTTTCTCTGAAAGCTGATGGAAACTTCTGAGTAGGAGATTGTAACCTGGTAGGTTGTAGGATATTAGATGCATGTCTGTGATTCTAGCATCCACGGCATACATAGGTTATATAGAAGGGAAGCATCTTCTTTTGTTTTTTGAAAAGTACAGTTTTCCAACTGGTGCCAGACCAGTTGAGATCTTGCCTGTTTTGTAAGATGTGGCATATGGAAACCTGAGTTAGCCAGCTCTTGTCCAATCATCTCATGGAGAAAAATGGGCATTCTGAACAGTGCTATCTCTTTCTCCACTCTTACTGCTGTGTTCACTGCTCTGCAATGTAGACTGACAGCCCAGGACTGCAAGTTTTCAGAGTAGAAGAAGGAGCAAGAGTAGGTCTCTCTACTAGTGTTAAACTCTGCCTTGATCGTCTATGTCACCATGATCCTGGGTTCCAATATTATAGCTCCTCAGTTAATACACATCCTACCCCCACTGACCACACGTGCAAATACACACACACACACACACACACACACACAAACACATACGCACCCCTGTATTTTCCCTGTGCTATGTTTCCAATTCTCATGTGCCAAGAACCAACCCTTTGTTCAGATGCCCTCATCCTTAAAGTAAATTTTCTTTCACAACTTTCCAGTATCTTCTTTTGACAGTTGACCTCTATCGGAGCCACTTCTTGCAAATGAAACGCTGAACTTCAGAACAGAAGGCATCAAAATCTTAATTCCACTCCTCCAAGGACATCCCTTGTCCCCCATGCAACTTTTCTCTGCTATCTCCCCATAAGTATTTTATTTTCCCAACCAAGATGGATGGGAAAACAGGGCCTCTGTCAGGCCAACAAATATCCAGATACAGTCTTCCCCAGTGTAGTATTACTGGCCTTACATGTCCAGAACTAAGAGTGTCCACTCAAGGTATTCCTCCAACAGAGACCTCTGCCCCAAGGTGATGTTAATAAACAAGTGACTAAGTGACCAAACAAATTCTCTTAGCTGTGAACACATATGGATTTAATGTTGAAAATTCCCACCGCAGTAAACTGTTTATTATTGCATGCTCTTTGGTATATGTTTTATAGAACTGTTAGAAGTTTCGTTTTGGACTTAAAGTCTCAACCATCTATTAATAAAGAATTTTTGACAGGGCAAGAAGAGCTTGAATTTAGGTATGGCCAGTTCTTGCCCATCTTAAATGACCCAGAAAATCTACTATACTAATGTGCATTTGGAATAAGCAAGGTTTTTGTTTTGTTTTGTTTTGTTTTTTGTAAATTGTTTGTGAAGCAAGTGGGTTTTAACTGGGGAGGGTGAGTGATGTCCAGTGTGGTTGATCTTATTAAAAGGATAAATTTTTTGTACATGAAGTTTTAATATTTCAACTATGAGATTAGCACTGTTACATTGCAAATCTCATTTAAATTGTTTGCCAAAGGCTTGAATTAAAAACAGTTTGTGGTAATATAAAGTCATAATGGCCAAAAAAGCAATGACAGATAACTTTTAGTGGGTTTTAGAATAATTGTTCATCTAACAAAATGGTTTCCAAGTCAAATTTGAGACATCTGTGAAGGAAAATGCTTAGTGATGTGCTAATTACCTTAGGTGGTTTATTACTTTAAAAAGTGTTAAAATTAGTTATATCTAGAGAAGGAACTCCAAGTCCTTTGTTGCAATGAATAATGCAAAGGTTTGTTTAAATTCATGCAGTCCTATTTATAAAAGAACACCTGGATAGCTTTATTTTGAGCTTAGAACAAAACATAAAATTGTTGAGAACATGATATTTAAATGTACTCATTTACATTCTTAGGCAGCTCAGCAGTGGTAAAATAGCCTTGCTGAGAATATAGAAATCTAGATCAATGATTCCCTAACAACCAGGAGCCTTCGATTAGAGGGAAAGAGGGGGAATGTAAAGATCATCAAGATGCCGGTGCTGATCCCGTCCCCCTGTGGAAGGAAAAAGGGCCAGGTCACCCCCTTAGTGAAGGTGGAGAGAAAACTGCTGGCAGCACAGACTCTACTTTTACTATGTTCTTTCTGTTTCCCTCCTTTCACCCACTACTGGCTCAAATGTGTCCCTTTCTGTACCCCCTCTCTCTGCCACACACTCATCCATACACATACACACCCCATTATCTCTGTTGAAATCTCCTTCCAAGGTTCTCCTCCCATGTTTTTGGGGACAATTGGCTTCATGGGCCACAACAAGCCTCAGAATATCCCATACCCTGAGCTGAATCAGGGGCAGGGGAGCTGGGCACCTGCCTGGAGCACCAGCCCATAATGGGAATGAGATATATCACCACAGGAATAAACCTGACACGTGTCCCCACATGACTCCTTATCCTGCACAATGTCACTTGGCCCTGCTCCTAGGAAAGAAGAGAGATTCCTCAAATGAAAAGTAGAAACCAAAATAAAAATCCTCTCCAGAACACTCCAACCTCTGTTAAATAATTTTTCTGCGTGCATATGACAATGTCTATATTCAGAATAAATCACTAATGTGTGACTAGTTATCCAACAACCTCTGACGTCAGCTGTCAGAGTCCATTAAAACTTGGAAACTGAATACTGCTGTTACCAGTAATAAGTCTTAGTACCCACATCCATGTACATTTCTACCATTGTAACAGAGTGTGAAAGCCAAACACTAACCAGGTATGTATGATAGAAAAGCTATAGAAGTAAATTGAAATCCAAATGAGTAAAAATGGTGGTAACTTTAAGGCACACCAATCCTTCATGACATACACACTACTTTCATTAATAGAAAATCACTCCCTCCTCTCCTTAACTAAATAAATTTTGAGCAAATATTGAATAAATATTAGGTTGAAGGAAGACCAAATCATGAGTAGAGGCCACGGCATACATCAGAAATTAGGATGGAAGTAAGGATGTGATACCTGAGCTCCTAATCAAAGGCAGCTTTCCCAGGTCTGACACAGCCCCAGGCCCCATAAGGACTTCTGGACCTGGAAAGCCTAAGGGGAGGACTGACAGGCCCTAGGGTTACCACCAGGCCTCAGGGCACATTAGGGTGGCCACAGGGGGCGCCCAGACCAACTGCTCCTCATAGAGGCCCAGTCCCCCAGCCCTAGCACTAGCCTACTGGGGAGAGCTGAACAATAAACACTGATGATGTGTCTTGCAAAAAAAAAAGATACCCCCCTTTGCTGGATCCCACCTTCTCTCTTGGTCTTCCAGGCTTGGCATATTCCCAAGGCACCTTAGGTCACAACAACCTGGCCTCCCCAAACTCTCTCTTCTTAACACTTGGACTAGTAGCTTCAAGTCCAGGCCTGAGGAAGAGTTGCTGAAGGAGCTTGTGCTGTCTTGACTGCTGCATTGGGCCTGGTACCATCACCCTTTTCCCATACCACCCTCATTCACCACTGGGGGATCAGGCTCAGTCCCTCCTTACCCATACTCCAGCAGATGGCCCACATTTTCCCTACTCCTATAATCTCTCTCACCACCTGCCTTCCTGTGTCCTGGAAATATTCATCTTCTCTCCCCATTCAGGCTGCCACTTCCCCATGGTGTGTACTGAACAGATTCATCCTCGGGTTTCATTCTGCTGTGTCCTTGGAGGGCTGTCCTAGAGGCCCACCATGCAAGTATGAGTAATGGGTTGGCCGTAAGCATTAACAGAAACCCATTTCTTGCTTTCTCAAACACAGACCTTCACATTGCCCTCCACATGTTCACCCTCTGTCCATGTCCCACATGGGCACTGCCCTGTCAAGAATATAATTGGATTCTGCTCACCAGAGACCAGGACATTGAAATCCACATGCGGGTCATGAGTGCCCTTCTGTGTCACCCAGGGAGCAATAATTTTTAACATGGTAACAACAGCCACATTTTTGCCTCTAAAAATCCCCAGAAGTAACCCCCCACTTCTGACAATTCACTGCCTTCATTCAGAGCCTCACTAAAATTGAACCTATATACTGGTTTGTGGTATATAGTACTTAGATTTATCCCAAGAGACCCTAAAAGATTTCAAGATTATATTATAATGAAGGTGAATAATTTTTAATTAATAAAACCTTTATGGAATAATTTTAACTAACACTCATGAGAACCAGACCCTACTTATAATGATAAATTATCATTTAAAATGCAAAGTGTGCAGACATACTAGGGAATAACCACATTAATGACTCACTACAGCCATTAAAATGTTTCCTAGAGATGCTTCACGCAATCTCCACCACCTGGGATGCCCTTCTGCTTTCTCCCTGATAATGTAAGTCCAATGTTCCCTTCAAGACCCAACTCTAGTCTCACTTTTTACAAGAAGCCTTCTCTTTCCAGCCCCACTAACACATACATACATAGAGGTCATTTCGTAATTAAGTTCTTTTGAGGTTAACACTATCTCTTCTCTTTTGTTATATTTGCAGAGCTTACTAAAACCACTTAAATACAAAAGACTAAATAAATATCCCCACAGAGTGCAGGATACCATACCTACAAAAACTGATGGCCACTGGATAAATGACCAAGAAAATCATTTTATCAATTAATCAGTCAATGCATAAAGACATAAATTTGATGCCCTGATCCAGAAAGTCACACATGGAAGTTTTAAGTTTACCAGATGGGATTATCCTTGCCTAAAAAGTGTAGATTCAGATAGGAAGCAATGAGATAGAAGTTCAAGCTGTATTTGGCCATTTAACCAAACACTAGACAAGTTATTTCCATGTCTTAGAAATCATTTTCCTCCATGATTTTTTTAAGTACAATACTAAATTAAATGGGAGAACGAATGAGCAAAGATCTCATAAATGATGTAAGTGTTAGCAATCACCAGTATTATTTAAATGAAGAAAAAGGAAATTAGGCACAGGAAAAATCTGTGAAATCTATTAGAAATATAATATTTGAACCAAACAAAGGTATTGTTTTTCCTTAATATTCAGCATATTTGTATTCTCTAGCTTATTATTTTGTAATTGATAGCAAAGCTACAAATGGCTTTGGGGATTGTTACATGTCTCACATTATGTCCTTGTGGTGGAGTAGCATAATTAACTGGAAATAGAGATAATTTTTTTATCAAAGATTTCTTTCTGTAGGCAAGATGCTGCTTTTTTCTAAGTATCTTTTGGCTATTTACTATTTTATAACAATTGGTATAAATATAAAAATGGTAAACAATGTTTATTGTTTGCACACAAGTGAGTCTGAATTGGGGGCTTTTACTGCCAGTCATTCCCAATGCAATCTCAAGAATGTAATAGGCAATCAGACAGTGATTTATCTGACCCATTATTGAGAAAGAACCAAGAAAAATCTAAACATCATTTGGCTCACTCATGTGCACATTGCAGATGCAAAACAGTGAATTATCTGAGCCTTGTCATGGTTTTCTATGCTATAAACATATTTAGTATTTGAAAATTTGTTTTTATTGCTGTCCTTAATTTTTCTTTGTTCAGTCATAGAAAGATATATAGGAGGAAAGTAAATGTAATGTAGTTTCTTCCTAAAGGAAAGATATCTAAAAATCAAGCCAGTGACTAGACTAGAAAGTTAATCTTATAGGCTTTCTGGGGGTGAGGTGTGTTGTTCCAGTGTCATGACTAAATTCTAGCTAGGGTAATTACTTCAGTCTATACTGCCTGCAGGAAATGCCTCCTGTGGTCTGGCCACTGGACTCTATCACATTGCTAAAACTGCTGGAGAAGTGGTCTGCTAAGCAGCTGTCACGCGGTTACATTTCAAGGGAAGATGAAGCAGGCTTGTGTATAGAGTGCTTTAAGTCCCAAAACAAACTCCAGATCACACAATATACGTTTAATTTTTTATTTAAGACCAAAAATTATGTTATGAAGTTCATTTGAAAAAAACAGTACAGGGGTGCCTGGGTGGCTCAGTCGGTTAAGCACCTGACTCTTGATCTCAGCTAGTTGGTCTCATGGTCTCAGTTGTATGTATTGTTTCATGGTTTGTGAGTTCGAACCACACATCAGGTTCTGTCCTGATGTGTGGAGCCTGCTTAGGATTCTGTCTCTCCTTCTCTCTGCCCCCCTCCCCACTTGCGCGCTCTCTCTCTCTCTCTCTCTCTCTCTCTCTCTCTCTCTCTCTTTCAGAATAAACATTTTAAAAGTTTTTTTTTTAAAGAAAAAACAGTGTAGTCCTACAGCATGTAAAAAAATAAGCCACGAATGAATTACTTTACTGGTTAGTTCAGTAGCTAATTAGCAATTGCTTTTGTGCCTGTCTCACAGCTTCATAACCTGGTGAGCAAGATGAACAGATCCAAATAACGGCACAAATCAGTGTATAAACTACACGTGAAAAGAAGGGATACAAAGGAAAAGAGCAGGGTTCAGTGATAGCACATGGCCAAGGATGCTGACTGGAGCTGGAGTGTCAGGAGAAACTTGAGTTGAGACTGCAGGGTGAGACGGAGTGGGGCCAAAGCAGAGGATTGAGGAAGGGGACAGAATACAACAGGTGTAAAATCTCCCCAGTGAGAGAGAACACAGTGCGTTGAAGGAAGCAGAGGAAGGCTCTGGGCAATGAGTGCATAGGTAAAGATGAGGTGGGGAGCAAGACAGGAGCAAAAGTATCCCAGGCCTTGTGAGGCTGACAGTATTCCTAGAAAGTTTTACCCCTAAGTTTTAACAGGAAAGATTACCATTACAAATAAAATTACTTTTATAGAATTCAGATAGTGCTGCATTCCATTTTCACCGTATTTATTACCTTTGCTTTTTAATAAGAATAATTAAAGATTGGGCACTACCTTAGGTGCTTTAATACATCATTTTGTTTTTTTCTCACAGCAAACAATGAGGCAGACATTTTTCCAATTTGGGTATTGAGGGAACAAACTGTGTAACCTGCCTGAGGTTCACAAGTAATATGTGGCAAAGGAATAATTCACACCTTAGCTGGCCTGACTCCAGAGCCTTTTTATTGATCTGCCTGCCCACATTTGTTCTCTGTCCCTGAATACTGAAGTAGTGTGTGGAACTATATGGTCATAGTTTCAAGGAACATTAGAGCAGCCCTTTAGATCAGTATGGGTTGTTAATGCTGCAGTTTTAATCTTAAGGTTTTCAGTGGACATAGTTGAGGCCAATTAAAATGTGCTACTAATTCTGAAGTTTTCTAGCTAAGCAGAGAATAAAGGATGCAACCTTTTAGTGTGTAGCATCTTATAGAAACCAAAAATTATACATATATAAACCAGAGATATATGTACATCAAATTACCATGATGTAAACTTTAAATATCTTATAATTTTATTCGTTAATTATATATCAATAAAGCTGGAAAAAATAAGAATTGGGCAGAAAAAAAGATTAGAACACTTTTAACAAAACTCTGCAGTAGTGCTAAATGAGGATAAAGTCCAACCATAGATTCATGCATGAAAGCCAGCCCTGATCCTCTCTATGACTGAAAATGATTTGGTCATCTTCATACTTTGCAGACCACAGCCAACTGCAAGGCCCATATAGTGAAAGAAAACTGAACAACAATCTAAAATAATTGTGTGGGTTTTTTTTTTCAAAACAATGCCTGCTATGTTTATTTTATTCAAAAACGCTGTCCTTTTAATAGTTCATCTTTTTCAGAGGTCTCTGAGTTATTATAAGATTTAGTCAAGAGTCAGTTTCCTTCTAGGGCAAAATGATCTGTTCCTACTTAAGAAATTTCTCCCAAATGAAAGATCTATACTTAGTCATGCCAGTTAGATGAACTAAACAAGTAATGTGTTTGTGGTGTTGATATTGAAGCAAAGTAGGTGGGGATTTGTTAATGTGTATTGACTGCTGTAACAGATAAAACTGAAATCTCAGTGTTTTGACTCAGTAGAGGTTAATTTCTTGTTTGCCAAATCCTAACAGTGGCAGGGGTGCTGGGCTCTGTTCTATGCACCACTCAGAAACTTAGACTGACGGAGGCTCTGCCATCTTCGACATGTGATTCCCAAGGCCGTCCTGGGTGTAGTTGGCGAAAAAGTAAGAAAGTGGAGGATCATGTGAGTTTTTGTCAGCCAGGCCTAGGAGTGGTGTATGTTACTTTCTGCCATATTCTGTTAACCAAAACTCAGTCACACAGCCACCCCTAACTGAAAATGGGGCATGTGCTCTAGCTGTGTGCCATGGAGGAAAGGAAAACAGGCTACAAGTTGTCATTGCTTAGTCACAAGAAGGAGAATTCTTTCTTTTCCGAAGTTTCTATTGAGTCTGATGATTTGGGATAGGAGGAGATATGATCTACACCTTGATATTAAAGCCAGTTTTATATATCTATGAAGGCTTCTTTGTTCATCCATCTCCCAAATCTGATAAACATTCCACGTTTCTCCCAATTCTTCCTTTCACAACAAGGAGCTTGTTAAGAACACATCCCCTCAGATACAGACAGAAGCAAAACTGCTCTCCATTGTTCTGTTTCCAGTTTCCTCCACTATAAAACAAGTATAACATTTAATTTAACATTTATTGAGCACTTTTTATGTATCTTGATTCAGAGCTAAAGCAGGCACCTTATTGTGGGACAGACAAGGGCAACAGTGTTATGATAGAAACAAACAAAATTGCATAATATATTTGTACACACCCACAATAGGGCTTAGCAGGCATTATGGCATCCAATAATTCTTGGTAATTTCCCCACTTCTGTCTCTCAGATTCTCAGCTCATTCACTAGCCCTTTATTCTTCCAGAGACGTATATGGTCATGGAGAAAGGTCCATTATTTTAGGAAGACCTCTCAAGCTCCTACTGTAACCTTGGAAGCTGGGCCAGCTTAACTCCTGCCTGGAGCTTCAGCCTCCCTGCAGTTCTGGCCCAAACTGACTCTGAGCTGGTAGCCATGTGGGCCTGTCCTCAGGTCCTTCTTGCTTTGCTTCTGCTCTAACTTGGTCCTTTGATCCCCAGTCAAAGGCTCACATCTTGTACATAGCTTCCTTATGTTTGGTGCCTGTCTTACATTATCAGTACCAGGACTCCCCTAAGTTAACTACGACTCCCTGGGGGACCTCAGAGTAATATAGAGAAAACACAGACTAGTCTGGATTGTATAATCCTAGGAAAATCTACTGACCTCATTGTGCTCACTGTCATTAAAGAAGTAATTAATTGCAATGTCTAGAAGAAGGGTCAGCAAACAGTTTCTATAAAGAGGCACATAGTAAACATTTTAGTCTTTGCAGGTCACGTACAACCCCTGTCTTATACTGTTTGTTTGTTTGTTTTTCTTCATTTAAAAATGTAAAAACCATGCTTAACTCACAGGCCATACAGAAACAGTTAACAGGCTGGATCTGGCCTTCAGGTTAAAGTTTGCTGACCCCAGGTCTAGCGTGTCACTGTCCAGTATGGTGCTATCTAGCCATGTGTGACTATTTAAATATAAAATTAATGATTTAAAATTGTATAATTTTCTACTAATTGTATTAGTTCAATAGGCATATTTCAAGTGCTCAAAAGCTACATGTAGCTGTTGGCCACTTTACTGGAAAACAAAGATATAGAATACTTCCATCATCATAGAAAATTCAATTGGACAGCCCTTGTCTACAGCCTGACTCAAATTAATAGGCTGTTCACAGTGCTTTGTTTAGAATAATCCCCTCTCCACATTGTAATCCCCTCTCCACATCTACTCCATTTTCCTCCCAGTTAACTCACCCCCCATCACCATAATGATCTACATGATTTCCTCATAAGCAGTGGGGGCTATAATTAGGAGAAATGAAGCAGCTATCTGGCAAACTTGAATTTTACCACAATTTGTTTTATCATGATCTGGACTTTTAATAAAAATTAGACAGTCAGTCTTTGAAAATTCCCTTCTAGACCAGAGCCTTGCACTTCTCGTTGCTCTCCATAGTCTTCCCAACTTCTAGTATCAATCTATAAGGCCAACACCTGGACCCCAGCAAATAGAGGGAAAGTCAGGAGTCCTAGCTCTGACAATCTACCTGTACCCCAGTCACAAAAGAGAATGGAAACAGGGAAAGTAGGATATTAGAGAAGACACTCTCCCTCCCAGAGGCAACATGCAGGGTACAAAGGGGGAGGGAATACAGACAAACTAAGGAAAGAAGTTTAAGGGGAGCTTGAGCCAGCTCCTACCAATTCATGATATCCAATTGTTAAATGTTCAGGAATTCTTTAAACCTGTTGTTAAACAACCATTATTTGGAAGTAAATTATATAAACTTATAATTAAGTAAATTATATTAAAAACAAAGGTAATAAATTCATAAACTCATCTCTTCCTAATTGGTTTACTACATTTTACTATCACCTGTGCTCTTGAGATTATAGATGTCTATTGTATATGTATGATAGAAAGATTACATAATAGTTTGTTGTTGCACAACTCTTCCAAATTCCATGTCCAATGATGTTGTGTTGGTAGTTTGAAATTGGCCATGAGAATATTTATAGCGCACAAGAAGGCATATGCTACAATCAAAATTGCTTGTTTGTTTTTAACCCAGAGAGTGAGTTGTTAAACATGTACCAGAACACCATGCTGCTACACAAAGCCAAAAAAAAAAAAAAAGTAGAAAAAGAAATGCAGGGTATTAGAAAACTGTGTGACACCATCAAGGAAGGGCAGAGGAAAGGAATTCAGACCAAGAAGTTAGGAAATTTCTAACTACAGACCTCTGCTCCTGAAACTGAGTGCTGATTAGAATTCACTCAATTCTGAAGAAGCATCCCCCCAGTTAGAGCTTCCCCTACATCTTAAACCAGTCTGCCTCAGTGCTTTTCAACCAGGATACCTGTTACCAGCCCTCCTTACTGCCAAACACCTGTTTTATGGGGCCTCTGCCAATTACTTGCCATTTTGACTTGCCCTGATTCCCTACCCCATCATTACTTAGACATTATAGGCTATGGATCCTGTTCCAGTCATAGTTAATAATGTTTGCTTCCCTCCTGTCTTTTTTCTTCTGGATTAATCTCAACCTTTCAGATTTTCTTTCTGATCATAAATTCTTGCTGTGCCTAAACCAGTAAACACCTGTCATGCTGTAACCCCTGGCCCCAGCTTAACCTGACAGACTGGTTATCTGACCCTAACCTTTCCTGATCTGGACAATCCTGTTGAGGCCTTTCCAGGTATCTTTCCCTCAAATGGGTTTGTATACCAAACCATAAACATGGCTTCTATTGAAGACAGAGGAAGACTGGCCTCAATATAAAACTCTGAATGGTATCTTAGCAGTTTTATGCTACATTCAAGGTTGAAACAAAGTATTTTTATAAAAATAGAGTAGCGTTTTCAAGGAGCTTAGAAGAAATTAACTGTTATAAGTTTTAAGCAATCTAGTCTAAGTATGGTTATAGATAATGGAAATACACATATGTACTATGTTAAAGGCAATTCACAGAAGATCAAATGAGAGTGATGCATAATACTGAACTCAACCGACACAAACTCATTTAACTCTTGACACAAATTATGAAACATCATCCTTTTTTTGTGACCTGATCTGTACACTCGCATGGATCAAGGGAGATTAGACACGATGCTGCAGTGAGGATTTAGATGTTCTCATTGTGAAGGAAACTGCAAAAGCAGAGCACATCACTTACATGTAATTATAATGATTGCAGTGAGAAGTCCTTGGATGTAAAAAGGAAAACCATGTAATGTAAAAAGTCACTATTCTAAAAAGATAATCCAAGAATTAGCCAAGATTGTCGAGAAAAGGGAGGAAAATTTTAGGATACGGTTATAAATAATTCACATATAAGAAATAATTCAAAAACAGCTGCAGTAGCAGTTTGTTGATGAGAGGGTAATATTGGGCTAAAAGTTTTATTATTTTTCCCTGCTAGTGATTTAAAGAATTGGGTTTTATCTCCATTATTTTTCTTACTTATAAATTATTGATAAAATAATAAATTAACTAAATAAAAATATATTTTTATGTCCTCTTTCAAATTCTTTGTATAGAACTGGTACTTGGGAATTTTTCAAGGGACACTTTTTGTTTCTAAACACCTAAAACCTCCTTTTATATGACAGAAGCAATAATTTACTGTATATAATACCTTGCATTAGCCAAGAAGCTAAGGAAATATTTCATAGCTTCAACCTTGACATGGTGAAAGCACAGTCATAAAAAGATAAAAGGAGCATTGCAGTAGTCTTAGGTATTTAAGTTTTAGAAAGCATTGGTTTTGTATGTCTGTACCTACCAGGTGATGCTGGTATCTATAAATACTGTTTCTGCCCATAATGTTGAAAACCACCATTATGGTTATATATAACTGCCTATAATTTTATTCATTGATCAGATTATTAATTGAAAAGTCAACATTATTTTTATTTTTGTTGGGTTCCCTTTGCCTAACTTGAAATGGCTTCCAATAAGCAGATATTTGATGCTTTATAGTGTATTTGTTCTTATTTTATTTTATTTTATTTTATTATCTCAGAGAGAGAGAGCACATGAGCAGGGGGGAGGGGCAGAGGGAGAGAGAGAATCTTAAGCGAGTTCCATGCTCAAAGTGGAGCCCAATGTGGGGCTCAATCCCACCACCCTGGGTTCATGTCCTAAGCCGAAATCAAGAGTTGGACACTCAACCCACTGAGCCACCCAAGTGCCCCTGTCCTTATTTTAAAATAATGTTTTGCATATATGCTGTCTATGCCTCCATAAGAATATGCTTTATCCAAACAAAGTAACCCCATGGTCAAGGCCCCCATCTACCTTCAGTATGGTATAATCAGTATACTTTTTCCCCCTGATCTGTGGATGCTTATACAAGTACATGTAAACTCCCTCCAAACAGTATATATCCTTATAAATGCCTGATACTAAGAATAGCCTTGGGTTTAAGCTTCGAGATAAAAACCATTGCCCTGTAATGCTATATTGATCCATACAGACGGCATATAAGAAAGTACAGTGCCTACTGAAACTAAAATTTGTGAGTCCAACTATATTCTATCTACATTCTAAAATCTATTTTTCCTACTTTTTTGGGGGGTAGTCAATAATACTAATCAATCTTCAAAGGTCAGCAATTAACTTAGTGTTACTTTTTATTTGTAGCATTCTTTGTTTCAAATGGGATTTAGAATGCATACAAACAAGTGTACAAGGCAGTAATAATATTAGAACAAAGTGAAAAAATAAGAAAAGTGTAAAACAAAAGTAACAAAAATAATACATATGTCATAGTTAGTTTAGTCCATTAGAGTTTAATAACCTGAAATGGACTAGAGGTGGAGTTAAAGAAGGAAGAGTAAGAAAAGGGGTGGGTAATGAACCACTAAATATGCAAAATATGGTGCGTGTATTTGGTGGACATTTTCTGCCCCGTCCCCCTTCATAAATCTTTTTAACAACAGCAGATCCTTGAGGGTAGATCTACAGTCCTTAGGTATCTACAGAATGTCTGTACTATGTCCTGGGACAATGTAAGAATGACTCAGTAATGATACAACAACAAGATTTTGGTCTCCATTCTGGCTTTTTCTATTTCCTTTTCACATTCTTTTTTCTTCTGCATGCTTTCCCCAGTTTTACCTAATCATTACTGTCTGCACTTCATAACAAAAGGGAAAAGAATCACTTTTATCATAGCACATACATTACAACAGATAGGAACTACAAAATATGTTTGCTGTAAATCTTACAGTGAGACCAATGGATACTCTATAGGGATGGTTCCTCTTCAGAGACAGTACCATTTCATGTTATGCTAAATAGATGAGAGTTTCTTTAAAATTAGAAAAGACATGTAATTCACTACTCTCCCCTCTCTAAATTCAAAAACCTAATTAAAGTAAATATTAACTGTGTATACACATACATGTATATATTCCTCCTTTCTTTTCTGTCCTTTCTCCATCAGGATTTCTGAAGTATAGAAATCAAAAACAATTTCAAAGAAGGAATTCTTAATAGCAATATATTCACTGTCTTTCCTTATGTCACCTCTAGCTTTTCCATTTCTCAATTTTTAATGGTGTTTGTGATACAAAACAAGGTATTTTTCAAAAGAGCACATGATAATGCATTATCTTTCCAAGTGTCAATGCCTTGGCCATTTTTCCTTCCCATCATCTCAGGAATGCATGAGAAGTCTTCCCACCCACAGGAATTTCCCTACTTGCTACCTGAAATAAGGTAATTAAGGGTTAGGCTCTCATAGGAGCATGTTGAAGAATTTTTAAACTCCCTGAAAATTGGTTTCATGTTCACTTACCAAGTTTAGTCCCTCTTCCATTTTGCCCCCTCCGGGTGGCTGTATTGTGTTCATTTCAGTAAAGTTTCCAAAATCTTGAACCACTCTTAAAATTATATCCACGGGAAGTGGTCAGCATCCCATTTTCAGAAAATTATACAGGAGAAAAATCTGTATTATTTTTGCCAAGAAGAACTTTAAGGCAAGTGAAAGAGTTGCTTTTGTTAATGTATTAACAGGGGAGGGAGGCCAGGAATATAAAAGTCTTTGCTACACTGCCTGGGTGTAAATGGCTTGAACATCCAATTTTATTTGTTTGTTTGTTTGTTTGTTTTTAATATAGTGAGTGGCCACAAGATACATGAGCATCTTTTAGGATGGTTAGAAGCACAATAAAGAGACTCATTAAACTATTTTAGTCATTTTCTGCTATCGGCTGAATAGATTCCCTATGCACAAACTAGCAAAACCATTTGCTCTTATATTTGTTCTTGGTTCTGGAGAAAAGTTTTCCCTATTCCTGCAAGTGACTCCAGCTGTGTCTATATCTGCAAACTGGTTTCATTGTTTTATCTCAGTCTGGTAACTTTTAAAAAAAGAAAATTTAAAATCCTTTCTAAACTTTACTATTTGCTTTGTACAATTCATAATCCGACATAACATCACACAAGGGTAGCCGATCAATACCTCCAACTACTGAGCTTTTTCAAAATATATTCATAGATTTAAAAATAACTTTAAGCACAGAACTGAAAAGTAGTAAAAAAAACTCACGCTGTCAAGCTATTTCTGTAGACCTGAAATATGTCAAAAAACTGGAAATATGTAAATAACCATATAAGGCAGTTTACATAAATTCAATAGCTCTGAGTCAGAGTTCAGTCCATATGTCAAATTCCAACCATTTCAGGGAAGATATAGTTTTCATTCAAAAATGAGAAGGTCCAACCTTCTCGTTATACATTTTATAAAACAACTGTAATAGCATTTCATTTTGTAGAAACTGCTATGATTTATAAATATAAAAAAAATTTGTCCTTGCTTTTCCTTTACTTCCTCTCCTTCTTTACATTTCCCTTCCTTCCTGTGTCCCTATGTCCCTTCTGCCTTCCCTCCCTTTTACATCTCTGACCATTTCAGTGCATTTGTGGGATTCTGTCCCATCCTTCTTCAGAGAAAGGAAGAGGTCCACGATTTGCACAGTGCACAGGCATGATGTTTTAATAAAAAGAGCCCAATCATTGATGATGACCCAGAAATGTATTTTCTCTCCTTGGACCTGTGAATTTTCACTGTAGGAACATCTGTTATATAGTGTACTTTTCTAGAAGAGTAGCTAAAAGGAGGCCAATGCATTTTAACCATCACCTGTATAAATAAGCAAAATTGGGAGCTGAAAACTGGTGATGTGATAAAAATATTTCCAACATACTTACAGGATACTTAACCCCATATGGGTCCTTTGTCCCAAGGGGAAGCAGATTTTCTAAATGGCCTAGCTTATTTTCAGAACACACAGACAACACTTAAGTAACTTGGCAAGACCACCATGGTGCCATTTTGACTTCAGCTATATCTCATGTCTGGAAGGGGGAAATAAAGATTTTCTTGGTTTCTGGCAACATGACACATAGAGGGTTAGAAGAGAATTTTGTACTAACCTTTTCTTTTACTTACATATAAGGTGCAGGTGGAGATGACTTGATGAAAAGAAAAGGGAAATATGGTCTGGGTAAACATTTACATTTTAATTTTCTCTTAATTTCTTGAGGCCCATTATGTGTTTATCAAGGCGTGTAACAGCTTTAAGTTAACAATGCAACAATGCATCGTTAAATGTACACCAGATGTTTCTTTTCTGGCACCTATTACTGAGAGCCCTCAACTTGCCTGTCAGAGCGGGGGGGGGGAAAAAATGTGTGTTCTCCTTTAATAACGAACACTAACCCATCAAAACAAGAAGCAATAACAGAGAGGCTCTGACACATCGCTTTGATAAAATACTGCCTAGAAACTCATTAGTGTAACGGGCTGCAGATGAACCAGCAATACCCACTCCTCAGCCATATTCTTGAGTTGCTGAGTAATAAAAGACACTCAACAGAAGGTTAAGCCTAAGGATTGAACCGCTGATTCAGTTCCAAATGATAGGCACATCAGTTGCCCTTGTGAATCCCAAATATGGAGCACTTGGGAATTAGATGAAATTGACAGCAAAGAGTATCAGCAAGCCCATTCAGAAAACTGGTAATATGTGTTTGGAGATCATAAACCAAAATGATGCAAAGAAAGTTGGAGCAGATGGCTATAGGGGCATAAACGTTCTAAAATGTTGGTTTTTTAAAAGCACTTTTATGGAAGATGTGCTGTTGGATCTTGGAATGGATTAAAAGTGGAGGAGTTATAATTATTCACTTTTTCTTATTTGATTAATTTACCTCCCAGAGAGAAGTTACTTAAATGGACATAGATCCACCGTGGTAAATCCTGTGAAAAGATGACAAATTTCCCCTGTGGCTGATAGATTTATGGATATTTCTCCAGATCAAATCTCAGCCTGGAAAACTGTTGGTGGGGGAAGGTGAAGAAGGGAAGTAGGTGGGAATAAATGTATACATGAAACTTGTGCCATTCCTTAACTGAACCAAATTAATTAAGACAAGTCTGCTTTCTGGTTCTGAAGGACATTTTAATGAATTTTGAATTGCAAATGTCTTCGGAGTAAAGTAGAATTGAAACTTCTTCAAATGTTGAAATGTTCTACGCAGTTTGCTTTCTATAAGGGAAGACATTCTCTTTTACCCAAACTGATAAACTCAGGGTTTATTCAGAGAGAAAAAAATCAGAAATAATAAAGTTAGAAGGAGCTATAAAATTGCTTTGAAATATGTAGAGCACACATTTTCGAGGCTGAAGCTTTACCCAGCTACAATATATGGAGGAAGTTCAGAGCTTTTATGATGCTATAGCATAGAACAGAGAAACTTTGGTACTGGCGGTGGGATATTGGGATTTCATTTCTCCTCTCCTTTAATTCTCCTTTCCTCCTATTTTCCTTTGTAAGTGAAAACATCGTGCACCAAAGCTCTGTCAGTGTTGTGTCAGTGAACTGAAGCTCTGACCTCAGCAATGAAATGCAGAAATCCTCTGTTGGTCAATATCCAAAGGTCATTTATCCAGCCTTTCAAAGAGCTGTTTAGTTTGGTCCAAGTGATGTTGATCCCTCTATTGAAAAGAATCTGTTAGCAGGAATCCTCCCACCCACAGGTCCGTTCAGCATGAGGCATGATGGGATGCTTAATGATAAGTTAAATCCTCCCACAAAGGAATTTCTGAACCTGCCATTTGAAAGCTATGCCATTGAGCTATGATTCCTGTAATTGAGAAAATGAAGTTCTGCCTCCCACTGAGTGATCTGTTAGGTCTTTCAGTACTGAGATGAAAATAAAAAAATTAATGTAAAGAGTGTAGATTACAAATGTAGTTGTTGCTGCAACAAAATTAATAAAAGCAACTGTCCTAGGTAATTTTGGACCTTTCCAAATTCTATTAGTTTGAAAGTATTTAAAAGATTATTATTCTGAGCACTAGAAACTAGGATACTAAAAGAATGGTTTGAAATAAAAATGAGTCAGAGCATTTTATATATATAAAACATATAATTTTATAATGTAGAAAATTGGGGCGCCTGGGTGGCGCAGTTGGTTAAGCGTCTGACTTCAGCCAGGTCACGATCTCGCGGTCCGTGAGTTCGAGCCCCGCATCAGGCTCTGGGCTGATGGCTCGGAGCCTGGAGCCTGTTTCCGATTCTGTGTCTCCCTCTCTCTCTGCCCCTCCCCCGTTCATGCTCTGTCTCTCTCTGTCCCAAAAATAAATAAAAAACGTTGAAAAAAAAATATAATGTAGAAAATGTATAATTTATATATATAATATGTAGTACAGAAAATGTATAATTTATATATATAATAATACATGTAATACATACAGAAAAATCATAAATAACATGTGAACAACTTGATGGGTGAAATGAGTACAACCTTGCAACCATCAAATACATCTAGAAATAGAACAGAATTGGCATTCAAGAAGCCCCAGAAGGTCACCTCCCAATCATTACCCCACCCTTATTTTCAAAGGTACCAAACAGCTAGGTATTGCAGTAGATTAGTTTTGTTTTTCAGCTTTATAAGACTACCATCATGCCTTATATTTTGTGTATATGTATACATATAAATATACATATGGATATATATACATGTGTGTTATGTATGTGTATGTTAATTCTTCCACTCTACATTATGTTCATGAGATGCCTCCATTCAATGATTTTTCATTTTCATTGCTGTGTAAGTTCCATTGAATGAATATACTACAATTTATTTATCTATTCTAAGAATATTTGGGTTGTTATAAATGTTAGGGTACTATTAACAATGCTTCAAGAGCATTCTTACACATATTGGACATATACCTAGGAGTAGAATTGCTAAGTGATAGGATGTAGTAAATAATGCCAGTTTTTCAGCATGTGTTGTGCCAACTTATAGTTCCATCATCAGGATATGAATCCCTGTTACTCAAATCCTTGTATAGTCATTGTGCTTAAGATTTAGCCATTCTTGTAGGGATGTAGTATATTTCATTGATTTATTTTCCCTGATGTTGATGTAGTTGAGCATCATTTCATATGTTTACTGGCAATTTGAATATTCTATGTAGACCCTATTTAACTTTCTTGCCAATTTTTAAAATTACATTATCTTTATCTTACTAACATGTGGAATTCATTATATATTCTATATATGTGTTCTTTGTTAATTATATATATATTGCAAATACCTTATTCCATTGTGTAGATTGCCCTTTTACTTTTTAAATGTGTCTTTGATGAGGAAAAGTTCTTCATTTTATTATTCAATGTTTCTTTCATATATTGTTAGAGTCATTGTGTCCTTAAAAAAATTCCTTGCCTCCCCAAGATCATAAAGATACTCTCCTATGTTATGTTCTAGAAGTTTATCATTTTATTTTCACATTTAAACCTGAAATCTATATGGAATTGGTATTTGTGGATGATCAAGAGGCATTGTTTTCATATGGATATTCAATTTGTTCAGTGCTAAGTATCAAAAAGATTTTCTTTTACACACTGCCGGGCAGTGTCCCCTTTGTCATAAATGTCTACACATTTGTAGATTTGTCGGAATATTGGAATTATTAAATCTATATATCAGTTTGGGAATGATTAACATCTTTACAATACTGAAATTCCAATCCATGAATTGAGTATGCTTCTCCATTTCTTTAGGTCTTTTTTATTTATCTCAAAAGTATTTTGTGGTTTTTTATAAAGGTCTTACATAGTTTTTTAAGATTTATTTATAGGTATTTTATGTTTTTGATGCTATTGTAAAGGATATTTTGTTTTATCTTATGTTTGTTGTTTACATAGAGATGTACATGGCAACCTTGATAAAATCATTTTTTAATTCTAGTCATTAATCTGAGCCATTTGTTTGTTTTACATAAACAACCATGTAATCCATGAATAATAACTATAGTTTTATTTCTTCCTTTCCAAACCTTACACATTTTATTTTTCTTGCTTCATTCTACCTCCAGTGAAATTTTGAATAGAAGTGTAATGATGGCATACTTGGCTTGATCCAATCCCCAGGGAAGGGGAAGGAGAAGAATGGGATGAAATTTATAATATTTTTTCCATTAAATGTGTTTTCTGTGTGTTTTTGTAGATGCCCTTTATTAGATTAAAGAAGTCCCCTTTTTTGTAGCTTGCTAGAAAAAAATTTAGAATGATTGGATACTGAATATAATAAATGCTTTTCCTCTATTGAAATGATTCTATGATTTTCTCAATTATTCTATTAGAGTGATCAATTACAGGACTGGTTTTTTAATGTTAAACCAATCTTGTATTCCTTGAATAAACCCATCTTTGCCATATTGTGTCATTATTCTTTTTATATATCATTCTATTATGCTTCATAATATTTTGTTTGAGGTTTTTCACATTTATGTTCATGAGTGAGATCACTAGAAATTACTTTTCTCTTTTGCCTCCCTCCCTTCCTCCCTTCCTTCCTTCCTTCCTCCCTCCTTCCCTCCCTTCCTTCCTTCCTTCCTTCCTTCCTTCCTTCCTTCCTCCCTCCCTCCCTCCCTCCCTCCCTCCCTCCCTCCTTCCCTTCCTTCCTTCCTTCCTTCCTTCCTTCCTTGTAATATTCTTATAAGGTGTTAATATTAAGGTTATGCTGGTCTTGAAAAAAAAATGAGAAGTATCCCCTCTTTTTCTGTGCTCTAAAAGAGTTTGTAAAAAATGGTTTTGTTTCTCCCTTAAATGTTTGGAAGAATATGTTAGAGAAGTGATCATTGCCTGAAGTTTCCTAAAGATTTTTAATTACATATTTTATATTTTAATTTCTTTAGTAGTTAGAGTACCATACATATTTGCTATTTCTTCTTGGGTTAGCTTTAATAAGTTTCTCTTAAGAGTTTACCTATTTTATTTAAATTTTCAAAATTATTGTCATGAAGTTGTTTATAACATCTGCTTAGGACAATAGAATCTGTATTAATAACCCACTTTTCATGCTTATATTGGCCTCTCTCTCTCTCTCTCTCTTCCTACTAAAGAGCAAGGTTTCTTTTTCTACCCCATTGTCTCTAGTATATCCTTTTGAAACTCAATGACATATATCTTGACCTTTTGATATTCTTTTATAGGTTTCTGAAGCTCTGTTTATATTTTTTTCAATTTCTTTCTAGCTTCTTGATGTTGGATTATTTCTATTGATCTCCCTTTAAGTTAACTTACACTTTCATCTGTCATCTCCCTCCTGCTGTTAAGTACATCCATTTTTAAAATTTCAGATGTTGTATATTTTTTCAAGTTCTAAAACTCCATTTGATTATTTAGTTTTCTCTGAAGAGATTTCTTATCTTTTCATTCATTGTGAGCATATTTCCTTTTTATCCTTGAGCACAGATATAATAGTTGCTTTAAAATTAGATGTTGCTAATTTCAGCATCTGAGTCTTCCCAGGTTTAGGCCTCATTGATTTTCTTTTCTCTTGAGAATGGGTTACATTCTTTTGCTTCTTCATATGTTGAGGGATTCTGAATTATATCCTGAACATTGTGATTATTATGTTGTAAGACTTGATTCTGCTCAGCTCTTCAGAAGAGTATTGATGTTTTTATTTTAGCAGGCACTTAGCTTGGTTGTATTGAACTTGCAAACTCTATCTCTTGAGTGGCAGCTCAAAGCTCAGCCCAACTCTTTTATCCTTAGCTGGAGTCTGTCCCATGAATGCCTGACCCAAGTCAGAGAGAGATTTGAGCAAAGATTATATGTTGAATTTGAGGCTCCTTCTCAGGTCTTCTATATGATTCCCTACTCAATTTCTATTTCTTAATTTCTATCCTTAGCTCTATTATCTGATTCTCGGGCAAAAAAGACTGTAGATTTTCTATTAGAGTATAGCTAATCCTTTGGTATAGATTGAATGTTTGAGTCCCCAAATTCATATGTTGAAACTCTAACCCTAGTGTGTCTATATTTGAATATGGGTCCTCTGTGGAAGTAATTGAGGCTAAATGAGGTAATAAAAGTTAATAAGATGCCAATACGATTTGTATCCTTATAAAAACAGACACCAGAGAGCTGTCTTGCTCTTCACACATACAAAGAAGAGGTAATGTGAACACTCAATGAGATGGCAGCCTTCGATAACCCAACTAGTCACTGATTCTGCTAGCACCTTGATCTTGGAATTCCAGTCTCCAGAACTGTGAGGAAATAAATTTCTGTTGTTTAAGTCTATGGTATTTTATTATGGCAGCCCAAGCAAACTAATACACCCAGGGAGCCCTGATTTGACCTATTTTCTGGCTGAAAGCCATAAAACTAGGCAGATCACTTTGTGTCATTCCCTTCTCCCAAATGTTGATTTTCTTCCAGAATCTGCCTGGTTGACTTCAGGTTGTTTCTGTATTTTGTCCAAAGTTTATACTTATTATTTGGAGAAGAGTCAGGTCTGGTAGGAGTTTACTTGACCATGTAAGAAATAGGACCCATGTTGATCAATTTTATTTCTATTTTTAAAGAACCGTCTCTTTGCTGATTCCTTCCATTATATATTTATTTTATATTTCATTAATTTCTGTTTTTATCTTAATTATCTTAAGATGATTATCTTAATTATCCTTTTAATATTTGTGTGGGAGGCTTAGTTTACCAACTTTTTTTCCCCTGTGTACTGAAATAGATCACTAATATTTTTGCAGCCTTCTTTTTAAAAAAACACATAGATAATGTTAGCTGTGCATTTCTAATCTTTTATATTATTTGTTAAATTTTTTGACTGCTTGTTCTATTATTTACCAAGTAAAGTTATTAAAATCATATGCTTATGGAAATGCCTATTTCTTCTTTTAGTTATGATTTTTTTGCTTTGTATATTTTCAGGGCATGTTATGAGGTTTAATTTTTCTAGCTTTTAATTGTTCTATATTCTGGGGAATTATCCTTTTTTAATAATATGGAATATACTTCTTTAATGCTACTAATACTTCTTGTTTTAAAGACTACATATCTGATATTGTCTGATATTCTTTTAGGTAACCCAGTTGCCTTTTGTTTAGTGATTGCATAGAATTTTTGTACTCCATTTCCATACAGAAATTAAAAGCTTTTATTTTCTTATATTTAAGTGTTTTTAAAATTGGCAGCATAAGAAAACAAATTTTTTCAATAAGCAGCATAAGGTTAGACTCTGTACTTGTATCAAATTTGTATCCAGCCCAGTTATCTTCATCTCATAATTGGAATACTGAGATATTGTACCATTCACATTTAATATCTTTACTGATCTATTTTAGCTTAAATCTATCTAATTGCTTTCTATTTTTCCATCTCATTCCATATTTGGGGTTTTTTTTCTCCTTTCTTACCTTTATTGGATTAATTAATTATTTTTAAAAATATTTTCAATTCTATTAGCTTGCTATTTATACATTCTGTTTAATAGTTCCTTTAATTTTACTGAGATCTATGCTTGCATTCTTGACTTGTTAAAACTAACATAAAATTGTTCATTTACCATTTCCCCAATTTATTTATTTTTATATTTTTATATTTTATTTATTTTTATTAATTGTTGGATGTTGTATATGAAAAATTTTAGTAGATAATTAATATCATTTAAGGCTATGGATGATGATATTGTCCTTCAGTGAGGATTTGCTTTTCTTCTGGCAGGCATTTGAAGAGGAATCACTTACTTTTCAAATAAGCATTGTACTTATTTAAAGCTGAACTCCAGCCTTTGTGAGGATTAGTCAATTTCTGTTTTACTCTTAATCATGAGGTAGAGCCCTTCAGGAGTACAACTGAATGTCTGGAGTGTTTGGCAGGGCTACTCCTTCTTGGTGAGCACTGAACTCCAATTTTTGGTACCCTAGTCCCCTGAGACTGCTGAAATTCTGGGCTTGCTTTCTCAGCTGTTACATAAAAATTGCCAAATGCTTTGCCAAATACCAGACTCATCTCTCTAGGCCTTCCTTGTCTCTGGGTTCTTAGCCTCTCAAATTCTTCTTTTCAAATCAATTTTTCAATGTGTAATTTCTTTCGCCTTTTCTACTTTATCTCAGTGGTAGGGCTCAACTGATGAAAATTAATCTAGCATAGCTGGAGTCTCCAATATATTTTAATGAAGAAATGGTTTTTAAAACCTTAAGCTTTTATTAAGTTTAACTGAATCACAGACTAAAAATTTTGACTTATGTTAAAGAAACAAATGTTAATCTTTCTCTGAATTTTGACCCAATTTGTAAATATAACCAGTAAAAAAAAGAAAGCAGTGACTTTTACTTTACCTTTTAAATAACTTCAGCAATATTGTTTTGGTCATGAGTAACTGACAGGAACTCTTCTGGGAATCATGGGTACCGTAATGCACAAGACAGACAGAGGCCCTGCTCTCACACAGATTAAGATTTTCTAAATGTGTTGAATTGTAAATCCCATTTGGTTTTAGCAGTGACATGGCTGTTACAAGGAGGGAAGTATAATAGAATCATCCTTCCCTTCTTTGTGTGAGTCAGTTTCAGCTTGGGACTAGCTACTGAAAAACTTAACCATACAACTACCTTCTCAATTTTGCGTAGCATGGAAGCATAGCATGGAAGTGCCTGAGTAGGTGATATATGGGGCCAAAGCAGAGAAGCAGATTCCATACCAAGTGAAAAACCATGATCTGATGAGCAAAAAAACAACAGGTGTTCAATTGACCATATTATAAGGCAGCAAAATCAACTGAATTCAATCCTCTACTTAGGATGAACTGTACAACGCATAGTTGTAGAAGTAGACTTAGTTAACTATTTTAAGAAAAGCTATAAGAAAATGGCAACCTGACAAACATCATCATTTAACAAGACTAACATGTGGCTCACATCAAAAGCTAAGTCAAAACTTAGTAGTTAAAGAAGAGAAATCTTTACTAAGCCAGACCAGTAAATCATTACAAATTAATATGACCCTCAAATATAATATTTCTACTTACTTAAAACAAGTAGAAAGTATTGGGAGTTAGCTTTGTATTCTTCTATTCCATAATATTTATTTATTCTCAATGAGATCTTTCTATTATGTTCATAAAGTCTCAAGTTAAAGAATGACTCCAAGTTTCCTACTACATCAGGGATTGTTAACATGAAATCGACAGACCCCTTTTAGCAGCTCTGGATGAATTGAAATTTCTGCCAAATTTTGTGTGGTTGTGTGACTAAGCATTTTCCTGGGGAAAGAGTTCAAAGCTGTTATCTGTTTTTTGAAAGAGTTCATAACCAGGGTGACTCAGTCGGTTGAGCCTTCAACTTTGGCTCAGGTCATGATCTCACGGTCTGTGAGTTCGAGCCCCGCGTCGGGCTCTGTGCTTCAGCTAGGAGCCTGGAGCCTGCTTCTGCTTCTGTGTCTCCCTCTCTCTCTGACCCTCCCCTGTTCATGCTCTGTCTCTCTCTGTCTCAAAAATAAATAAACATTAAAAAAAATTTTTTTAATAAAAAAATAAAAATAAAAAAAAGAGAGAGTTCATAACCCCCCAAAAGTTTAAGAACCACTTCTATTTCATCAGTATCTGAATTCAGTTTCCCAGAGTGAATGAAATAGGAAAAGCAATTCCCCTACAGAATCTTGCCTTGACAAAGTTTACTTTTAAAAGAGTAATGCCAAATTTTACAATGGAATATGATAATATACACCACACTAAATCTCATCTGCACTATTATTTCAAAATCCAACCACCTCAAATAGCCTGCTGTTGTAGCAATTTTTTTAATAAATTTTGATTCTTTTCCTGCCTTATTCTCAGCCTTAGTTCACTAAAGGAAAAAAATCGAGATTGAGAAAACTGTTATTATTAAGGAAAAACATACTTCTTCCAGTAGAATCAATATCTATAAAACTTGCCTTCCACTACTAATTTTAAAAATAATAATGAGTTATAAAATAGTTTTATTTTAAAGCCTATAGATTGCTTGCCAGAAGTATTTACAGCTCATATATTTTTTAGGTATGGTCATTTGTTGAATTTCACTACCATTGAGATTTTATCATTATGATGCTATTAAAATGTTGTTTGTAGTTTCCTAATTCTTTTCTGTTAAAAAAAAAAGATTTAACAGATTTCATTAAACTGGCCAAAAAGTAATCACGAGGCCCAGTTGATTTGCATTGTGTTGATACATGAAACCACCATATTAGGGAGGCCAGAATTCAGATTGGAAGCAAGTTATCCCCAGTTGATATTAGTATAATATGTCATTAAATTATTTACAAAATTAGCTTTTGGCTAGACATTTTGTGATAAGTACAGAGAGAGAAATGTGAAATTACTAATTTGCCCTCACTTCTGGTGTAGTAATTTCACGTGAACTGATGTTCCTCTAGGCTGCCACATTGCATTTTAATTAGGATCCTTCATTTTTGGACAATGACCGTGGAATAACTCAGCCGACCTTGAGTTTCTTAACCATCACTCTGTGGTAATGAATGAATCAACAAAAGGGAGTAGTTTTCGTTTCCAAGCCAGAATCGAAGTGGGACATTACTTCCATGTTTAATTGCAGTCCATTCAATTCTAAAAGACCATTTTACAGAATAGCTAGGGGTGAATAGAGGCAATTTCTAGAAACATTCTTTACATAGAGTCAACATGCCCCTGAAAACAAACGGTAGGGTATAGGATTATGTGATTAGTATTTTTAAGGAGCTTAATCCATCCTTCTTGCCTTTGTTATTTTTTAAAAGGAAATTACTTTCCTAAATACAAGCAGGTACAGGTCTAGAAATAGTTGAGATAAAATTATAAAATAGCATTAACATTATACCTGTAATCAAACCCCAGCCCCTTATGTAACCTTACCATTGATTTGAAGAACTTCCTTTATTACCTGACAAGCTTGCTCATTCTGTACATTTATTTCGATTTTGTTGGGCTTTCAGCCATGCCTGTAATGTTGCTGAGGAGTAAAATATCTTTCATAACCAGAATCATAAATCTTTCTTATAACTATGAGACTATATCTTTATGGCCATAGATCATTTTAGTTACTGTCAAAAAGTGTCATCATATCACATTACAAATTAGAAAATGAAAGACAGTGCATGGTTGACAATACCTATTATGTGTGGATAAGGAAAATAATTTTCCTTTCTCATAAACCAACATTTCTAATTACAAATATTTTTTAGACACATAGAAGTTATTTGGATATGTGCTTTAGCCAAATTTTGAAAGCACAATTGGTTTAATGTGAGCAAATCAAACTGGTATTTATGAAAAGAGTACTTGTTCAAATAGAGAGGGTAAAATAAAAACATGGAAAAGAAGGAAATTGATCCTTTTATCTTATGAGGGATGAGAGGAAAAGATTACCTTTTGGATTTCAATCTCTCACACAAACATTGAACACGGATTAAGTAATGAGATACTCTTTTGAGTTTTTTCTTGGCAAGAACTGATGGTTGTCCAAATGTTCAATGAATGACCTTTATTGATATTTTGCATTATGGTCATTAAGTATAGTCTTCTCAGGAAAAGAAAATAAAAATTTTGATAAATAGAACTTTATTTTGATTAATAGAATTTTTAACTTTTTTCTTTTATTTAAACTCTCCTCTTACTCTCAACCTTAGGTGACAATGGTTATATTTTTAAAGCTCTTTGCTTCTTAGAATTCGTAGTATCTTCTGTCCCCTGATTGTGCTGTTCTGGGTGTCATAAAGCCATAGAAGAGAGTTAGCCATGGATTTTCATATATTGTGCCTGACTTCTCTAACATATCTATGCATAGAAGAGCTTTTAAATAACCAGGGTCTTTGATTCAGGGCAGTGGAAAGAGAAAGTAAACCCAGGCAAGCTTTGTACTCTTCTTTGTCTTTTTGTCCTTAAATACATTTCCATCTTCCCCTGCTTTGCCTTATATTACAGGGGTACTGACCCTGGAAAATTATGTTGATGAGACACTTTTGCCAACTGTCTTCCAGCTACCTTTAGCCAATGGGAGATACCAGAAGCAAAGAGGATGCAAAAGAAAGTGAAAAGTCAGGTATTTCTCCTCTTCTCATGCTACCCTGGGAGAAGCTGTTTCTGCTCCTTTTTCCAGTTTCCTCTAGGCAGATCCATTGTAGTTCTAGCATTCTGGATGGCCCCCTGCTCCAGGCTTTAATGCACTATTTCCCTCCTTTGTCTCTCCAGCCCTAGGAGTGGTGTTGGCATCCTGAAACTGTTTGTTTCTGGGCTCCTCACCTTTCCCCACCTGTTCTTTTAGTATCGCCTTTTAAACTAGGATATCTCCACTTACTTACTTTCCAATTTGTATTACAAATACTGGGCCTATTTCCCTCTGTATGCTTCCCCCTCTACTTTTATTTTATTAAATCAAAAGGAATTTGCAGTCCTGGGAGAGGGAGAAGAAAATGAAGGGACCCAAATTTATGTGGATACAATAAAAATTTTAAGGAAAAGGATAATAAAAGCAAAACCAATATTTATCAGCACTACACACACACACACACACACACACACACACACACACACATTAAGTGAAAAAACAAAACACTTAATTTGTTCTTTATAACTTGTCCTTCCTGACCTCTGCTTTATTTTAAGTCAAAGCTCAGATAGTTGAATTTAGAATACTACTGTGTCACTATTTTTGCATCTAGGTCCCTCTAGGTCCATGAGTAGATTTAATTCTCCTCTGTGTCTACCAAAAGATACAAGGGAATTTCAGTATTGATAGTGACTTTGGCCTTGGTTGTGGGAGGTTAATGAAGCCAAAGACATGTGCTTGGAGAGCCTAAAACTCCCACTGAGAGTTAATTTTGTTTGCCCATTTCCTAATGGTCTTTGTGGTCATTAGGCCTACTGCTGTTTGGCACTTGATGCATTTTCTTTTTACTTTTGGCTTTTGTTATACAGGGTTCAAAGCTAAAAGCATCTACTTCTTAAAACTACTGAGTGGTTTTCTAATGGTCACAGTATGTGGGAACTGGGCACTCTACAAAGCTAAATGTCATTTGGCACAAACTATACTGGGTAATTTATAACCAATATAACTGAGCAAATTGTGTGTGTGTGTGTGTGTGTGTGTGTGTGTGTGTGTGTGTACATGTATATATATGTACTGTAAGTGAGAATTAGGTCTGGTATATTAACTAGACTTTCATTCTTTATTGGAGGGCATGAATTGACCTGAAATTCATAATTATCCTTATGATACAAAACAACTATAATTATTGTAATTCAAATTAGAAAACCAAGAACATGTTGTGGTCTGGGCCACATGTGTCTATCTCTGTGGTAACTGTGTTTTCCAAATCAAGATCTAGGACACATGTTATGGCAAAGAACTCCCTTTAGAAATGTTCTTAAAGCTTACTTATATAATCATTCTTATAAGAGTATAAAAATTCAACCCTATTTTATGCATCTTTCACAATTTTTAAAGAAAATACAATTTTTATAAATAAGAAGTAGTCCAGAGAGCCTATGATATTTGGAATCAAAGTATGTATTTTCCTCATTGCTCCAAGGAATGGTTCTATTTGTTTAATTTGCCTTGTGTAATCTGCAGGTCTAGGAAAGAATAGAATGGTTACTGGTTTATCCAGAAAATAATAAAACACTGGGAGAGTACGCATTTAAGAATCAAAATTCAAATGCAATTAAATTGGAAGCTGGGGATTGGATCCTTTAAAATAGCTCCTTTATGGTGTGCCTGGGTAGCTCAGTTGGTTAAGCACTCAGCTCTTGGTTTCAGCTCAGGTCATGATCCCACATTTTGTGGGATCAAGCCCCACGTCAGGCTCTGTGCTGACAGTGTGGAGCCTGCTTGGGATTCTCTCTCTGCCCCTCCCTCACTTGTGCTTGCTCGCTCGCTCTCTCTCTCTCTATCAAAATAAATAAACTTAAAAAAATATCTTCTTTGTTCTGAACTACAGTAATATATTCCCAAGAATTTAGAAGAAAAAGAAATCACAATACACAGTCTTTCCCTATGGAACAGATATAATAGCCTTTCCCAAAACCAGATTAAAATCAGTATAGTAAAAAATAAGGCAAATGCAGTACACATTTTTTATACAAACAAGTTTTCCAAGTGAGTAAAGGCTTAAGGAGGCAGTTCCTGAGTAGAATATGAAGGCTTTGAGGAAAGAATTACTGGCCAAGGGATCCCCAAGAGGTAGTCGCCCATTTGGGAATAGTGTGGGCCTAAATAGGAGCACCTTGTAAGCTCCCTCTGCACCTCATCTAAGAAAGAGTCTGTAGAACCAGATATCAGAGGTCCGAAAAAGACAAGTATCAAAAGCCATAGGGAGGTTTGAGGAACTCTTCTTTGAGAATAAAACTAGAAGGTAATTCTCCATGGTTCCTCAATACCAGCTAGTAAGAAAAACAGGCAATATATATCAGAAACTTTGACTATGAGAAGTTGTGTGACTTCTTAAACCTGTGATTTGTGATTTAAACCTTCTGTGATTATTACTTATTCATCCACTTTTTTATAATAAGAGCAAACCCCTTCGAAGGAAATCCTGCTTCTTCTTGTTTCTAAGACAATAAGAAAGAGAATTGGGGGAGACTACATCTAACTTGGTATCCCAGCCCGAGGGGAGAAGAAATCTGAGGATAAGAGAGGAAAGAAGGGTAGTAAATACTTGGGATTTGAAGAAAGGTGCTAAGGAGGGTAGTTATAGGCTGTGGACATGGGAAGGAGAAGAGGCCAGGAGTTTAACATCCAGAAGTAAGTGCCTTTCCTCACCCAGGGATCTTATCAGTTGCGCCAAGCTCCCTGACTCCACAAATGCAACAATGCCAACAGAGTCTATAAGGAGAAAACATTTTCTAATTGCAGTTTGGTTATAATCTCATTTTCTAGTCCACTCTCCTGCCCTATTATAATCCCATTAAGAGCAGAAACTGCTCATTCATTTCCTTTACTGCTCTGTATCGTTTATAACTGGCACCGACATATTTTTCATAAATATAGTAATGATATTTCTCATGCTGCCCCTTCAGTTCAATGTCTTTTCCAAAAGTAACGGACAAAAGAATGTCCCAAAAGGACAAAGGAATACGATGTGGGCAGGGTGAATTGGGATGGCAAGTGCTTGGTACATTTTTTAAAAAGGAATTTCTCTCTCATAACTAAAAGTATCTTTCCAAGAGTTGGAGACCCAACTTTGCTCAGATGGAGAACTACTGTTTTGGTTTCTAATTTGCATTCAGGGCCCAGGTCTTAGCTCGAAATCCTTTCATATTAGAGTAGAGTTGTCTTCAGTGTAGAGTCATTTTCAAAAAGAGAAGACTCTTCTTTTTTTAATCTCGTCTTATTATAAAATTTTTCAAACATACAACAACCAGAAACATTTTAGAGTTAACACCCAGATACTTGCCACCTGGATTACACCACTAATACTTCACTATGTTTGCTTTGTCACATATCTATCCATCTATGCATCTGTGTAGCCATCAATAAACCCACTGTTTTTACATTTCAAGATGCAGACATCAAAATATTTCTTCCCTAAATATTTCAGCATGTATATGATTAGCTAAAATTTAATATTTGTTTGTAGATTTTAATGTAAAATTTGCATATGATAAAATGTACAAATACTAAGTGTATTATCTGCTGAGTTTTTTAATCTGTTGAGTTTTAACAAATATATACATGTGTGTGATCTTAATCCTTATCAAGATGTAGTATTCTATATTATATTAAATTCTGTCCAGCTTTGCCATTATTCCAGAGAGTTCCCTTTTGCCCTTCCCAGTGGATCCCTGCCCTCCAATCTCCCCCAGAGTTGCAACTCTTGTGATTTTTGTTTTTCCTTAGATGAGAGTATTTTTCATGCTTGCCAAAGAGCCATGCAAATACTAGTTTTAGAGATGAACTTTGTGGTCAGTCACACATTAGGAACATTTGGCTTTAACACAAGAAAAATTTAACATTTCTAAATGACTGATTATTGCCGATAAATGAGTGAAAGGAGAATCATTCTGTTGCATAAGTTATCTTCACCTCCTGCTCATTCACATCTAATAGCAAGGATGAGAAATAAGGCACACATTGTCCCTGCTTGATAAGTCAGCTATCTCATAATATCTCATAATGGAGGGTCAAGGTAGAAGTTCTTCAGTTTCTAAATATGGTCCCCATGTGATCACTAGTCTCAGAATACAAAACGAAAGAGAACATATTGTGATACTACCAATGAGGTCTTTGGGGCCTGGTCACTCATACTCACCTACTAATATTATGGGACCCCAGAAGAAAATGCAAATACAAGAACTACATTTTGCCAAACAGTTAACCACTGCTGGGTGCAAGTTAAGAACCATGAAAGGTGCATTTCTTCCTCCAGGTTGGGTAGCAGGTAATGTGCTCCGTAATGTACCGTAATGGTACTGTACTCCGTAATGGTACCCTGACGGTTCATGAGAGTGAATTCTACTCCTAAAGTGGCAACTGCCTATAGGAAGTACCGTTCTGGTCCATTGTTTTGCAAATTAAATGGAAAGTTTCTGACCCCTGTGGGTCAGATCTTTTCTCTAGTGTTTGTTGGTTGTGTTTTCTGATAGCTAATATCATTCTTCCTCTTTATCATATTGAATAACTTTTCTTTCAAGTTTCTCTTTACCAAGTCTTTCCACACGTGCACATCCACCCCCATGTTTCCTTTCTTTCACATCATTGTATGTTTTATTCCCATCTTTGGACTTACTGCTTCTTCTTGTAAATTCCCACCCCTCTCATTCTCCTCCTTGCTGCAGTCACCCCTCTTCACTTACTATGCTTTTTGTTCCTCTTTCCTGCTGCTTAATGATTTTTCCTGCTGATAAGCTGTGCTCAAAATACTGAGAGGCCTGAAGCTCTTGCAAGACAGTTCATTGGGCTCATTGCTCATTGCGTGTTCTGGAGCAGATGGAAGTAGGGCTCCAGTCATGCTCATCACAGGACAGCTCTGTAGCCATGTGTAAATCTTATAACATTCCATCAGCATTTTGGTTAATGAGCCTATATGCCTCCCGTTTTTATTTCCTTTTTTTTAAGTTGGAACTTGATGCTTTAGAAAATATTTTTCTGTTGGAGACTTATTTTCAGTGCCATCTTTTGGAAGCAGAAACAAACCCAATGTTTATTCACTTTACAAACCGGAGTCAAGTGTTTTTATTATGATTAACACTGGGATGATAGAATAATAGTAATTACTGATATTTGTAATTATGGAATTGTTCTTTGTAAATGCACTCTCATGCATTATCCCATTTGAGCCTAACAGCAACCTTAGCCATTATTTTCATGACCCTCACTTTCTTACGTAAATAAAAAGTGTCTGCAGGCATCACAGTGAGAGAGTGCTCAGAATAACTACACTTAGTCAGTACAGAAGCCACCCAGGAGAATATCCCTTTTTAAAAGCTAATGCAAAATTTGCCTTGCTCCTTCTCTAGGTTTTCCTCCCCTGTATCAGCATTTAGAATACAAAACTTTCCACAACCCTGGTCTCTTTCTTAAACACCCTGCAGTGGTCAAGAAGCTGCTACTACAATAATTCATCAGACACCAATACATTGTATGCTGGGACGTTTAGCCATATAGACCAACCATCATGAATATACAGGTATTCCACTCTTGACCCTGAACATGTGCTCCTAGAAAAATTGTATGTAGATCAGATTACTGTGCATGAAATCATACTGTAAAACACACCATGGTAATTTGCATTTAAAGAAATCCTTTGGTTATCTTCGTGTAAAGAAATCTTTCATGATGCAAATAATCCATATTTTATTTGTAAATTTAAGACTTTAGACATAAGTTTGCATGAAGTGAAGGACACATCAATTTTAATGGGCTTAAGTAGATGGTGGTCTGAGACACACTTTCCCGAACCACCCAGGGGATCCTAGCAACTGTTCAGTGAAACAAAGGGACAAATTAGTCCCTCTGGAACAATAGAACTCTGCCATTATTCTTAATATGAGTTGATATGAGAATAGGAGGTCCTTTCCCCTCTCCCACAGTGGTTTTACCTTTCCCAGTAATTGTTTCCTTAGAGTAAACTTGAGCTTTATATTTGTGAGAAGCACAGACATTCTTTTCTAGCAAACCACATGAGCATCAGATACCCTTGAACTAAGCATACAAGGGTACACAAGTGCTTTCCTTGCATTTCCCAGCATGAGGTTCAAAACGTTACCTCTGGTCTCTGAATGCTCCTTAAGCAGGCTTTGCATTTCCTAATTTACGACCTTGGAATCAACTCTAAATTCCCTCAATCCTTTGCTCCTATTTTCAGTTCACAGACAAACAACTGCCATGCCCTTGGATTATTCACTTCCTCTTTGTTTTCAACAACTGATGCCATATTCCACTTTCATTAAAGAATTTTTTATCTATATAATAAACAAACACCATGCTTGCTGTAAAAATTATTTCTAAAATGCTCACTGCTGAAGAAAGTATAGCATGTAGCCAAATTGTGTTACAGGGATTGACCATCTCCAGTGTAGATGAGTGTCCTTCCCAAGGAGCCAACCTCAAGAATGTTGGGGCACCTGGGTGGCTCAGTTGGTTAAGCATCCAATTTTGGCTCAGGGCATGATCTCGTGGTTCATGAGTTCAAGCCCTGCATTCGGCTCTCTGATGTCAGCACAGGGGACCGCTTCGGATCCTCTGTCTCCCTCTCTCTCTCTGTCCCTCTCCTGCTTTCTCTCTCCTTCTCAAAAATAAATAAACATTTTAAAAAAGAATGTTAGAGTAAACTGCTCTTGAGGAAAGAAGGAATCCACTGATGATTCATCAGTTGTGTGCAGAAACATCCTGAAGATAGAGTAAATTTGTCTCAACTCTAAGGATCCTTTTGGAGCCTTGCTATCTGATTGCTATGGAAAAATGTATCAAGACAGAGACCTTGAATGTCCAGACATTAGGAGATTTTGTTGGCTATACTGAGTTGTACCCTACGCCTTGAGAGTTAAGTATTGTTTTAGTCTATTCCCAGGAGATACTTTCATGAAGATTTTATAAGTTCTCAATTTGCAATAACTTCACAAGTTTGTTCTCAATTTCTCCCCTGCCAAAAGCAACCATAGGAGAAGCTATGGGGGAAGCTATTATACCAAGAGAGACAAAATTGATGAATTTGGTCCTACAATTGCTGTAATTTTTACTATTTTTCATAGGAGTTCTCTCATCCTTTCTTGTTCTGTGACTAAAATCCAGTCTTTGGTATTGTAGCTAGACCATGGCCAAAATGCTTTGTTCCCCATGCCACACCTCCAAAATCCCAAATTCTAGATTTCATAAAATGTATAGGAAAGGCAAACATTCTTCACCTTTCCCATGCCTACCTTTATTTGGGAGAAGTAGGATTTGTAACCGGGTTAGAGATCCTTAGACATTTGTTTTAACAGAGGTATTAAAACTTAGTTGGAAGGGGAAAGAAAAAAGGGATTGCACCCTGCAGATGCTGTTCTTAAGATAATGTCAGCTCTGTGTCAGCAAGCTAGAGTTGGGAAGTATGCAAAGCTTAAAGGTCTCCTGATTCCTTGGAATTTATTGCTTAAATTCCTTTTATATTAAACTTCCATATGATTCATATTAATCCTCAAATTATATCTCCACAATTTTCAGTGTAGAAACTCAGGCTCCCACAATGCTATATCAGAAGAATGGACTTTTAAGTAATTTTTTCTTTAGACTTACCTATTTTTAAAAATTTTTGCATAAGTAGGTAGCTTATGCAACCCATATAATTATGTATGTAATTATACCTATATTTACCTACATTTATATAGAAGTGCTTAATTATTATACTTATATTTATAGGTAAATAAAAGTAGCATATGCTACCTATAAAGTTATTTTTAAAAAATTAAACATTGTGAAAAGAAGAATACTGGTTCTCTATTGCAAATAAAAAAATCAAAATCTAAACTCCTTCCTCATTTTATCTCATCATATATGCTTCTCTTTATATGTATTGTTAGATTTCTGCCTCAACAAAACACTTTCTGCCCTCTGCGTGCTCCCTTCCCCCACTTCTTAATATATAATATACTTATTACTACTCCTTTAAGCTGCCCACATTCCTTAGCTGAATCTCAAAATTCACCTTCCTCAACCAATCTTTCTATATCAGAATTCATAGATAATTCCAAATAATTCTTGAATTATGGTATGATGATTTTTAAATTCTCTCAAGCTGGAGCTCTCCACTGGTCAGTCACGATTAGGCAGTCAATGTTGACATCCAGCCTGGTGGAAAGCCACATCACACCCAACTCCCAGTGCTTAGCCTATGGGTAAGTAGCCACCCACTCATGTCTCTATGAGTGCATGCGGGAGAGTTTCTTCAGGGTGTATAATTCCCACGTCCTAAGTGCTAGTGTAGCTTACTTCATCTCATCAACCCACCTAGGGAAAAGGCAAGTCATTTTTGTCCATGTGTTGTGCTCATAACCAGCCATAAACCCATTGAGAGCGGGAATTTTATACCATTTTAGTTTTTAGAATTTCTCAAGTCATCTATCCCACCTTCCACCCCCCTTGAAGAATACGACTTTAGATGTTTATAATATGATATTAACAGCTACCTGATCATGGACTTCTGCCTCAGGCATTTGTACATGCCCTTTCTAATGGCCCATTTGCCTGTGTTCTGCCATGGTAGCTATATGTGGATACAGATAGACTGTATTTGCTAAATGTTTTACACTAAGGGGTCTTCTTCATCTTACATGGGCTTATCAATTCTGTTGACACTAATAGCCATGAGGTGTTTTTATGGAGTATGCAGGCCTTTGTATTCATAAGGAGAAGCTCCAATTGTATCCTCCTTAAAATGCATTTTTCTTTTCTTCATTTTAGGCTTTAAACAAAGTGGAATAGAAAGTTCTGTTTGATGAAATGATACCATATTATGTGGTTACAGTAAATGCATGTAATGTAAAACGTTTATATTCCCAACATTCCTCACATGCCTCATATAATGAACACCTTACTATTAAAATTCTCACTAGTAAAATTCACAGTAGGATAACCACTTACCTTATATACATCAGGGCAAGCATGACTTAGAGGCTTTTGCATTCTGTTTTGCTTGAAGTAATTCTTATTTATGAAATAAATAGAAGATTTCCCTCCAGAGTAATGTATTTTCTAGAGATTACATAAAATTTAAAGGAATAAACCCACTTGCCATTCTAATATTTTTCTTACTAGAATATATTGAAATGTGGAATTTATTCAAGTCAGAGATAGGGCAGCCTTCTATACTTGAGCCTCTGCTGGACACTTGCCCTGTGACTTTGGACAAGCTCCTTTGTCCCCCTGTATCTCAGTTTCCTTTCAGTGTACGAATGGGAATGATATTTGTCCTACTCTGTTTTACAAAGTGTTGGAAGCATTACGAACAACCCTGTAATAAACATTTTATGCACATTTACTCTTTAACAAGTATTTATTGAGCAGCTACTATGGACCAGGTATTATTCTACATACGAGGGACACTGCAGTAAACAAAAACAAACCAAAACCCTGCCTTTATGAACTTCCATTCCATAAGTAAGTAAATGAACAAAACATATATTATGTTCATGATAAGTGCTAAGGTGAAAAAAAATTAAGTGGGGAAGGAGATAAGAGAGAAGCTAGGAAGACCCCAATGAGAAGTTGACATTCAAGTCAAACTGTAAGAAAACACAGAAGGAGACATGGAGATACCTTGAGGAAGGGCAGTCCAGGCAGAGGAAACAGCAACTGTAAAGGCCCTAAAACAGAAACGTACCTGGTGTGTTTTAGGAATAAGGAAGCCACATGGCTGAGGCTGTGTGAGCGAGAGAAAGACCAGTAGAAAACAGCAGCAGAGAGGTAACCAGGAGCAGACCACAGAGGGACATGTCTCCATGAGTGCACGTGCAAGAGTTTTCTTTAGGACATATAACCCAGAAGTGGTATTGCTAGGTCGTTAACATATGAGTGTGTGTAACTTGGCTACATATTGCCAAATTGCTCCTAAGTATACAATTTTACATTTTCATGTGCTTTTATTTGAGTTCCCTTGTTGTTCTACATCCTTCAAATTCTTGATTTTTTTCAGACTTAAATCTTTGGTTTTCTGACAGATATGAAATACTGTCTGTTGTAATTTCAATGGATATTTCCTTAACAACTAGTGAGTTTGAAGATCTTTTCATCTGTTTCTCCACATTTCTTCTTTTGTAAATCTTGTTCATATTCTAATTTTCTAATAAATTGTTTGGGTTTTTTTAATATTTATTTATTTTGAGAGGGGAGGGTGGGGCAGAAAGAGAGGGAGAGAATCCCAAGCAGGCTCCACACTCAGCACAGAGCCCTATATGGGGCTCGATCTCACGACCATGAGATCATAACATGAGCCGATATCAAGAGTCGGATGCTTCTTAACTAACTGAGCCACATGGGCTTCCTTACATGTTCTGAGTATTAAATCCTTTGTCAATTAAATATGCTGCTATTGTATTCTCCATGCCTGTGGCTTCTGTACTTAGTTTTTACGGTATCTATTGAGGCATAGAAGTTTTAAATTTTAATATATTCAGTTTTGTGGATCTTTTCCCTCATGGTTTATACTTTCTGTCTTAAGAAACCATTTCCTATACACAAGATATTTGCTGCCTCTATACTTTCTCTCAATCATCTAACATTTTAGTTTTTACATTTAGAAATTATGTCTTTCTGGGATGGTGTGTAAATTTTTTTTTTTTTTTTTTTTTTTTTTTTTGCCACATGGTTGACCAATTGTACTAGTCCCACCTCCTTCTTTAGAGAAATGGTAGTTTTATTGTTTATTAAGTTTCTATACAAGTGTGGGCTCCTTTCTGGATACTTCAACCTCTCCCATTGGTCAAATTTTCTTTCCCTACGATAATAACATATTATTTTAGTTGCCACAACTTTATAATAAACCTTGAGATAATATATTTGAACAAGTGGACAGTTTCTCTTGTTCTTCCTCAAAGTTGTCTTGGCTATTCTTGATCCTTTGCTCTCCCATGAAAATATTTAAAATTACTTTGTCAAGTTCCATAGGAAAACCTCTTGGCATTTTCATTGGAATTGCATTGAATTTAGGGGTATGGATGTCTTTATAATACTGAGTCTATTTATTACAAATGTGGCATATCTTTTTGGAATACCTTTTGTTTATTTAGGCTTTCTTAATGCATTCATTAGAGTTTTATAATTTTTACCATGTACTTCATTCACATCCATTGTTAGATTTATTCTTAAGGATCATTTTTGCTGTTGATTTTAAATGGTGCTTCTTTATATATTTTTTCTATTTTGTCATCATTTTTTCCTGGTGAATAAGGAATGTAATTTTTTTACATCGATCTAATGCCAGTATGCCTGTTAAACTCTCACATTAATTCTAATAATTTTATTATAGATGCTCTTGGATTTCATAGATTTCATATCATGTCAATATGATATCCAGAAAATCATATAACCTTAGAATAAAAACAATATTATTTCTTCCTTTGTGATTCATATGCATTCTATTTCTTTATCTCATTTTAATTCATTGACTGGGCCCTTAGTAAAATCCTGAAGCAAAGATGAAGTTTTTTTGTTCTATTGCTTATTTTAAAAGGAATGAGTCTAACATTTCATCATTGTGTACTTACTATGAAAAATAAGATAAAAACAGGGAGGCAAATCATAAGAGATTCTTAAATATAGAGAACAAACTGAGGGTTGCTGGTGGGGAGGGGGTGATGGGCTAAAAGGGCGATGGACATTAAGGAGGGCAGTTGTTGGGATGAGCACTGGGTATTATATGTAAGTGATGAATCACTGGGTTCTACTCCTGAAACCAATATTACACTATGTTAACTAACTTGAATTTAAATAAATACATTTTAAAAAAATGGATACTGGATGTTTGTTAGGAAGGGATACTGAATGTTATCAAATGTCTCTTCTGCTTTTAAGATGATCATATGTTTTTTACGGTTTTACTTTCTAAATTTTATAAGGTAATTTTACTGGTGAATTTTTTAGTTGTCATGATGACTTCCTAATGGATTGCTGGAATAGATTTGTTAATACTTTGTGGTCAATTTTTGTTTAATACTCCATGTTGTTGGGGGGGGGGGTGGAAATGTGTCTTTTAATTAGTAGTGCCAGTCTGTGTATGAGTGTGTGTGTGTGTGTGTGTCCAGTAGATCAAGGCTGTTATGTTCTCAAAATTTTCTATATCCTTGCCAAATTTTATCTGTTTCATCTATCAGTTACTATGAATAATATATACAGATCTGCGTCAACAATTGTGGATTTGTCAGCTTCTCCTTATAACATGTAAATTTTATCCCTGAATATTTTATTATGCATATGCAAGCTAGAGATGTTCTATTTTTCTAGTGAGATGAACCTTTTATCACTATGTTGTGATTCTCTTTAGCTCTGATAATGCTTTTTGCCTTAAAAACTATTTCATCTAATATTAATTTAACAACAAAGGCTCATTTTTGGTTAGAATTTACCCAATGTATTCTGTATCTTTTTCTTTTCAATATTCCTGTGTCCCTATATTTTAGATGTGTCTCTCAAAAGCAGACTATAGGTGGATTTCTTGTAATCCAGTCTGGCAACCTGTCTTTTCATAAGCAGGTTTAGACTATGTAGATTCATTACAGTTCTCACTAAATTGAATTCTACCATATTATTTTGTACTAGTTTCCCTGAAATTTTCTGTGCTTTTTCCTCTTCTTTCCTCACTAATTAGATTGTATTATTTTTATTCTATTTTTCCTTCTTTCCTCTCCTTGCTTGGAATGTTCACTTTTAAAATCTAAGTCAATTCTACACCCAACAAAATCAACCTTGATCATCCTTCTCCCTTTCACGTTATTGATTTTCAGTATTTTGCCACTATGTTTCTCCACCACAAGTTAGTCATTAATATCATTTTTGTTACTGTTTTATACAATTAGTATTTGTTTATATTTAACCTCATGTTTTCCAATTACTCTGTTCAATTTTCCCTCCTATACCAGCATTTGTTCTTCTAGATTCAGTTTAATTTTTCAGACAGTACATTCTTTGAGGGTTCCTTTAGTGATAGCCTCACAGATTGTTTTCATCATAAAATGACTATTACACCATTTTATCTGAATGAATACTCAATAGGCTAATAGATATTTTCTCTTAACTCTTGGAGCACCATCTTCTCTGGGTCCAATGTTTACTGTAGAGAATTTCTGCTATCAATCTAATTGTTATTCCTTTGAAATAATTTATCTTTCCTCCCAGCTGCTTTTTTGATCTTTCCCCTTTTGTCTTTTATGTTCTTTTATTAAAAATGCACTTTTTGTACCTCTCTTAAAGTTATACTTTAATGTGTCTATATGTGGATTCATTATTATTTATCTGCTGGGATTTGTTACAATCCCAGCTTCTGAAGATCCAGTTTGTTTATCAGTGTTATAAATTATCAGCCAGTATCTTTTTGAATGCTAATTACCCCCCACTCTTTTTATTCTCTTCATCTGTAATTCTAGTGAGAGACTTTGTCATCTCCTTTTGCCGGTAGACAGAAATTTTTAGTCTGTCCTTTCACTGAAGCATGATCTTGCGATTCTAGCTTTATGAAAGGGTCTCAGTTTCAACTTCTTTTTTTTTTTAATATGAAATTTATTGTCAAGTTGGTTTCCATGCAACACCCAGTGCTCATCCCAACAGGTGCCCTCCTCAATGCCCATCACCCTCTCTCCCCTCCCTCCCACCCCCCATCAACCCTCAGTTTATTCTCAGTTTTTAACAGTCTCTCATGGTTTGTTTGCCTCCCCTGTCTGTAACTTTTTTTTGAACTTCTGATTTCAAGTGGGACCGAAGTTTTGCCTCCTTCTCCCTACCTACCCCCACATTCTGCATCTATTGGTTTAAACATATACTCTGCTACCACAGACACACACACTGAGAGCAGCGGCAGCTTCCTCTAGTCACCATTTCAACTCTGGTTTTGCCCCTGAGTTTTCCCATGTGTTCCTATGTCCTCAAGTATGCATTTGAGGAGATATTTCTTGCATTTTATTCAGCATGTCCACAGCCTTTGCAGTTGAAAGGTACACATATAAAATCTAAACTACATATTGCCATAAATAGAACTCTAGTTTTTAAATGATAATTTTAGAATTCCTTAGCCCTTTCCCTTGTCTTGGTCACATGATTAAATAATAACATTGCCATTATTCCAAAGCACTTTTCAGGTATTACAAAATGTTATAGAACTTCTTCCCTACTGTCAGCTATCAATTATTTCTCAACTCCTCTCCCCTCAACCAAAGAGAAGAAAAAAAAAATTTTACAAGACAAAGGATGAAGGGTAAACCCTGTGGGATTACATTTTGCTCCTTCTCCTGCCTAGTTGCTGAAGTTCACCTGAAGTTTTAATTGACACTTATTTTGTCAAATAATTCCACTAACATTTCTAAGCATCCAAATTTATTGTGGTCAATCTGCTGATGAATCACTCATTTATTTTTATTTTTTTTATTTTTTTAATGTTTATCTTTGAGAGAGAGAGAGAAAGAGACAGAGCACGAGTGGCAGAGGGGCAGAGAGAGAGGGAGACACAGAATCTGAAGCAGGCTCCAGGATCTGAGCTGTCAGCACAGAGCTCAACATGGGGCTTGAACCCATGAACCATGAGATCATGAGCCAAAGATGGCCACTTAACAGACTGAGCCACCCAGGCACCCCTGAATCACACATTCTTAAAGTGTGAAAATCATAAAACTCCAGAGAAAAGATGTTGGCTCCTCTAAGGAGCTTAGAAAAAGTACAACTATTTGAGCCTTCAGCATTACTGGCAATTCCTTTTTATAAATGAGCAGTAGGGTTGGATGATTAAACTCTACACAGATTTCTCACATACTACCTTCCACGCCATTATGAGAAACAGTGGGGGTATTTGTTCTTATGTTTCTCACTTGGGACCGCAGGTCTACTCAGTGTGTCGTACTACTTTTTGAATAGACACATTCACTATTCTACCTTAAGGCAGCTAGAAGAGAAACCAAATCTCATCCCTTTGCAGGTGATTACCTTAATAGCAGTCCTTCACAGTGAAGGACGAGATGGACAGCAGAATTCTCCACAGAAAATCTGGATTTTTCCAAGTTAAAATTGTTACAAACAAATGATCAGAAAGTACTGACTATTTGAGAAAGAGGTGATTAAAACAATATTTAAGCAACTTTTCATATGTACCATTCAAGCAAAAAAAAAAAAAGGTTTTATGCAATATCTCTAGCATTGCTTATCAAAATTTAATAAGCATATGAATCACCCGGGGTTCTTGTTAAAATGAACATTTTGCTTTCATAGATGGGTGGTAGGAGGGGGATCCCTGAGCTTCCACCTAACAAACTTGTCAGTTCACCTCACTTTGAGAGACAAGGACCTAAATGACTGAGGTAAAATGGGTTATACTCCAATAATCTGGGTCTGGGCTATGTGAGACAATAGCCACCAGCCACATGGGTGATTGAAATGTGGCTAATCCTGAGTTGTACTGTAACTATAAAATGTACACTGAATTTTGATGATTTAGTAAGAAAAATGTTTATAAAATTTCATTTAATTATATGTTGAAATAATATTTTGGACATATTGGGTTAACTAAAATATATTGTTAAATTAACCATACCTTTTATTTTTTACTGTATTTAATATGACTACTAGAAAACTTAAAATTCCATATGTGGCTCCTATTTGTGTCTCTCATTGTTTCTGTATTCATTTTCTATTGTTATTGAACAAATTATCATGAAGTGGTTTAAAACAAATTTACCAGCAGCACAATATCTCTGTCTCTGTCTCTCTGTCTCTGTATTTCTCTCTCTCTCTCTCTCTCTCTCACACACACACACACACACACACACACACACACACATTTCTGCTTCTGTGATCACATCTCCTCTTATTTTGATTTTCCTACCTCCTTCTTATAAAGACCCTTGTGATGACACTGGGCACACCTAGAGAAGCCAGGATAATCTCCCATCCGAGATCCTTAACTTAACCATATCTGCAAAGTCCCTTTTGCCACATAAGATAACCTATTCACAAGTTACAGAGATTGAGACATGGACATCTTGTGGGGGAGGGGCATAATTTTGTCTACTACATTTCTACTGGACAGCATTGATCTACATAATTCATTATGCATTAAACAATAGCCAGTTGTGTGCCTTAATCACTATACAAATATAGTGAAATAAAGGATTTTTTATTATTTTGGTATCACAATGTCAAATATTAGGTTAAAATAAAATTTTTTTTAATTTTTTAATGTTTGTTTATTTTTGAGAAAGAGAGAGACAGAACACGAGCAGGGGAGGGGCAGAGAGAGAGACACACACATACAGAATTCGAAGCAGGCTCCAGTCTCTGAGCTGTCAGCACAGAGCCCAGTGTGGGGCTCAAACCCACCAGCCTTAGAGCTGTGAGATCATGACCTGAGCTGAAGTCGGCTGCCCAACCAACTGAGCCACCCAGGCGCCCCAAAACAAATTTATTTTTAAGTGGAGTACTTCTGATTTCAGCATGGATTCAACACCATATAAACAGGTTTTGTGGTTGTAAATCTTGGCCAAAAAATCCAGATTCCTGGATTCTCCTAATTCAAGAGATTTTCATCGCCTTCAGTTAATCCCCCTATTAACTGGCACACAAAGGGTAATGAATATAAAGAATTAATGAATGTAAAGGATAAAGTCTGGGTAGTTAACTGAAAATCCAGTGATAGTGTAGTATGTCTGAAAGACAGAGTGTCTTTTGGGGTTGATTTAGCTTGTAAATTATTCATGAATGGATTCAACAAATATTTTTTCTTTTGGTGGGGTACTGCTATATGCAAGGCATTATAGGAGGATTCTACGTATTTGAACTCTAGGAGTTCACAACCTACAAGGAAATGAGATATGAACACCAATGGTAGACATCCCAAATGAGAAATTATAAATATCACCTGTGTGGTGGTGACAATAGGTATTTGAGCAGAAAGAACAACTGCGTTCTGGCAAGGTCCTCTTATCTCAAAATAACCAGGGAAAATCCTTTGGAAAAAGTAGACTAGGTCTACTGACCTAGGTCTTTAAGAATAGAAATTAATCAGAATACCTTAAGCACTAATTCAAAGCAGTTCTCTGACTTTTCTATTTTGTTTAAGAGGCATGTTTTTAAATACTGGAGTTGATAGTATTGAGTTTCCCCCCTTTTTTTTTCCATTTCTTAAACATTAACCTTGGAGGTTAGATCAATGAAGTGAAGGACACAGAAAATGAGGGCAAGAGAAAAAAAGAAAAAACGGAAATTATTGCTGTTTTTTCCTCTACATAATTCCTGTCTACAATACAAAATAACTTTTGCTTAGATTTGAGAAACACAACCATAAACTAACTTGTCAGAATAACAGAAACTGGCTGATTTTCAGGATATTGAAGGCACATCATCTAACTTACTATACATTTCAAAACATTTAAGATTCTGCTATGGTCTAAATGCAGCAAATTTCCATATTCATAAATTATGCATAGATCCACATTATCATCCTGTGTATTCATCCATCCATCCATCCATCTATTAAATACAACTTTATCTTAAGGGCGCTGCCAGGATTCCAATTTGAAGAACCTGTGTGGAACAGCCCAAAAATCCAAAGGCCTATTTTGTCATGGTTATTAATTAAGCATCCATAAGTGCCAGGCATTTCCTGAACCTTAGTGACTCATATGCCTAGACAGTAATTTGTCCCAACTAGAGGAGGGAGTAGATGAGCCCAGTGCCTGTACTGAGCTGTGATCGAGAGGGCTGACCCAGAGAAGTAGAGCTGCTTCAGACACCCCAGAGTAGCATAAAAACTGTTTCTTTACGGGGTGCCTGGGTGGCTCGGTCGGTTGAGTGTCTGACTTTGGCTCAGGTCATGATCTCACAGTTTGTGAGTTTGAGCCCTGCGTCGGGCTCTGTGCTGACAGCTCAGAACCTGGAGCCTGCTTCAGATTCTATGTCTCCCTCTCTCTCTCTGCTCCTCCCCGGCTCATGCTCTGTCTCTCTCTCTCCTTCAAAAATAAATAAAAACATTAAAAAAAACTGTTTCTTTACAAGACTTTTGAGATGTTTCATAAAATATTCATTGGATGAAATACATAAAGTCCCATGAATGTTATTAAATATTTTCAACGAAAAATAATACTAAAATAAGACTAGGGAAAAGATGGTCACTTCCATGGAAATTTGGTTTCGTCTTGTCAAAGCCTCAGAAGATGGGTACTCTTTACCACTCTCCTGAGAACGGCAGAATGAGGCCACCTTATCAAGGAACTAAGATATAAGTTGTAAGCGCCCAGTGATCTTCATAGAGCTTCATCAATGGCTCAGGGCTGTCTGAACCTCCCTGAGAGATGGTTTTCTTTTCCAGAATTAAAATTGGTGGCAGAAAGAGAGTCAAAGCCAGAACCCCCTCTTAAACACTTTCCATGATCGTTGGTACTTCTTGGAAATGTGAACCAAGTTAGCATCCGTGCCACATTTCACAGGAAGGGTGGCAGGGCATTCTGTAAACCTGGTTTTTGGTTTTTGTTTGGTTTGATTTTAGAACTTCAGCCTACTGTCCTGAAAAAGCCTGCTGTGGATTATGCCTCATCCCTCTTCACTACCTTCATTTTACAATTCATGGTAAAGGCTGAGCAATGTTGATAGCACTTTCTTGGGGAGGACTTCTCCTTCTGGGAGTATGGAATAGACATACTTTTATCCCTATTCCTCTCTGTAAGCACAACTAAAATCCCTAAACATTATACATAAACATAAGAAGACACTGAAAGGAGGAAACAAGGAAGGCGGAATGGCTAGGGACCTCAGGACCCACAGAATGGAATAACAAAGCTGCATTTCCTGTGCTTTCTTTTTGCCTCCTATGTCCCAGACTTGGAGCTGAGAAACGGGCAACCCAGAACACCAGTTGGGTGTAGGCAGGAACAGGCTCTGTCCCGCCAAGGGAAGAACAAGGGCAACTTTGTAAGACCGAGAGTTTGATATAATAACCTGACACTGTTGAAAAAACTGTAGCCCTGTGCCCATCCAAACCAGAATAGAATGAGGGAAGAGCCTAGACTTCCATCCTCTCGAGGCTGTAAGAGGATCCTGGTACCATCACCCCAACATATTACAAGAAGCCAAGTTAGATCCTGGACTTCCCTATCCCACTTCATGATAGCATTCATTCTGAAATTTATATGGGAAGAAGAAAGAACTTGAATATCTAAAACAGTTTTGAAAAAGAAAAAGACAGTGGGAGGCAACAACCTGCCCAGTTTCAAGAACTATTGTCTAGCTACAATAATCAAGACTTTGTAGTATTGTCAGAGAGATACGTATACAGATCAATGATGTGAATCTACAATTATTTCAAAATAAAAGGCTTAACTGTAAAAAAATTATTTGTGCTGGGGTGCCTGGGTGGCTCAGTCAGTTAAGAGTCTGCCTCTTCATTTTGGCTCAAGTCATGATCTCACGGTTTGTGAATTCAAACCCCACATCAGGCTCTGTGCTGATAGTGCAGAACCTGCTTGGGATTCTTGGGATTCTCTGTTTCCTTCTCTCTCTGCCCCACTCTCTCTATCTCAAAAATAAATAAAAATAAAATTATTTGTGCTATGAACAGCTTATTCATATAGGGGTCATTCTTTTTTTTTTTTTTATGAACTTATGTTTATCTGGAAAATACTACTGTGGAGCTGATGGGTTTTTCCCTCTACAAAATCTTCACAAATTGTAGAAGTGTTTTAGAATGTAAATTAAAACTGAATTCTGGATCATATTTATGTAACACTTAGCCTTATATTTTTAAATATTGTGAACATGATTTGTAAAATCAAAATCCAGATGCAAAGCCCAAATTTAGTCATCTATCTAGACAGCTTCATCTACACTAGATTATCTAGATAATTTTGCAATATGACAAAATAAGAACAACCTGTAAATTCAGAAATAGAGGTTCTATTTATAGTTGTACTCTGAAGATTAATCATATGGTAATTTAAGTCTGAATTAGCCTGTGTCAACAAATAATAAGATTGAGATGGTCAGGGCTACATTAAAAAATATACATATATATAGCACACACTTTTTTTTTTTAAGGTAAAAGGCCAGTCTCAAAATTCACAGCCATTATTCTTAAGTCATGGGAACTAATTTTAATTCAAGGTAACTCACTAAATGCAAATTAGCATTAATTAATACAGTTGGTAATTGTTCTTTTCTGATAGTTTTAGTCAGTAAGCACATGCAATAACTTGTTGATGTGAAAACAGTCAGTGTATTTAAAAGTTGTGTGTGCTTCAACATTTCTGCAAAACTGTGTAAATCATGATTCTCGTATATAGATAATACTAATATCAAGAATTTGTGCAGCACTGAAGGATTTAAAAACACATTTACAAAAGCCAGCTTTTACTTCCAGCAACCCCTTACCTAGAATCATTATGCAGACTTTCCAGGGAGTGTAAGTGACTTTGCTAAGGATACACAGCCATGGAAAAGGCTAACCCATACGTCATAGCCCCACATCAAGCAACTTTTCCAAGTCACCAAACAGACTTCCTGTAGGTGAATATTCCAAATCTACAATATAGTCCAATTGAGTGAATACTGCTTTCATTGGGAATTGATACTCTTGTGGCAATACCTTCACAAAAGATGACTTATTGAAAAGTAGCGCTTCACTATTTCTTTCGGTAAGTATAATATCAGTAAACATTATGGGCACTTATTGGAGATGTGGGCTTAGCTGAAATAGATAGCATATTGTCACTTTGACTTTGCCTGGAAAAGTGGAACTATCTCCGAACCCAAAGTATAACAAAGCAAAAAAAAATGAAGAGAAACATGTATCTGAAAATAACTTGGTAATTGCTCCAAAATATGAGACACTGCTTTATAATTTAAATCTCCCTAAGGCCTGGTATTCCTTAATCAGTCATACGCGGAAATCAGTATCTCTGAGTCAATGAATGCTTTCAGCTGCAGAGGCTTCTCCATGGTAGAAACAGAAAGTATTTGTCATAAGGAAATGATTACATTAGTTGTGTGCATGTTTTTAATCATTCCCCAGTTGTCCTCTCGCACCCGTTGGAGCATGTCTGTGTCCTCGTTATTTGCATTCCTAACATGCCTATTGCCTCTTTATTCTCTCGCTGAGTACCTCTTCTCTCAGGTGCCCTAGTGATGCATAATTGCCCATGCCCAGCCTATAGATCAAACTCCAATCTAATTTGCAAAACCAAGTAAATACAAAGTAGGTTGCGCATAATTCAGACCTCATCTTGTAATGATTAAGTTATCTGATTCTAGGTTTCACATTTTCCTGTTTTCCACTTGATAGTCTCCCCATTATCTCTTCACAACAAATACTGCCAGGTCATTTCGGTTTTTTGAGTGCAACTTTAGCTTCTCCTTAAAAACACTCACAATCTACTCCTGAAACTAATATTACATTGTATGTTAACTAATTAGAATTTAAATAAAATTTGGGGAAAAAAACAATCACAAAAATATTTTATTATTTGGAAGTCTAGGGGATTCTTGCCTCCTTTTCCTTAACTTCTGAGTACCATCCTGATGAGGATACACTGTGGCACTCTAGGTCTTTAATCTTCCTCTCTTGAGAGACAGAGCCGTGTGCTATTTTAGAAGGTATTAAGTCAAGCCAATTTTGTACCCTATGGAAAGGCTTTTAGTGCCTCTTAACATTATCTTTTAAGAGGCCCAAATTTGTGTTTGTAACAAAGTACTCCATAAATTCTTGTTCAGTGAATAGAATAAAGTGTGATTATAGCAGGGTTAAGGAGATACCACTGTGGCTGAGAAGTTAAATCAGAAACATTATCAGAAGTTTTTCTACCCTAACCTGAGTTAGAGGTCAAACATGTTCTTCACCTGATTGGAAAGATGAGATTGATGCAGGACTCAGAGTGGTCTGTAGATGAGTGATCCTGTCCGAAGTTCCCTAAGACCAGGATTCCTAAACGGTGATCCTGGGCAGACTTTAGGAGTCCAGGAACACCATTAAAACCTGTAAAATAGGGTAACTGTGTTCTAGAAGAGAAGTTCTCAAGGCATGTTTCCCATTCCAGCAACATCAACATCACCTGGGAATGTTTTAGAAGTGTTAGAAACTCTGCAGGGGGCGGGGCGGGGCGGGGGGGGGGGGGGGTAGGGGGCAGGGAGGGGTGGACCACCACAGCCTGTGTTTTCACCAGCCCTGATGCATGCTAAAGTTTGGGAATCACTGTTCCAGAAAAAGGGCGGCTAGCTTTCCTCAGGTAGTCTGATCTCATCTCCTGCTCCTCTCTGACTTCCTCAACTCTAGCCACACTGACCTCCTTGCAATACTCAAGGCCTGTTCTGCGTTGGGACCTTGGCATTAATTATTCTCTCTGCTACAAATTTGCTTCCCTCATACATCTCTGCAGCCAGCCCCCTCACCTTCTTCACATCCTTGCTCAAATTTTACCATCTAAGTGAGGGCTACTCCAGTTACCTTATTTTTAAATGACGTCCCACCCTGCCCCCACCAACACTCCTAAACTCCTTTTTTCTGCTCTTTTTATTTTTCTTAGGCAAGTATCACTTCTTACATACAAGATTATTCACTTGGATATTATATTTCTTGCTTATTGTCCATCCACCTCCAGAATATAATCTCTTCCAGGGCAACAATCTTTGCATTGTTTCCTGAATGCCTAGAATGATGTTTAGCACAGAGTAATTATTAAGTCAATGAATGAATACTCAAAAGAATTCATGACCCTAAAAAGGGAGAAAAACACTATTCCAGAGGCAATTGAGTAATCTTTCACAGAGGAATTCTTTCTTAAAACCAGTGTGTTTACCAGTGTCTTCATGCTATTACATTAATCTAGGTGTACCATCCTTGGGAAGACTGGAGGAAAAACATGTAGAGGGGGTTCAAGAATGATGTTGGGCAGAAGTCAGAAATATTTGTGTAAATTCCCTGTTTGGTTATATTTTTGCCTTATAGGTTATCATTGATCATTTCTGAGTTTTGAAATAAAATGTATTAATTTATTTAATCCTCCTAGAAGATAGATACTTTATTTATCCTCATTTTATACATGAGAAACTGGGATACAGAAAGGTTAATATTTTGCCCCAGTTTATACAGAAGATATACGGGAAAGATAGGATTTGAACCTAGCAGTCTGGCTTGATACTGTAGCTCGTATAGCTATACAGTATTGACTTAACCTTCCAAAGTTCATGAGTTATACCAATGTGTTAGCATTTAAAATGTATTATTGTATGGCACAAAAACAGACACTCAGATCAATGGAACAGAATAGAGAACCCAGAAATGGACCTACAAACGTATGGCCGACTAATCTTTGACAAAGCAGGAAAGAATATCCAGTGGAATAAAGACAGTCTCTTCAGCAAATGGTGCTGGGAAAACTGGACAGCGACATGCAGAAAAATGAACCTGGACCACTTTCTGACACAATACACAAAAATAAACTCAAAATGGATGAAAGACCTAAACATAAGACAGAAAGCCATCAAAATCCTAGAGGAGAAAGCAGGCAAAAACCTCTTAGACCTTGGCCGCAGCAACTTCTTACTCAACACATCTCTGGAGGCAAGGAAACCCAAAGCAAAAATGAACTATTGGGACCTCATCAAAGTAAAAATCTTCTGCACAGGAAAGGAAACAATCAGCAAAACTAAAAGACAACCGACAGAATGGGGGAAGATATTTGCAAACGACATATCAGATAAAGGGTTAGTATCCTAAATCTATAGAGAAGTTATGAAACTCAACACCCAAAAAACAAATAATCCAGTGAAGAAATGGGCAAAGACATGAATCGACACTTCTCCAAAGAAGACATCCAGATGGCTGACACATGAAAAAATGCTCAACATCACTCATCATCAGGGAAATACAAATCAAAACCACAATGAGATACCACCTCACACCTGTCAGAATGGCTAACATTAACAACTCAGGCAACGACAGATGTTGGCAAGGAAGCAGAAAAAGAGGAACTCTTCTGCACTGCTAGTGGGAATGCAAACTGGTGCAGCCACTCTGGAAAACAGTATGGAAGTTCCTCAAAAAATTAAAAATAGAACTACCCTACAACCCAGCAATTGCACTACTAGGTATTTATCCAAGGGATACAGGTGTGCTGTTTCAAAGGGGCACATGCACCGCATTGTTCATAACAGTGCTATGGACAATAGCCTAAGTACGGAAAGAGCCCAAATGTCCACTGACGGATGAATAGGTAAAGAAGATGTGGTATATATATATATACAATGGAGTATTACTTGGCAATCAAAAAGAATGAAATCTTGCCATTTGCAACTCTGTGGATGGAACTGGAGGGTATTATGCTAAAGCGAAATTAGTCAGTCAGAGAAAGACAAATATCATATGACTTCACTCATGTGAGGACTTTAAAATACAAAACAGATGAACATAAGGAAAGGGAAGCAAAAATAATATAAAAACAGGGAGGGGGACAAAAACATAAGAGACTCTCAAATATGGAAAACAAACAGATGGTTGCTGGAGGGTTTGTGGGGTGGGGATGGGCTAAATGAGTAAGGGGCATTAAGGAATCTACTCCTGAAATCATTGTTGCACCATATGCTAACTTGGATGCAAATCAAAAAATAAATTACTAAAAATTAAATAAATAAATAAACAATAAAATGTATTGCTATAAATTTTTATCATTCTATCTTTGCTGTTAGGCTTAAAAAATCTTAAAAGTGGCACCATTTCTTATTCATTATCTCTGTTTACGCAGTGCTTAGCATCATGTTATTGGGAGGATGGATGGATGGATGGATGACAGATGGGCAAATGGACAAGGGTGTAAGTTTGAGGCTGGCTGCTGCATTCAGCTCTAAGATAAACAATCCCTTGAAACTCCAGAAATGAATTAATCAGCTTTGGTTTTTCCTCAACTTAAATCTGTCAAATAAGCCTAAGGTTTTGTAATTGAAAAAATGTGTGGGTGATCAGATAAGGGAAACTGAACGATAAGGACATTTGTCTCCAGGTACTTTTGGCCACAGGAGTGTCTATTCCCATAGGCACCTGCCTCCTTCCCCAGAAGATAAGGAGCTGCAACAGCGGGGGAAGCAAAGGGTTGCTGGGCTGTGCCCTTTTCCTCTCCGTGTGAGGGACCGGCTTAGAGGGATGAGCCAGCTTAGCCCTGACTGGGCCCTGGTTTGCATATGTAATCAGGACCCAATGGTAAAAGTAAATTAAAAAACGATGCCTAGAATTGAAAGAATGCAGAGGAAATGCAAATCACCAGGGCTGCCTGGCCTCCTAGTGAGGCCTCCAGCTCTGTTCTTCCTTCTTGCTGTTTACAAAATGCTGTTTCAGAAGACATATGTTAACATTTAAACCTAAATTCTTACAAACGGAAAGCATCGCAGCAGAATTCCTTTGGATGCTGCAAGGCTCAGCCTTCTTACCCAGGATGGGTCCAGCTTGCTGGTCTCATTCTCCAGCCTCCACTCCTGGGGTGGCTGGAACACGGATTGATCCCACTTCCAGGCTAGGCCTGAGGCTGGTGCAAGGCCTTCCTCTGCACACCACAGGGCTGCTACTCTCAGCTGGGATGGTGAGGCTTGGAGCCCTTCCATCACAGATTCCCAAGTATCCTTTTTAAAACACTTCAGTTAACTCTTCTCAAAAGAAGCAGAGAGGCGCGACTAAAGGTACCGGCATTTAGGAAATTTACTGGCAGCAGCTAACTTTAGAAAGGTGGTTATTTATCCTCATTAGAGTTGTGGCCCACAAGTCAGCACAGGGTTGGAGTGTCTCCCCACACCTGGGGAGTCTAAGCTTGCACGTGCTGTTTCTAAGTCACTGGCTTCCAAATGCCAGTCCAAGGGCAAATGCCACTCAGCTGCATCCGAACCACTTGGGAAGCTTTTCAAAAATATAGATTCTGAGTCTGGATATTCTGATTCATTAGGCCAGAGGTGAAACCCAGGAATCCATCTGCATTTTTTTAAGAGCCCCTCCGATGAGTGCAATATACAATCAAGTTTAGGAACTACCCATAAGACTTTTGAGGCCTGTGTCATCTTAAAATATAATTGACTTTTTAAAATGAAAATATCTTTATATTTATTATGGAATGTTACATTCTCATGTTAACACTCCAAAAATCTACAAAAACATAAATAAGAAACTAAACCTCACTCAAAAATTTTATTACCCAGAGATAATTACTGTAAAGATTTTGGAGAACATTTTCCCAAACAGCTTAATATGAAAATATATACAACTTGAAAGAAATGTCAGTTTTTTTTAGATAAACTGTACACATGTATAATAACCATTCTATTACAAGCCAAAAGTATATATTCTAATAACAGGCTTTCTCAAGACTTCTACATCAGAATTAGAAGTAATGGAGGAGCCTGCATGGGACCTCAGACCAAAGAAAGTACACTGTGAAAAACTGTCAGATGGTAAATATTTACTGACTGATACTCTCCCCTATTCCATGTGGGAATTTTTTAGGTAAAAATGTTTGATACTAGTCATAGTATCAGTGAATGAACCACAAACCTTCAAATGTGTATTCAGGAGTCTTAGGGCAGAGAGAAAAGAGAAGTGTTAGGGATAAGTTAGGGCAGGTGAAGCAGTTATTGCTGCCAGATAAAATATAGAATTTCAAATGTGAGTTCCAGATAAACAAATAGTTTTTTTGTGTATATTCCAATTTGTTTCTCTGAAATTCAAGTGTAACTAGGCTTTCTGTATTTTTTATTTTCTAAATCTGGCAACCCTAACAGGGGAGCACCCAAGCTTTGCTAGGGCAGAGTTGACCCAGGGTAGATGTAGAGCTGGGCAGAGAGTTGGCCAGACTCCAGCTCCACGTCCAAGAACCAGGTCATGGCAAAGTTCACTAGCTCTGACATGTCTCAGAGTCTGGAACAGCTCTGCCACATGGAGAAGTCAAATCCAACCCACCTACATACCTCATGCCCCCAGCTCAGTGCATGGAAGGAACCAAACCACCAGAACCCACCATTCTCCTAAAGCACTCAGCATTCTTACCTGGGCTCACTCCATCTCTTTTCATTTGGTAGTAAGTCTCCCTCTCCCAGGGCACTTTCTCAGACTAAATAATTGCTTACATCAGGAGAGTTTCTTTTAATGATTACTTTGTTCCTTTAGTTCTAATTCTTCTGGGGTTTTTCTCAATAAAACATAAATTTCAGGTGGGAGCTCCATGTATTGTCCTCCACATTTATCATTGTCTCTCTCATCATTTTTGTCTCTTTTTTCCTTCCCTCTGCATCCTGGGGAAGCTTCCTACATTTGCCCGGGACTTGATTTTATAACTTCAATTCTGACTTTACCATGTCCAATATGGATTTCATTCTGCCATTGCCATTCTGCCATTGCTTCAAGGATGCAAGATTGCATCCTTGCAATCTTGACTTATCTTACCCATATCCCTTTCTCTCTCATCCCATTTTTCCTTTACCTCTCCTGTGGTTTCTGCTCTTGTTTCTTTGAGGCTGTATCTTACTGTACCCTACCAAAGACCCCAAGGGGATTCTAAAACTTTCTTCTGGTTCCTAGAGCCTGGCTGCATATTTGCCAATAGAAATTGAGTGTGGATTACCCTTGACCCAGCTTTCTATCTGCTTGGGGGCTGGTAAAATTCCTTGCTCACATCTACAGCAAAAGCAGATGGATGTGCCTAGCTGCTATCCCATTACCCACTATAGCAAAGCTTTCATCTTATATGGGCTCTGCTGGACTGAAACGGGACTTTCTCATCCCTCTACTTCTTGTTTCTTTGAGTTGCTGAAGAGAAGAAATCTATAAAAATTTGTAATCACCAATATGTTGTGCTCCCAGGACCCTTCTCTCTTATTTGTGGGAGAGGTATCTCCCAACATGCATTTGCCCCCCAAATCTTCTTCACTCCCTAGTCTCTGCCTTTCACACTACCTATGGAGATTCTAATTCAGTAGGTCTGGGAACGCAGATATAGAAAGACCCAGTTACTTGTATAGAGATTGGAATGAATTTCTCGTATCTAAAAACCAAAGACCTCAAATACGAGAGTGTTGAAAGGCCTTCCTCTTAGCTTTCAGTTGAGCAAGTCCTGAGTGAAACCGCAGTTGAATTTTTCAGTTCAGTTCTCTGGGTCTTTTGGTTATATTCTGCTGGTCTGATTAACCCTGGCTTTGCTAATGCTATCATTTTCCATCTTTTCGTGAGTTTCCTGTCTTCATGAACATTTTAGATCAGAAGAAGCTAACCTGATTCCATTTGAAAGCAGAACTTTGAGAATATTTTAGCTTGTTTTATTTTGATGTAGTCAACTTCATATAAAGAAATTTCATTGATTGGAATAACATTAATTTAACCATTGCCAGGAACAATAAAAGCTACCCTCCTTTGGTAGGTAGATGTAAATCAACGAAGATTATAGAGATACTTGGCTGTGTTCTGTTGGATACTAGTAAAATCTTTAAACTGACCTACCCTAATGCATTGTAACATAAAAGCCCAGAGTATAATAGAAAAAGGCAACTAGGAAACCTCAGGGTACATAATGCAATCGTCAACGTGAAAATATCTTGATTTCAATGGTTTTGTGCTAGATCCAAATGTCAAGTTATAAAGTTGTTTAAACTTCTCAAATAATTAAAATTTTATCCTGCACTATAAATTATACTTTGGACAAGCCTTTCAAGCTTCTTAACGCAATTTAAGGTCCTTTCACACCTAGGTTTCCCCTTCCTTCCCCTCCTTGTCTTCAAAATCCCTACCATGCATCCTTTACCTGGCAGAAACACCAAGCCTCTCCTTTCTGTGAATGCATCAGGCCCTTTCCTACAACTATGCCTTTGCACATGCTGTTCCTCCCTATGCATGCCTTATGCCCTCCTGTACCTGGGGGACCCTACCTATCCTTAAGACCGAGGTGCCAGTTTTTTTTTTCTTTTGTTTTTTTCTGTGAAATCTCTCTTGTTCCCCCAAGCAGTCATGGCTCCCTCTACTTTGTTTATTTAACACTTTGTTCCAAACCTCTCTCATGATGCATGTCATGACCAGTTGTCCCTGTGTGATGTTTGGTACACACTGAACTAAATGAACCGAGAAGTAATAGGAGTCTGGTGTTTATGCTCATCTAAATAGCAGAAGTGGTCCCTGCTGGCCCCTCTCTTCTTCCAGAGTGGATGATCTTAACTTATTTTTTAAAAATAAAGGGAACAAACTAATAATTTTTGAGTCTTGTGCTGAAAGGGCTGCCCTGGAGGGGAGGAGAAGTCCAAAGGCTGTCACTTTTGAGCTGTATACCCTTCAGCAAGATTCTTACCTTGTGTTCTTCATCTACAGAATGAGGATAATAATAGTAGAAGTTTCCTTATAGGATTGTTGTGAAAATAGATGGTATTTTAGAGTCCTTAGAAGAGTTCCTGACACACAGTAAATGTTCAGTAAAAAATAGCCATTAATATTATTCAGTTGGAAAATATAGACAAATTGAACATACCAGTGTAGGTGCCTAAGTGGAATCACAGAGAGGTACTTGGCCTGACTTTGGAGTTGAGGGACAACATGCCAGGGGGCATGACCCTTGAAAGAAGCCTCTGCAAAGAAGCGCCCTTCCTGGACATGCAGACATACAGGCTACCCTTTTTACGGTGTTTCCTCCAACCCAACCTGCCTGGAGGGCTAATCTGATTTAGGACCCTATTCTCTAGGGGTCCACTGCTACAGCCCAGAATATCCCAGACCTTGGACAAGAGTAAGGATTCTGGAAGAAACTGCCTCTGTCATCAATCAGCTGTATGAGCGTGGAACAGCTCAGCCTCTGGGCTTCCAGGGACTCATCTGTGATGTTCCTTTCCAGGAGAGGTCGTGGAGCAATGAGAAGTCCCTAAGGTGTCCCCCTCAGCAGATCAGGTGACCCAATGCAAAGAAAAAATAAATTAGGGTTATCCTGGACAAACAGAGCCTTACTCTTTTCCCTACCTCCCCATCTGGATGGAAAGACCTGAAAGAGAAGAACAGGAACTGATTGGAAATGCTGTGCCCTTGTAAGCAAGAATCAGAATGGAAAAGGCAGGAAGTTGTGTTATGAAAGTATTTGCATAGATAGTGTTTCCGGGTACCCAGTTTATTACTTTCCAGGATGTTTCTCCCTGAAATAGTGGAGGGCAAGAGCCGGAGGGCTATGTCCAGAGCTCCTGGCTCAACTTGTCAAATTTGATTCTCTCCTGATTGCTTCTGTGGCCATCTCTCCGCATCCCTTACCTGTACAACATAGAGAACTCTCCACTTACTTGAAATTGCTCAAGCAATGCCCTCTACTGACCCCTGGCTACTCTCAGCGTGGGGAAAGGAACTCTGACACATTTCCAGAAACCCATAAAAGCCCAGGATGCAGCTGCCTCCATCTCTTTGTCAAAGTATGGGTCAGATTAATTCATTAGCTTCCTGTGTTTACATGGCTGAAAAAAAAAAAAAAAAAGGCAACTTTGTAAAAAAAGAAAGTAGCCAAACAAAAGGCAGGCTTTGATGGCTGCAAAATAAATTAAGAAGAGAAAATCACCAGTTAATTTTTCCCAGGCATGTTTGCTTTGTCTTTAAACATTTTTTTCTCATGTTATGTCAATGGGTTAATTGCCTTCTGACACTGAATGACAATAAGACATGTTTGGCTGCTAAGATAAAGGAAAGTTAGTAATGAAAATATTGGACTCAGCCCATTCCAGGTAGAATATGACACTTGAAGTTATAGCCAAAGTGACTCTTGCAGTGACACATAATGTTTCTAAAAGCTTAGCCTCCAAAAAAAAAAAAAAAAAAAAAAAAACTTAGCTTCTAAGGAACCAGCTGTCAGTCACGCAGTGTTCTGTGTCCATTACAAACAACCAATGTGGGAATCTGTAAACCAAGACTCTTGAACATCACTGGAGTACAAAAAGCTATGGTGCTCATCTCTAGAAAATTCATTACCAACATCTTCAGCATAAAGAGAAGCCAATTGTTTCTATATTTAACCGTAATTTTATTTCTCAATATAAACTCAGATGGCTGAACAAATTCATTTCTGAAATATGTTTACCCCCAATACACAAACTGCTCAGTATGCTCAGCCCTTCAGTGATGGAAACCAGTGTTTGATAAAGCACAAAGCATGGCTGTTCACTTAATTGGCTGCTGTGTTGTTGGATCTACAGAAATGAGAAATGGGGAGGATGTCGCTCTCCAACCCTGTGTCTACTAAGGAGCCCCTGAACTTAAATACCAAACCTCTACCAACTTCTGAAGGGCTCTTTGGCTAGAATTTGTCATAAATTCAAGGAAAAGTACTACAATCAGCCAGGGAGCAATGAAGCCAATAAGATTCGACTAGTCACTGGTGATGAGAATTGCATGCATACAACAGCATCTGTAAATGTAGGTCCAGGGAGGGCGGTCCCTGTACTGCTGACCCTGTGTGACTCTGCTGAGAACAATTCTCAGGCCTACTGACCTTCTATTCTCTAACTGTCCTTAGAATGGAAGGACATACATCCATGGCTCCCAAAGCAAGGAATTCAGACAATTAATATATTAATTGTCTAGGAGTATTCTTTCATTATCTAGTGAGCATTATTCCTTCCTTGATGGCAAAGCCAACTATACACTAAGCAGGTAGCCCTACATGAGTGATTTCAGAACATCATTTCAGATTCTTCAAAGGGGTCCATCAACTTTTTCCAGTAATCCCTGAAATCTACATGAGACTGGAGACTTCAGTTACATAATCAGAGGCAAAATTTGAAAGGGTGAAAGATTCAAAGGAGGGTGGACTAAGAAAGGAAATGGCATCTATTGAACATATCCTGGGCATTCTGTGATATATCTTACAAACAGATTCTCATTGAATTGTCCTAGTTGTATTTCCTGATAGAAGAGAGCTGACACACTTAAGCTAGTAATGAAAAGACTATAAAGACATTATTTGCAAACATGTAGCAGAGTTTGGAAAACTGAAAACGATAATATCCTGGAAGTAGTAGAAGTGAAGAGTGTCCTCCATCCTAGGCCTGCAAGGGTAAGGGTTTAGAATGGTCACTCGAACCCAGTGAGTAGATGCATTGAGAGGGCCACTGGACAGTTGATATGGCCAAATCGAGTGACCCAGAGTACAAGCCAGGGGAACAAATGCCCCACCTCTCTCTTACCCCTCCAAACTCCTGTGGGTGCTCTCCACTGGACAAACACAACTGGAAGCCAGAGGGCAGGGAGGCCTATTGATGTAACTGCTAGCAGACTAGAGAAAAGTAAGAAATCGGTCTGAAGGAGCACATGAATGACACTCAACACCATAGGTATATAATTAGCCCTGTTTCACAGATGAAGAGTCTGAAACTCATAAAGGATAAGGCCGACAGTTAACTAACTAGGATTCAGACTCACAGCTGCTCCACAGAGTAAAATGGACAAGTTCTGAGTGAAATGAAGGACAGACATAAATTCACACTAAAGCTCTAAATGCCTGATAGTGTAGGGGAAGAGAAAGATAAGCAGATCCTGAGCAATGGCAGAGTACAGTGAGTAGGAGCTATAGAAGGTGAGGAAGGATATGAAAGAGGAGACCAGAGTATCAAACCTGGCCCTGAAGAGGTCCACTTCCCTTTAAGAGTCATGCAAGTCATTAGAGTCCCAAGGCATTGGACAAGGGTTAGAGTTCCACCATCAGATATATGGTCAAAAGGTTCCTTAAGGTGAAATTTCAGATTTTCAAGCCTAGGTATTATTCCCCCAAAGCATTACTATTTGAAGAAAGAATACCAGAAGTTATATATGGAAAGATAAACTATCCTAACCTAAAAAGGAATATTAATGAGTATCTTTGTAGTAAGGTCAGTATCTACCATGAAAATTCCTGGCACTCAGTTATCTTTGGGGCAAACTAAATACAGCAAAACATCAGATCCAGGGACCAAATTGGTTTCATGGCAGAGTGAAAACAAGCCCTAGTCTTGAATTCAAAACCTGGGTTGAAATCTTGACAAGTCACTTCCTAGCCTGCCTCAACTTCCTCCCACCATCAATTATTTTCTATTCTGTAAAATAGGGGAAAGCATTACCAGCCCAGTGTGCACACCATATAGATTTATTGTGGAAACCAGATGGTGTAAGGTATAGTTGTAAACTATAAAATACATAAAATACAAAAGTCTTTATATTCTACAGACTTTACTTAAAAATACATTTACATATATTTGTACATATACATACGCACATATACATACAACATACATATACATATATACATGCACATACATGCTAAATATATGTATATACATACATATACATATACATATACATATACATATACATATACATATACATATACATATTCAGCCCCAAAACAAAAACCAGGGATTGGGTTGGGAGAAGTCTCTTTCATGTTTTAAGAAATGTCCTGATTGCTATATCATTTCTAGCTCCACCCAATACTTATGGCCACCGAAAGAAAAAAATTCACCTAAAATGTAAACATAACTGTGACTCATTTCTTGTCAATTTTCTCAATATATCTGAGTGAAATGCAATAGCAAACTAATATCTGTCTTTGTCTTTTCTCTGCCTTGTGCCTTTCCCTAACCCCACATTCCTAATGAAGTACTAGGCAGCCTGAGAATTCCTTGGTGACTACTATAGCGTCATTTTTTGAGTAGATGTGTAGTCTGGAGATGCGAGAAGATCATTTAGATGAGCTAGGCTCGTATCTCCCTCTTCCTGATATCCCCTCATGCCAAGAACGTAGTTATAAGTGGACGACAGCGTAATGCAGGTACTGACAGTGAGATGGCTTATTTAACCAGCATTGCTGAGTGCCTCTTCTATGCCAGGCACTGTACCAGTGTCTGGGGACACTGAGGTAAGTAAAGACAGATGACAGTGACCTACCCAAGAAGCTCACTCACAGCTTAGTAGGGGAAGTTATTCAAGTAAACCAGCAATTGAGGCTCCTCTTACCATGACAGGGGTAGAAACAAGCATGTGAATGACATCTCCATTTGAAGTTGTTTCAGCACCTAAACACAATTTAAAGGTAAAAATATCAGACCTTGTTGGCATGTTTTGCTAATATGTTATTGACAATCCAGATGTTTCTCACCATCAGAATATTTGGCATGACATGGATCCAGATCCAGATCATCAGAGTTTTCACATTAAAATGTTCCATAAGGCTATTTGAACATGGGATCAACACAACCCAAGGAAGTTAGTTTCCTATAGATGATGATCAATAACCTCAAACCATTAAAATGATCTGGTTGTGAAATAAGTACAAGCCACTACTTGACCCAATACATTTTCAATGACATTCAATGACAAAGTCACTGATCTAATTAGTGTTTTTCTTCTACCAGAGAAAAATAATCAAGGGACACAGGGTGAAAAAAACATGCACCAAATAGGGCTGCTCCAAAACGACTGGCAGGGAGGTGCAAACTGGTGAAGCCAATGTTTAGATGAGGCTAAAACCTTCAGTCCCACAGTCAGACACAAGATTTAAAAGGATGAAGCATTAGAAAGAGGGTAGGCTGGGAAACAATGAATATACGCCTTCAGGAAGCACCATCCTTTTAACAAGGATTTTAATCAGATATGTTGCTAATCTGCCAAATTAGATTTCACATGACACATGCATGCACAGGCATTAAAATGTTAGCAAAAATGAATTAAAACCCCAGTAATTAATTTATGGGTTTGAACTGGTTTTGAACTCCTGAATGAACTCAGAACTGGCAAGTAATTAAGGCTTGTATCACAGACTTTAGAATTGGAAGAAAATTTAGAGATCTTCCTGACAAACCCCATCATCCTCTAAGATGAGGAAACTGAGTATGTGAGGGGTTAAGGTCACTAGATAGTTAATTGCAGTGGCAGGTCTAGAAAACAGAGTCTACACTTGAGGATAAGTATAAAAACTTGACAAGACATGAGATGACAGTGACGCAATAATGCAATCACATGAGTAGTAAAAAACATGTGTCAAAGTTAAGGAAGTAGACTTAATCAAACTGATGAATTAAGGTTAAGACTTGTTTTAATAACCAATAAGAATTATTTAATTGAGGTAAACCATTCTTGTCCACTCTGATCATATGAAGAGATTCTCCTCAGGTGAGTGGGTAGCTACAGGATCCCAGAGAGAATGCCTAGGCACTGGAGACTCACTCTCCAGGAAAAATAGCAAAAGTGACTCTGCTCGAAAGTGGTTCTGCTCATCCCTACTCAGATGCAAGCCCACCATACACAGTTCTTCTCTGGGAATCTCAAATATCAGTCCCAGCCTTTGAGGAGGAAAACACAGAGCTACGATGCAGCCTCCTCATATCACCGGGCAGCATTAGAATTGTGACAGCTGGGGCAGAGCATTCTTACATGAGCTTCGCCAGGTAGTTTCATTCCATTCATGAAATGCTGCAGAATTGGCCATCTCTGTACATGTCTTTCTGGGGGATATTGTTCATAAACATTATAGATGGCATAGAGTCTTGGGGGGGGGGGTCCCTCAATTTTTGGATTTAATAGGCTAGTATATTTTCATATAAATCCTAGGCACTCATTGGTAACTTTCTACTTGGCCAAATAAGGACATTTTAAAAACATACATCCATATCATGCAAAAGGGATCATTTTAAACCCCAGAAAATAGAAAGGAAGTGTGTACTAAAAAATACACTAGTCTGGCTTGAACAAGTTCAACTTTATAAAAAGTCTGTATTTCCCTTCTTTTTTCAGTTTCACACTGGACCAGTGAAAACTTTGTCACAGTTCTCTCCAGTCAGTCCACAGATGGCATTTGGAGACCATGATCTTATTCCATTAGAAAATACCTCTACCACCACTTATGTTTATTCATAATATCTAGTCACCTCTTTAAAAAGGAACAGATCCCAAATATGATGAATTGAGATATTTTACCAGATACTAATTAGAGAGATGTGGGCAGAGTTAAGGAAACAAGGGATGATGACGAGCACGGAAGAAAAGCTGTTATAACCCACAGGCCCGAGGGCTGCCAGTAGTGTTACCAGGACCCAGGAGAACTGGTGCCCTAGAGGAGAGGGACCAGGCAGACATTATAGTCATGCAGTAATGCAGCCACTTCCAGGAAATGGAAGGAAAGGAGTGGAGAAGGAACCGCAAAGGTATATCTTGACCTCTTTCTTACCCTGTCCTCTAGGCTCTTGCTGAGTCTTTTATTGGCTGAAGCCTTCTGGAAACCAAGAAGCAAGGGAGGCCAGGTGATATGATCCCCAGGGGTCTGCCTCCTAGGCCAAAAGTAGAGAGCAGAATAATTGATCTGGTGGTAGAGAGAAAGGGAGAAATGGAGAAGAACGAATATAAAACAAATAGGTCATCCCTTTACTTTCTAGGTCCTTTAATTGTCAGAAACTTAAAACTTATTTTATGGGCTAATCAGCAAAAAAAAAAAAAACATTTGTGAGAGTGATTTCATAGCTTTCCCTTTCTTGTACTATTTTCTTTCTAGTGCCATTTTTCTATTGAAGGTTTCAGTGTGCCCTATGAATCAAATTCTAGATACACATAAACTTTGTTTTCTAAAACTTTTTGTCCCAAATATGTTTGTGATGTATAACTATTAGGCATTCAGTTCCAGTAATTGTTCACTTTGTCTTATTGACTTATTCTTAAATCATATGTAGTGTTCTTAAGGAAAATTTTTATTTAAAACTGAAACTGATTGTAGCTATTTCTCAGGAGGTAGGTAACATAATTCATGTCAGCAGAAAGTTAAATCCCAAAACCATCACAGAGACTGATGAGGGAGAGATCAAGGAAACACTAAAATGTCAGAGCCTCTGCCAGGCTGTTCTAGCTCATAAAATGTGGAAGCTCTTCTTTTCTCTAAGCACATTAATGAGGTTCTGGGTCTCCAAAGAGACACCCAGGGCCACAGAGAATGGGTGCACAGTGGCTTTGCATAAGGATGTGAAAGAAACTGAGTTTCAGGGGATGTCAAGAATTAGAAGACAGAGGAGGACAGAGACATAGGAAATCTGGGTGAAAGAAAATGTGAACAACATGCAGAAAGTTGGAGAACAGTAGCTGCCAGTGGTGGGAGAAACAGAGGGCTCTGAAGAACAGGGTTAAGTGCTATCTAATTCTCAGTTGTCTTGTATTTTATAATGCAGTGCTTACTCCATTGACTCAAACTTCACATATACATATAAATGTCTTCTGAGGATGGTCTGAGCAAAAACTAAAAGTGGCTGAGTTCCACTCACAAAGCAGGGAAAGACAGCAGTTGTGGAAGGGGAAATCCTGGCATGATTAAGAATCCAGAGCAGCAGACACTAGGAGCTCTAAGTGAACAAGAGAATAGGAGCCCTCAGGAAGCCACTTGGACTGCCCTCAGAGTCAGGTGGTAGCTCAAGCCAGTGCTATTTAAATCTCAGCGAGACAGAATAATCATACTGCCCATATGAGTTAAACATTAAATTCCAGGAATTAGAGAATATGAATCTGCTATTGGTGAACAGGACCCGAGTAATTCAATTTGCTATCTTAATGGTATGTATGTAAAATCTAGATTTGTGGATTGAAAGTTTTATACTGTCTCCAGTGCCAATATTCTGCATTTTATAAGCACATCATTTAAAATTTATATTTGCTAGAAATTAGCGCCTAACATGTATAAATGGAAATAGCCATAAGTAAAAAAAAAAAAAAAAGAATGACAGATCTTTCACTTTTTACTAGGCTATAAAACTAGTACGCTCTGTGAACTAAGACAGCTACTATTTTGCTATACACAACGCACTGTTCCCTTTTACTCTCCATTTCAGGCTGTCATGTGTCAGATATGGTTGAGTTTTAGAGTTTCAGTAACTTACTCAAGATTTTAAAAATGCTTTAAAATAAACCCACCTAACCTCTCAGCCTGTTGAATACTTCAATATTTGCAGTCACATATGAAATTATTTTTAGAGCAATGAGATATATATATATATATGTGTGTGTGTATACACACACACACACACACACATATATATATATAGATATGTATATATATATATACACACACCACATATAAATATATATATATATTTATATATATATGGGAGAATCAGTGGTCTACCTTCTTAACCTTTGTAGCCAACTTAACGTCTGTAGCAGTTAATGTGCAGTGTGCAGTCCCTAGATTGACTGTTCTACTTTTATTTAAACTTTATCCATTCATCATATCTAGACTAAATATGAGTCCAGCAGATACTAGGTTTCAGGGATTCAAAATTAGAATAAAATAAACCCTTGCTTTTGAGGAGCTTCCAGCCTAGAGAGAAGAGGGAACCATAAATAATTAAAGTTCTGTACTCAAGTTATAGATAAAGCCCAAGGGAAGATAAATGCAGTGATTACATTTTCCAAAGGAGTGAGGGCATTAGCAAAGACATCGAAGGCTATTTAAAGTGGTCCTTCAGTGAGTAGGAGACCACCAGGTAGGCAGAGGAGGAGCACACACTTGCAAAGGTACTGGGGACAGCATTTCTATTGGCATTTCTGGCAGCTTGAGGTGGCTATGTGACTGAGTTCTAGCCAATGAGATTATAAGAAATGATAAGTGCCACTTCCAAAAGCATGTGTATACGTTTCCCTGGCCCTGGCCCTTTCCCACTGATTAGAAGATGAAAACAACAGGAGCAGCCACTGAAAACCTAGAAATAGTAGAGTCGTCCTACTAGCCGTGGGCCACTCACCTCTGAATGTTATGTGAGACAGAAATATCTATCCTGTTTAAGCTACTGTACTCTTACGCCTATACCCTAACTAATTCAGCTACATCCTCGAATTTAGAATTTGTTCAGTAAATGGTGGCAAAGTCATCGAAGACGGGCAGAAAAATGACCTGATCAAACACATGTAGAATTGAAGCAGAGAGAGACTGGAAACAGACTGACAAGGGATGGAGGGACCCATACTCTGAGAGGCTGCTTTATGCCAGATATTGTCCTGGGTATTTTCCTAAAGATTGTCTAATTTAATCCTCACAATAACTTTTAAAGATATTATTATTATTTCTACTTCACAGATGAGGAATCCCAAATTTAGACAAGTTAAGCACACCCAGAGTCTCATGGCTCATAAGCAGCAAAGTTAGAATTCACACCCAGGTTTGTCTGCGTCCAAAACCGGTATTCTCCTCTCTGCACCAGTCTGCCCCTAAGTAAGAGATGACATGGAGGTGGGCATGGGGATGGAATTGTCCAGAATAAGATGGTAGAGTACAGGAGTAAGCAGAGAGCAGCAGATGATGTGAAATACATTTCAGAAATAAAACTGATAGACATAGATAACTGACTTAGAACCTCGGAAAACAATAATGATCCATTCCCTTGTTCATTATCCAGGAATGAATCCAAGATGTTGTGGATTTTATTACCTATTTTCATTTTTTTCTAAGTTGGATTCAGTTTTTTGTTGTTATTCCCTTCAAAGCTCATTCAGTTTAATTTTGTTTCTCTCTCTAGGAGTCTCGTTTCTTATTATTCAGAGATACTTGTAGTGTGGGTGTTGCCAAAGACTTTTCACCTCCCTCTATTCCGTTAGGGTGTCCCTGTCTCCTTTCCCACATCAAACACATACCATGTGGAGCCTGAAACCAAATCTATTGGCAGCCCTTTTGGAAAGCTGGAGGGTAGCTTCTTTTACCCTGGGCCATCCTTAGTGGGGCATTTCATCCTTTGTTTTGACCAGTGGTCTGGTAAGAATGGCATTTCAGAGTCTTCATTGCTATTCCCTGCTTGCATGGAGGGTAGTTTTAAATGAGATTAGTGTTCTAGATAATGCAGTTACACTGAGATAATAAAATTCTGGTCACAGCAAGGAGAATGAGGAAACATTCAGAGGAAGAGTTTGCAAACTAGCTTATCCTTTCATGGCGGGTGTATTTGTGCTTTTGAACTGTAATCTTCATGTATGACGTATCTAGCACTTCACAAATTTCAATACAATTTCATATTTCTTATGACACTTCACCCTTTTAAGAACTCTAAGAAGCAGGCAAGGTAAGAATTATTATCCGCATTTATAGAAGAAGAAATTAGCTCAAGTGCTTAGCTGGCTTGCTTAAGCTCTCTTGGCTAGGGCTGTCTTAGAATGCAAAGGTCACTAAGGGGCACCTGGGTGGCTCAGCTGTTTAAGCATCTGACTTTGGCTCAGGACATGATCTCATGATCTCGTGTCTCATGGCTTTGAGCCCTGCATCGGGCTCTATGCTGACAGCTCAGAGCCTGGAGCCTGCTTCAGATTCTGTGTCTCCCTCTCTCTCTGACCTTCCCCCACTTGTGCTCTGTCTCTCTCTCAAAAATAAAGATTAAAACACTTAAAAAAAAAAAAACCTCAAAGGTCACTTATCTCCTCAGTGTGATCTTTACTTTCATAACAACCTCCCATTAATATGGAAGAATATGTAGTAATATGAGAAAGCAAAAATATAGACTTTTATATTAAATGATGTTCTCTGACCTCTTTCAAACATTTCAGATAATTTTGCAAACAAATGTCATTATTCCCAAGAAATGAAAGCACCCGTAATATTAGAGAAACACTCTTATGGGAACAAAAGGCACTTTTCAGATAATAAGAAATGTTGTACAGTGTTTCTGGGCTGGAGTTTCTTCTCTCAGAAGGCAGTTTATAGAGAAGAAACTTCAGTGACTGGCCGTGGGCTATGTGCTAGAAAGCTTGGATAGGCAGGGCAGAAATGTAATTCAAAAGCAAAATGCTTCTTCTCATTTCAAACTCTGGATAGACCATTTCATGAACTACTAGAAAAACCTCTCAACTCCTTCAGCACCGTCAAGTTCTTGGAGCTGGGCTGACAGCCCCAATTCTTATGTTTGTCAGAGAACAGACCACTGGGAAGTTGTATGACGCATTTAGTGCACAGCTGTATACGCTAAGTCTCTCTAGGACACAGACACTATCTTTTCATCTTTGGATCTCTAGTGCCTTGGACACTAGGTGCTCATTAAATGTGTGGGGGATTAAAAGTAATCCCTGATGAAAAATATGAGCTTCTGCCAGCATTTTGCCAAAGGAGCACGGATGAATCCCCTTTAATTTTTTACATATGAATATTTGGATCCCAACAGTGCACTGAAGAGGATACCTGTCAGTATTCAGAAGAACCTCTGCTTCTCTATCTAATCTCTGTCATTGGGTCCCACTCTGTTATTCTCTCCACTCCTCTCTGCCTTTCTCTTTGACTCCCTGTATATGTCTAAATCATTCTGTCTCTCTCCCTGTCTCTCTTTGTAAAATTCCTTAACAATTTTTCTCATGGATTAGCTAAGAAATAAACAAAAACTATAGACCATTTATAAAATTTATTATGAACTAATCCTGGTAGGAATGTAATATTACTATTAGAATCAAAACTTTACAAGTACTAAAACCATACTCAATAAAATTTGTTAACTAAAAATTAGTGGAAAAATCAAATATTTGTGAGAAAATTTAGTCATGAAAAAAATTGACCTAAGAAAATTGCACCTTGTAGAAGTAATGGCCATTAAGAGAAAAACTCACTATGACCGAAGCTATAACCATTTAAAAACTAACATATCAATGACAAAATGAATACCTGACATAAAATTTAAGTGAAAAGAATTAATCTTGGTGAAAATAATTTTAGTAAAATAAAAACAAAACTGGAAAAATATGAAAACTATTAAATGCACTCTATAGACAATTAATCAGGGAACTAAATTGTCCTAATGGTTTTCATTCCAGAAAATGCTTTCTTGCACCAAATTATTCAATGTTGGTATAATTCTGACTGAGATTTTCATATTAAAAATGTCCTTAGAGGGACACCTGGGTGGCTCAGTCGGTTAAGCGTCCGACTTCAGCTCAGGTCACGATCTCGCAGTCCGTGAGTTCGAGCCCCGCGTCGGGCTCTGGGCTGATGGCTCAGAGCCTGGAGCCTGTTTCCGATTCTGTGTCTCCCTCTCTCTCTGCCCCTCCCCCGTTCATGCTCTGTCTCTCTCTGTCTCAAAAATAATAAAATGAACATTAAAAAAAATGTCCTTAGAATCAAAATATTGGGCCAAAACTGTAGGCACTAAAAACTCTCTACCTGTGACACGGTATATCTGAAAGCCTGCAAATTATCTCCTTAGCCAGGAGAATGTCTTCTCTGGACTTAAGTTTTCATGTCTTTCAGATGAAGATGTTGGAAAAGATTATTTTCCCCTTGTTTCTGAAGTTCTATAATTCTATGGCTAACCAGATAAGTATTCAATTCTTTAAATTTTTTAAACAAAATTCCAAGTCAGCATAAATAAAAAGATCACGAAAGTAAGTAAAAAAGAAACCCAGGCAAGATTCCTTTTTAAAAACATTGTATGAAAAACTAGACAATTAATCATACAACTGACATCATTAAAACCATAAAAATATGTTTTCATTTTGATAAATAGTGAAAAATTGATTTACTCTATAAACTGAGAAGAAAACATTTTTCTTTCATTTCTGTAAACTGCTGGCCAGAAAGAGTATTTAAATTATACTTACTATCAAACTCAACACTTTGTCCAAAGCAATCATAAGAGAATAAGTTACAGTCAGACAACTCGCAAGCAAAATTTTATACCATCAATATAAAATTAGGTTAATTAAGTAATCAATAGTGAATGAACTCATTTTGTGTAAAATTTTTTCTTCCAGTTTTGCCACAGACCGTATGTCTCATTTTGCTTAAAGCATTAAACATCGTTGAAGTTATTCCTATCTGAAAGTATTTACATTAATTTCTATTTTCTGTTAAGATGATTGACATGACCAACATGTCGAACTTCAGGTGCACCTTGATGACTCTTAGCAGAGTACAAAGAGTACAGCTTCAAAAATCACTGCCAGGGAACAAACTGTCAGATTAGAGTAGTCAACAAGACCCACTACTGAAGGATTGCTGTTCTGGTTCAGATAACTACCAGCCAGCCCTCCATTGGCAGGCTGCATGGAGTTGTAAGCCATAAAAATGAAGTTACAAAGTGAATGTGGCCATTTCTGCTCACCTTTCTGTATATAACATATTTGATTATGAAAAACTAAACATTCAGCCACAAACTTGCATTTCATGCAGGATCACTTACAAAAGAAAAAAGTCTTAGAGACCATTAGAACTGCATTGCTCTGCAGATTTTAATGATTTTGCTTATGACATAATAATAAAAATCTTAAAAAATAATGATGATAATATCAGCTAACATTTGCTGAGGCATTATTCTAAGCTTATATGTATTTAATCTTTACTAAAACATCATGGAGTAGATGCCCTTATGACTCCCATTTTACAGAGGAGAAAACTGGAGCTCAGAGAAGTCATATAATTTGCCTGAGGTCACACAGCTAGAAAATGTCATACCCAGGATTTGAGTACAAATAGTATGGCTCCAAAACCTATACAGTGCAGCCTCCCCAGCACACCGCGGGTTTTTGGAAGAGGATGATTGCATGGAGAAATTTAAATTCTTTTTCTACGGCAATTGATTGAGAACTTTAGGCAGAAATTTTCTACTTAATGTGGAAGACAGGTATCTATAACTATAAAGCTGAAGACCATGATCTCTCAGGTTAAATTATAATATGCCCTGTCCTGCATGGGGTTTTATTTTCTCATCTTAAAGTTTCCCTGGCCTGTTTGACCACAGTTTAATTGCTGTTCGGAGTTCAGCATCCCTTAAGAATTCTAGGTGAATGTCCTTATCTTGTTTTCTTCCTTACATCTGTGGGTCACAGCCGCCTTATCTGTTTAAACATAACAGTGTTGTTTTCTCCATTTGCATTTTGGGAGGATCAAGTGAGAAAAGTGATGGAATAATACCAGCAGACTCAGTTATGTTTCTTTCATCCTCCGCCCTTCACAATTCACAGAGACCAAGTGCCGAAAGGCAATTTTGTAGCTTAAACCACTGTGTTTAAATGAAAAGGTGAGGCAGAAGCTTAAAATTAAAAGAAGTTCAATTGCTGTTAAATTTCACTGAAAAGCTATATATTCAACCCCTAAGAATAAAATGGAATAGTGTTTTATCCACGTGTTCATTTATCAAACAGATATTTAAGAAGAGCCTGTTCCCTGCCAGGTTGTGCTCAATGCAGGGGACACAAAGTGAAATAAGGCATAACAGACTATGTCATCGAGGTCAGCCAGACAAATATGAGAATGTAAAACACACAGGTGCCACGTTAGTAGGTTCAGTGAGGGTGTGAAAGAGGAAGGGTCGATTCCCCTTGTTGATGGTCAGGAAAAGTTACAGCAATAGTATGATGCTTTGGCTGAATCTCAAACAGAGAGTTTCCAAGGCAGCCCAGGAATTGGGATCGGGGAATGGGTACATTCTAGGCAGAAGGTAGAGAAGGACAAAGATCACAGGGTCTGTTCTGGGTTCTCCAAGGAGTTCAGATAGTGTTTGGCAAGGCAGGGAGGAGTGTGCAGGGAGGGAGAGGCTGGAGAGGTAAAGAAGCCCACATCACGGCAGGCCTCATAGGCCACGTTAACAAGTGCATACTTTTAAGGGCAGAGGGCAGCCCTTTAGGTTTTTAGGCAAGGGAGTGCCAATATCAAATTTGTGTTTGTGATCAATCATTCTGGCTACAGCATGGACAGGAGGAAAAGAAGACTAAGGGCAAGGAAACTGATTAGGCGGTGGTTTCATTAGTCAGAGTGAAAGATGTTGAGGGGAAACTAAAGCAATTGAGAGAGCTACAGTTGACTTACCTGTCACCTTTATGAGGTTTAGAAAAAGATACCCGCTCTGAACACTATTAGAAAAAGTCTCCCCTCTGGGTCACAAAGCCCACTGTCTGGGAGGCAGATAAACCTCATCACCCTCAACCAGGCTCCTTCGGCAGTGCACAAACCGCTCAGCACATGCGGTAGCCTTGGCAATGGTGTGAAGATGAGGAGGAAGGAGGTGAACATGGTAGAATGGATGGAATGGGGGAGATGAGGAATAACTCTAGGATAACTCCCAGATTTCGAGTTTGGGTGGATGTGTGGGTGATGTTAGTATCTACCAAGAAAGAGAATTTCATAATAAAAATAGATTCAAAAGAACAGAAAACCGCGTCAGAATTAACGTTTTCAATGTGCTAGAGAATCCAAATGTAATTGTCTATTGGGAGGGACTTCTTGATCAGCCATGCCTAATTCTACTTAGATGAAGCTTCCTCTGTACGTACAGTTGCCCCTAGAGCTCCAGAGAGGGTCAGTATCCCATCCCTCACTCCTCACTTATTTCTCTTTTCCCTGGTAAGTGGTGGGAACATGGAAAGTGCGAGGACAAGCCTTCCCATTGAGCCAACAGCACAACTTCCGCCCCTTTCTGAGAGCTGACTTACAGCATTATGAGCAGAGTCTGGGGGTCTCAAGCACTGGGACAAAGTAGCATGTCTGACACTTTATCTCACTTCCAACTAGGACAGAGGAGGCCTATTCAGCTTTGCAAAGAGCATAATAACCACACCAGAAATTACCAAGGAGATGATCAGCCATGTGAGGTCTGAGGTCATGGATGATTCCTTTTAGGAATTCCAGAACTAGACACAGTCCATATAGAGGAGATAGTAGCTGAGGAATCATTTATTACAGTATATCAGTCAGGATAGGATAGGCTATGCTGTGGTAACAAATGACCCCAAATCTCAATGGCTTAGAACAACACAAGTTTGTTTCTCACTCATGCTACCTGTCCCTGGGCAGTTGATTGGGTCTCTGCCCTACATCATCATGCCCTCCCTCCTAGAGTCAAGCTGATGGAGCCAGTCTCTGGAACTATGCTACCCAATATGGTAGTCCTTAGCCACAAGGATTGCTCATATTTAAATTAAAATTAATCAAAACTCAATAAAATTAATTAAATTTATTCCTCAGTTGCACTTGCCATATTGCAGGTGCTCAAAACCACATATGGCCAATAGCTACTCTGTTGGACAATGTGAATAGAGAACATTTTCATCATTATAGATAGTTGTATTGGACATGCTAAGTTAGAGTACTGGGGCTTTAAGGGTCTTACACCAACAACTAAATGTCATGCGGTCCCATCCAAAAACTGCCATTCTACCACATGCCCAGAAAACAGAGAGCCAGAAATATTCAGTGGGCAGCATTAACAACCAACCATTTGTGGCTTCAGAAGAGCTCACAATTTCCCCCCCTACTTTGTTATCATGCAAGATATGAACAAGGAAAGGAGTGGGAATAATTTGTAAATGTGAGGAGAACAGGATATCACAAGTAAGTTGTGAGTTCAGAATCATATTAAAAGAATGACAATTATAGCAGTGATATTTCACTGAATTCTTCCTCTGCATTATATACCTTATTTATCTTCACAATGACCCTGTGTAGATATATATAACAAAAACATACCTGTATTATAATTCCCACTTTAAAAATGAAGAAACAGGTTCAGAGAGGTTAGGTTACTTGACCAACAGGCTTCTACCTGACTTTGAAGCACCAGAAATGCTTCATATGGAGATGGAATATACTATTTCCCAAGTCTTTTCATTTTTACCATGCTTCTGGCCTATCAGTGGCATCCCAGAAGCCACATTCCACATGTCTTCCATTCCTCTGATTGGCCAAAGAAACCACATCATGTCTGCTAAGTTCTCCTCCTCTCCCCCTTTGCAGCACTCGTTAGCAGAGTAAACAGTGCCATTTCAGCGATTTTAAAGGTGACTTCCAATAAATATGTATGCAGATTTACTTCGGGGTTGGTAGGCTGAGCTATATACATTGACACCAGGTCAACCATGGAAAGTCCTTCAATGAAAAAAGAAAAAAGAAAATACCTAAGTAAAGTTTCTATCGACATTTACCTTTGGATAAAAATGTCATTTTTTTTTCTTTTCTGTTGCTGTTTGTTTTTTCCTTTCTTTAAAAAAAAAAGCGAATGTATTTTTTCTTTCCTCTCTTTTAATGGAAAAGAAAAAAATGCCCATGAAGAGCAAATGACTGAAGGATTTCAGTAGCCTGATTTATAAGCCTCTTTTATACTGCCTGGAAATGGAGAAATCCTCAGTGTGGCCAAGCATCGCTTCGTACAAGCCCCTGTGCTTCGGGCTGCAGACATGCGTGCCTGACAGTCTTCACCTCTCCGCAGCAATCTGAAGCACTGCCATTGGTCCCCTCCCCGCTCCCTTATGAAAACTGAGGGATTAGCAGAGCCTGCGACAGATCCCTGCTGAGCTGCCAGCATCAGTGGGCTCTTTCTCCTCTTTCTTCTAAACTCCAGCACCCATCTCTTTCAAGGAAAACTGCCTTCCATCCCTGTAAATGGGTGACCTTTGGCCTCTGCCAGACAAAGACTGCAGATTGCTTCATACTTTTTATTTGCCAAGAATTTATTGGAGCCCATAAGACAATTCCTGTAGCTGGGGAAACTGTACCCTTTCTGTTAGTGGTTAGTGTTGTTGTTTTTAATCTAGGCTGCAGTCCAAAATCTGCAGCATGAGTGAACTATTATGCTCTGCTTTCTAGTTTTATTTGGCCAGGAAAAAGCAAACAAATAGCAGTGCTTTGTATTACATTATATATTAGAGGTTTCTGATGTTTGGTATTTGCCTCATCATCTTCAAAATAAAATCTTAAAAAAGGGAGAGTACCAAAATGTTCAGTCCGTGGTATATAAAGCAGTTCTTTGCCAAGTTTCAAAGGCATTAATAAAATCAACTTTATCTTTGTAACAAAACTGTATCTAGTAATTGGAAGATATGTTTATCCCATTTTATGGATGGGTATACTGTCTGGGTCTAGCACCCATCCATTCTAAGGTGCCACACATTTTAGGATCACAAAATCAGCGAGAGATGGATCAGTATCCCTGTCACTGTCCCAGAGTTCTTGTCCCCTGTGCTCGCTCCCACCCTTACAGGATATTGGAGATTAATTTAATTTTGAAGCAGAATACTTCATGCAAAAGCCACTATAGACAAAATGTCTTCGTTTTAGTCCAAAACAGGAATCGAGTAACAGAGAGGAGAAAAAATGACACTCTGAACTACAATGATAGGTCATGCTTACTTCTATGACATAGCATATTCCTTTGAGGATTTAATCCATCTGGAAACTATGCCATGCATAAAACCCACTTTGAGCTGGGGAAGGAACTAGACAATGGCACTCGTCAGAATTTTGTGTTGGCTGGAAAGATGGAGAATAAAAGTAACAGAGCAACCATGTCCCTTCTCCCCTCTCATGTCCAGACTGTTTCAAGTAAACTGACCCTATAATCCTTGGGAAATAATTCACTTTGCAGGATGTTGCGAGAAGGAGCCATTGGAGGCAAAGCAGATGCTATGGACTGTGTCCTCACTTCTGTCATGTTCTGTACTGATAGTGGGTGTGTGGTGCCTGTGTGCAACTTGCTGGGTGTAGAGAGCAGCTGGTCGTGTCAAGAAAGTAACAGAACCAGGGAAGCAAAGTCTTTTCCTTTCCTTGATTGTAGCTCCAGGTTTTGTTAAAAAAAAAAAAAATCCTTCTTTTCGTGGCATTCTTTAAACTACCTAAGCAAGGAATTAGCCCAGCAATCCGATTATAACTCTAAGCTTGTTTTTTCTGCTATTTCACAGCTATGTTAGGCACACAAACTATATACTTTTATTTATTTATTTATTTATTTATTTATTTATTTATTTATTTACTTTTAATATAATTTATTGTCAAATTGGTTTCCATCCAACACCCAGCGCTCATCCCAACAAGTGCCCTCCTCAATGCCCAACACCCACTTTCCCTCTCCCCCACCCCTCATCCACCCTCAGTTTGTTCTCTGTATTTAAGAGTCTCGTATGGTTTGCCTCCCTCTCTCTCTCTGTTTGTAACTTTCTTTTCCCCCTTCTCCTCCCCCATGGTCTTCTGTTAAGTTTCTCAAGATCCACATATGACTGAAAACATATGGTATCTGTCTTTCTTTGACTTATTTCACTTAGCATAATTCCCTCCAGTTCCATCCACGTTGCTGCAAATGGCCAGATTTCATTCTTTCTCATTGCCAAGTAGTATTCCATTGTATATATAAACCATTATCTTCTTTATCCATTCATCAGTTGATGGACGTTTTGGCTCTTTCCATAATTTGGCTATTGTTGAAAGTCCTGCTATAAACATTGGGGTACATGTTCCCCTACGCATGGAAAACAGTGTGGAGGTTCCCCCCAAAATTAAAAATAGAACTACCCTATGACCCAGCAATAGCACTGCTAGGAGTTAACCCAAGGGATACAGGAGAACTATATACTTTTTAATATGCCCTGTTAAGTAAGCAAATGCTCAACACCTTTCTGACATATCCCCACTGAGTCCTCTGTTCCCGCCTGTGTTCAGAAGAAAAGCACGGTCAGATGAAGTGAGGAACGCTAGCTGATGCGGTATCATCCTGTCACTGCCAGGTGCGCTCCACGTTGTCACCTAAAAACCTCATGGGAGGAAGTTTCCACAGCAGGTAGAAGGGTGACAAGAGGACAGGCATCAGTAAGGGTTTTATGTGCTCCAAAGAAGCAACAACCGTGTGAATCCTCAGTGCACAATGAGTATAATGTGAGTGTACTAGAGAATTCCAAACAGACATGCAAGACTGCTTCCTTTTCTGAGGATTTGGCTGAATGGACTTGGGGCTTCTGAGGGGCAGAAAAGCTGTTCATAGGCACTGAAGATTCTTAATCTTTGGGATTCCACATTCTGATGTAACTCAGATACTTCCAACTGTCCCTCTTTCATGGTATTTACTGGCATCTCTGGAACCTAAAGTAAAGCCAAGGTGGAGTGAAAGCATTGTGTTCCCCAGTAAGGATTCTAATCCTTTCATTTTCTAATAAGGTAACGGCTCCATTTGCTTCTTTCTTAAAAAGTAGCTGAAGCAGAAGGGGTGTGCCTGTGTATTTTAATAGGGACATCTGTCTGCCAGCTGCAAGGTACCCATGCGGCCTCGGACCCTTCCTTTCACCACCGCAGCACCCCTTTTTATCACACAAGTGAGAAAGTAAGTAGTTCCAAAGCAGCTCTCTGTCTTGTCAGCCTTCCCAGGCCCCCACGTTGCTTCAGGCTTAGGCCTAGCAAGCTGATGCCATGCTTCCTAAGCAAGCGCACACCCCCAAACACACAGCAGGGGCACGGCTGACCACACACTAATGGGGCCACGCAAGGCACACATCCAAGCCTGCCGTGTCAACACATCTGTCAGTCTGGAATAGTCCCAGTCCAGGTTAAAGGGCTCTGCCAATTCCAAACTAACATAATTATATAAACAATAGCTTCTGTAGCCAAACAAAGGTGTTTGATCTGAAAGGAAATGCTATTTGTTTCAGATGATTTTCCTGGAAGCTGGACATAGCTTTATTTCGCAGGTAATATTATTAGACTTACAGTATAGCTAGAATTCTCTTTATCCAAGATCTTAAAGACTTTTATAATTTCATTAATCCTCACAAGTGAATGCTGTAAAACATTGGCTTCTATATAGATGTTCCTGCCCTTTGACTCAGTAATCCCAAATATAAGAAGTTTTTGCAAGGGAATAGTGGAAATGGAGAAAATATGTAGGTGTGGGTATGTAAAAATACATATACATCCAAAGGTGTTCCTTGTGGTATCATCTTAAGGTTAGAAACAGCCTGAATGCCCTCTTAGAAAAACATTAATTGAACCACAGTTAAATTCTCTCAACTGAATCATGTTCAGGCATGACAAATAATACATTTGAAGCTATATAGTAGATTTGAAAATGCTCGTGATGTAATAGATTTTTAAAAATGCGATGCAAGCATTTTATACTATTTGTTTTATACAATTTTTACACAATTATATACTAATTGTTAGTATTATTATATACTAGTTGTGCAAAAATAATAAATGTTTATGGACAAGACCTGAAAGGAAATATGAAAAAAAGTGTGTGTTGGGGCAGAAGGAGGATCTTTACATGTAGGAGTGGGAAACTTGAGAAGTGTATGTTTCTTGCAAGTATTTATTTAATGTCATTATAACATTGTTCGCGTAACGAAAGAGAAAGTAAAAGCAGTAGTTTTCCACTTGACGTGGCAACCACTTCCTACATTATCCTTAATGGAAAATGGAAATGTTCAGGTGCACGCTGTAGGGTGCTGTTAACTTCTGCTTTTCTTGAAGGTGTAAAATTTGGAAGGTTGTGGGTAAAAGAATCCTGCAGAGAGAATATAATGCCTCCCAGAAAACCCTACTGGGAACATGTTTAAGCTCTGCCTTGATTTAAAAAGAAACTGTTCGGGGCGCCTGGGTGGCGCAGTCGGTTAAGCGTCCGACTTCAGCCAGGTCACGATCTCGCGGTCCGTGAGTTCGAGCCCCGCGTCAGGCTCTGGGCTGATGGCTCGGAGCCTGGAGCCTGTTTCCGATTCTGTGTCTCCCTCTCTCTCTGCCCCTCCCCCATTCATGCTCTGTCTCTCTCTGTCCCAAAAATAAATAAAAAACGTTGAAAAAAAAAATTTAAAAAAAAAAAAAAAAAAAAGAAACTGTTCTCCTCACACCCGTGCTCTCTCTCCCACAAGGACAGACAACTTTGGAATGCTAGGCCACTAAGCACAATCCTCCCTCCCCTGCCCCCACTGCCTTCCCTGACCTGAGTCTTAACTTCTCATGGGAGGCTCAGGATGCTCCTGTGAGGTAGAAAGTTGGTATTTCCAAGTTAATGTGTAACAAGGCAATCGAAGCACACACGGTTATTGAGCATCTCATATGTCAAAGGCACTTGTGAAAATTATGTATGGTGCTACATCTTAAGAAACAATTATAATACTGGGTAATAATTATTTGACCAGGCATTGTGCCAAGCATTCACATTTGATCCTCACCACCGCCCTCTAAGATAGGCTCCATTAATAGTCCCATATTATAGATCGAGAACACGAGACTGGAAGATCAGTTGTTAAATGGAACCAGAATTATGCAGTCTGTGACTCCAAAGCCACACTTTAACAAACTTAAGTTCTCTGCTTTCTCACCCAAGTACTTTTTAACCTTTTACAACATTAAAGCTTGTGAGAACTTTCCTTAGATAAATCAGCAATTTCCTTTAACTTGCAGATGTTGGTAATATGAACCATGAACTGGGGACACTGCAGAACATGGTCTGCATCCTCTCAGCATGGAGGGGATCTGTATTCAGGGGGGACAACACCTGCAGGATAATTTTTTTTTAATTTTTTTTTTTAACATTTATTCATTTTTGAGACAGAGAGAGACAGAGCATGAACGGGGGAAGGTCAGAGAGAGAGGGAGACACAGAATCCGAAACAGGCTCCAGGCTCTGAGCTGTCAGCACAGAGCCCGACGCGGGGCTCGAACTCACAGACCGCGAGATTGTGACCTGAGCCGAAGTCGGACGTCCAACCGACTGAGCCACCCAGGCGCCCCCAGGATAATTTTAAAAACATACAGAAAACAAGAAGCTGGCAGACAACAGCTGGATGCAGGGGTATGTGTTTCACCCAAAATTCATGGACCATGGACTCACACACTTAAAATGTGATTCCTAAGGCCATGGAGACTGGAGGTAGAAGACAGGTACCTCCTTACCCAGAGACTGAAAAGACAGCTACAAGTAATAGCTCAGTTTGGGTCAAGGAAGCATCCTTGAGCTAAGCTATTAAGAACCACCATCCGGAGGTTCAGGAAGGGAAGGGCTAGAAAAGCCATCAGGCAAAAAGCTTGTGGACCACAGCACTTGAGGGGTTTGTTCAAGATGTGGGGCTTTGGCAAAGCTCCCTGAGTTGCCTGAGTCTAAACTAACAGCCATTGCCAGAAACAAGGTTTATGCATCTAAAACCCTTGCACCAAGATGGAAGTTAGCCGTGCACTTGAACCTACACTGTATATTGGCCTTTGGGATAAAAGGAGGGCTGCAAGACCGGAAGAGGCAGTTTGAGACGGCAAGAATGTGGGATCTAGAGTTTGACAGAGAAAATGTGTCCCCTGAGTGGAAACAATGAATGAGATAGTGAAGACGATGCACTAATCTCCTGGATGCTGGACTTTTGCCCTGGGTCCCAGTGGAACAGAGGTTTGTGCAGACACATGTGGTAAACAAATCATGGGTCCCAGAGCCAAGAAAGACCAGGTTGAGGTCCTGAATTGCCCACTTCCTAGCAGTGTGACCTTTAGAAAGTTATTTTTGGATCTCTGAACCAGCATTTCCTCATCTGTAAAATGAGACCAGTTCTAGTGTTGTTGCCTCCTAGTGTTAATGTGTGGTGTGAATGGCATCAAGTAAGTGAAATACCTGACACATAACAAGTACTCAACAAATTTCAGTCTCTTTCCCTCTTTCCTTCTGAGAGTCACCCTTATCAACCAGGAGACTCATTTGGACCAGTTAGAATAGCATTGGATTTTAAATACATAGTTCAAGAGCCCCAGGCAACAGGATGCTTCAATCCTATTTCTCAAAGAACATCAAAGACAATTAAAATGCTAAATCTTTTCCTTCCTCTTTACTTCCCTCCCACCCAGTGGTATGCTGAATTTTTCTAGCTAGTTGGCTTTGCATTGGTAGCCTACAGTCAGCGTGGTGAACTTCTTCACACCATGGAACCTGGCAGGTGCTGCAAATCAGGGCCTTTTTTTTGTTTCTAAAGACCTGGTTTATCAGCATACCATAGCCTCAACTCCACAGCTGCTCCAAAGCCTTTCTCCTCAACTCTCAACCTCTCCCCCTCCCAGCCACCCCAGAAGAAACTCATCCTCCACTCTCAAGCTTCACAGATACCTTCCTGGCTTCCTTCATTCTCCACCGTGTGACTCAGCACATTAACGTGTGGACCCACTGTGCTTCTCTTTGATGTAATAAGACAAAAATGCTGTCAAAACCACCTGGGGTTAATATTAGTTACGTCTCAAGAGGATTTGACATCGACACTGATCATAGTTACTCTATACCAAACTCGGAACATCTTCTAAAACTAGCACTAGGGGCACCTGAATGGCTCAGCTCAGAGCCTGGAATTCTCTCTCTCTCCCTCTCTCACTGCCACACTCCCCCCCCCCCCCCCCCGCGCGTGCACACGCTCTCTCAAAATAAACGTAAATAAATAAATAAGTAAATAAATAAATAATAAAACTAGCACTGAGGGGTTTTCCACTCTGGATCCCAGCCCATAGTTTTTTACCTTTGAAAAAAATCAAAGGAAGCAACTTATTTATTTTGAGAATGAAGCCCTGTTGAATCCATCTTCACATTCACCTCAGGGGTCATGTGCCCTTTCAGGCACTGCATCAAATAGGACCTGAAATCAGTGTCCCTGCCTATGTACTTTGGAAGATCTACCCAGACATGATTTTACCAACTTCCATCGATGGTCCCCTAGAGCATGAATGGCCTATTATTTTATATAATAATAAATCTAAGAGATTAAATTCCTCCACCAAACAAAGCTTAGCAAGCAAAAGGATTGCAAAACCATTTGCCTAAGAGTATAGAGAGTAGTTGGCCTTTTCTAACTCATATCATACTCAGGTCATATAAGACCATCCAGTCGCAAGAAATGTCCTCTCATGCTGGTATTCTATACAATTTTTTTTCTTTTTTTTCCTTTAATGTTTATTTATTTATTTTTGAGAGAGAGATAGAGCACAAGCAAGGGAGGGGCAGAGAGAGACAGAGAGACACAGAATCCCAAGCGGGCTCCAGGCTCTATGCTATCAGCATAGAGCCCAACACGGGGCTGGAACTCACAAACTGCGAGATCGTGACCTGAGCTGAAGTGGGACACTTAACCGACTGAGCCACCCAGGCACCCCTCGCGCTGCTGTTTTACAGGCTCCTTTATAGTTCTCTTCTGTGATAGGACCTGAGAAACCTAGTCTAGAGTCCATTCCTGCCCTCTCTTTTGCACACACCTTGAGATTGCCAAGTGTCCCAGGGAAGCCAGCACTGGCAGTCAGCTGCCATTTGGCAGTGGAGTTTTGGTAAATCACTAGTGAAATTATAGATCATGGGCTTCTCAGAGCCACTGTGGAAAGAAAGAATCTCCTACATTCTTCTAATCTTTTTTGTAAACTCAAACTGTATAGCGAGGCAAATATATTTAATCCATTGGAATGGCCTTAGGCAGAGAAAAGGTAGGAAAGTGCTCACTGTATGCCAGCAATGTTCTTTTTTTTTTTTTAATGTTTAATGTGTATTTATTTTTGAGAGAGAGAGACAGAGTGTGAGCAGGGGAGGGTCAGAGAGACAGAGGGAGATACAGAATCTGAAGCAGGCTCCTGGCTCTGAGTTGTCAGCACAGAGCCCGATGCAAGGCTCGAACCCGTGAACCACGAGATCATGACATGACCCAAGCCGAAGCTGGATGCTTAACCGACTGAGCCACTCAGGTGCCCCCAGACACTGTTCTTAACACAGTACCTCACTTAATCCTTATAGCAACCTTATGAGAAAAATACTATTTTAAAGGAAAAACACATTTCCTGGGTGTGTCTCCTTTACTCTCACACTACTCGTCTACACTACTTCACTTCTGACACCGGATGCGTGGGTTTTCCATACATCATGCAATTCTTGGACACCGTCTGGGTGTCCTGTAATTCACCCCAATTCTGCCCCTATCTATCTGGAGATAGCATTAGATCCCACAGGTTAAAGGCTCAGTCCTGCAAGACTTCCCCCAACTTCAGATGTCAATTGCAAGTCCAAATTGTCCCCTAAGCTTCTGACCTTCCAGCTACACATCAAAGGGTCCTATAACCCCCTCCTTGTGCCCTATTAATATGCTAGGGTGGCTCACAGAAATCAGGAAAACAGATTACTTCCTAGATTACCAGTTTATTATAAAAGGATATAACTTAGGAACAGATGGAAGACATGCACTGGGTACAGTGTGGGAGAAAGGGCACAGAGCTTCCATGCTCCCTCTAGACACTCTCCCAGCACCTTCATGTGCTCACCAACCTGGAAACTCTCTGAACCCAGTCCTTTTGGAGTTTTATGGATGCTTCATTACATAGGCATGATTGGTTAAACCATTAGCCATTGGCAGTTGAACTCAAACTCCAGCCCCTCTCTCCTCCCCTGAGGTTGGGGGATTGGGTGGGGCTGAAAGTTCCAACACTCTAATCACCTGGGGTTGCTAGGACTTGAGAGCCAGGATACTGAAGAGAAGAGAAATTTGCTCAGGTTATCCCAATATTGTGTGCTTTACTGTAGTCCTTAGGGCATTTTCATTCTTAAAAGTTTAAGGCTGAATGGAGGTGCTAAAAGGTAGATAAGTCCATAGGGCTTAGGGACTAGAAAAAAAAGGGCTTGCTAATGCAGCCAGAACTTCAGGAGCCATGATCCCAAGAAAGGATAATGCATAAAAATGAGCCCAACATTCTATGTAAGTTTTCATCTCAGGGTACTTGTTAATTCTTAAGCTACACAGAATAAGAGGCTAAGAAGCCAAACAGAAAGTAACTGAGAAATTGAGTGGAGTTTTTGGCAGTCTCATAATACCAAGGAGACCAAAAAAAATGAAGTTCGAGTCTTACCAAAGAGGAGCCCTGTTAAACACTCTAAGCATACAGAAAACTACTTTCAAGATGTGCAAATGATCAAAATAATACAAAACTCACAAATTTTGAAACCTGGGCTCAAGTGATTGGATTGTGGGTGATTTGCTCCTGCCTGCCAGAGTATAAAGAGAATCTTCTCTGAAGAAAGATACCATCATCCAGAGCTTCTACAGTGCTTCATTGACAATGTTTAACATTCAGTCAAAACTTACCATGCATGGGGCACCTGGGTGGCTCAGTTGGTTGAGCTCCGACTTCGGCTCAGGTCATGATCTCACAGTTTGTGGGTTCGAGCCCCACATGACTCTCTGTGCTGACCGCTTCCTCAGAGCCTGGAGCCTGCTTCAGATTTTGTGTCTCCTTCTCTCTTCGCCCCTCCCCCGCGCATGCTTTGTCTCACTCTGTTTCTCAAAAATAAACAAATGTAAAAAAAAAAAATTTTTTTTAATTAAAAAAAATTCACCGTGCATACCAAGAAATAAGACCAAGAAAAGAAGAAAAACAAAACCAAACAGACCATGAAAGCTGATGCATTGGTGAGGCAGATATTGGGCTTTTCAGTTACCAACTTAAAAAAAATATTATTAGGCTCAAAAAATAGATAAGATGTAGAATCTTACCAGAGAATTGGACTGTAAAAAGTAAAAATGTGAAAATTCTAGAAATGGAAACATACAAGAATGGACTATAACTGATATGTGAACCAAAACTTACTCATTTAACCCAGAATGTAGGAAATCCAACAACACACATGGACACAGCTATCAATAGGCATTTCCTATGTCTAAAACAAAAGCAATAAAACAGGGTCAAAAATAACAAATCACATAAATGCTTAATAACATGGCCATAGAATTTGAACTATTAAAGATATCAAAGCAGCACCTGACTTTATGTTTTTCAAATAGTTTTGAATCTTTAAGAAGGTCTTGAATTTCCCTTTTTGGATAAATCTTTTCTATTTGCTTATTTCAGAAATTTGCTTTTTTAGAGATTGGTTGCTCTATCCCATTTTGTTACAAAACTTTCAGTTTATCTTTGAGCTTCTGAAATAATATTTTATTCCTGCCAAGTCTTATTTGTTCAGAGGTTGGGAAATTAGTTTAAAGGATAAATCTTGCCCATTAGCAGCATTGGCACTTACAATCAGCAAGCAGAATGTGATTTCCAGAATGAGAACAATCTGCTACTATACAACACTCACCAGTTGTGTGACCTTGGGCAAGTCACAACCTCCCTGAGCCTCTGTATCTGTAAAGTGGGGCCATTTCATTTCCTTAATAAGGTTGTTATGGAGATAAAACAAAATAGAGCATATGAAAACCCTTTGTAAACCACAAAGCTTTTTTAAATTGTTAGTTGTTGCTACTTTTGTTCCCTGATCTCTATTTAGAAGGAAGTAATTGAACCTCATTTATGTTTGCAGACAAATAACGGTATGCTTTTAAAACAAATTTCCATTTTTTCCTTCACTCAACATTCAACATACTTTTGTTAAACATCTGTGATGTTCCAGGATCCCTGACAGGTACTGAAGATGCAAAGATCAATAAAGCAATCACTTTGCCCTCAAAGCCCTCACAGACCGGGAGACAGTCAAATAAATAAATTAGTACAATATGTTGTGATAAGTAGTGAAACCAAAAAAGGGGAGTTATCAACTCTGCTTTAAAAGTCAGGGAAGTCTGTGTTTCGGAGGACAAGTAAGAGATCGCCAGGCAAATAAAGGAGGTTGGGAGGACCGTGACAGCCAGAGGGAGTGCAAAGATCCAGAGGCATGAAAATGCGTTACAATTTTTCTTTGATTAAAATATGAGTTTGAGACATAATCTCGGTCACTGCCCTACAAGGGCTCAGTGTAATAAAGGAGAAAAAGATACAAACAAGTCATTTTAATGATTAATGATTTAATGATTTTGATGTGAAAATCAGGGTACAAAATTACATACCGTATGATCTCATCTATGGAATTTAAAAAATGTATAAAAGTGACTGGAAGCAAACAAAAGAAAAACAACCCACTTAAAAAATAGGCAAGAGACATGAATAGGTATTTCTCTGAAAAAATATACAAATGGCTAATAAGCATGAAAAGTTGTCCCACCTCATTTGTCATTAGGGAAGTGCAAATTAAAACCACGGTGGAATACCACTTCACACCCACTAGAATGGTTTTGTTTTTTTTTTTTTTAAAAAGGAAAAGAAAAAATAGCAAGTATTGGTAAGAATGTGAAGAAATTGGAACCTTCATAGAACCTTTGTGCCTTGCTGATAGGAATATAAAATGGAGCACCTGTTGGAAAACAGTTTGGTGGTTTCTCAAAAAGTTAAATATACAGTTAACATATGACCCAACAATTCCACTCCTAGGTATAGACACGAAAGACTTGAAAATAAGAACTCCAACACATGCTTGCAGACTAATGTTCGTAGCGGCATTATTTATAATAGCCAAAAGTGGCAACAATCCAAGTTTGATCAGCAGGTGAGTGGAGAAGCAAAATGTGGTAAACATTTTGATAAACAAAATATTTTGAAAAACAAAATGGAGTATTGTTCATCCATAAAAAAGGAATGAAGGTCTTATACATACTATAGCATGGATACACTTTGAAAATAGGCTCAGTGAAATGAGCCAGACAAAAAGGCAAATACCGTATGATTCCACTTACATGAGCTGTTTAAAAAAGGCAAATTCATGGAGATAAAGTAGAATAGAGATTTCCAGGGTGTGGAGGGAATAGAGGATAAGGAATCGTTGACTAATGGTTGCAGATTTTCTATTTAGGAGGATGATAAAATTCTGGAAATAGCTAGTGGTGATGGTTACACACCACTGTGGATGTGCTTAATGTTACTGAATTACAACACTTAACTATCATTAAGATGGTAAATTTTATATTATATGTATTTTACTACAATGAGAAAATGTTTTTTGGGATTAAGAAGTGTACCTTTATAGAATAATCTCTCTCTTTCTTTGCCCTTATTTCCATTCTCTACATTTCCCTAATGCATACATATTCTACTTTTTATTAAAAAACTCACAATTCCACTTTTCAAAAAAAAGAAAAAGGAGTAGACAAACCGATATGGTAAGAAAAAATAAGCTATGCTTTCTCTATGTACAGAGTACCTTGGGAATGCAGAGGACACCATCTGGATTTTACTTGGCCTGGCAACAGACTTGCAGCCGGCTTGTTTGGAGGGCTCCTAAAATGTGGCTATGTGTCATCTCACCCTAGGAAACCTCTTGGGGAAGGAAGACAGCCCAAGCAATTATTTTGATCATTCCACAGAGCTTTAGCACTGTGCCACAGCCCCACATAGGGCAAGACATCTAGAGTCTCCCATCTTCAAAGAGGCACTTCTCCCTTGGAATGCTGCTGCTCAGCTGGCCTGGTGGGCTGTGAGGAGACTAGAAGCGCCAGACAGAAACCTTCAAGTAGAGAGGAGAAGGGATGGAAACATTAGCCAATTTCTTCCCAGGACTCCTTCCCACTCAGGGTGCTGCCAAAGCTTCTCCCCTTTTACTCCAGGGAAAGAAGAACAGCTAGTTTTGTTTTCTTAGTAAACTGGCCCCTGGCCCCCGCTGCCCTTCCCTTTGTCAGAGAGAAAGCACAAATAGTATTCTTTCATATTGTAGCCATGTCTCTCAAACTTGGAACAAAAGTTTGGAACCGGGCCCTGTCTAGGAACTGGATCATCGGCCAAGGACCTGAGGCACTGCTAGTTTGCCCAGGATTTTGCTCTAACCTGGTTTGACTTGGGAGTCAATTAAACTGCTAGAGGAGGTGGGAGGTGTGATGAGCTCTAGTAAATCTGTCACTTACGCTGATGATGCTCACAAAGGAAGACAGGTTTAAACCATAAGTCAGGGAGATGTGGACCCTTAATTTGAAATGCCCTTAACTGTTAAAGGGCATATATGTGAGACTTCTAATTAGGGTGCTGAAGATAAAAGTTGCCTTTTCTTCTGGGATTATGTGCTGAAGATTGAATCTGGATTTAGTTCAGTCATCCAATATGACTCCAGAGAACAAACACCAATGTGAAAATCTTCTCCTAGATCTGAGAAAACTCATAGCCACAACCCTGAAATTTCACTCTTTTGTTTTCAGACCCCAAGGTCTTGTGATTTCAAAATTGAATTAAGAGTTAGCACCCAGGAAATTTTAACACTAAACCCTCATTTTCCATGTATTTTTCTCCTTTGCAATATCCAGCACTCTATTGCAGTGACCTATATACATGCAATGTATTTAAATGTCTGTTGTCTAGAGAAATTGAAATAGAGAATCTTTGGACTCTGGGACCCAATGGTATACTAGAAACAGTCCATAAGGGCTTTCAAGAGCCAATTGTACACATCTCTTCCCAACTCTGTTCACATATTCATGTCACATTGATGGCTTGAAATCAGCCAATGGAAGGTATTTACAGTGAAATCAGCAAAAACTAAAAATCTGGGTGAGTGTTTGTTTGCTTGTGGAAACCAAGTGTGAAGCTCAGAACTAAAAAGATAAAATGGTTAAGTTAAAGTCAGCATGTTGACTTTCAAACCTACCTCCTCCCCTTGCCTTGACCCCAGAATGCAGCTACAAGGCATTCACCACCAGGCAGTGGATTAGAAGTTTATCTCTGAAAAACTAAATGAACCCAGAGATAAATACCTGTAGTTAGTATAATTCGGGGTTCCTTAACAAACAAACACAAAAAGCTGATGTATCACTCATGGCCAATAAGTTCCAGAGGATTTTCAAGTAGCTGTTTAGTCCCTTACTTTGTGAACTTTCATACAATTTTTATCAGAGATTTATGGAAAATCTCCAACATGAAAGCAATAAAAACATATTTTTTAAGTAGAGGAAACAAGTAATTAGGAAAACAAAGAAATCTTCAGAAAGATAAGAGATGAGATTGCAACTACAAGATAGAATAGGTTACTGTATTTGTTATTCATTACCGCATAACAAATTGCCACAATTTAGAAACTTAGAACATCTATTTTTTTTTCTTTTGAAAATTTAATTTTTGGTTTTTGTGTGTTTATATTTTTAATTTAAATTTTAGTTAGTTAACATACAATGCAATATTGCAATAAATACAGTGCAATAGTCCTACAGTTTCAAGAGTAGAATTCAGTGATTGATCACTTAAATACAACACCCAGTGCTCATCACAAGTGCCCCCCCCTTAATACCCATCACCCATCTAGCCTATCTCCCACCCACACCCCTCCATCAACCCATAGTCTATTGTCTGTCATTAAGAGTTTCTTGTGGTCTGTTTCCCATTTCTCTCTTTTTTGTTCCCCTCCCCTTCCCAAATGTTCATCTGTTTGAACAACATCTATTTATTACTTCACAGTGAAGATATGGTTTGGCAGGTTTCTCTGTTCATGGTCTCGGAAGGTGCAGCCAAGGTGTCAGCTGAGCTATGTTCCTTTCTCAAGCTTGGAGTTCTCACCCAAACTCATGTGGTTGTTGGAAGAATTCCATTTCTTATGGTTGAGTTGTTGGTCCTTGCGCTCTCTTTTTAAAAAAAAAATTGTTAGCCTTTTATTATTATTAAACACCTTAATGGTGGAATAAATGATTGTGGTCAGTATGTATGACATACATCCCTGTTCTCTTGTTGACTGTCAGCAGGAGCCTGTTTTCAGCTTCTAGAAGCCAATTGCAGTTTCTTATCAGATGGCACTCCCCTAGGCCCTCTCACTAATGACAACTCCCTTCTTCTAGGCCAGGGAGAACCTCTCACTCTAAGACAGAGTTTTATATACTGTAACATAATTCTAGGAGTTTAACTTCCACCTTTACAATATGACATAACCAAATGAAGAAAGTGTCCCATTGCATTTGCCATATTCTTTTGACTACAAGCAAGCCTGAATTCAAGGGAAGGAGATTTTATTAGAAGATGACTCTTTGGGTCAAATTAGGATATGTCTGCTACAATTGCTATGGAAAAGGAACAATGAGAACAAGAAAGATCCTGAAAATTTAAAGCCAAAAATAAAAGCGTTAAATAGAAGAATTGGAACATAAAGTTGAGAGTATCTCCCAGAAAAGAGAACAAAAAAAACAAAAACAAATTAAAAACATGAGACAAAGGATAAAAAAAAAAAGTTAGAAGACGAGGACCAACATGTGGCTAACAGAAGGTCCCAAAAGACAGAACAGAAAGAAAGTAGAGGGAGGAAATGTATCTAAGACATACACATGAATATGTCCCTGACTGAGACAGCACAAGTCTTCAGATTGGCAAGTGCCAATGGCCAGCACAATAAATGGAAGAGAGAGTGAAAAAAAGGCCCCCATCAATAAGGCATGCCACCAGGAAATTCTGAAACACTAGGAAGGAAAAGAAAATCTTAATGGCTTTCAGAAAGGGAAAAAGTATTAGATACAAAAGATCAAAACTCAAAAAATATCATTAGACTTCTTAGTAGCAATCCTGAAAACTAGAAAAGAATGGAGTAATGCCTTCAGAATCCTGAGGAGAGCAATTTTAACATGAAATTTGAAACAAAGCATAGCCAAACTGAAGTGTGAGGGCAAGAAAAGACTTTTTTTTCCATATTCAAGGGCCAAAAAAGTTACTTCTTATGCATTCTTGATTAGGAAGTATATTCAGAATTCATTCTTGACAACATACATGAGTAAACCAAAAAGGAGGAGGGCATGAGGCACAAGAAATGTGGGAATCTAAGTCAAAGAAAGATGTACAGAAGTCCTGGACATTATAACAAAGCAATCAAGGTTGGAATGTCAACAGAAGGTTATGGAAGAAAAATTACCAGTAAAGAGAGAGGATTAGAACATCTAGATTATCTGATGTGGTTAAATATTTGGAAAATATTAGTGATAGGTGATTTTACAGATATGAAAAATTGCAAGTGAGAGAAAAATAATACAATAGTGGTCCTAAGCATCAGGTGAGGGATGATGGCGGGGCGGGGGGAGGGCAAGTCTTAACTCCTGAAAAAATAGATCTGTAATATTAGGAGACTCCTTAGCTCAGTAGGGAGTAATTTTTAGTCACAAAAATGTAAACACTAAATACAGATTTACAAAATATTGCAACATGTGAAGAAGATAGGATATGGGGAACATAGGCATCTGTTTTTCAAGGGTTTGGGGGGTAGGTTAGATTGCTTAATAACAGGAAGTAGAAAATATTTAAAATTGGCCAAGCATGCTAGGTAGAAATGTGGAGAGATTGTATATTCCAAAAGAAAAGGTGGTGGGGAACGTGGGTGGCTCAGTCAGTAAAGCAACTGACTCTTGATATCAGCTCAGGTTGTGAACTAGAGGTTGAGATCAAGCCCGTGTCGGGCTCTGCACTGACAGCATGGAGCCTGCTTGGGATTCTCTCTCTCTGTCTCTCTCTGCCCCTCTCCCACTCACACGCTCTTTCTCAAAATAAATAAATACACTTAAAAAATGCTAAAAGAGTTGAAATGAGTTACCTCTAGGAGGTAGAAATGAGGAGTGGAAAGAGGATTGTTTTACTTTTTATTCCATTTGGTACAATAAAAATAGGAGAAAAAAGAAAACCTATGTAAATGTATTGTTTTGGATTTAAGATATCTATTTTTTAACTACTATATCGGATTTCATCAAAATCTGTGAGAATCAGTTTTTCCAGCCAGAATAGACAAACAGGAAATGCTGAACAGTTAGAAACAGAGACCCACCTCTCTTGGTTTAGTCCTTGGTTTAACAAAGACAAACAAACCAAATTTATCTTCCTTTTGTTACAAACTCCACACTGATTTTGACAGATTTCCCTGAGTGCCTATGCTCCACTCCAAATTACTTATTTTTCTGAGTCACTCTTGTCTAGACTGCAAGAGTGGGCCCCTGCACAGTGTTTGGCGGATGGGAATTGTAGGTTCTGCTCAGATTTGTTTGTACAGCACTTCCTCCCTCACGCCAAGTATACATTATATGTGAATGAGGCTCTTTACAGCTCTGCATAATTACCGCATTTGGAACCATTCTTCTCTTCAGAGGTTGGGTTTTTTTTTTTCTTTTCTTTTGATTTCTTATATTTTGCAGCAACTGTCATCATTATTTTGATGCTGTGGTTTAATAGGGGCTTCAAATGCAAATTTGACAACACAAGCTGAAAATTATGGGTGGCAAACAAAGGAACTACACTTCCATGCCTGTGTTTTGAGAGGCTCCACCTGATGTATAAAAGCACACATGTTTTAGTAATAAGCCCAGCACACAACCTTGGCTTTTGTATCACAAGAAGAACCAGAATTTTCTGAAGACATTCCCCAACCTGGGCTCCAAAATGGAGTCTCAATTATTTTTTTCTTACTCCCTGTTTTATAATTCTAACTTTGCAGGTAGTTGAGATCCAGTAAGAAACTCCATGTTTCCCAGTGAATCTGTCGTCCTCTTTGTATCATTTATCCAAGGGTGAAAAGCCAAATATTTCACAACTGGAAATGCCCAGACAAAGGCTAATCAGAGCAGGAGTAGAGCTGGAGCTCCTGGTTGGCACCTGCTTTCCACCGTTAGCTACTGGATCATGAGAGAGAGGATGGCACTCTGGCAGGGGGACCTGTAGGGTAGGTGGGGAGCCTGGAAAGCAGCTATAACTGATCAATATGGGAGTATTTAAATGTTTGAACAACTGATAGGGTCGTGTCTAGGCTTTCTGAAATACCACCCCCGCATGATTCACTTCCTCTTTGTAACAGTTACTCATGTACATGCCTTCTAAGTCTGGCTTCCTTAATCTTGACATAAAAAGTGTTCCCCATTGAAATTAAACATGCTGAAATTTAGGTAGGGAGGTACTTTTCATAAACACAAATCTAGTCATTCAGGGGGACAATGGGACCTAGAAACAGAGATCAGACTTATTTCTTGAAAGCAGTTATCATTGGTATAATGGATTCTGGGGAGAAAGATGAAAGTATATACTTTGTTAGTTTGTTGGTTTTATAGGTAGATATGGAGTACAGTGGAAAAGACTTCATGCTAAATTTTTTTCTTTTGGAAATATGGGGACTTCATTGGCAATGTTTTAATTTTGCAATAGTTTAGGTATAAATTAATACAAGAAAATCAAACCATAAGCATCACACTGGCAAGTCTTTGTTTTCCCTATCAATGCTAATTGAAGAATAGAGAGACATCCATAAATAGTCAGAAGAAAATTAAATTTTTTTAGATCAATTCTCAGAACCTAAGAAATTATCAAGCTATAAGGATAAGGGATTGTAAAAGAATATGATTTTTTGTCTAGGTCATAAAATTTACAGCTATTTTCCTTCCTTAATTTAAATGTAGAAATAATAGACATCTATAACATGTCAGCCCACCAGGATCAGAAACATAGAATCCTAGGTTAAAACACTTATTTTTCATCCATAGAGAAATTGGCATGAAATACTTTTATCAAGGGACTACATTTTTAAAGCATGCATTGCCTGGCTGCCTAGGACAAAAAAAAAATCTAGTATATTAAAGTAATAATTCCTTTTGAACTATAGGTATTAATGTAAGATGATAGAAACAGACCAAAATAAACCATTTTCAAAGAAGAGACTGAGGCCAGAGTATCATCTTGCCTCTCCAGTACTTTATTAGTTGTAGTTTTAGCAACTTGTGTTCTTAAAAGATAATTACCTAGAATTCTCTTAGCTCCTTCCAAAGCTCTAAGCAGACCTGACTTACTGATAGCACAGTGTTAGTATGAACCAATTGCAGGATGTTTCTTTCGAAGCAACTGGTTTATGTAATGCAAGAGCTGTTGACTATTTGAAGTAAATAGTAAATTACTCTAACTAGTCTACACTAGACTTTAGGATATTTTTAGTTGTTCCTTAATAAGATTCTGAAAATAATTTGTATTTCTCTAATAACATGTTTCAGGGGGTACCATGTGCTAGACAGACTATTGCTAGGCACTGAAAATATAGAAATAAATAGAATACTCTCTGCTCTTATCCTAGAACTCAAGACTGGAGCATAGGGAATAGAGAATTCCACAGATAACTTCAGCAGAGCCTGATAAGTTTCATAGTAGAAGTACTCCAAAAGAAAAAGACTCTCTACAGCAACCCCTGAGGTATATCTGAAAGGAAATAGAGACATTAACCAGGCAAGAGGGGCATTCTAGACAGGGGGAGTGGAAACGTGGGAAATGCATGTGGTATTGCAGAAGCATAAACTCAGACTGGAAATTATCAGAGGAAATGTTTAAATTAATGGACACACAGGCTAAAAAGCTTTTTTCAGAAAAGTCATACAGACTAAAATAATTAACACTTTCCTTTTGAGAGTTATCATTGCATTATGTTCTCAGTTGCTTTCAATAAAAAATATATGGAAAACTTCCCAAGGAGTCACCATAAAAACGCTTGGGAAAATTCCAGCATTGTCCATTACAAAACATTTCTATAATATTTAATATTTCTTTCCTGAGAGGATAAATAAAACACTAAATGGCTTATACCCATAGAATAAAACCAAGATTTGCTATATTTGATTATTTTTAAAAGAGTTACACGTAGCCCATCCATGTATCACAATGTGGACTCTTCAAAATTGTGTCTTCGTAACAGTTTTCCTACATACATTGTGAAAAAAAAGTACTAACATGAATCATGTGAAATTTGCATTTCTTATAAAGTAAGACATTTTCCTGTTCTCAAATACCAATTCCTTCTTCTGAGCCCAGCCAAAAGTTGGGCAGGCCAAGAAAACACTGAACTGTCCTCGCCTCCTGTGTTAATGAGATGAAGTCTTATGTAACATAATGTTACATAACATTCTAAATCTAACCCTGTGGATCTCAGTTTCCTTGTAGTAAAATAAGAGGGTGGAGCAGATGACCTCTAAGTTCTTTCAGGTCTAACAGTCATTTTTACAAGTTTTTTTTTTTTTTTAATTTCATGCTTAATATTCCAGACATGGCATCGTAATGACTTCCCAGCACCAGTCAGTGAAACCACTTCGTAGCATGTGTCTAGCCATGGAGATCAAGGGTCTTATTAACGGGAGCCTGTCTTGTTCATCTCACTTAGGTCATAATGATATTTCTCCACCCCCAAGTGGAGCACATTAGATTGAGACTTTCTTTTATTGGCTTTTACCCAGCGAGTGTGTCTCATTCAACTACATCGGCCTAAGTCCAAGTCTAGTGCAGAGAGAATATGAAAGACTCTAAGATGGTGAACAGCCAAAGCATTGAAAAATTTATTCCAGACAGCCTCCTGTGACTTTATTTCAGAAAAAGAATAATCACCTAAATGGAGTGCTGCATTTGCCATTTGATAGCATTATCTTGTATATATTGACCATGTTCTACTTAGTCTTTCTTGACTGGAGCGGTCTTGACGTAGAGCGGTGGTCCTCAAAGATTTTTGATCACATACCACCTCCTCAATTAATATATAGATACATATTAATATATAGATAAGAATATAAATATTCTTATATTTATATATTGTGTGTACCTATTTATCAACCATATATTGTGTGTACCTATTTATCAACCATATTCATGTAGTATTGAATTAACAGGTTATATAGATCATAGAACATGTACAAAAATAGAAACTTTAAAAGGAGATTTTTAAAAATTAATAGATAGAAGTGGAAGTTCCAATATTCTTCCTGAACCCTGTGGAATATCTTGAGGGCCTTACTTTGAGACAATTGCTTTAAAGTGCTGACTCTTCTCAATGACCCAGAAGATTTACATCTTAAATCTATTCCTTTCTCTTTTGTGCTTCTTAGTAACTTTTATTCAAAATCTTAAAATAATTTTAGAAATTTAAATCTGAGATTTGAACTGTTTACATGAAGTGGTCAGTTCACCATTTTCAGTGAAAAACAAAGTGGTAGCTGAGGGAAAAGTTTACCGGGCAAGTAATATCAGATCAAGTTGTTATTATTATGACCCTTGACCCATCCCAGCCCTCCAAAATCCCACCCACATCACTCACTTTTCTCTACCATTCATTGGATCCTGAATATGGTCTCCTTCTTACTGGAAAATCTTTTTTACATGCACATGAGGTAAAATAATAAGATAGTAGTGCTGGTCCAAAAACACTCCAAGAAGTATATAATTGTATCCTCATTATTTTATGATTACACTTTATTTTCTTTCCTTTTTTTCCCGATTTTATTACCCACTCAATTCATTTACTGGGTTGAGCCATTAATAACTTTTGACTATTTCCAAAAATCAGACCCATACAAAAAAAATGAGGTTTTTTTTTTTTCCTAGAGACAAAAGATCAAAGATTTACTTACCATCCTGAGATTGTTTAAAACGATGTGTCCTGGAATTCTGACAGTAAACCCAAAGAGAATTGACAGCATCTTTATAATCAATGTATAAATAATTTACATATTAAAAGGAAACATAAGCTTATGGTTTTTAAAAATCTGTTTTATTTCATCATAGATGTTCATCATAGATCTCTCCACCTAGGTTGTAAGGCAGTGTGGTGTGCTGGACAGAGCCTTCAAAGGACTTTAAACCAGAGTTCCAGTCTCCACCCCATCATTAACTGTCTATGTGACCTTGAACAACTGACTTGCTTAATCTTTAAGTCTCAGTTTCATATTCTGCATAATAGGGTACTGTCTACCTCTTAATCTTATTGTGAAGATTGAGTGTTTATAAAGCTCTTAGTACAGTTCCCAGAATATAGCAGATAGCCAATAAAGGCAAATGTTTTTGCTACTCTTTTTTTTTTTTACCATTTAATTTAATTTATCTTTTTAAATTTACATCCAAGTTAGTTAGCATATAGTGCAACAATGATTTCAGGAGTAGTTTTCTTAATGGCCCTTACCCATTTAGCTCATCTCCCCTCCCACTACTCCTCCAATAACCCTCTGTTTGTTCTCCATATTTAAGAGCCTCTTATGTTTTGTCCCCCTCCCTGTTTTTATATTTTTTGCTTCCCTTCCCTTGTTCATCTGTTTTGTATCTTAAAGTCCTCATATGAGTGAAGTCATATGATATTTGTCTTTCTCTGACTAATTTCACTTAGCATAATACCCTCTAGTTCCATCTACCTAGTTGCAAATGGCAAGATTTCATTCTTTTTGATTGCCAAGTAGCTAATCTTTTAAATCCTTAAAGATAATACATCTCTCTCTCTCTCCCTCTCTGTCTCCCCCCCCCCCCCGCTTTAGTACCTAGCATAATACCGTCTTTGGAGTAAATATTCAATAGTTTTCCATTGGCTAATACAGATAATCTCCTACACTTTGATAATTTTATTTAACTTCAAAGAAGTAAATGATGCTTTGATGCTTCTTATATTTTGGAGATTAAAGATAAAATTGTTTGACAACAATATAACAATAACAACAAAAAGTCTGTTTGTGCAGTCCTGTCCACTTTTTCAGCATATGGAACATCGATTCCCAGGGTCTGAAGTTATCTTGAGTTCTGAGGTACAAATGAGAAATTGAGGTGCTCTAATCCTGATTATACCAGTGACTGTGTATGATAGACCTGCAAATCCTTTCTCAGGTCAGTTCCACAATGCAGGTCTCTGCATCTGTGGGGTCAAGTCTAATCTTCTCCATTTGGTGATTTGGGTAATCCTCTGGCCTTCATCTTTGAGGATAAACCTTATCTTATTCATGAGAGGGAAGCAGGGAACGTGTTTTTCTATCCATATGTGGCCAGATTAGATTCTGTGTGAGAGTGTGCATGTATACACAAAAAAAAAAAAAAAAAAAAAAAAGCAGAGTTAGTCAACTGACTCATCTACAACTCTCTGCCTTAATGTATAAGAAATCTGGGCCTGAATATTAATCTTTAGCCCCAACACAAGAAAGCAGATTCCTCAAAAATGTCAGATAGAAAGAAAGTACAGCCTTGAAATCTGAAATACAGAGTCTGTTTGCCTGAAATACATGGTCTAACCCGGCTATTGATTGCATCACCATTGAATGGTCAGGAAGACCCAAACTCCATGCCTCTGTGGGGACAGAAATATTTTTGAAAGATCAGCCTCTCCAGCTGGTAGCTCCCTCTGAAATACATATAAAGTTAATGAGTTCTGAAGCAGTTCTTTTGAACATTAGAAAGACAATAGTTAAATGTATATATTCTGTTTGGAAAATGGCATGTCATAGTGGACAGACATTTGACTTAGAATCAGATTCTGGTGCTTTTCACCTACTATTGATCTGACACTGAATAAGAACGCCTAAGATAGAAGCCCCAATTTTCTTATATGTAAAATGGAAGAAATAATGCCTACCTCATAGATTTATTGGGAGAACTGATTGAGAGAACAAATGTAAAAACTGTGTAGACAGTAGCCATTCAATAGGTGTTGTTGAATCTGCATCATGTAATGAAATGAATGAAAATGAAATGTTTAGGTTGATATTCCTAAATCTATCTTATCCCTTCAACCTGGAATTTTGACAGAAATTTTCTGCTTTTAGAATCATGTATCATTGATTTGTATTCACATTCTTTTGGATGATTAATTATTTAGCATTAATGATTTTTGCTGCTGCAAAGATAGGTTTTGAAGAGTAATGTCTGTGTAAGTTTTAATACTTATAACACCCCCCATATTTGCATAGAGCTATGTTCTCCAAAAGTCTTTGCTTTCTATTGTCTCATTTGCTTAAGACTTAATATAGTTATGCTCTTAAATTTTAACATCAATTTTATGGAGATGAGTTTAAATGCTTTTCTGTGGCTGGATATGAATAGGGCTTTTTATTTTCAAATCTTCATTTGAAAATGGCAACCATAACCCATAACCTATCGCAGAAATGACACCCAAATAGGGCAGTGTTTCAAAGGAAATTCAGAAAAATTTCAAGCGTAGATTACGGAATGAGCATTTGACATTTGCTTTTTGGCTCCTAAGTGAATGTAATTCACCCGAATGGGTGGCACGTGTGCAGTTTGCAGCACACTGGGAAATACTCAAAGGCCCACTCTGCACAGTGGATAGACTACCAAGGAAGAAAAACAAATGGCCGTCTGTAAGAAAAGAAAATATTGGTGCTCAATTCTTTATGGACATTTTATTGTAGCACAAGGAAGTCCACATTAAAGCAAAAGAAGGAAATGACTTTGTTACACTTTTACATTAAATGATTTTTACCATTTATGATTTCAACTTGAGCTAGGTCTCCAAACAGAGTGCATTCTTGCTGCTTTATTGTGTAAGCAGTACAGCTGAGGGGAAATGTGGAAGAGGAGATTTAAGGCCCAAAGACCTGGTTTTGAATCTCATCTCTACCATTTACTGACTCCATGATCATGTTGGAGCTTCTGTTTGCTGAATGTAAAATCACAAAGCACAATAAAACTACTTCATGGTTTATTAAGAGGATTAAATTAGACAATACATATAAATAGCCCTTCATATACTGTGAACTGGTAAACTTTAACATCAATGCAGAAATATTACTATGAATAGGGATACGAGTAATACTGATACTAAGGTTCTTGCATTGCCATGTTCAAACCTCCCTGCCCCTATGTATATACACCCACCTCCTCCTCTCTGAAATTTCTATCTATTCCTCCCCTTCAATTCTGTGCATAACAAACATAATTCCTTATCCACACAATGTAATACTCAATGCATGAAGACTTCAACTCCATCTTCCTTAAGGCCTTTTGTCTGTTTAGCTTTCTCCAGCGTGTTTATAGATTTCTCAGATGATATAGTTAATTTATTCAGTCAGCAAACAAACATTAGATGAAGGGTTGTCCTGCACAAGGCTCTATGAATGGCACTGCCTGATCACCTCAGACAAGCAGAGGTTCGGGAGCTGTAAAGTACAGGCTGGAAATAAAAACGAAATACCGTATGTGAGGATATAAAACATTAGGTTGGACATAGGGACAGAGCACTGCTTGCCCATAGGTTGCAGATTGTGGAGTCAACAAAAAAGATGGCATCTTGGACCTTACAGGAGTCAGCAAGCAAAGGGTGCTTGGCAGATGGGAGAGTATGGAGTACAAGAACTCAGGACCAAAAATAGGAGCAAATGTGAGGTGTGTAGTACAAAGTAACAGGAGAATAGAGAAGTGGCTACAACACTGAGTAGAATAATTGTTCTTGGGTGGGGGTGGGGAGGTTCCTGGGGAAGGAGATAGTCCTAGTTGTTTTCATTTGGTAGAGGAATGTAAAGGTGAGTAAGCACTGAACATGAGGATGAATGGGTAGTCAGATCTAGGGTGGACAGGAATGTACTATTGGATGGTGAAATTTCTGTGGGCTGGCTATTATATCAAATTTAGCCCCTTCAAGAAGAGAAGTCAAGATTTAATGAAGTAATATCTAAAAATCAAAGGACAATACCTGCGATAGGTGTTCACAAAAAGGTTACTGTTCTGGTTTCCAGAAGACTTTCTTGTTTCCCAAGAACTCTCAGTGAAATGGAATTTGTTACCTTGGTGAATATACTGTGATCCAGAGTCTGTGGCTCGGCCTTGCAATTTCTAAAACCAGATTCCATAAGCACATCAAAAGTGGCTCTGACCCTCCAGGGCAGACTCATGTTAGCCAAACCCATGAGATACAGAATGCCAACAGACACATTTACAATGAGAGCTATTATTGTCACACATCCCAGAATACTCAGATGGCACACTGGCACATTCCCTCTCTGTAGGCAAGCCCACATGGGAAGTCAAATTGTAGTCAGAAGGTAGTTTGGTAAGCACAGAATCAGAACACAAGGAAATAGATTATTTGAATATTTAATGGCATCAAACTATGAGAGCTGGTTGTATTCTTTAGTCACAATAGAAATGCCCTTGACTATCTGCAAAACTCCATAACTTTAGATCCCTTCTGTCTTGGACTGGGCTTGGCTAGGCATACCTCATGGTTTCTTCTATGACTCATTTTTCCCATGTTCCCACCTCTCTAATACATGCTTGCTTCCTTAGACTTGTTTAATGCATATTAATACTATATAAGTAGCACTTTATATATTGTTTGATGAAGCCTAGGATATCTCTCTTCTCATCCAGTTTGTGCTGGCTTTTATGGTTTGACTCTAAGAGATCTATCATATTTCCCTACTTATCTATCCATGGGCAGAGGTAGGTGAACAGGGCAGAGGGTACATCATAGCCCCCTCTTACAAATAACAGCTACAGTAAATTTGAACTCTTCCCTTGCCCTGTTCAAGACAGGAACATTTCTAGGTTGTCAATGGCCATATCAAAAAGCCATACCTGGAATCAAACACAATATTTCTGGTATGGTTTGATGGACTTCCAGAAACTACAATCTGTCCACTCATTTTTCTCAGGCATTATATTCTAGTAACATACCCTAAGATAGAATTTGTTTTTCAGCAGCAAAATTGCATTGTTGATTTATCTTGAGCTCTCTTAAATTAACTCTCTTAAGTTATCTTTTAAGTTAAGCTACATATCTCAAGCTTTTAATGGTATTTTTCATTTTTTTCCAATTAAATTTCATTTTTCATGCTTTGGCCCATCATCACAGCTTACCAAACATGTTGAAACTGGTTTGTCATTGATCAGGAACTGTGTAAACACCTGGGTATACAATATAGACTGCTATGATTATAGACTAGATTATAGACTGTAGATGATTATTTTCTCTACTTTATCTGGGCTATCAGTAATGCCAGTTTGATATAAAGTCATCAGCCACATTCCTTCTTGATCTTTTTCTCTTTATCCATTTGGAGCTTTGTATGAGCCATTTTTCTTTCTCACTGGTGACCATAGGAGGATTGAAACAAGATAAGCTCATCTCATACTAATCAATAAGTAAGTCTGTAAAGGTGCTTATTGCTCCAAAATAAACAAGGTAGAACACAATTCTGCAGACTGAATAATGCTTACTAAATTCAAATTAAAAGCTAACTTCATTGTTTTACAAAATCACAGGATTACCTGTTTTCCTTACTTTTTCAAGTTTAGTGTTTATCTTGTGGTACCTGGAATATAAGCATTCTGCAACATGGAGTAGTAAGAGTCATATTATCATTCAGACAAAAATATTGAACAACTACTGTATGCTAGGAATTTGGAGGAATAAAAACTGAAGCAGACAAAGATTTTGCCTCCAAGAAGCTAACACTCTAGTTGGGAAGAGACTGTAATGAAACTATTGAACTTAATCTTTGTGCCCCCCTGAATGACTGATCCCCAAAGCATAGCTAGTCCAGCAGTCCCCCAAAATTTGAGGTAGAGAACATCCATCTTAACCAAACACATACATATAACTTGCCTTGATACCGTTTTCTGTTTTATCTAATAAATCATTATTCTAATGGAGGAAAAAGGGGCTGAAGTAGTTGTTTCATTTTTCAAAATTCTTAAGAGCCTAGGACAGTTCACACAGGCCAGAGTTGGAAAAGCCATGACTCAAGAATGAACTTGAAAAAGATCCTTCCCTTCAATTAATACCCTACCCACACTGCCACCCCATCTTGGTTCTCTGATTAGACTTATCTGAAACAAGGAATTCTGCCTATTATACTCACCGACAGTATCCATGCCATAGGACCTTGGTGAGCCAAGAAGCACCCACCACATTCCCTTTTTCAAAAACAGTGGGTTGACTTTTGCCTTATATATACACAGGCAAAAGAAACAACTCAACAGTTCTTCTCAGAACAAGGAATAAGCTGCTCTCAATGTAAATTCCATTTTGCCCTGTGGATTAGAAAGTCTGCCTTCAACCTCCAGAATGACCATTGTGCTTTTCCCACAATTTAAAGATTCTGCCTCCACCAGACAACCCCCGTGCTTTTAGGTAGCTCATTCTGGTTACAATGCAAAGGATGGATTAGGGCATGGTAGGGCCAAACCCAGTGAGGGAGCCATTGCCATAATCCAGCAAAAAGATCATGATGTAGCATCGATGTCAGTAGGATTAGAGAGGAGATATGGATCTGAAAATATTAATAAGTGAAAAGAAATAGTAGTTAGTCATGTATTGGATGTGCAGAACAAGGATAGGAATCAAAAGGTGGTGCCTAGATTTCAGGCTTGGGTAACTGGTGGGGGGAGGTGCCGCTTGCTGCCAAGAAGGAAAGTCTAAATGAAAAGGCAAGGTGTACAGTTTTGATAATGTTGTATTTAAAGTCTCTGTAGACTCTCCACACTGTTTTCCAGAACGGCTGCACAAGTTTGCCTTCCCACCAACAGTGCAAGAGGGTTCCTTTTTCTCCACATCCTCACCAACATCTGTTGTTTCTTGAGTTGTTAATTTTAGCCACTCTGACCGGTTTGAGGTGGTATCTCAATATTTAAAAAAATAAAATAAAAAAATAATGTTTCTGTAGAATCTCAAACTGGATTTGTCCGTGTCTTAGGTTGGGTTCTACCAAACAGATTATGAGTCAATAATTCATGTGCAAGTTATTTATAAAGGAAGTGCCCCCAGGAGAGATTAATAAAGGGCTGGGGGAGGCAACAAGCTATAATCTGAATTCTGATGGGTCAGATACATCTCACGGCTCCCCCACCTGTGGCAGCCAGTTGAGCAAGCAACTAAGTCCTCTCTTCAAGAGTGTAAGTAGCTGTTAGCAATTAGCTATTGGTGCTTTCATCCTTAGCTTTCCAGCAGAGAGAGCATGTGCTTCCCAAGCAGCCTCTAGCCAACTGAGCACAGAGGTGTAATTATAACAACTCACCATTTCTGGGACTCCTCTACAATCTTTCCACTGAAGCATACCATTGGACTAACAGACTTTCTCAGCACTGCACTGCAGTCAGAAACTCATTCTGTCTAATCTTCCTTCCTTCTCTCTCTCTCATTTCACAGGTGTCAGACCTGTGAAGGTTTGCCTATTCTCACTCCCTCTGTCCTTTACCTTCATAGTCATTACCTTCCAATAATTATTGCACTTTTAAGACCACCTTGGCATCTGCTTCCTGGCAGACCCAACACACCACTCAATACAAAGGAGCTGGGCTTTTATACTCTGTACCCAGAGTCCTTGGTTAAGAATTGAGGAGGGCACCTGTTGGGATGAGCACTGGGTATTGCATGGAAACCAATTTGACAAGAAATTATATTTAATATAAGAAAAAAGAGTCGACAGTGAAGCACGTTGGAGAAAAGGAATGGGCATACCCATAAACATCTGGAAAATTACAACTCTCCATGCATATAGCAAAGCTGCTGTGGTAATCTAAGACTGAAAAAGCCACAAGTGCAAGTTTGAAGAGTGGGGTGGAGACCTGTGACACACAGAAATACTAAAAGAGACTCGAGGGAATCTGGGCAGAGCACCAGTAATGTCTGCTACATCCAGAAGGAATCTGGGTATCTATATAGACCCAGAACACAGAAGATACCAGGGCTAGAGATTGGATGCCTTAGAGTGTGGCTGCTGGGTGAAGACTAGAAAGTAGGGTAACAGAAACTGAATATAGAGAGGGTGTTATGGAGGAGAGATAACAGCCAAGGAAAGAACCAGAAAGCAAATCAGAATTTAAGGAGCAGGAAGAGAGAAAAGAGAAGTTAGTGAAAAGGTGAAAGGCAAAGGCGGAGAAAAATGAGAAGAGGTTGTTGTGAGAGAAAGCCAAGAGAAAAGAGAAATTCAGAAATGAGGGAGAAGTGGACAATGACACACGCTCCTGAGGTCAAGCAAATTCCTAGGTGAAATGAGTTCAATGGAGAAAATAGGGAGGCCAGAGGAGGAGAGGATCAACCTGTCAGGGAGTTGAAAGTTGAATGGGAAATGAGACAGAGATCCTAAGTGCCCAGTGCTCATTTACAAAATTTGTCATTGAATTGAAGGAGACAGGACTGTGGAAAAAAGGAACCATAGGTCCTTCTTGGTTCTTTGTGATTAGAGGCACACAATGTGCTTGTGAGAATTTTCAGTGATAACAGTAGACTTCATACAAAGAAGCCCATGACAGCTCTTAGCCTATACAAAATGCTGGCCAACAGGGTCTGTCAGAACAAATGATTTTGCTAATTGTGTGTCTTCATAGCCATTGCACTTTGCCCTAGAAAGCCATTATAGCTAATGTTCTGATGCTTTTTACTACTTTTGCCCACTGGACTGGTCCAAGATAATACAATTGTTTAGCACCATTCATTTTCCTATGTCCTGTCTAGAAACTCAATTCTATGTAGTTGCTGACAGAAACAAAAACGGAAAGCCACTGAAACTAAATCAGGACTGCTTCCAATTTGGTTTCTTTGAGGAGTAGGAAAGATTTTGTAATTTTAAAGACATTCTCCATCTTCAAGGAGCTCTTCCCCCAAAAAATAGGCTTTCTTTCCTACAGGGTCATGAGGAAACCAATTTATCCAGAGATCTCTGCCCAGAAGTAAGCTCCTGAGGCAGGTAAAAGGCAAGCCATTTCTTCCCCTAAATCCCACCAGGCCAATGAGATGGACCTGCTTATGGCTCAGGTTTCTCAGAAAATGGCTACCAGCCAAGCCAGTGCTGAAGGAGGAAGCTGCAAGAGCTTCCTGAAGGGAACAGGAATGGATGGTGGAGAACAAAATTGTCATATGGTTCCTGGCACACTCCCCCCTGCTCCTGGCCCCCAATTTCTCTTTCTTGAAAAACTATGAGTAAAGAGTGTTGGACTTGCCCTTGACAGGAAGTTAGAGGGAGGCAACTGCACACCTCCACCCAGAAGCCATGTATTCCTGCTGACCTTCGGGCAGGAAATTGCACTGAGGTTGAGAGCATGACTCTGGGGCAAAGCAGAATTGTTTAGAGCCCTGTATTCATCCCTCACTGTGTAATCTTCAGCAGATTCCTTACTTCTCTCTGCCTTGTTTTCCTATTTCTTAAAGAACCATTATGCCTACCTCACAAGATGGTCGTGAGGACTGAATGGGCTACTGCCAGGAACATGTTTAGCACAGTGCTAGGCCACTAACTCTTCAAGGGGAGCTAATAGGATTATTATAGAAACTGGTACAAATGGTACTTACAGAACATTGTCTCATCTTAAATCAGTTTGTCTTCTCCCTTAGGCTGGATAGTCTCTACTTACACACAACCCCCAAATCCATTTTCTGCCCTCCTCTGTGCCCTAGGCGCTGACCTCAGTAGATAGCTTCTGCTACGCTCCTTTGCTCTCTGGCTTAGTTACACCAAGATACCGCCAACAGAACCTGCCAACAGATCAGTGAGAACAGAGTTCAGTCTGCTTTGGATTTTCTGTCACTCAGACCTGAAATTAACTCAAAATAACACCTTTCTGATTTCTTGGAGATGGAAGACAGACAGAGAGGGACTTGACTATCTGGGCAAGAACCCTAGAGAGACAATTCCAAGGAGAGAAGTTAGAGATTTAGATATCCACATTCACATCAGCAACCAGAAAATAGGAAGGTTTGATTCTGCCATTTTGATCCCAAGGGCATTTGCCTCCAACCCTTCATACCTGCGGATGTTTTGGCCTCTCCACACACTCAGGAGCTGCACAGTGATTCCTCAGGACTGTGATGGTTTCTTTTTATGTCTCCATTCTCTATTGCGCGCTCTCTCTCTCTCTCTCTCTCTCTCTCTCTCTCTCTCTCTCCACTACAAATGCACTCCAATTTTATCATGGATTAGCCAGGAGGTAAATGCAAACCACCATTCTTTTATTCAAATTTATGGTAAACAATGAATGTTGATGGTTGAAAAGTCAACACAAAATGGGCAATGCCTAAAACTGTATATTGTAAAATTTAATATTGAATAAAAATGACAAAAGAACTAAATCTTCATCCCAAAATTTAGACCTGCAAAAGTAGACTCAAAAATGAATTTTGCAGAAATAACGTCCACCAAAAAAATGACAGCAAAATCAGTGCAATTTTGTATAGACAGAAAACTGATGAGTCAAATCTGTTCAATTTAAAAGGAAAAGAATTGAATCCAACAGAAATAAGTTCAGTAAAATAAAAATTAAAATTGGGGGCGACTGGGTGGCTCAGTCGGTTGGGCGTCCGACTTCAGCTCAGGTCACGATCTCACAGTCTGTGAGTTCAAGCCCCGCGTCAGGCTCTGTGTTGACAGCTCAGAGCCTGGAGCCTGCTTCGGATTCTGTGTCTCCCTCTCTTTCTGCCCCTCCCCTGCTCATGCTCTGTCTCTCTCTGTCTCAAAAATAAATAAACATTTAAAAATTTTTTTAAAAATTAAAATTGAACAAAAGAGATATGATGTAACTACATTATAAAGAAAATTGATGAAGGGATTTGCATTGGCTCTAGTGAACTCCATTTCAGGAATAGCTTCTCAATGAAAATTCATCACTGTTGTTATAGTTCTGATTACAATATTAAATGTAAAGAGTCCTTTGAATCAAAATGACCCAAGCGGAGAGGGTCCTGCATCAGTGTTACCTAAAACAACCCTGAATATACAACCTTTAGATAGTGCTAGTTGCTGCCATATCTCCAGAAATTCTCTTCCCAAGACATGAGTACACTCTACTTGTTTAAAAGCGTGGCTACATTTTTTTATAGAACCATGCACAAGCCCTGTAAAATCACAAGCCAGCATCTTGGAATTTGTAACTTGATTTTTTAAAATTCATATTCTCAAAGAGCCATTGAGCTGGAAGGGACTTTAAGAGATCATCTGGTACAAACTATCTAGGACAGATGGTGGTCTATCCCCCCTTGATCCTCCCTGGAGCATGATAGAGATGGAGAAAAATGAATAATAAGAACTAAACACTGTTGGCAGGGAAAAACAAAAGCTGTACATTTGAAATCGGGAAAAAGGGGAAAATTCCAAACAGCCATTCATAATTTCACCATTTAACTATTTTACTTCTGTCTATATAATCATTTTATGACTGGCCCACAAATGCTTTCTCAGGAATAGGACAAAATATCAAAAACTATAAAGATTTGTTATAAAAGTTATATATTCACAAAATTACTTTCATTTAAAGTATTCGGTAGTGAGAAAAGGCCTAGAATGGTGTGGGTGGCAAGTATTCTAATTCGCTTCTGGAACAGCAAGATTTTCACAACCTGTGGGGAAGATAAATGGGTAGTATTTAATAGGATTTAAAATGCATGCATGTTAGGGGCGCCTGGGTGGCTCAGCCGGTTAAGCGCCTGACTTCAGCTCAGGGCATGATCTTGAGGTCCGTGAGTTCGAGCCCCGCGTCAGGCTCTGTGCTGACAGCTCAGAGCCTGGAGCCTGTTTCAGATTCTGTGTCTCCCTCTCTCTCTGTCCCTCCCCTGTTCATGCTCTGTCTCTCTCTGTCTCAAAAATAAATAAACGTTTAAAAAAAAATTTAAAAAAAAATGCATGCATGTTCTTTGACCCCCAAAAGCCCAATTCTAAGAAAAATAAAAGTGCTAGTGCACAGGGTGGGGGGGGGGGCGCCTGGGTGGTTGAGTCAGTTAAACATCTGACATCAGCTCAGGTCGTGATCTCTTGGTTTATGAATTTGAGCGCCCCCCCCCCATAGGGCTCTGTGCTGACAGCTCAGAGCCTGGAACCTGCTTCATATTCTGTGTCTCCCTCTTTCTCTGCCCCTCCCAGCTCACGCTGTCTCTCTGTCTGTCTCTCTCTCAAAAATAAATAAACATTTTTTATTTTAAAAACTAAAAAAAATTACAATCCTGTTTATTGTTTACTATTTGTTACGGCAAAAAAAAAAAGTAGAAACAATTTGCATGTTCATCATAGGAAAGTAGTTGTATAAAGTATGATACATCTACAAATGGAAAGCGATGCCACCGGGCACAAGAATATCTTAGCTCTATCTTCATTGCCTAGAAAGAAGCCAATGACATTTTGTTAGGCATGTGAAAAGTTATAGGAAACATATGGTACAATCCCCTTTACATAAACCAACCAGAAAGCTAAGCATGAGAGACAGTATAGCTAAGTAATTAAGACTATCTGCATTTGAATGTTATGTCAGCCACACACTAGCTGTGTGACCTTTGACAAATCGCTTGACTTCTCTGTGCATCAGCTTACTAATCTATGAAATGGAGCTAATACTTATTTCAGAGGGCTATATGGATATAGCATAATATATGTCTAGTCCTTAAAAAAATACAAAACATATCCTAAGCACTACAAGAGTGTTATTTGCTATTCTTTTTTATTAGTATATTTAATGTTTATGTTATATAAGCAAAGGGCAAAATAAGGAATTGACAACCTAAATATTTAGCATCAGTTATATGAAGAGTGGAATTAGAGGGGGACACAAAGACAGTTTTAAATAAATACTTCATTTTTGTTTGAACTGCTGCAACAAGCATGTCTTACTTTGGAACTCAGATGACTGAAACTTAAAAAAAAAAAACATGGAGAATTTTTTTTTAGTCAAGTGTATCAGGTAAATCCAGAAATATTAGCACACATTTGAATCTCTTACGGGTATGAGTATGGACAGCAAAACTCCTGGAAGACTTTTGTCATGGAAAACGTGACCATCCCTTCTCCCATTTGTAAGAGTGCAAGGCCCTAAGCAGTCCCACTACCATTAACACTAACAATATGCTTGTTTGGTTACTGCCTCAACCACATTAAAATGCATTTTTGTTTCCACAAGTGCACTAAAGGTTTAACAATTTCCATTAGCACCTCTGTAAAGAGCAGTTGCAATATAAAAGGCATGTAGTATAATTATGAAAGCGTTAGACCCAATTTTTCTTTTTTCTATTACTTTTTAGTAAGCAAACTTTTATTTTATTGAAAACTCTATTATAAAGTAAGTTTGAAAGCCTAAAGCATTTTATTGCAAAACTACTCAAAATATTACCAGAAGTAGAACAAAAGTACACATTACAATTTAACTTGAAGAGACTAGGTAAATGTGCCCTTGTGACTTCTTTATATAGTTGGCCCATATTTACATAATAAAAGCAGTTTATTCATTATTCAGGCTACCCCCTTCATTAGGTTCTGTTAGAATCCTCAAGATATTTATTGAGCATTATCAGAGGAAACATTATATTTGCATTTATTATTTTTTGCTAAAGCAGTTATTGGTGGTCTTTAACACATTTAATGTAGCGGTAGCCCTGTTAAGAATTACAGACACTTAAAAGGAAATAAGACCAACCAATCACTGCTAATTTTCAGATTTCAAAAATTAGCTTTCCCTAAGCCAGTGATAAATCTGCCAGGTAATGAGCCTGGGTGGTCCCTGACCCAGTGGCATTTACATGCTGATGGGAGAGAAATAAGGAAGCATAAACAAGACCATTGCAACCTATGATGAGTGTCAGGAAGGACATACTAAGGGTTATTATGAAGGAAAGTGGTCCCAGGGGTGGGGGGGGGGGGTGGGGAGAGGAGTGTGCAATGATGACCACCAGGAGATCCTTCAAAGGAAATGACATCTGAGCTAAAACCTGAAGGGCAAGAATGAAGCAGCCAAAAAAAGGATGAGCCATTGTACAAGTCATGGTAAAAACAAGGGTAGGGTGATCTTTGAAATTAACTGTTTAGGTTAGCTTCTAATAATTATTAATTGTTACCTCTATAAAAGTGATCAGTTTAAGAGTCCAAGCTCAGCTCTTACCAATGAAGTCTAAAACATACCATTATATATTCTCAAGAAATTATTTTTAATACTTGCTGTTGCTTTTATCATTCTCAAATCAGAGAATTTTGTTCTTTAAATTGTTAATATAAATAGTTAGAAAGATAGTCACATGCAAATCACATAAAGAGGTCAGAGAAACTCCCCCAGTCCAGCCTCTGAGTTAGGAAATTTTAAGGTTAGTAGAACATGAACCACCTCTTACTGTCTGGCACCGTGGGCCCTTCCTCTGCAACCTCCCTAGCCCTCTCTCCTATTTGCCACTTCCTACTTTCCTACTCTCTCAGATTCAGCACTCACTTTTCATTTGCCACTTGACTCTGCAGACCCAATGAACTTGCTGAGTCACCTTGGATCCCAGTTTCCTCATCTGTAAAACTAGGTGGTTGGCCCAGATTACCTCTAAAGTCTCTTTCATTCCTAGCAGTTTATGGTCTATGATTCACTATCTGCAAACCCCAACTCACATGATCGGTCTTATCTCTGCCCCCTTACGCTCCAAGTGTATAGGCCTGTATGTGTCTGTGTGTCCATAGTCTGAGGATATGGGTCTGTGGGAAGGGGGGGAGGGGAATGGAAGCCGGTGCAAGGAGGAGCTGAGTGTGAGTGCCAGGGAGGTAGGAGGAGGAAGGCAAGGCCCACGTGGAGTTTGGGGTGTGGGCATGGGTGGAGTTCCAGGACACATCGATTTTAATTACTTTCTCTTTGAAAAATAAGAAGTAACATGGGGCACATGGGTGGCTCAGTCAGTTAAGTGTCCGACTCTTGGTTTCCATTCAGGTATCTCATGGTTTGTGAGTTGAAACCCCCATTGGGCTCTGCACTGACAGTGCACGCACACACACACACACACACACACACACACACATTCTCTCTCTCTCTCAAAATAAATAAAACTTTAAAAAAGGAAGTAACAAAATTTGAGTTACAAAAATTCCTCATACCATGCAAAGGCAATTTGCACACAAAGTAATACATTGATTTGTCACCCATCAGTGACAATGAGCAGTGCCAACCAGAAGTGATGATACCAGCCACGTACCCATCTTATTACATCACCTCAGTTCCTGCTGCCCACTAACTGCCTCCTTTCACAAACCAGGAAGGCAGGCCTACAGTGTCTGTTCAGGGCAGTGCAATAGAGTTGTCAACAGGATGCATTCTGGGTTTGAATCCTGTCTCTACCATTTGTTTGCTATGTGACCTTGAGCAAATCACTTCAACTCCCTGAACCTCGGCTTCCCCATCTATAAGGTGGGAACAATAATCACTTCTACTTCATAGGTTTTATGAAGATCGAATACAAAACATCTTGCATAAAACTATTTTCATTAGTTCATTCAAGTCTCAAATAGTTGCCTCCATAGTACAGATGAAGAGATTGAAGCTCAGAGAAGTTTGTAAGCTGTCCAGTCACACAGCTTCAGAGTTTCAGGGACAGGATTCCAAGCCAGGCCTTCGGCCACCAGAGCCACCCATGTGGAGCATCCCCTCCGCAAAGCCCATGTGGCAATGTGTCCCATGTGTTTTCCTGCTTCCTTTCAGTGACATCTGAGGACGTTTGAGTCACATGGCCTGCCCTATCGTGTTCACAGTGTGTGAGTAGGCGGGACGGGGGTGGGGAGCTCCTTCCTTGAGCATACTGCCAGTCTTGAATGTACACACCAAATAAATGACTAGAAACATCATGGGTTTCCCCTTTATTACCACACTTGCTATTATAGGCCTACACATATTGAAAGAGCCAGAAACTTACATCAATTATGTTAGCTGAAATAGACTTGAGGTTAGGAATCACCAAAAAAGAGATGCAAAGTGACCATCCTCAAACAGATGGTGCTAATAAACAGTGAGGGACACAGATCAGTGACTCCACAATTCCTCTAGCTGTACCTGAGAGCCCAGGTCAGCTGCCAGAGCACATTTATGGCTCTCTCTGGACTCGTGCATGGCGGTCACTGTGGTGTTCATTTACTTTGGCTTTTATCTAATTAGCCCACAGATATTATTAGGTGGTGATAATGTACTCGTACATCACGTTCTGTTTATAGGCTTGTAGTTAAGGCTGTTAGTCACGCTCCATGTGACTACAGCCAAATCTGTCACAGAGTCTAAACTGACCAATAAATCCATGTCAAGTGGAGAGAATAATTTAAGTGATAATAAAAGACAACTGGTTTAGATTTTGATTTTATTGGCAGAAGTTTCCTGCTGCCTGAATGCCATTTAACTCTTCAGGAAACAGTGCTAAGGGTCCTGAACCTTCCAGTCATAAGTGTAAAAGTGGGGATTAAAAGAGATATTAGCCTCCTGAAGACAAGAGAATTGTGAGATCTGATTTTAAATTAATAAGTGCCATCAGTGGGGGAGAAGCAACTGAAAGGATTTGAGGGGCACCTGAAGGTACATTGTGTGGCTGCAGTTACTATGGTGATGGGTTTGTTCTCCAGAAGACAGAAGCTGGAACCCAGGACGGATGTGTGCAATCAGGATGTCACTGTCTGCATGAAGCCCTTCACCCTGACCTGCAGCTATGAAGCTTCCAGGGTCCCATCAAAGGCCGTTTTGCTTCCAGCATTGTCTTGGCAGAACCAGCAACTTGTGGGCTTAATGCTGTTAAAGATGTTCCAAGTATGGTGTCTGGCCCACTCCCTCCCACAGTTAGTTACCTGGAAGGAGCAGCAAAGTGCCTGTCCACGTGTGTGAAAACAATGAACAGGAGCCCCAATGTCTTAATGGGAAGTGTGTGAACTGTTTCATAAAACTCTGCAGTTCCTGATACTGATATTCTTTCTGATTCAGGAAAACAAATGAACAAGCAAAAACATGCTATCTGGCTGATTCACAGTCCCCCTTCCATGACTGTAATGTCCAGATGACAGTATTGTGGAGTTAGTCCTAATCAGAGCCTTGAGGATCAGGAGTTAGATTCTCAAGTCAATGAGAAAGGTGGAAAATGGCAAACATTAAAAATAACTGTTGAAAATCCCTTAAACTGCAAATCACTTACAATGCACCCAGTTTTATATATTCCGTTTCACATATTTTTTTCTTTTTTTTTATTGAGAAATAATTGACCTATATAACATTATATTAGTCATCGGTGTACAACGTAACAATTCAATATTTGTATACGTTGTGGAATGATCACCACAATAAGTTTAGTTACCATCCATCACCACACATAATTACAAATTTTTTCTTTTTTTTTCTTGTGATGAGGACTTTTAAGATCTACTCTCCCAGGAACTTGCAAGTATGCAACACAGTTTTAACTATATTTACCATGCTGTACATTACATCCCCATGATTTATTTATTGTTCAGGTATTTTTATGCTTATTAAACTTTGAGAATGCTTGAGACAGATTAAAGGAAGGAATGATGCCCTGTCTTCAGTTGATTTCAGGACACCCCACTCCTAATGGTGCTGCTGGCTTCTTCCCACTTCCCAATTTTTATGGATTGGACTGCCACTGTTAAGCCCTGAGCCTCCGTTCTTATAAATCCACATTCACTTCCTCGGAGATCGAATCCAGTCTCACAACTTTAAACTTACCCACGTGCTGACTACTTCCAGATGGGCATCTTCAATGTCCCTGGACATCCCACCCAAACTCAGATCCATGTGTCCCACTAACTGCTTACTCAACACCTCATTTGGATGTTGACCTGGCATATCAAGAAAACTGAATTGCTGATCTTTCCCTACAAACTTGCTCTTCCTATGGACTCCTCTGTCTCACTAAATAATTCCATTTCAGTCACGTGAGCCCAATAACTTGTCGTTCCTAATTAGCATTTCCTACTATCTCAGGCCTTTGGGCTTGGTTTAGCTCCTTATGTGGTGGTGATCTAATGGATCAGATCTGTGTCCATGAGGATCCATGAAGACAGAGACCGGGTCTGACCTGCTCTCTGTACTGTGCCGCAAAAGGCCCGGCTCAGAACAGACACACAAGAAGCTCATCAGAGAAGGGAGATTGCTGGAGAATGAGTAACAGGTCCTTGGGATGACACTGGAACTGGACCCTCAGCATATCAAAATGGTTCATCTTTTCTTTTGCTGGTTATGAGACTGTAGCAACCAGATGAGGTATTTACCCACGTGGCACAGCCCCAAGCCCTGTCGAACCACAAGCCTTCATTTCAAAGTGCCGCCGTGTGCCTGCTAGGATTGTTCACAACAGCCCCGTCGGGTACAACTTCCAGTGCCTACCTCATCGAACATTCAGTACTTGTAAAATTGTGCTAAGAAGGCTGAATATACTGAACTAGAAATCTAAAAGATAATATCCTTGTTAACGAAGACATTAGCCTTTTTGTAGTTCTTCATAATTTTAAAAAATCTCAAAAAGCTAGATGAAGGAGAGTCATGACATATTAATGATTTCAAACGTGTGCTGGAATTGGCAGAACAGAAAGTGGCATGAATAATTCAAATAAGACACCAGTGTTTTTTTTTTTTTCCTTCTTGCAAAAGGTTGAAGCATGAAAACCAGGGAAGGGGGGCTTCCTTCTGGAAAGACAGAATCATACATTGTGTTGTCTGGCAATCTCCTTGCACTTGGCAGTTTAACGCAAGTTCAGGCAACCTAGGACATCATCTAGTCATTTGGAGGGGATTATATTGAAATCTTCTGACACCACATTTAGTTCCTTCTGACTCTGGCAGCTGCTGGGGAGAGTTAAGACTGAATGTTTGATGCCCAGTGAATTAGTCTATTTTTGAACTCAAATCTCCAAATCCTAAAGGAATGGTCACCGAGAAGAAAGGAAAGCAGGAAGCAGCACTGGGGGCAATTGGTTAGTGCAGTCTGTGCTTATCTCTACTACGCAAGGGGCGATGGAGATCGGATATGAAATGGCCTGAAAGGAAGCTCGGAGTCCGGTTGATGACTGTGAGTAGGCCGGGAGTAAAAGCCGACACGGCTACCTTTTTGCTTTAATACCTTTTCTCCGTTGTCTTTTTACCTTAAACCACTTTTGAAAACATAGCTATAGTGCGCTGAAGAAGAGCAAAGTCTGTTTCAGCTGTGCATAGATTCTTATGACTGGATATGTCTGAGTGAGATGGAATTTCTGCTAGATCTATATGATATATATTCCATACACACACACACACACACACACACACACACACACACATCTACACATACATATAGTGTATACATGCACACATAAAATGAATGTATTTTAACAGTGCAGGAAAAAAAATACCTTAAAAGAAAATTGCTGTGAGTGTGCTCAAGGCTGAAATTAATGAAGAATAAGGATTTAAGAGATTAGAGTAAGACTAAACCTCAGGAAGATCATGAATTTAAAGTTTTCTTTCAGAGTTTCAGTAGAGAAGATAAATCAATAGGTACTTGAATCAATCCATAAATTATCTGCTGCAGGTTGTCTTTTAGACATTGGCCCAGAGAGATTAAAACAAAAGGAAAATTAGAGAAATCAGCCCACAGGATCAGGCAGCAGTCTGCAGCCTAGGAAAGGATAATCCATCCGCCCATCCACCCACCTATCTGTCCATATACTGAGTGTATACTAATGTCAGGCACTGTGCAAGATATTGTGGATTTATAATAAAACTCAGAACTGCTCACTTCCCTGAGCTCTCATCCCAGTTGGGAGCGGAAGCAAGCAAGCACAGAATCTGGTTGCCATTCACTGAGCTGTGACGAGGCAGGAGTAGAGGGCTCTAGGTAAACAGAGAGTGGACAACCATTATTCACTAAAAAGCCATCTGAGATTTCAGACTTTCAAGAGTCAGAATGCAGCTCCTTTCTGTAAGGATTAAACTACATGAAAGCTGAATTTGCTAGTCTAGTTCCTTATTTACACTACATAACTTATATAATACTTTCTACATGTTTTAGAGGCACTTCCCAGTAAGTATCTCTCCACATATTAAGAACTGAAATAAATACCTAATTCTCAAGCTCATGCCCAGCTATGTACAAATTATAGGAATAAATTTGTTAAACACCTTATGTTTTGCTGAAAAAATGACTATGCTCATAATCAAATAATATTTGCAGATTTTTAAATTAAGCACCTATTATGTGCCAAGCCTTGTGCTAAGAAGTTTCACATACCTATACAGCAAAAATCCTGTAAGAAAACATTGTTATTCCTATTTTACAAAAAAAAAAAAATTATACACACATACCTATATACCTTTAGGAAGACTAAGACTTAAGCTCTGAGCTTCTAGTTTCAAGTCGTTATTATTATTATTATTATTATTATTACTACTACTACTACTCTTATTATCATCTTACCATCATCATATATATGATAATGTGTATTACAGATACATACTTTAGTCACTAAGACCTTGCAACATAAGAATAAATATGGCAAGTATTGTTAGTCTAAGAAGACATGAAAGAGTACTTAATTCAGGGTGACCTATAAGTGAAATGTGTCTTGTTAGCCAGCATAGTATTTTGTTTAGTTGAATTTGAATTTGAATGTTTCTCTTTGGTGTGTGTGTAGGGGACGCAGGAGCAGGGTGGTGAGGCAAGATGGCTGCAGGTTTCCAGGGCACCCACTCACAGCCTGGTCCTAAAGGCTTGGAGTTAATGTTCCCTGAATCCTGGTACAAGCCCTTCCTTTTATGAGTGAAGAAAAAATGCCCAAGAAAGTTAATTCCCTTCCCAAAGTCACAGCATTCAATGGTTCAATGGCCCTTGTTGGAGGACTTTGACATGTAGATATGGAGATAACCTAAGTCACATGAACCACATGCAAGCACCGCGACCAGGCAGCCCTATTGGGCTCTGACCCGGCAGGCATCAGAATCATCTGAGCAGCTTTTGTTTATTTGTTTTCTGATTTAAAAAAAACAAGAGGTCACTCTGCTTTTCACTGGGGAAAAAAAGTAATAATGCACTTGTTTTAAAAGAATCAAACCATTCAAAAGGGTATAATCAAAATCCTAGTCTTCTATCCTCTAGGCCAAAGCTGTTAATAATTGCTTTGTATCCCTCTGAAAATTTCGAACACACAAAAAAGTAAAAATACATTTTTATGTCTTCTCCACTTCTTTGAAAAGAAATGATGCCCACAATGTTTTTATTCTTTCACTTATTGCATCTGGTGAATAATTATAAGGTTCTATGGCTGTACATATGGTTCTACCTTACTCTTCTAAAGACTGCATAGTACTTCACTTATTGGAAATTCCATAATTAACCAATCCCCTATAGACAGATATTTAGGTTATTTCTAATATTTCATTGTTATAAATATATTTGCAATATATCTTTGCCTATGTATGTAAATATATTGGTAGGATAACATCTTAGAATTTCTGAGTGAAAGGAAATAGAACTTTTAAAAATATTCTGATGGAGATTTCTAAATTGCCTCACATTAGTGTGCTGACAGCAGTCTGTACCAGCTCACAAAAGCCAATTGTTAAATATGCAAGCATCTTGTGAGCCAGTTGTTAAGCTTATGACTTGAAATCAGTGATGGTGGGGGCATTTATATCATGAAAATCTGGGCATTTATTTATTCATTCATTTATGGCAAACAGTTTACCAGCACACCACTTCCTAGAAAGATAATTAACACTCATTTGGGGAGAGGGGTTTTTCATGGGTGAGGCCCAATCCCAGACCTACAGAATCAGAGCATCTATTGATGGGAACAGAGAATCTGGACTTGTAGAGACTCTCTGGTGGGGGTTCAGTGTAGGCCACCTGGAAACAATGGTGAGGGAACCCTAGTGGTGTTCAGAGAAGGGGAGGGTAGTCAGAAGAAGCTTTCTGGAAAAGATACTAAACTGGAACTTGAGGACTGTTTAGGAGTTGGAACACAATGGATTCTAAAGATGATCCAGGTGTGGGAGGTGTTTTCTTCAAATATATGAAAAATAGACTTGCTGGAAACAGAGGTCACACATGGTGAGGGGTTTCTCTCACTCAGCTATTCCCACAGCCATCTGTCTTCTACTTTTTGTTAGGGCTCCCCTCAGAACTCTCCCCGCTAGTCCTACCAACTCACACACTCACATACACACCCCAAGGATGACACAAGCTTTTACCTCTCTCCCCACCTTCAAAATCCTACCTCAGATCTGATTAAGTTTAAGTAAATGACCTCAAGGGCATTAATATAGACTCACACCAAGGGGGCCATGTCTCTGGGTTAGGTCCTGAGCTGTACATCTCCCTAGAGACCTAGAAGTCTTGGAGGTCAGATAGGGTTTTTCTGACCAAGAATATCACAATGACAAAAAAAAACCTCACTCTCCATCCCCATCTTCCAACAGATCTCAGGGGGGTCTCATCTGAGAGGCTATTATAATCTTTCTACCCACCACACCCATCCCCCACAACACTGCTCTGATGTTGTTTTAGCTAGGGGTGGAAAGGAGACCAGCTGATACTAGGTGTAGATTAAAGCAACACAATTCAATGAAAAGTGAAAATTCCATTGTCTAGGTCATTCTACTATTTTTCTTTTTATTAGATGACCATGTAGTTACACAGATTCAGCTAACCAAAGAAGCAGTTTGGAATGGTAGTATGGCACATAGATTCTAGAGATGGACTGAGCTCCTATCTCAGCTCTGCCATTTATTAGCTGCTTGACTTCAGGTGCGTTGCTTAACTTTCGTGTACCTCAATTTCCTCATGTGTAAAATGGGAATAATAATATGTACAATAACAATATGTAATATCTCAAGGTTGTTTTGTAAGGCTTAAATAAGGTAATATATGTATAGTATATGATACACACATATCTATCACTTAGAGCATTAATTACTTACTGTATTAATTAATTACTTCTGTATGCTATAGCTATTTTGATTGTTTGGACAAAGTCTTTCAAATATCAATTCTCCACCTCAGATCATTTCCCTCTAGATGGACAAATCCTGGGACAGGAAAATTAAAGCTAGTTTCATTGCAACAGGAGGAATATATACTATATGATAGATGAGAGAGAGAGAATAGATAGAATGCTTTAATCATATTTTTCCAGCAGTCCCTTGCTCACAAAAAAACACATCAAAATTATTCACTTCAACAAGCTACAGTGGGATATAAGGTGCAAAAATAATTGCTTCAGACCTCAATTCTGACAGACCTTGTAAGAGTTTCCCTTACTTTTAAAATCACTAACTCGGTGTGAAAAAAAACAAAGTTTAAATTGGGCAGAGTCTCCTATTCCATCATTTGAGCTTTATTTGCTTTTCTGTTTTCACTTGACCCATATGAAGGGATTTAATAGAAGCAATGGGAGCCAAAAAGGGTAATAAGGCACTAACTGACCAGGAAAACTTGCACAGAAACTGCAGGAGAAAGGGCATTTCATTCATCTCTTTCCTGATCAGCACTGTGCCCTTTCCCCAGAGGCAAAGTCACCAGGAGAGAAATGAGTCTCTGGCTGAGTGTGGGTGGAGAGTGGAGAGACCTAGAATCTATTTTATATTTACTTATATTGATATACACTGACTCAATATCACATCTGTGGTTCCATCGTTAATAATATAGCAGTTACGTTTCCTTATTTGTTTCTTACAAATTAGGGTATTTTTAAGGCGTATAATGACATAATATAAAAAATGTACTAAACCATCCCAAGTGTTGAAAAAAAAGTGGAGCCATAGTTTATTTTTGTATTTATGTTAGTGGAGGAGGTAAAATCCCATTTAATGAAAAGCTACATGTTGTAGAAGTGTATATATTAACATTAACAAATTCAGTGCAAGTTCCCTAATTTACATTTACTGGAGGAAACCTAATGCCAATGAGTGAAAATTGCATTATGGCCTCTTGTCAAAGAAGTGTGTTTTGTGACAGGGGAAGGTGTTGCAGGCAAAAGGAAAGGTGTTCAGAGACCTATAGACTAGAAGGAGCACTGTGTATTTATTAGAGGAACATAAGTTCTAGGTGGGTGGGGGAGAGTGGACAAACTGCGAGAAGAAAAAATAAGGTTTGTGATAGTTAATTTTATGTGTCAACTTCATTGGCCGAAGGGATGCCCACATAGCTGGCAAAACATTATTTTTGGGTGTGTCTGAGGGCATTTCTGGAGGAGATGAGCATTTGATTCAATAGACTGAGTAAAGAGATTGCCCTCACCAATGTGGGTGGGCGTCATCCTCTAGTTCACAGAAGGGCTGACTAGAACAAAAAGGCGGAGGAAGGACGAACAAATCCCTCTGGTTTGAGCGCAAATGTTCATCTTCTCCTGCCTTGGGAAATAGAACTTCTGGTTCTCGAGCCTTCAGACTCTAGGACTTACACCAGCAGCCTTCCCTCTCTTTCCCTAGCCCTGCTCTGAATCATGTCACCAGCTTTTTTGGTTCTACAGCTTGTAGACGGCAGGTTGTGGGACTTCTTGGCCTCTATAACCATCTGAGCCAATTCCTATAATAAATTCCCTCTTATATCGAGTAGTCCTTCCCACCTTAATGCGATTCCACGTTCCCCAGCTTCAGTTACCAGCAGTCAACTAAGGTCCAGAAGCAGATGATCCTCTTTCTGGTGTATATCGTCGGAAAGTCAGTAGTAGCCTGGCACTGTGTGACAATGCCTGTCATTCGCCTCACTTCATCTCATCACTAGGCATTTCATCATCTCACATCATTATCATAAGAAGGGCAGATACAGTCCAATGAGATGTTTGGGGGGAGGAGGATATTCACATAACTTTTATTACAGTATATTTTTATTCTTGTTCTATTTTTGGTATTAGTTGTTGTTAATCTCTTACTGTGCTAAATTTATAAATTAAACTTTATCACAGGTATGTATGTACAGCTGACCCTTGAACAACTCAGTTTTGAAATGTGCAGGTCCACGGCTTTTTTGTACGTGGGTTTTGTTTGATAAGTACAGTATAGTACTGTAAATGTATTTTTTCTTTATCATAATTTCCTTAATAACATTTTCTTTCCTCTAGCCTATTTTATTGCAAGAATATAGTATATATTGAATCATTATACTGTGTACCTGAAACTAATATAACACTGCTAGTTATACTTGAGTTTAAAATAATAAATAAATTGATTTTTTTAAAGAATATGGTATATAATACATATACAAAATATGTGTTAATCACCTGTTTATGTTATCACATCTCATCAACAGTCAGCTATTAGTAGTTAAACTTTTGGTGATTCTAAAGTTATATGTGTATTTTTTTTTTAATTTTTTTTTTAAGTTTATTTATTTTTTAAACAGAGAGAGACAGAACATGAACGGGGGTGGGTCAGAGAGAGAGGGAGACACAGAATCGGAAGCAGGCTCCAGGCTCTGAGCTGTTAGCACAGAGCCGGACAGGGGGCTCGAACTCATGGACCGCGAGATCGTGACCTGAGCTGAAGTCGGATGCTTAACCGACTGAGCCACCCAGGCGCCCCAAGTTATATGTGTATTTTTAACTGCACAGAGTGTCATTTCCCCTACCTCTGCATTGTTCAAGGGTCAACTGTCTAGGAAAAAACATAGTATATACGTGATTTGCTGCTGTCTGTAGCTGCAGGCGTCCACCGGGGGTCTTGGAACACATCCCCCACAGATTTATATCCTGTTGGCTCGGTTGCTCTGGAAAACTCTAATACAATACAGAGGGCACCTGAATGTGCATCGTGAGCAACTGGGTGTACAAGTGGTCCTCAAAGTGTGGCTAGTATCATCAGCATCCCCTAGGAACTTGTTAAAAATGCACATTCTCTGCCCCATCTCAGATCTTCTGAATCAAAACCTTGGGGTAGGAATCAGCAGTCTGTGTTTTAACAGAGCATCCAGGTGATTCTAGTACTTTGATTCTAATGGTTTGAGAACCAGGAGTATAGATTATACTGAAAGGTTTAGCCCACACATTGCAATCGGCTGGGAAGCTTTAAATACAATATCTGATCCCCACCCCAAACTAAATCTGGGAGTCAGGTTCTGGCGTTGGTATTTTCTGAAAGCTTGCCGGGCAATTCTAACATGGAGCCAGGGTTGAGAACCACTGCCTCAGACTAACATTTTGTAATCTGTAACATAATCCTAGGGAAAGTTTTACTCTCAGAGAAAATTCATTGATAACCATCGCTCTTCTACTTTAAGCCTTAGTAACTTTGATCTGTAATTAACATCACGCATTTTCTAAAGGCCAATACTAAATTGTCCATGCCCTTGGCAAGCATGTTTCTTTCCATGACTCTCAGTAACAGAAAGTCCTTTTAGCATAGATAGCATGAGGAAAACTTCAGTTTAGCACAGACTATATTATCAACTGAACAGTCAGAGAAATGGATCCAAAGTAACCAGATTTTTAAAAATTGAGTTTACAAAATGATTATTTACGGGGGAGGGCTGTGAGAATGGGAAGAGGGGGAAGTGGTAGGGAAAGGAAGAACACAAATAAGTATCCATTAAGAAAGCTAAACTTTCATACTTTGCCTTATGAGCTAAAGAAATAAAGTAGTCATGGTCTCTTTGATCTAACAGCTACTTCTTTTAAATTTCCGATATCACCTTCACTTTTTATAAATCCTTGGACACTTCTTAAGTGGGCAACCTTTGATAATGAAAACTCCCTTGGATTGAGCAGTTACAGTGCCATCAGACCTTGGTGGGGGACAGCATAGGTTCTAAAGATAGTATATAAATTGAAAATCAGATAGTCACAAATACCTTTGAACATCCTTTAATAGCTGCGATACAAGAGGCACATAAGAAACAAGTCCCTATGAGATCAGCTTGTCACATCTCCAACCCCAGGTTCCTCTGAGCTCAGGGAGGGGGATGGCATTTCTCTCTGTGTCACCCATGGACGAGATGCTTGCTCAGAAGTGCCTGCCCCCTGCACTTTGTGTTGGTGTTTTACATGCGTTATCTTTTTAAATCTCCATCACAATCCCATGATGCAGCTACTATCATTAATATGTTGTTATTATCCCTATTTTCCTATTTTACAAATAAACTGAGATTTGGAGCCCAGCCTACGTAATGGAGCCCAGGTTAGGTTACAGCGTGTACAACCATAGGACTCAGATCCATGGTTTCTCCATAGCAGAACCAATTTTAAAATTATTTTTCTTTAGTGCAGTCTTTTTACCCTCATCTCGTTTCCAGTAACAAAAAACCTCTTCTGAGCAATTAATTATGATCCCAGCAAGATTGTTGAGCCAGTGCTATGGGATCGAGGCAGAACTCGGTCCCTGCCCTCCCACACTATTCCAGGAGTAGCTCTCAGAAGAGCCTGTGTTCCCATTTTGTATTAGCCAAATATATATAATTATATCTCAATAAAGCTAAAAAAATAGAAAAAAAATAAAAATAAGCCAGACATTGGACACTCTTATAAAATCCTCTCCAACCCCTTCTTGGTGGTCTCCAGAGAAGGGAGCCCAGGATGAAAGGGCTGACAGGTCACATATACAAGCATCCCAATGTGAGGCTTTGGAGGAAGAAGCAGTGGATAATGCCAATAGTTTAAAAAGTTATCACATCCCTTCTTAGCATCCCCAGGCTCAACTGGAACCTTCTTTCCTTTCTGGTGAGAAAACAGACTCTGTGAAGGGGCAGACATTTCCAATTAATGCCCAAAATAAAGCCAGAAGAAACTCGAAAGAGTTTCTGAGATGATTGATTGCCTGCTCAGTTTAGCATCTCCCAGGGCCCATTCTCCTCCTCTCCCTGCCTCCCAGCCTCCGTGCTACTGTGCAGAGGGAGCAAACAGGGCTCTCCTCATTGCCCACATTTCCTAAGACTTTAATCTAGAGCAGGGAAGAAGAATTTTGCTTGGAAGAGAAACAGAAGCAATGAAATACCTCCCTGTTCCACAGACACTTCCTCTTCAAACAACTCAAGTCCCAGTCAGTAGTTAATTGATGAAAAGCAAAGAATTGTATGAGCCCAATTAAACTCTCTGAGCTGCTGCACACAGATGTGCAGGTTGCACACTGAGCAACTCCATACATTGCAATGTGAATGACATCCCCTGGAGTTGTGTAGTACATAATCTGCACAGCCATATGTGGCAGCCTTGCCAACTGTCCCTGAGGCTATCCCAGACCTGCTTGATGTAGTATCAAGCTTGCAGGCATGGAAGCCAGCTGGCCAGGTTCAAATCCCACTGAATTTGGGCCAGCCGCAGAATCGTTTGTTTCTTTGTCTGTAAAATGGGGATGAAATGTTGCCTGCCCACGATCAGGCTGTGAGCATATGTGGAATAGTGGTGATGGTGTGCTTCGTATAGCATCTGGTTCACAGTAAGCCTTCAAGAAATATTAGTTCTAGTTACTGAACCCCAGGTGGGGAGCTGAAGCTTGTGGCTAGGATCAAATTCTGCAGTTACACACTGAAATGTCCAAAGAAGCATGCATTAGGAGACAGGGCAGGGAAGCCAGGATGAGGAGCCTTCTGTAGAAATCCTGAGAAATGGCCAGTCTGCGCTCTTGACCCTTTGTAAGGATCAGGTTCCACCCCCTCAGGCAAGACTTTGCTTTCTTTTAAGTATTTATTTATTTTGAGAGAGAGAGAGCTGGGGGGGGGGGGGAGAGAAAATCCCAAGCAGGCTCCAAGCTGTCAGCGCAGAGCCCAGCATGAGGCTCAATCTTACGAACTGTGAGATCATGATCTGATCTGAAATCAAGAGTCAGATGTTTAACCAACTGAGCCACCCAGGTGCCCCTGCTTTTTTTTTTTTTTAAAGCATTACTCTTTGCAACCAGTGGGGAGACATTGTAAAGTAATAGCTATTAGGTTGACAGTAGTTTTACTGCAAATGCAAAAGGGACCCGTGTATATGGTAGCCTCTTGATTCACCCCTACATGGATGACCAGGACATCCAGTGTTCTGGCCAGGCTGGAGCTTCGGGCCACAGACCAGTGTGTGTATGTGTGGTGGGTGGAAGGGTGAGGGATGAGCTGGCATAGGTAGTGAGCATGGGGCACAGGGACCAAAGTACTAGTCGTTTGTTGGTTAGCTCCTGGAAGGAAGGAACATTTGAAATGTTGAGTCTCAGAAGCAGGCACAAAACCACAATGACCTCCAGAAGGAAGGGATAGTGGAGTCTGGCTTGAGGAAGAGGAGAGCTGGGAAAATAGAGCCTGGAGGACTCCCTTAAGGCAGTGCTTTTCCAACTTTTCAAACCATGACCCATGGTGAGAAATCTATTTTACATCACATCCCAGTATACACATATACACATATAACTAAACGTAACTTTCACAAGATGGTGCTTACTCATAACGTATGCTGCATTCTGATATTATTCCCATTCTACTTTATTTTCCAATGCTGTTTTATATGTTTCAAAGACACTGTTTTAATGGAAAATATGGCCCTTTTGTGGGAGGCGGGGGTACCTTGGGTCCAAGATAGTGAGAGAGAAGGTTTATTTGAATAGATGCTTAGTAATGGCAAAGGGCTTCAGGCTACAATGTGGCAGCAAATGTTGGGCTGTAGGCAATTAAATCAATGAGACCCCTTTAGACTAAATCTTCTTTGCATCCTGCATGCCTGGCACAAAGTTGGCATTCCAAAAAAACTTATCTTAATGAAACTTGACCTGTCTTAACTAAACTGAAATTGGCTTCCTCAAGTATATTTTAGTGGCCTCAATGGAACTTTCAGCAGTTGGAGGAGTGAATGGATGGAGTGTCCCATTATCGTCCTGTCTGTTCTCACCTGGGCCTGCCCAAGGACCTTGATGACAGAGATGTCAAGTTTGCGTGTGCTGGTGTGGCCTGGAGTACTGGGCTTCTCTAAAATACTGTCTTTGGGATGTTCAGAACCCGGCAGTTCCCATCAGCTGGAAAGGGCTAAGTAGCTATTTAAAATTGTTCAGGTGACTAAATGAATTTTCTAGAAACTCTTTCCTTAGACTCCTTCTCTCTTTCCTCTCTCTGCAGAAGAGAACTTCTTTCTTCCTTTTCCTCCCTTCGTCTCATTAGACTTTTTCAATAAAAAAGTTACCATGCTTTTTTTTTTTTTTTTTACAAGCAAGCATGAGTGCTCTGGCTGTTCCAGAATACTAATGCTTCCCTAAGAGAAAAACATGTTCATGAGACAGCAGGGTCTACCCTGGCATTTGCAGTTTCCATCCCAAGCAATGCAGTCCTGCTTCTTCCCTCAGCCCTTTCCTCAGTGCTCCCAGAGGACCTGAGCTTTCATCCTGGGTTCCCCCCTTTGGGAGAAGAGGCTGACCCGACCAGAGTTCTCCCTGAAGGAAGGGCTGCAGTGGGGTGCCGGGAGGGCAAGCTGTGCCTGAACCCCAGCTCCTGGCATTTCCTTTCTTCTTCAAGAGAAGTAGGATAATGATGAATATCTTGCAGTGATGTCGTAATGCTAAGAAGCAATGTATATAAAACGAAGGAGAGCGTGAGCCTCATGGAGATGCTCAGAGTTGTAGTGGTAGAAGTAGCAGTAGTTTTGTTGTTGTGAACATGATCAGAGTTATAGTGCGTTTGTTCTTAGATGGACCCAAAGGAAGCTAGGGTCATTTTGATTGCAACCAAAAAGGAGCTGGGACTTATCACTGTCATCACTCTCGTTAAGTGTTTGTGAGTTGGCCTTCGGCTCACAGCATTCATTAAGAGTATTAGAGGCAGTGTCCATCCAGTAGGAAAGTCTTTAAGATGGATAACATGGGTGTGAAGTGATAGCACTCTGTGTAATGATGGGAAGTGAGGAGATCACAGGAAGGAGGAACAGGGCAACTGGCCTTAGTGGTGACAGATTTTAGGCACAGATCTTCTCTGTTCTACTAGATTAAGAGCCCTCTCACCCCATCCAGGTCAGAGGCTCAGTTTCATTTGTCTTCAAATTCTTCCTACCCCCTCCCCGTGCTCAGCTCCATACACACAACAGGAATTTTACAAAGTTTAGTCAGATGGGTAATTACAAGTATTAGTCAACCCTACAACACTGCATCAGATGCCCAGGTTGTTTTAGCACATTCTTGGTGATGGAGGGTAAAGAGCAAACCCTGAGGCCCTTTTCAGAGTTAACTCACTGTGTTTTGTCCTCGAGCTGTGGGAGGAAGCAGTGGGTGAATCTTTTCAAGTCAGTGTTGGCAAGAGGCATATGGGAGCAAGGTGGTGCCTGAGCTTGTCATAAGTGAACCTGTGAATCAGTGTCTATTGCAGGCAACTAACTCCTTGCTCAGGGGCTCTCTAGGGAAGACAGATATATCAGACCACAAATTCTGAACAGCCAAAGAAGCATTCACCTTGAGGGAGGATGTCGACCAAAACTCTTAAGAAAATGATCTGACATAGGGAAAGCTTGTATCTGGAAAAAGGACTCAATGCTCCACTTGTGGGGAAAATCTTGGTTGTGCATCTATTTGCATTTCTATGGATTAGAACATTCCAGGTAGGGGCGCCTAGGTGGCTCAGTTGGTTGAGCATCAGACTCTTGATTTCTGCTCAGGTCATGACCTTGGGATTCGTGAGATCGAGCCCCGTGTCAGGCAGGCTCTGTGCTGACAGCGTGGAGCCTGCTTGGGATTCTCTCTCTACTCTCTCTTCCCCTCCCCACCTCGTGCTCCCTCTCTTTCTCTCTCAAAATAATAAACAAACTTAAATAAAAACATTCCAGCTATTAAAATCTTTAGGTCTGCTTAATAAACCCATGACAAAGAGAAGCTCAGGTGCTTCTTGGTAATTTTCAGCATCCTCAAAGTTAGACCTCAGAGCCTGAGTGTGCCTTTGTTTTCATTTTTCAACTAATCACACTTTTTTTTTTAATTTAAAAAATTTTTTTTTAATGTTTTATTTATTTTTGAGACAGAGAGAGACAGAGCGTGAGCAGGGGAGGGGCAGAGAGAGAGGGAGACACAGAATCCAAAGCAGGCTCCAGGCTCTGAGCGGTCAGCACAGAGCCCGATGCAGGGCTCGAACTCACAAACTGCGAGATCATGACCTGAGCCGGAGTCGAATGCTCAACAAACTGAGCCACCCAGACGCCCCTCAACTAATCACACTTAAAAGAGCACCTTCACTGCTCTTTCACAAAATATACCAAATTTCAGTTGGATTTAAACAGCCCAGAAAACTCTCCAGAGAGAGACCACCCAGGGCAAGGTGAATGCTTCCTTTTGCTATCCAGAATTCGTTGGAGGGTTGATGAAAACTCACCATGAATTATTATTTCTGCTATTCTAAGATGCTCTTTTCTTTTTGATTCACAATTTAATGTTTCTTGTATTAGTATAGGTTGGATATTTTTTATGTATAGCCAATGTGTTTGGGTTGTTGTTGTTGTTGTTTTTTCAGAAAAAAAAGAAGCTACCATTAAGCCAGTGGAGTACCATATTTGATGTTATCTTAGAATTAAGGCAATAGGACACTTCACTGCTTCCTCTAAGAACCTACAGCACAATGTGCTGTGCACGATCCTTGAGTTACTACTGAGTCCCTCCCAAACAGCCCCATCCTCCCTGGGGTCCTGGAGTAATGCAGAGATGACACATCACTGAGACACTTCGGGATAGCATATGCTGCCCAGAACTAGTATATAGTTTGTGGATCCAAGTGCAGAATGAAAATATGGGAACCATTGTTTAAAAATTATTGAGAATGCCCACAGAGTGATAGCAGAGTGTTAAACCAAGTGTGGGCCCTCCTGAGCATGGGGCCCATGCAACTGCACAGATCCCATGTTCATAACACCAGCCTGCTCGTGGCAAAAGGAGCAGGTTGTGCTGAGCTTTGAACACTGTACAAGTTCTCACACTTCCCAGAAGCCCTCCCTCACTGACACTTCAAGCTTTCCCCAATCTCATGCCCACACTCTGGTGCAGCGTACTAATTCTCCATATGTCCAACTAACCCGGTCTGTCTTGAGGAAGAGTGCTGAGAGTCTTGTGGGCATAGTGAAGCCTCAGAAGACCTCCCGGCATGGATCTGATAGCATAGCCCCAACTCTGAGCCCTGGTCAGTTTGGGCTTCTTCTCATTGATTCCCCTTCTTGTTCCTCTTTCTCTTTTCCCCAGTCCAGGGTCTTCTTAAAACTAGCATCCCTGTTCCATTCTGTCAGGCACTTCTTTCTCTCTATCCCGTGTTCAAACCAGTTTATTCCATAAACCAGCCTTCAACAGTACACTCAATAAAGATTTTCCACCTGAGTAATTGATCTGCGAGTCAGAATTCTTGTCTGTGGGAACCGTAATATGGTTTGGTGTATTACCAAGTTATTAGATGAACTTCTGAGCCAGCCTTCATTTATTTGGAGCGTGGTGCCGAGTGATGCCTAAGCTTTCTTCTGCTGGCAATGGACTTTCATTGCTCCCCATGAAATGATTACTATTAAGTCATTGTCTTAACTCAAACTAATGCATTTGCAATCACATTTTTTTTTCTTCTGAGACTACGACTTTGATTTAGAAAATGCTTTCAAAACCCAGGACTTTTTTGGAGAGACAGTGTTAGGGAATCAAGAGGCTGAGAAATACAAGAAGCTAGTTTTTAGCTGATTCCATTTTCCCAGCAATCCCCAGGCACTCCCCTGGGAGGGGGTGACATGCAGTCCCACACCAAGAAAGTTCCTGGTACCAAAAAGGATGTGTGATCCTATCAACTAATTGGTTGACTCCGTGAAAATTGTTCAAAACAATCCTTTTTTGACAACTCAGGCCTGACCAGGTACATTCCATAGTTGGGGATAATTGGAATCGTAGATGTCCCTAAAATCTAATATCTCACAAGGACTCCAGACTTGAACTTTGAAAAATTATTAGCCGTTGCAGAATGCTCTCATGCTGCTGCAATGGCAAAATTTCCTTTTCTGAATCTATTTTATTATATGCTGAGTCTGCAGGCATATCATTCCTCACAGAGTTGTGGAGATGATTAAATGAACCAATGTGTATAAAGTGCTTGGCATACTTCTTGGAATATAGTAAGCACTCAATAAATGTTAGCTGTTATTATGATATGCTCCTTTACTTTGAAATGACTTTAATTGCTATAACAACCAGGATACATTGAGTCTTTCTACTGTCGTGCAAGGCAGTCTCTTCACATGAGTGCTGATGTTTACACGTTAATTCATTTTCTAGCTAAGAAAAGAGTTGGCTTTGAAGACCGACATATTTGGATTCAAAGTCCAGGTTAGCTACTTTCTATGAACAGTGATTCTTACCTAGGGGCAATCTTACCCCCAAGGGCCTAATTCCTAGTGTCTATTCCTAGCATATCCAGCAGGTGAGCCAGACACAACAACTGGGAATCCAGGCAGTCTTTGAATGTCAAGGCCAGACTCATAGGTCTTTCCTGTCCATGTATACCAGGACCCTGAGCCACTGTCCTTAAATATAGAGTCAGGATTCAAATCTTCAGAAAGAGTACCTTTCAAAAGTATCTTCAAAATCTATATAAAAAACAAAATTTGAATTGAGAGCAAGATAAAGATGGAGGAATTGTATATATTTAAGCAAGACCACTGGCCAGTGAATAGAAGCCTACCCAAACACCTAATTCCATAGGCTGGGCAGGTTCCAATTAGGATATGACTCAGGGGTACCTGAACCCACTGGGACATGCCCAAGTCTCCTTAGCCATGATAGCTCACAAGGTAGGAATGGGGATCAGGGAGGGACAATGAAGTGCCACAGTGGTAACAGGGTCTGCAGAGCTCAAGTTTGGGAGCAACTTTGCTCCAACAGCAGCCGAAGGGGAGAGGAAGACACTATAGACTAGATGGGTTTGTGCTTCAGGGAGTGTGTGCTTTAGGGCAGAAGTCAAGATGCAGAAAACAGTACCAAGGCAGCTGATTTGTATGCCTTTAGATGTGCAGAAGCAGAAATGTTGAACTTCTTAGTTTGACATGCTTGTGTTATGTCCTGTATGAGACTAAAAGACTGTTAAGCTTATAGAGCACAGTTTCTTTATGCTCTGAAAAATCCTGTTTGTTATGGCCAAGAATAATGGGGAAGAGGAGAGTGGTATATATTGGATTACATAGTCCCTGTAAGTTAAGCAAAAGTGTAGCCACAGACATATTCCAATGCTTCCCTAAAACACTAATATATAGTTTGAATGTGTCAAAGGATGACACCACCCCACTATGATGATGAGTACATAGCGTATGTGTGTGGCACATCATGGTCTTTGTTCTTCACACTCTAAAAATAGTTACCCTAAGTAGGAGGGACACAATGTGCATCACTCTGAGATCTTTGGGGGCTGTCCCAGCAAAAACAGGAAACTGCCATTGGGCCTGCATGAACTTGCCCTACACCATAAGTTTGGCTAGAACTATGTGTTTGGGCAGGTTTGGTGAGGGCAGTTCAGGAATGCTGACAGCCCTAGACAACTTCACTTGTGAATTAGTGCCAGTTTTACTTTCATAAAACTCCTCCCCCACACACCTATCCCTCCTACTTGGAAATTAAAACCTATCCAAAGAGAAGTGATGCCTGCCCACTCTTGTTCATGGCAGAAAACTTGGAGTCAAATCTGGGCTTAGAAGTATGCATTAATATTTACATATGGGGGTACCTGGGTGGCTCAGTCAGTTAAGTGTCCAACTTTGGCTCAGGTCATTATCTCGTGGTTTGTGGGTTTGAGTCCCACATCAGGTTCTGTGCTGACAGCTCAGAACCTGGAGCCTACTTCAGATTCTGTATCTCCGTCTCTCTGTGCCCTCCCCTGCTCGCACTCTCTCTTTCTCTCTCTCTCAAAAATAAATAAACATTAAAAAAATTAATATTTACATATGGAATATAAGCACTGCTATGGATATGAAAGGGCACCAGGATCTAGAAGGATTTACCCTTTACAATTCTTCCTCTCAAAAATAGTCTTCCTAAGGAAACAGATGGTAGCTTCTTCTTATCTACGTCGAAGTTCGAGAATAGTCAATTACTCAGATTATTATGCTGAAGATAAACAGTGTTATTCTATTCAGTTCTTCAAATAATCTTCTATTTAAATCATAGCTAATTACTATTTAGCAAATTAGACTCATTGAGCACTTCAGAATTGTCTATTTCGCTGTCAAAATGAAAGCTTTAGGGAGCCCTTATTGGAAGAAGCTTTTTTTCATTATATAGAATATTATCTAGTTGGTCTGAACCCGCAACAAAGAAATATTTTTGGATCCCTTAAAACCAACCAACAAACAAACAATACAAATCATTTTTGAAACTTCAAGTCTTCAAGTAGACATTCCTTTCCCACATGGTGTTTCCTGAGTAAAACAGAAGGACCTTGCAGGTATCTCTAGCTGTGGGCAAGGCCCTCAAAAAGCAGGTGTCAAGAGATTAGGAGTAGAGAAGTGGAGAGCTTGTGGGAAGGTGTGCCTTGACAGCTGAGTAGACTGGGCACTCTCCAGGAGAGCTGCTACCTAGGCCATGTGCTCCAAGCCCTACAATTGTTCAACCACCCAACCTCCCTACAACTTGAAGGAAATCTTTAACTCAAGATTTAAAAAAAAAATTTTTTTTAACATTTATTTATTTTTGAGAGACTGAGAGGCAGAGCATGAGTGGGAGAGGGGCAGAGAGAACAGGAGACACAGAATCCAAAGCAGGCTCCAGGCTCTGAGCTGTCAGCACAGAGCTGGATACGGGGCTCGAACTCACGAACCGTGAGATCATGACCTGAGCTGAAGTTGGACGTTCAACTGACTGAGCCACCCAGGTGCCCCTTAACTCAAGATTTTATGCAATCAATAATAAGGATTCCTCGAGAACTCAATCCACATTATGGAATGAAGTCCATTTATTGAACAATTCGTAGGCATGATGTAAACAGACCACACTACAGAAGAAGACAATGACTGTAGTGGGGTATGCCTACCAACAACACTGCCTTTATACCCTGGCCAGAAGGTCTTTAGAAGGTCTCCAAAGGGCCACGTGCTCCAGAGGATGCCTCTCTGGCCATCCTATAGCCACATTTCCAGCCACATCCCCACCTCCCATAATGAGGAATTCAAGATACCAAGGGATTTTGTCTACTGGAATCCAAGCCCTCCCTTCTAGGTAATGATCCAAGTACCCAGGACCCTAGAGTTCCCTGCTCAGATGATTCCACACCTATATTCCTGACCTGCATAGGCCTCTTTTCCATCTTTTCTCTCAAGAGCAGACTGTGTCACCAGCGTACATGCTTAGGGGTCCAAGGAGTGGCCAGTTGCAGGGGTGTGGGGGCTGTTGACATGGGATGTGGACAGAATTTGGACATACAGTAAGGGCGTAGGGAAAGGTCCACACCCATACACACAAGTCCCATGGTGCAGGGCTGGAAAGAGAGGGGAGTCAGACTGCAGGCTGAAGATCAGTTCAGTTCTTTCTGCACTACAGAATCCTAAATTTGAACCTAATCTTCCAGGTAGTTATGAAGGCATGTTTGTTAAGATGGGAGAGATGTTAGATAACATTTATTTAACAGTTTACCAGACGAATTGATAGCTTCTAAATGTTTTAGCATATGGTATGTGAACCTCCATCTGTACTCCTGACCTGCGGCCCACCACTGGTAGAGAGTGGGTGTGGCTGGGGCAACCACCATTGGAGCTTGGCCGATCTCCTGGTCTGGCGGGGATCCATCCTCTTTACAGCATCACCTGGGTCTGCACTACCTGCTGATCTGCTTCCTGATCACACCTCAGCCCGTCAGTTATACCGACGTAGAGAATTCTCAATGTGTATATCTTCAGTTACTCAAAATCCATCTTTAAAAGAAAGGCCTTTATCAGATGTGTTTTTAGTACTCTAGTTATTTCACAAACCTGTGCAAGCTCTAGGAATTGAGGCAGGAACATTAAATGAATAAATCTTATCTGTCTTTTGTGTCTAGCTCATTTCCTCTTTGGACCCGTGGCTTTGTGCTGTTCTCTAGCTATCCAGCATCTCAGCGATATAACCGCATTCCCACCTGAACCTGCATTTCCATAAATCATCCTATTCTGCCTTCCACCTGCGACTCCATTTCAAAGTCCCCTTTCTTGGGACACCTCGGTGGCTCAGTTAGTTAAGCCTCCACCTCCTGATCTTGGTTTAGGTCATGATCTCACAGTTCATAGGTTTGAGCCCCACATCCGCAGGGGCTCTTCACTGACAACACTGACAGCATGGAGCCTGCTTGGGATTCTCTGTCCCTCTGTCTTTCTCTCTGCCCCTCCCCCCCTTAAAAATAAATAAGTGAACATTAAAAACAAAAACAAGTCCCCTTTCTTCAATAAAGATGATTCTCCAAGTAAAAACAAAGTAGTCTACAGTGACTAATTCATACTAAAGAATGATTAATAGTCTCCTTAGCATGTCAAGTACAATTGACTATTTCAAAAATTTCAATTAAACAAAATAATTTCAGCTGCCAGATATTAGAGACAAATTTTAGGAACAAAGTAGGTAAGGATTTTTGCTTTTTTATTGGTAAAAAAAATATATTAGCAAAAATGTATTGGCACTGAAAAAGCATTTTTTAAAATTTTATAATTAATCCATTTATAACGAAGACCAAAATAGTAGAATACCCTATATAATAAGTATCCCAATAAGAGAAAATAAACTAATTAAGGTTAATTGGTTATTTATTGGGTCAATGACACTGGCTGGCAAAACAGAGGAGAAACTCACTTTCTCAGAGTGAACATTGCCCAAAGGATTCTACTGATGCACTATTTCCTCCGAGTCTCAATTTAATTCTCAGAGTATGACTTTAGAATTTCATAATTAAATTTGAATCATGGCAGTGTCTACTCTTGAAGCCTACATGAAGGTGATTTCAACCTAAGAGAGTTAGTTTTAAATTTAGAGAGGACTTGTTGGCAAACATGTTTTGAGATGGGGAAAATATTCCTCAAGTGGGTTTACAATATATCTAATACCATGTCAAAGACAAAAACAGAACAAGGAAGGAAATTGATTTTCTGCTCCCAGTTGCTATCAGGAGAGCACCCCAGATTCAAATTCAGAGCACTTTGGCACCATACTTTCACATTAGGCTTGTGTAGGGAGGAACAGACATGCTACAGGGAAAGTGACTCTCCAATTGGAAGCTTCTTTCATAAGGGGAGTTTTGGTCAGTCAGGAATATGGAATGTTTACCCTTGTGTCTAGCTAGTTTTGGAGGTACAGTAGCTAATCACTTATGATACAAAGAATGGGAATGGAAGGATCTGTGTCTGGCCTTGTCCTGGGTAAACACGGGAGTCATCCGTGAACCATATCTGTCATGTGGAGAAAGGTGGTTCTTTGCAGTAAGCCATTTCTCAGAACACAGAAGGGGGTGGGGAGGATTTCTTGACCAGCACTCTTTTCAGAAGTACAGGGTGCAGGGAAAGTTCACCATTGTTCACCCACTTGTGAAAATGTTCACCTTCTTATCCATCTCTTCTCCCTCAGAGCAGCCCTGTACCCACCACCTGCCCACCTGGCACCAGCCTCGGCTCTCCTCCTGCACACAAGGCACACTCACCCCAGGGCCTTTGCACCCACTGCCCCCTCTGCCTGCAGTGCTCCATCCCAGAGATACACAGATATCTCTTCTTCCTTCAGATATTTTACTCAAATGCCCCCTGTCTCATGAGATCTTCCCTTCCACATTGCCTAGCTCCCATCTTTATTTTTTTCCTTAGCACTTATATGCTTCACTTATTGCCAACTTTATTATATGCCTTGCCCTTAGAATATAAACCCCATGAGGACAGGGATTTTGCACCACTGCATTCCTAGCGCCTGGCACATAGTCAGCATGGAATAAATGTTTTTGAATAAATATGTTACAATAGCGTATGTTTGCCTCACCACATATTATTAAGGTTATGTATTACAATGATTAATATCCTTGGGGGCTTTACACAGTATGGCATGAAAAGCACAACCTGGGAGGGATAGTAATCCTGGGTTTCTTCCAAATGCTCAGTCTAAAAATATGTATTTTTAAATTTTATTTTTATTCTGTATGATTATAACTAAAGATCCTAAAGCCAGTATAAAGCTACATATGTTCCAAATATCAAGTTCCAGAATTTTGGCCCTGTAATTCACTTCTCTAACTTATCTGAAAGAAGGCAGCAAAGTACTATGTACAAGAAATGACTACTGATCCCCCAGTGTCTGCTAATCTGCATGTGCCAAGTTTTAATCATATGCCACATGTGGTCTGGGCACATAGGTATTAATCTCCTCTCTGCACCAAGTGAAGTTTGCACAATTTAATCAGAAATTGCTTTTTTTTTTCTTTTTCTTTTTTTGGTAGAGGAAACAGGCATAGCATCACTTTTCCTTATTATCTTGCAGAAGGTTTGGATTCCCAGAAAAGGAAGATTCTACACCAATAGATTAAAGGCCCTGAGAGGTCTTTCAGAAAAGGTGCCTTAAGGGGCGCCTGGGTAGCTCAGTCGGTTAGGCTTCTGACTTCAGTTCAGGTCATGATCTCGCAGTTTGCGGGTTTGAGCCCCGCATAGGGCTCTGTGCTGACAGCTTGGAGCCTGGAGGCTGCTTCTGATTCTGTCTCTCCCTCTCTCTCTGCTCCTCCCCCTCTCTCCCTCTCTCTCTCTCTCTCTCTCTCTCTCTCTGCCCCTCTCCTGCTCATGATCTGTCTTTCAAAAATAAATGTTAAAAATTAAAAAAAAAAAGATTGTTAAGAAAAGAAAAGGCGCTTTAACTCTCAGCTTTCCCAAACTTTGATTGCTGCAGAACTCGTCCTGGAATACAATGTGAAAATCTGAGGGAGCATTCGAGTTCCCTAGAACCTAATGGAGAAACACTGTTTTAATGGCTCTCTCTAACCAGAGTCCTTCTAGCCCAGGGACCCTTTCCACAGCTTCCTTTCTTGCCCAAAAGCATCTCTAAACTCACCCATTGATTTCATAGCTAGACTCTCAGAGAAGCAAATGGAAGCAAATTGTCTTAGTTTTGGCCTGGAGGTAGGTAAACAGTGCAGGTGCTTGGGGACTACAGGTCTGGTTTGCACTCCCAACTTTGTTAGTCTTTCTGTATGACTTCAGGCAAATTGCCACTCCCTTTGCCCTGCTGTTCACTCTATCTATAAAGTGAGGGTCTGAACTAGATAGATTTTGCAAAGGTAAGGCTGAACCCAGCCCCTACAGTCTGCACAAATGCCTGGGGAGACAATGGGAAAGACTGGGCTGGGGGGGGGGGGGGCGGGTAGCCTGAGGCGTTCTCATCTGAGTGTCTCATGGAGCCCAGTCCTTGAGCTTTCAAGAAGGGGATGTTGAACTCTCACGGAGAAGCTTCCACACTAGCCTAAACCCTCCAGCAGAGCATACACATTATTCTCAATTGCCAGGAACATTGTCCATGGTCATGAGTCTTCTCTATTTCCTTTCCTATTTAATTTCCTCTGTTGTCTTGCTGTAAAGGACCTTCAACAACTCACTTCACTTCTCTAAACTTGTGTTTACCCTTTCTGAGTCTCAGTTTCCTCATCTCTAACATAAAAATAATCCAACCTCTTAATGAGATAATGTATTTTAAAAGACTAGTACTTAGGAAGCACTCAATAAATCATTTTCTCTCCCTCCTTTTTCCTTTCCCATGTTAAGTAAATACCAAGTGTCTAAAGAAGACAACTGTCAGGGTTCAATAGTTGCTACCAGAAAAGCCAGTTGAGCATAAAATGTCTCTTCAGGAAAGACCTCAGCTCCAGCTAAGTAACATGAAAAAGTGGCTGGTGGATCTTTTGTGCTTGATTACTTAATGCCTATTTACATATGGGTTGCAATGATGTCAGTGAACTACAGAAAAAGAAAGAAAATCAAGAAATGTTTAAATGAATTTGTCATGAATTTATAACAGGATGATTGGAGTATATGCCAAGTCTTTGAAAATCTAGATTTTAGAGGGAAACTATGACTGGACTGGGTTCACCACCTGGTGACTTAAGCACAACAGACAAAGTATAACATCTGAGCATGACCCTACTTGATCTGGACACCTTGGCAGCTGGGGTTATTTCTATCAACACACTCCCTATATTGTCCTTTGGGCTCAAATTTCACAACTGATTTTCAAACCATTGTTTCATTTGTATACTCACTGATGCCTTCAACTTAATATGGTGTTGACTGGGGCACCTGGGTGGCTCGGTCAGATAAGCATGAACTTCAGCTTAGGTCATGATCTCACAGTTGGTGGGTTCGAGCCTGATGTCAGGCTCTGTGCTGACAACTCAGCCTGGTGCCTGCTTTAAATTCTGTCTCCCTCTCTCTGCCCCTCCTCCACTTGTGCACTCTTTCCCTCGCTCAAAAATAAACATTTAATATAGTGCTGACTGAAGTAGTTCCTTCCTCCTTATTCTTTGAACTGTAAAATGACAAAAAGGAAGAAAGTAGAAATGAGAAATATTCAGTTATAACAATATTTCTTTGAGTTTGATCTTGCATCAGAATTATCAAAGATGCTTGTTAAAATTCAGATTCCCAAGAAGTATTGGCAAGAATGTGGAGGAAAAAAATTCCCATACACGTTTTTGTAAGTGGAAGTGGAATATTAACTCAGCCATTAAAAAATGAGATCTTGCCCTTTAAAACAACAACATGGATGGACCTTAGGGTATTATGCTAAGTGAAATAAGTAGGACAGAGAAAGACAAATACCATATGATCTCACTTATATGTGGAATCTAAAAAACAAAACAAATGAATAAGCAAACAAACAAAAAGCCGAAACAACCATAAGTACAGAGAAAAAATGGATATTTGTCAGAGGGAAGGGGAGGGGCGCAAAATGGATGAAAGAGAGTGGGAGACACAGGCTTCCAGTTATGGAATGAATAAATCAAGGGGGTGAAAAGTACAGCATAGGGAATGTCATCCGTGGTATCGTAAGTAATGCTGTATAGGGACGGCTGGTAGCTATACTTGCGGTAGGCGTAGCATAATGTATAAACTTGTTAAATCACCAATTGTGATTTGACATACAGGTGGTACACCTGAAACTAATGTAACATTGTGTGTCGATCATACTTGGGTAGAAAAAAAGTCGGATTTCTGAGCTCCATCTCAAACCTATTGATTCAGAATTTCTGGAAGTGAGATTTAGGAATCTGCGTTTGAAATAAGCTACTTGGATAATTCACATGAACATTACAGTTCAGACCCTCACAGTTCATGCCTGCATCCCAGCAACTGTCTCTTATCTGGTATCCTGAACTTGTGTTTTCCTTCCATCATTTTGGGGATACTTCTCCCTGAGGTTCTGGATTTATCATGTCATCCCTTCAGTGAGAACCTAGCCTGGTTCCTTTAGATCACTTCATTATAATTAGACCTGCCCCTTTGTGGTGAAAGGCCTTCCTTCTGTTTCCCCAGTGCTTCTCATTGGCTTGTACCCAACTCATCCCTAATGCATTTGTCCACTTGGGGCAACATAAGCTGCCTTTAAATGGTGCTTGGTGGAGCCCTAGAGGTTCCGAAGAGGACCACAGGGGCTAGCCTGGGGGGAGGCAGGGTGGCAGATGGGGTAAAGGGCTTTCCATCTCCATTGCAATCAGATTTCCATGTGCTTCCTCATAATATCATTTGAGGACAAGACCCCAGTGGGTAGAGTTTTTTAAAATACTCTGCTAGATTAAATCTAGACATCCCTTTCCTGTCTGCAAACACTTTATTTCCTTTGTGTGAAATTCCTTCTCCTCTCGCCCACTTTGAGGTTTTTTTGTCAACAATCCATGATCCATCTGTCAAACTTCAAAACCTTCCTCAAGATGCAGCTGAGTCCTGCTTAGCCTGCCACCCTCAGGGTTGTTCTTATCATACTGGGCTCATGTGAACTCACTGCCAGTGGAGTCAGTTTCCTTCCCAACCTGTTAAATTATAACCATCTCAGCAAATCTTTATTCAACAAATGTTTATTGAGCCACCACGATGCAGCAGGACCTGTACTTGGCCTTGAAAATTCCTTAGTGAACAAAACTCAGAAGTCACTGCTCCTTGGAGTGCCTGGGTGGCTCAGTTGGTTAAGCATCCGACTTTGGCTCAGGTCATGATCTCATGGTTCATGGGCTTGAGCCCCGCATCAAGCTCTGTGCTGACAGCTCGGAGCCTGGAGCCTGCTTTGGATTCTGTATCTCCCTCTCTCTCTGCCCCTTCCCTGCTCATGCTCTCTCTGTCTCTATCTCTCTCAAAAATGAATAAACATTTTTAAAAATTTTTTAAAGACTAAACATTTAAAAAAAAAATTTTTAAGTCCCTGTTCCTTGTGGAGCTTACATTTTTGGGTGTATGTCCTCCCCAAGGAGATTATAAGTTTCACAGTAGGAATTTGGTCTCCTATTAGTTTTGCATCCTTCCACAGGATTTAGTCAAACTAAAAAATTAAATTCATTATAGGAAACATGATGCAAAATTCAGGACAAAGCTATTTCATGTCTTAATGTCGAAACCTAGAGTAAAGGGTGTTTTTTCCTTATTATTTTTAAAAAATTATGAATAATGGTTTCTTTATCTGTTTCCTGTGTTTCAGATATTGTTTAGAATCAAAGACCCAAAATTTGGGATGGGTTTGAGGAATGGGGATAAGTGACAGTTATTTACAATTCTTTAATTCTGTGATCGACATGATATTGTACAATTTTTCTCACACTTTTTTAAATAGCTCTACTATTCTTATGAAAAGAGCTTGTTTAAATTCCTAAACTTACCTAACCAATTTGCTTTACTTGCAAAAACCACAAGGAGCTCAAAAAAAGGAAAAATATCACTCTATCAGTTTTCTTAATCCCTTCTGGAGGCCACAACACTTTTCTTTTTCTTCCCTTACAATAGAGACAGTGAGCTTGAAATTATACACTCACTTAAGTTAGGTATGACTTCTGATGCCCAGGAATGATGAGCTAATTTATTCAAAACAATTCTCCCACTAAACATTGCTAAAAATACTGACTAAAATACACTTTCATCTTTATTAAAAACATCAATAAGCCAAAACATAGTAAGGCGTTAACAAGCCAAAACCTAGAATAAATGAGAACACAGAAAAGTAGGCCAAGCACTAGAAGCTGCTTTTGTTCCAAGGCCATTTGCCTATTTGGACTGTGAAGCTGGGCTGTGGCTTCAATGGATTCCTGGGGTGAGAGGGATGGAAATCAAATCCTAAGGCCCACAAATGTGGAGAATGTAATAGATGAACCTCATATTAAAGTGGAGCACAAAGGGCCACACCAGAGGGAAGTCCATCCCCTTCCACCCCCCTCAAAGAGCCACAGAAAGTTGCATTAGCTCAGGACAGAGCAGGGGAGAAGGAAAAGAAAAAAGGAAACCCTGCCCTGAGAGGCTGTAGCCATAGGAACATTTGAAGCCCCGACATGCAGTCCCAAATTTGTATCACTGCAAAAAATTCAGCTTAGAGTGGTATCAGACCGACAGTATACCCAAGCCTTCTCCAAGATTTCACCTTATTAATCTTCTGAGAATTCGCGCATATACTTTCTTTCTCAAGTGGTATGAGTAACACAGAAGCAAAGGTAACCAAGTACACAAAGAAACAGAGCACCATGAGCAAGAAGCAGCAGGAAGAATGGACAGCAGAATCAGACACTCAGAAACTTGAGATGTTAGAATTACCACATTCAGATTATTAAAAGAAAATGCTTATCATATTTAAAGAAGTTTTTGAAGTGGGAAAATGTCTGAAAGGAGCAGTCTATAAAAATTGTCAAAGCAGTTTATAAAAAGTCATAGAATCTCTGGAAATTAAAAATATGATAATCAATATAAAAAAAGATAAATGTGTTTATTTCTATAATTGAACCTAGCACCTGGGCCCTATTTCTGCCAATGGTGGAAATTTCAAATGTATTGATTAAAGGTAACTCAGTCACCCCCAGGTTACATTCAGTCTTTGGGTAAATATTTAGTAACTCAGTACTCAGTAACTCTGAACATAAATGCCAGGGCTTTGGAGAGGGGTTGGCCTATGGGATCTGTCCTCTTCTGGATACTAGACCTACATTTTCCATTCTTAGGGCATTGATTAGCCTCTCTTCTCACTGTATCCACTATAGAGGCACCCACATTCACTTCTGCACTTCTTCTAACTCTTGTTCATCTCAACTGTAAGGTCATTTTAGGTCCACAGACCTATACCTAGTCCTAGCCTGTGCCTTCTAGAAAATATGGAAAATTCTCACCTGCTAGGCTACCTTCTAGGGCGCTATGATCTCCACAGGACTGCCTCAGGTCCTCTCTGCCCAAAATGTCACTTGGGAAGCTGTATTTTCCCAGACAGGAATTGAGGCTCAAATCCCCTCTACACTCAGATCTGCAAACTTCTCTGAGTGTTTTGTCTTTCACAATCCCACTCCCCTCCCTACTAAGACTCAAGCAACATGAAGAAGAGAGCTCTCCTTTTCTCTTCTCCCTCTTTGTCAAATTTCTCATCCATAGAAGATATGCTTCTGTTTCCTGTCTACACTGCAGGAAAATACTCTATGTTTATTAAAGAATTCTTCCCGTTTTGTGTTTATTGTACCAATTCTGTGCTCTGAGACCTCCAATGCTTTGTCTTGACATTCAAGCTTTTGGAATTAAAAAAAAAAAATAAGAACGGAAAGTTTTCTCACATCAAGAACTTTATACTCAAAGTTGAAAGCTGTGGCTTTGAAGACTTTCTATAAAAACTCAAAGCTGTTTTCCCACCAACTTCTTTGTATTCCCTCTTCTCTAAGTTGTGTGTTTTTCTCACACTGAGGGTAAAGGGGAATTACTAAGATAGAAAAATACACTCAGTAATATTCCAGAATATTATTCTAATGCATCAACTTTTCTTATTCAATTTCCACAAAATGAAAGCATATTTAACAATGAACTTGGTATAACAAAAGTATCCTGTGGCAAAAATGTGGGGGCCATAGAATTTTATTATATAAGGATTTGTTCAGCCCATAGGTTTCAAGAGCAGCTGCTGGCAATTTGTATTAATTTACCATGCAGTTCTCACAAGTCAAAACCAATGTTATTGAGAGAACTGAAGATTTGGAGCAAAAGTTTGTATTTACTTTATGGAGATAGAATCAATTTTTTTTAATCTTGAAATCGAGTGCTATGCTGTTACCATGATTATATTACCTCTAACTGTCAATAGGGAGGGATCTTTTTCTTAATGAGAATTGATGCCACAAATTGGCAGTTCAAAAATAACTCTACTCATTACCTAAAAATATTACAATATTTAACATTATTAAAAAGTTTGGATTTCATTGAAGCAGAAACAATTTTCATGCAACCAAAAAAAATGCAAATTCTAAGATCTTTCTTTCCGTTGAGAATAAAAAGAATATATATGAAGAGAGAGTAGGTGAAATCTGCCAACTTTATATTTGAAAAGAAATTCAGAGATTATTTTCCTGCCAGCAGTCTTGGGCATAGACCAAGTAGATAAAGTTATCAGAAAGAATTAATTGGGTCCCCATCCATATGTAATTGAGCTGCCATGTTTGGTATGCTGGCTATTAATGTTTCAGACTAGAGGATACAGTGCCTCTTTCAGTTAGAATGGAAAGACTAACTGGAGAAAGCATTAAGAATACATGAGACACCATGATTTTATTTGCATATTCCTGATTGTGACTATACATCAGTGCCATGGAATCAGCATCCATTCTGTACATCTGCATTTAAAGCAAACAATAACAAAATCCTCCAATTTTCAGAGATTTAGGTATACAGAAAAACTCACCTAGAGCTGAAATTTACAAAAACTATAGAAATTTCCCATGTTTTAAATATTTCAGTTAATAAGTTTTAAACATTGTTTCCAAAAAGTGAATTCATCCATTATTAAGTCATTTACTGAATGTTAGAGCTCAGGGTACGTGTGTCATGAAGATCAGTGCCATGGTTTCCACAGCAACTGTAGCTCTGTCTCGCTTGAATCCTCACTTTGTGCTTTATTCAGCCTGTGCTAGTAAACTCCGGCCCATGGTGAGTACAAGTTGGTGATTATAGGTGCACACACGCACCTGTGTGTGGACAGTGCCTTTTTCATAAAAACTAGGTTTTCCTTCTATCATGTGATGATATACTTAACCTTTAAGCTTGGAATCAACAGATCCATTTGCAGGGCTTTCAGTTCTCAGGCATTGTACTAAAATATTTTTGTAATGAAAATTATGACCAACTGAATGTTAAAAAGAAATCAAAGGATCACGTTTTGAAATAACCCGAATCCCGTAATTTTCTGAACAGCAGCCCTGTCACTGATTCAAGAGAGAAAGGTCTCTTCTTGAGCCTACTGCTAAGTCCAGAAACTAGGCTAATAGAATAAGGGGATATTTCAGCTCAATTTGCCTTGAAACCAGGTATCTGGGGTTCACACAGCAGTACTTCCATCTCTTCCAACTGAGCTTCTCAATTGCTTTGTGATTCTTGGTAGATTAGTTGATTGGGCCCAATGTATCTATCACACCAGGTCCTAGTGCTTGACTGATTGCTGTGTAATGCAATTAACAGGCCATCAAGTTATTTAGAAGATTTGCCCCCACCATGAAAGACAAGCTCCATCACAACTACTCCAAAGCTTCTTGTTCTGCTGTTTTCCATGGCAAGATTTCCTCCTAAATGAAACCATTATTTGTATCGTTGTTATCCCATTTATCAATACATCCAATAAATATATTTTTTTTACATTTATTTATTTTTGAGAGACAGAGAGAGACAGCGTGAGCAGGGGAGGGGCAGAGAGAGAGGGAGACACAGAATCAGAAGCAGGCTCCAGGCTCCGAGCTGTCAGCACAGAGCCTGACGCGGGGCTCGAACCCACAAACCGTGAGATCATGACCTGAGCCAAAGTCGGACGCTTAACCGACTGAGCCACCCAGGCGCCCCACCCAACAAATATTTATAGAGTTCCTGCGCCATGGAAGGGGCTGTACAGGGCACTGGAAGCCCTATGCTGACCCTATAACTAAGCACCTTGAATGGAGTCTCATCAAGACCCATAGCATGGTGAATAGTGTTAGAGAAAGGCTTCCACTCCTAAGCCATTCTCAGCTACCAAACCCTTAAAATGACTTTAAAATGGCTACTACCATGTTTTCTTCTTCCATCATAGGCTTTCATCTTGCATTCCAAAGTCCTGTCCTGCTACTGACCCTTCCTGCAGAGTCCTCCTTCCTCCCTCTTTTCCTAGTTCATTCCCGTCACCAAATAAATTTCCACCTAATCCCCACTCTCACCTCAGCCTTGCTTCTTGCTTTCCATTACTAGAACCACCCAGCTGCTCTATCTCACACCTAGGTTCTTTTTTTTTCTACTTTCATCCCTTTTCTCACTAGAGTTTCAAAGTGTTCAAGAGACAAGGAGACCCAAAGCATCATGTGGCTTTTGTCTCTGAATGGTTCAAGGAATCAGGGACTCAGATTTGAGCCTCCTTAGCTATATTCTGCTTAAATAAGCTTTGTAGTAATGCTATGAGGATCTAGCACTTTTGTCCTATTATTTCTCTTGGTAAATGTCTCCATATTCCAGCAACCCATTACCTTCTTTATCTCCCCCCGCACAACCAGACTGAACTTTCAGTGAGGAGACCACTATTCATACATCCACCTGAAACAGAATCCTGGGAATGTTGCAAGATGCTTCCTACTCACTCTCTAACCCTTCCTTATTCTCTCCATCGCCAAACCCAGTGGGTTTATCTTTCCTGCCACTGCCTCATTTAGGCTCTTATCACCTTGGGCCTGAATTATTGCCGTCTCCCCAACTAATTAGTTATATCTACCCCCACTCATCACCACTTTCACCCATCAGATTCATCCCTCTACGTGCAACCATCGTATTTTTTCCAAAATATATGTCACTTCCTGGCCTGATCCCCATAGATTTCAGAATAACATTCAGATTCCTTGGTTTAGGACAAATGGTTCATTATTAGGTCCTGCCTACATTCGCAGCTTCCTTTTCCAGCAACCTACCGTCCACCCATGCACTCTTTATTTCACCCATATAGAACAGTGTGCAGCTCCTATAACTTCTGCTTCTGACTCACACCTCCATTATTTCACAAGTGCTGGCTGTTTCCTCTACCTGGAATGCCCTTTGTTCTGTTGTAGGGGAGGAAAAATAAGGTTCCTTCCATCTTTCTAACTTCTCAGCCAAGGCCCCTGTAACAAAAGACAGATGAACAAGAGAAAAACAAACAGAAGTTTATTAAGGTGTATATTTCATGTGTACATGGGAGATTCCCAAGGAAAAGTGAGTAACTCTCACAGAGGCAACTTAGAATTCAGGCTTAAATACCATCTTGAGCTTTAAAAAAAAAAAAAAGTGTGTGGGGAGGCCACTTATGGGGAGATGACCATGAAAATTAGAGTTTGTTCCGCAGATTTAAATTCTCTTAAATCTCTATTGATAAGAGTTTCTACTGACTTAAAGACATCCTTCTCTGAGAGAGACAGAGACAGAGAGAAAAAGAGGGAGAGAGATTTCCTTTATAAATATAAACTTCCCTTGCAAAAGGGAAATTTTTACTCTGTTTTCAAAGCTTCTCCTCTGTATACTGTTTCTCAAAATAATCCTAAGGCCAACAAGTCACATGAAGATTAACAACACATAAAACTAACTCTTATTGATCAATTATTGATCTTATTGATCGATTTACCATGTGTTGTACACTGTACAAAGAGTAGTACCTCTGTTCCTTGAACCCCAACTCCAATTTAGATGTCCCTCAGTTAGGTCCTATAGCATTTTGTGAATACCTCTATTAGAGCATCTCTTATAGATAACATTTATTTTGTAAGTCTCATTCATTTATTCAACATTTATTTATTATGTGTCATACAATAGTAGAGAATTTAGACAAGTCTTTTACTCTCCACTTTTAGAGTCTGCTAAGGAAGAAAGACAACTGAGGAATTACAATAAAGTGAGTCAGTATGAGTGGAGGGAAAGTAGAAGGTTCTATGGGTTATGAGGGCTCTTAACACTACCTAGGAGGTCAGAAAAGGCTTTCCAGGAGAGTTATCCTTTAGGTGACACTGAGGCATGTTCTAGGAAAAAAGAGGCCCATTGCAGGCCTAGAAATAAGAGCACACATGCATAGGGCCTCTTTTCAGGTAACTGTAAGAAGTTCATTACAAATGGAGACAGACAAGGGACTGGCAAGACACCAAGATGGAGAGGTGATAGAGTCTCTGGCTGGTGTAGGGCTCAGGAAGCCTTATTAAAGGAATTTAGATTTTTATCACCCAAATAATGGGAAGGTGATTAAAGGATTATAAGAAGGGAATGACATGATCAGGCTTGCCTTGTAGAATAATCACTGTAGGGAGCTCCCTTCTACTTTCTAGATGGGATGCTGCCAGATTTGTGAATCATTTCATAAAGCCAATTAGAGCTAAAAAATAATAATAATAATGAATAATCACTGTGGCTGCCTGTGAGAATGGAATGGCTGGGGGCAGGGAGAAGCTAGATACAGGGGCACTAATTAGGACACTATTCAATCAAAGTGAGAGATGAAAGTGAACTAGACTATATAGTACCAGTGGGAATGAAGAAATGTGGACAAATTTTAAAGCTGCTTGGGTGATAGAACTGGTAGAATGTATTGGCTTATTAGAAAAAAGATATGAGGAGGGAGTCAAGGATAATTGCAAATTTCTGGATTTAGATCATTATGGGTGCCATTCCTGTAATTGGGAGTGTTTGGCTAGAGGGACAGTCTTAAGAGAAAGATGATAAACTCAGTTTAGAACTTGTTGATTTTGAGGTATCTTTAAACAAACAAGTAGAGTTACCCAGGAGGTATTTGCATATATACGGATCTAGGAATCATAGGAGAGGACACAGACAAGTCTGGAAACCGAGATTTTAAAGTCATAAGCATATATAGAGACTGTAATTAAGGCCAAGAGGGTCCATATGATCCCATAGGCTGTAGATCTAATAAGGCAAGGGCCATACATTATTTACCTCTGCACCCATAGGATCTAATATTAACTATGTCTGGAACAGAGTAGGTGCTTGGATAATTTTGTTGAACAAATGAATAAACAGTGTGGAATACAATCAAGTCTACTTTGAAAAAACGCCGAATATAAAATATTAAAGATACAAATTGTTATGGTATTGGTATTCCTCAACCAAGTCTTTATAAAAACACTATTGGAATGGAAAATCCCCCCCTCAAAAAAAAGTTGGATAGAATAATAACTACTTTGAAGACAAATGAAATGCATTGCATTTGAACAAATTAAGGCACAGTTACAGTCCAAAGCAGATTGCAAATGCTATTTTATTATCATCATTTGTACGGTGTCTATGACAGTGCAATTAAAATTTGATAATCATATTTGTCTATGCATAATAATTAGCAAGAGACAAAGAGATTAAAGAGATAGTTAAAGAGAAACAAACACGAGCAACCTTTAAACTGCACATTTGGCACCACGGGATTCTGCTTTCAGCAATGGCCTGTCATGGTGGTTTGCTTTCCATTTTCCACTTGTTCCCCTCACAGAGCTTAAATGTGGGTATACAACAAAACTCCTCTGGTGTATTGTCATGGTAATTTTATAATTATTTTCAAAGGGATGTCTTTGAATCTTTTTGTTCTTTTATTGAATATAACATTTAAATGTAGAAATACATTCTCTGGAACCAAACAGTGCCTGCCAGCAATGGTAATGGATATCAACTGAACTGCTCAAAGAATATGCCCCCACTTTTTAAGTGTGTCTCTTTTTTCTCTTAATTCTTTCATTTCATTGGAAAACGTAGGAGATACATACACCTCAGAGATTTTTTTTCCTTTTTTTTTTTTTTTTTTTTTTGCATCATAATCCCAGTCACTATTACAAAGCCAAAAGGTAATGGAGTATGTCATTACCAAGTGAGTGCATTGTGGAGGAAAACAACCTGGCCAAAGTCAGACATGGGTTTATATTGCAATGCACCTGCTCAGTTGGTAGAGGAACTTGAAGAAGACCAAAGATCGTTCAAACTGTCTGGGCCTCAGTTGTCTCATCTGTTAAGTGAGGGATCGGATTTGGTTACCCCTAAAACCCCTTCCAGCTCTATAATTGCATTATTCTATCCTCAGGAATATTGTATTACTTTAAACTATGTAGGCTTCATTAGACTTGACTTTGTTTCAGTATTTTATTGTATCTGTTCTCTATTAAATACTAATTTTTGACATCCTAACTATGTCTCCATGCCCAGTGGAACTAAAGGGCTAGAGACCTAGCATGAATATGGGAATATGATAACACTAAAAACAATGCTTCCATTCTTTGGGCATTTACCATGGGCCAGGCATTGGCCTAGGCATTTTGCTCTGTCTCATTTGATTTTCACAACGACCCTATATAGCAAATATTAACGTCATTTTACAGAAACTTGTATTTGTATATGTGGGTAACTTGATAGCTAGAAAGTGCTATAGCTCGATATCAACCCCAGGTCTGCCTGCCTCCAGAGCCTGGGCTCTTAACCACTATGTTATATCTGGATTTCTGGCTAGGTCCCACTCTGAGGGTTGGCATGAGCCCAATATAAGCAGGTAGCACTAGTCGAGGAGAGTTTAATGGAGCCATCGGGGTGTTTACACACCCAAATGCAGACTTGAAAGATAAACAAGGAAGTGAGAACCAAAATTAGACTGGAGTACTGCTCGAATTGTGATTGTAAGACTGCACAAAGTTTCATGTCCAAGGGGAGAGAGGCAAGGTTGGACGTGGGAAAATGAATAGTGACAATGGTAGCCAGTAGAATCTTGCAGAATTCTCTCCAGGCCTACATCACTAAGGCCAGGTATAACAGGGTTATGTGGAAATTCTCCTTCAAATGGTATCTAGTGGTGGAAATAGAGTGAAATAGAGTGAAATAGAAGGAAATAGAGTGAAAATATCTAGAAGACAATGGAAATGGTCCTCAGGAAACGGTGGCAAGCAGTTTGTGCTGGAGCTTCTCTCAGTGGCTCCTGAAAGACACATTAGAGAGGCTTTCCAAATTGGTCAAAGAAGAAAGGAAGAGGTGGATAAGATGTACTAGGCTGAGAGAAATCTCATATGCCTGGTATATAAAAACAAGTGCTGTTGGCCCAGTGTTCTATAATGCCAGGCCATCTCATTTCACATGGTGAAGAGCCCAGACATAACCATGCCCACTCTTTAGAAAGTTTTCAATCTTAACGAAAGATGATATTAAAACGTCAGAAGTAAGTGGCTTGCATTCATCAGAAAGATGCAGTTGGCTCTTATAAAGTATTCTTGCTTAAAAAATGAATCTGAATCTAATCAAAACTCTACATTAATTAATAAATAGCAAGTAGACAGCATTAGGGAAAAAGTTAAATGATACCACAAGAGAGTAATCAGGCAAATCCTGAATATAGAATATTTTATAGGACAAGTGATCCAGTTTCTCCAACCACAAATGATCCAGTTTCTCCAACAAAATAAGGGGATGTGGATTATAGAATATAATATATTTAATAGATATTGATTTTAAAAGAAGTAATTGTTGTAATAATACAACATCTGGTCATTTCAAGCAAATAATTGAACAAGAGAGTATAGGTGTATGCATGTGGGTGTCCATTGCTCTTGTTTATAATGGTGGAAACACTAGACATTCACTGAAAAAGGTGCAGTACTGAGACAGAAGAGTAAATTAAAAGGGAGAAAACAGCAGGTTACAGGCAGTCTGTATGGTATGAAATGGTATGATAATCAGAAGACCTAAATTTTAATGCAAGGCTACTTTCCACTGTTAGACCTTGAGCAAACTAATCTTTCTGAGACTCAATTTCCTCATTCAAAATAAGGATATGACCCTTGTCCTGTACCAAATAGTCCCTATCTCACAGAGATACAGATATCTCATGGAGATGCTACAAGAATTAAATAGAGTAATGTTAAGCACAAGACCTGGCAGAGTAAACATTTGATATATCTAGGATATAAATCAGACTTTGTAGAGTGGTCATGTCTACCTAGAAAAGAAATTACAGATTTTTCCCCTTTTTAATTGTAGATAAACTTTCACTGTCACTAAACTATAAACATTTTTTGTCATTTTTATAGTAAGAGTATGTGTGTGTGTATCTTTTTTAAAAAACATCAATAGAACTTTTTAGAGCAGTTGTAGGTACGTGCAAAACTGTGTAGAGTGGAGTTTCTGTTTCCCTCCTGGCCCCATACGCATGCAACCTTCCCCCACTATCAGCCATGTATCTTTTTAGAACCATGAGTGTTTTGAATGTGATTTTAAACATTTAAATAAAAGATTTTAAACTGATAACTTGATACTTGATTATTCTATCACTGGAGAAAATGGTCTTAGATTTCCCATTCTATAAGAATTTAAACTTCCATTTTCCTATGTATTTTAATACATATCAAATATTTAAAAAGAGGCATATTTTCTACATGCAGGGTTCTAGATATTTCCTATGTGACCTATCATTCTGTTTTTAATTTATTTTTTAAGTTCAAGTATAATTAATGTACAGGGTTATCATTTTCTTATATATATTTAAAAATGGGCAGTTATGATTGTGACTTTGTCCATTTTTATTGTAATTTTTCTTATATTTTCGGGGCCATCTTATATGTAGGGGCCATCTTATTCCTTGTTGATCTTTTTTGCCTTCAATTCTATTTTCTTATGTAAACTGTTTACATACAGTAGCACAGGAGAAAGAGTAATGGGGAAATTAGGAATATTTCAGGCAGTATGAAAGTCAGAATGGTGTGGTGATTACTAGCTCTGAAGCTTATCATATCTCAACCTCAACTTACTCATCTGTATAATGTGGCTGATGGCAATAACAGTACCTACCCCAGTCCAAATCTATACCTTGAGGTGCGTCGGGGTAAATGTTGGGACCACTGCAAAATTCTGACAAATTTCCCGAAAGTCTTAGTTGGGGAATAAATCAATTATGACTTTGAATAATACATGGGCTTGAGAGAGTTTACCTACTTGTGGTAATAAAAAGAAAACTATAAAAATTATTTCCCTAGGGGCTCCTGGCTGACTCAGATGGTAGAGAATACGACTCAATCTCTGAGTTGTGAGTTCGAGCCCCATGTTGGGTATAGAGATTACTTTAAAAACATAAAATCTTAAAAAAAATTCCCTAGCTAAGCTGAAATCCGCAGTGGTAATTGTAGTGTGATTGGCCAGTGTTCCTGAATCATGGGTTCATCACCACAGTTTTCAGATACACAACAGGAGCTTTCCTCAGTTCTCACTTTGTGAGTAAATATTGAATAAAGTAATTTTTAATTCAGTCATAATATTCCTAATATCAAAAGAAATTAATAGTAGTGAAAACAATAATGATATTTTACTTAATACTTTGTCCTTTCACTATCTTATATAAATTACTTAAGACTCTCTGTCCATCTCTTTTTTTCACAAAAGTACATATAGCCAAACCTAATCTTCTCTTGACAAAATACGAAAAAAGAAATAAGCTTTAAAGTCTGCATATCACTAATAGGAATATTCTGCCTGGAATAGACACAGTTTATAATGAATGTTTAACTTTTCAAAGTGTCTAGATTTCCTAACTTTGTCCAGCTCTAAAAGGGCCTCATTTATCCAGAGCTTAGTTCAGTCTAATAACAAATATTTGGGCCTCTACTATGTGCTGGGCACTGTTCTAGACTTTTGGGGAAGCCAAAATTGGTAAGACATGGTCCATAGTAAAGGGAATCCTAGTCTGGTTAATAAACAAAGCAAGAATTAATATAGTTTTGTACTAGAGGTTGAGCACCGGTAGCCTGCAGACATTTGGCCCACATGGCATTTTAACTTTTATCCAGACATTTCTTTTAACGTTTATTTATTTTGAAAGAGAGAGAGCAGGGGATGGGCAGAGAGAGAGGGAGAGACAGAAACCCAAGCAGGATCTGTGCTGTTAGCACAAAGCCAGACACAGGGCTGGAACTCACAAACCATGAGATCATGACCTGAGCCAAAATCAAGAGTCAGATGTTTCACTGACTGAGCCACACAGGTGCCCCTAATCCAGAGATGTTAAATAGAAGTGTGAGTTTGGGGTTATCTGGAAGAGTCAGCAAATACAGAAAGTACAGCATTTTGGACCCACTCTCCTGTATGGCTGCAGCCAATCAGAATTAAGAAGCCCTGCTCTCTTGGGGTGCCTGGGTGGCTCATTCAGTTAAGCCTCTGAGTTCACTTCAGGTCATGATCTCGCAGTCTGTGAGGTTGAGCCCCACGTAAGGCTCTGTGCTGACAGCTCTGAGCCTGGAGCCTGCTTTGCATTGTCTCACTATCTCTCTGCTCCAACCCTGTTTGCATGCACTCTCTCTCTCTCTCCCTCCCCCCCACTCAGAAAATGAGTAAACATTAAAAAAAATTTTTTTTAAGAAACCCTGCTCTCTTTAGAAGAAGTATGTGTTCCTCAGGTGGCCTTAGGCTATACATAGCCTGCCTCAGACACTTGGGCTATCTGCCTGGCTGCTGTAGGGATGGAAGCCTGTGACCCTTGTCCTGTACCAAATAATCACAAACAAGGTGGTTTTCTGAATAACCAATGACCACCATCACAGCAGTTACAAACTGTCTTGATACTTCTTTGTATCTAAAGACAACATTTTAATTTTTTTATTTGTTTTTAATGTTTATTTATTTTTCAAAGAGAGACAGAGCATGAGCGGGGGAGGGGAAGAGAGAAAGGGAGACACAGAATCCAAAACAGGCTCCAGGCTCTGAGCTATCAGCACAGAGCCCCATGCGGGGACTTGAGCTCACCTACTGTGAGATCATGACTTGAGCCACCCAGGCACCCCAAGACAACATTTTAAATATAATTATTTTAATAGACACAAAAGCCCATGCAACTTCATTAATAAGGCTGCAGGAGACCCTAGGGCAGCAAGGAGTGATCTTGAGATTTCTTTGGTTAAAATAAAAAGGTACTAAATATACAATCTACAGTGACCAGATTACTCTATAAAAGAGCAGCTTCTGAACTGATGTTTGTTCACAATGGCAAACCTACGCATTTATAATGTTTTGAGATTTTTTCAGCAAATAACTTATGAGTGTCGTACATGAGTAAGCAAAAAAATATTTGCTGTTAAGCAGAGAACATCTGTAAGGTTATTGCCCAAACAGTCATGCCCTAACTTCAAATCTGTGGTACAGAGCTCTCTATATCTGAAAAAGCCAGCCACCAAAAGCAAAGCTAAACTGAATTGTGGCAGGAAAAAAATGCACCCTGAAAATAACTTGCTTGGATTCCTCCTGGCAGGTGAAATTAGAATCTGATGTTAGTTTCTGATTGAAAATTTCAGAAAATGAGTACAGCATTTGACACTGGAAGTGCAATTGCATTCTTGCACTTAATTTTCCAAGGTTCAACTATACAAACTTTATTATACATGGTTTATACATTTCAAAACTGTAAAAATGTATTTTCCATAAATATTTCATATTCTCATATATTTTTCATATTTTCAATAAAAAGATTATTTTTAAAACCAAAGTGTAGCAAGAGTTTGTGATGACCTTTTGAAACCAGTAGAGTTATCAGTTAAAAGCAGTCAATGATGTAATTTTTCTTACATTACCATTTATAGAAATGACAATTCTTCCTTAAGCAATTGTCAGTATAATTGACAGAGTATATGCATTTATTCTTTCTCTGTTTGTCATTCTCTGAGTACTTGAGGCATAAAGGAGGCTATTGTTTGGGACCTTGAGCTGAATTCATAACTATGATCTTAATTCATTCAGTGTAGTACCTTTCTGCTCGGCCTGGAGGGGCGAAGGAGGATTAACCAAAAAGAATCAGGTGAATCAAGAACTTGAGCTGCAATATCAAATACAGTTCCTTAAAGATTAGATTATTAGATTATAATTATTATTAGATTATAGATTAGCAGAGTGCTTATAGGTTGAATGAAAAATCTATTCCATTAACCATGTTCATTGAAGAAAATTATTTTCAAATTTTCTTCTATAAATGTTCTCTTTCCAAAATCATTTCTCCCTTATTAACCTAAGAACACTGGTAGAGGAAGAGCTGAGTTAAAGCTTGACAGTAAGTGGTGTTTGCCAAGAGCCTAAAATGGATTTTGCCCAAGATTTGTAGCTGACCCACCAGAGAGATATGGGTAAATTATGTCACAAAAAAACCCTGCAGAATTGAACTAGAAGTCCTACAACAAGACCTACCACAATATTTTATGGAAATGGGATCCCCAGTCTTTACTGGAGCCAACCCCTACTTCTCTACTTTCCAGTGCTCTGAAATATCAGTGCACCAGTATCTCTCAGCATAACATAGTTCATCCATACCAGGAAATATTTGAATGGCTTCCACTTACATAGTCAAGCTCTTACTCTCAAGAAAGAGGGAACACAGGAATTCAGAGAACTTGAGTTTTTTCTTGCGTGTTAAACTGTATTTGGACAAAAGCCATTCTACTTGGCCTAAATCTGTGTAATTTGTCACTCTCCAAACATAGGCCTGCTTCTCTTGCTTCTGTGTTTTGTATGTTCTAGAGTGTCCCTTCCACGTTTCCTTACATTCTTAAGCTCCCACTCATCCCTACAAGTGAAGCCCAAGCTTTTCCTCCTCTGGAAAGTCGTCAATGACTCTCTCAAGGCCTTCAAATAACTTTAAATATACTCTAAAGTAATTATTGTTTTGTCTGCTTAACTGTCTACTAAACAGTGAGTGCAGGTGCTGTGTCTTTCCTGTGTTTAGTGCCAAATGTTGAGCTGGGGCTCAGAAAACATGTCAAATGAACAACTGAGTGAATGAACATATCAATATCCATAAAACCAGACTAGAATGTTAGTTTATTAGAAAAGAGAGTATCTTATTTATGACCAACCAGTATATTGATTCCTGTGATTCCCATTTACCTCTTCTTTCTTTAAATAATGAAAATGGAAAAGCAAACTTCCTGGCATCCAGCTATAACTTAAGAAATATTTCTTGAATGAATAAACATTTTTAAAATAAAAGATTGGTTTCTTTTTGTATTAGGCAATTCTGTTGGAAATTAAAATAGGTTTTCCTTTACAGAAAAGAATCTCTTTCTTCAGCACCAAAAAGACCTCCATTTAAAAGTAGTTGGATCCTGGTCTCAAGGCCAAAAGAATCAATGGCGCAAGTACAGATAGGGCTTAGTAGCAATACAATTGTAACAAGATAATATTTTGAAAAATTAATTTTTGCTTTTCTTTTTCCAACTTCCTTTTATGTGACCACAATTCTCAAAGAGAGTAGAATGATTAGATTGAGAATAAAAGAGACGGACAGTACATGTTCAGCTTTGCGACTCTGAAGCAGACTTTTGAGGAAAATCAAAGGGATATCTTGAAGGAGCCCAGAGATCGTGACATAAAAATAGAAAGAGATTAGCTGAAGGGCCAAGCCACCAGCCCCCACTCCTAAGGAAAACCAACAAATACAGAGATAGGACAACACTTGAGGTCAGGGATTGAAAGAGAAAAAGACCCGACCTTCATGGGGTACCTACAAAATACAGCATGAAGAGGCTTGATGGAGGTGAGGATGGTCAATATCAGAAGACTACCCAGCACTTTTGGAGCCCAGTACCAGGAGGAAGCTGAGATCGCTAACCACCACTTTAAAGAGCATTGCATGAGGCATAGGCAGAAGAGCTAGTTTGCCATTCCTTCTGTCAACAGTTATTTTCATGCCACCTGTGGTTTGTCCAGCCTAAGAACATTCACTTGTATCCAAATACTTTTCTGAATTCCATCTATACTTCCTCATGTAAATAAGTCCAATTTTTTGATTGTCCAAGATACCCATGAGCCTTCTACCTGTCCCTTAAGTAGGGTGCATGAGAATCCTTGGCTTCCAGTGAGGCAAGGGGAATAGAGTGGCATGGAAGAGAGAGGTCCAGCACAGGTAGTTGGGAAACACTAGGTAGTGATTAAATAATTACCTCCATTACACATATTTTAAATGGAAATTGAGGTTTCCTTCATACTCTATATCAGTCAGAGATGAGATTCAGTTAGCATAATCTTAGTTTAAATCTGGTCAGACCATATCTAAAGTTCAGATCACTATCTGAACTAAGCATGAGAGTACTAAGCATGAGAAACACAGATTCAGAAGAATGTGGACAGACTGATGATATGAGAATAGTCTAAGGCAATGGATACATGCAGCCTGAAGAAGAGAAGACTTAGGTGACTTGGGTGAAGCTTTCTTTTTGGGGGGTGGAGGGGATAGATAGCACTGGAGGTCATTAGTATGCTCTCCTGAACAATGACTGGCACTAGTAGTCAAAGTGATCTAAAGATGGTTCAAGAACAGTTGGTTGACCAGTTGGTTACAATGATGCCATAGGACTTCTTAGGGATGAATGCTATAGTTAGCAGTTGGGGTGACTTCTGACTCTGAGAACCTACAATTCTATGAAATGAATATAAAAGGATTCATTCAATCAATAAAGATTTGTTGATCACTCATTATATGTTAGGCATCGTGCTATAAGTGTTAGAGATATAATGGAGCAAAATGGCCTCTCTGATGCAGCTTACAATCTAGAGAATAGAAGATAGACATTGATCAAAAAAATCACACAAGCAAATATAAATTTCGGTGGTGACATCTGTTACAAACAAGAAATCCAGAGTGCTATGAGAGCATTCATGAGGGGTATTCCTGGGAAGGAAGATGGGGATGGCTCCCTGAAGATATGACTCTTGACTAGAAATCAAGAATGTATAGGAGCTATCCAGGATAAGAGGGAAGGGAAGAATAATCAAGATCATTGGAAGGAGCAGCCCCCTCTTTCCATTTCCAGGTGGAAAAGTCCACCTTATTGAGAGGCAATATGGCATAATTATTAAAAGATAGACTTGAATTCCATATCCTCCACTTATGAGTTGTGTGTCCTTGGGCAAATTATTTAGGATCTCTGAACTTAAGGTTTCCTCTCTGTCAAATTAGGAAATATCTACTTCACAACGTTGTTGGCTCAGATAAAATAATGAATGTAAAATGCTTAGCCCAAGCCTGATACATAGTTGTTTATTAAACTTTGGCTATAATCCATAAGTAGACATGACATGACAATGACAGTTTATTCACTGAAGGCAGAACATAAGCCTTTTAAACTGCAAACTAGTAGATTCTGGGATTGAGTAATTCAGCAGTAAGGCTAGGAGCACCAAACCATTAATGAGAGGGAGTGTGAACTGTGGTCTACAAACTTTAAGAAAAAAGAAATCCCATGATTTTCCATTTTGCTTTGAATCTAATTAAGTCTTAACTCTTACCTAGATCAAGAATTAGATCAAAGAATTCAATCTCAAATTCTAATCTTCAGTCCATCATGGTAATTAGTGATTAATTAATTCAATGTCTAAGATAGTTTCACCCCTTGAAAGGCAGCTAACTCAACTGGCCAAAGTCTCTTTCCATTTCTTCACCTGGGCACTTTCCTCTCTGGTGGCGTTGGTAGTGCTTCTTCTTCTTCTGGATATTCTCCTTCTTCTTCCCCTCCTCCTTTTCCCCTCCTCCTTCACCATTACCTCCCCTCATAAGACGGGGGGGAGGGTATATGCACAAGGGAATGAATATTCTTACATCTCTTTTCTCCCACACCTTCCATCTTCTGCCAGTGCTTCTTATGACTGACTCTAATTGGAAGCCAGACAACCAGAGAGTCTGGCTGTAGTCCTCAATAATCAGCCTTCTTGGATACAGAGTAGATTAGAGAAGGGCAGATCAAAGTTGGGAGAGAGTGGTGGTAAAAGTCATGTAGTCACCTGTGATAAACATTTTTGCCATCAAAAGAAATTAGCTATTCTTGGATTGACGAAAGTGTAGAAATGAAGAAAAGATTAATGGTTGTCATAGGTGGGGTTGGGAGGAAAGGAAGTTCGCTTCCTTTCCTTCTGCAATCAAAAAAGGGCAACAGAGGAATCCTTATGGTGATGGAAATGTCCTGTATCTTGACTGTATTGATATCAATTTCTTAGATGTGATGTTGTTCTATAGTTTTGCCAGATATTTCCACTGGGAAAATTGGACAAGAGGTACATAAGATTGCTCATATTATTCTTGCAACAGCATGTGAATTATAATTATCTCAAAATAAAATGTTTAATTAAGAAAGAAAAAACAGGTTAGCTTAAGATAAGATACTGGATATTTCAAAAGAAGTGTAATCGTTTGCTTCCCAAAAAAGACTATCTTCCATTTAGTTTACACAAAAATCTGGGATTCTTAGTCAGTAAAAATCACTGAAAAAATTGGTTTGGTTTTTGCTAAAGTTTCCTCATTCTTCAACTTGACTACATCTTTAAAATTTTTGTTAGATTGCAAAATCCTAAGTATACCCATGAATAGCCTTGGTCTGTTAAGACTTTGGCAGAATAAAGGCAGAGAGAACTGAGGAACAGGTGTCTATTAGACATAATAAAAGGAATAGAGCAGGGGAAGTGAAGGCACTTTATTTAAATATTTATTTATTCTTCATTATATTATAAGAAAGATTTAAAATGGATTCCAAACATAGTACAACAGGATGATTTTTAATATGTGAAGAAATCTGGGTGAAGAGAAAACCCCAGTAGTAACCATGAGACACAGGAGTAGGGTTAGTACACGGTATACAAGCATGAAGTCATGTTCACTATGAGAAGTCGACCACTCAGGTGGCCTTTAGCCCACCTTTCTAATAGCCAATGCAAACGCAAAATGTGATCTATTATGTGATTATAAGGTAAAACTTGACTTGAAAGAAGCTTCTTTGCTGTGTCATCATAGAGGACACATTACAATTTCCTCAACAACATCCTTAGGATTAATAAAACAACTAGTTTCATAGTTTAGCAAAAACGGTTCTATCAGGGACGTAAATGATGCAGTTTAGGTGTACAGCTTTCTAGTTTTGATCTGGGGACATTTTGGAGTATATTCAGAATGGAAGAATTACATTTTACATGAGAAAATTTTTAAAAATGTTTTTCGAACAAGTCTTAGGTAAGTATTAGTGTGGTGGCAAACTAAAATCCTGACTGGGAGCAGGGAGGTAAAATAACTAAGAAAAGTGGGATGTCAAAAACAAATATGCTACATGCTACATGCTACCAGTAAAATGAAAAACAGCATATTATATATGGCCTCCAGTTGGGGGCTACGCTGAGGTATGGTAGGATTTCTGCAAGTTGGAACCTACTGCTCATTCTGAGCCTATCGTTTCCATAACCAAAATCAGGGCCAGATGTTCCCAGATTTCTCATTTTTCCTTTGCATTAGTCAGAGTTCTGTTACAGAAAACAAACTACTCTAGCTATTTTAAGCACTGAGGGCAAAAGGGCTTCAAACAGGGAGTTAGGTGCCTACAGTATGCTGGGGCTGGGCTTCCAGGACTGACTGCCAGAGGAACAATGAAGAACCCCGCCCCCAAGGAAGCTGCCAGCTCTGCTGGTCAGGAAGATGGGAAATCAGCAAGTCTCTACCCGGGCCACCCCCCCACCCCTCGCACTGTTAACTCTAGGAACAATGTAGAGATTAGGAAGCTACTGATGCTGTTAACTGTTGGCTCTGGAGCCATGCTTCACCTGTTAGGTCCACACTGGCGACAAAGTAACAACTGCTAAAAAGGTGCTGCTGACCTCACTTGTTGATCCCCACAAAGCTGGGGACAAGAATGCTACTACAAAAAAATCCCAAAGTGTCCTTGATCGTGTTTGCCACCGGGGGCAGCTGGGATCTCTGCCTTTTAAATCTCACTTGAATGCATCTTCCTGCTCCAAGCTGAAGCTAAGTCACTTCTGGACGACCAGTTTATATAAAGGGGATTTTCAGCTGCTCGGCCTCTGGGGGCATGAAGGAAAGTGAGGGGGCATGTATGCAGAATAATAATCTAATTTAGCACCATATTGTATTTTTATCTAGATATCATGGCTTTTAAATGCTGGTGATTAAATAATTTTTTTTTTAATTAATGGGCAGGCCAGTAATGTGGGAGTTGATAAAACACATCTGTGAACAGATTCAGCTTATGGCAAGTTAACTGGAGGGTAGGTTTTGGTCCACATCTGCACATGGAAGAAGAGTAGTTCAAGCCCTGCCCCCTCCCACCAGTCAATATATGAATAACAGTTTACATAGTGCTGTGCTATAGTCAAAACACTTAAAATGCAGCTATTACTACAAAGGTAGTAAGTGCTTGATGAAATAATACCCCAACAACACACATGCATACAGTAAAAGTTGATTTTTCTCCACTCACTTGCACTGTCAACTCTTCAGATGTAATTTTCAATAACATTGTGAAAGAAATCAGATTTCACTGTGTTTGAAATTGAATATCCTAGAAGCACTCTTTGTTTCAGGTGGTCTACCAGATGATCTAGCAAAAGAAAGCTAGAACCAAGTGTTTGGAGCACATGAACTCACTCAAGAATCTATCCAATATATACCACAGGGGATGGTTAATTGGGCTGGTGAGTCTATTGACTGAGGAATGGGTTTGCCATTCAAAGCATAGTGTTCATGTCGGCCTAGAACAAATATAATTTCCCACAACATATTTTATAGCCAGGCCAATGTATTTCCTGCATCAGATATATTTTACGAGCTTTGTGGTAATCTCAGACTTTGTGGTTAATGGTCATTTTTATTGCTGATATTTGAATATCTTACTGTCTTCCTTTTCTCAATAAACATTAAAAAAGAGGGGTAACAATTTATTCTAAAACACTGTAGGCAAATATTTAAATTCAAGTAAGACCTTTGTTCCTCTAGCTTATCTTTCAACAGTGTTCCTTGTTTATTATGCCCCTGTTTTCACCAGCAAGTAAACATTCTCTCACCTTCTCTTTCTTATCTTATGGAGAAGAGTCATGTTCAGCACTTCTCAAGTAGTTGGGTCAACCAGACATTGCCTTCTCAAGGCAGGTTGTCAAATCCACAGTGATCTCTAATTTTATTTACATTTAGCCAAGGTCAAAGCAGGGGTTTAAGCTTCTAATTATTATTTCCACAACTGTTTGATATATACACATGAGACACTTATAATATATATATTTTGTGTGTGTGTATAGAGAAACCTGTGTGCATATATGTACACACACATGCACATTTGCATGCATATCAGTTTTTCAAGCACTTTCACATGTTATCTTATTCAATTGTCACATATGAGTGACACCATATGTCACTCACCATATGAGGAAAGTAGGTTACCTATTATTATCTCCAAAGAGGCTCAAAAAGGTTTAGTAGTTTCATTAAGATAACCCAACTAGTAAACCATCCAACCAGATTTGGGTCCTCTGAGTCCAGTCCTCTTTTCCCTAAACGATATGCCTTCATATAAAAATCAAAAAATATAACTGAAGGGCTTTAGAGTTCACATCCCTAGTCCTGGAAAGTGGGGAGCACAAGGAGTAGTTGAGGTGATTTCTCTCAAGAGCGTCTCTTCCTCTTCCAGTTCTAGTAGCTAGAATCTGCTGTTGCGGTGTGTCCTGTGTGTGTCCAGTGCTCCAGGAACTAGTAAATATTTTGCAGCCTCTTGTCTGAGTTCTTGACCTTAGTTCATCCAGAATTTAGGTTCTAATTGGTTTTCTTCAGTCCTCCTGGATATTGGAGAACTATCCCCTTAGCCTTAATATTTTTCTTAATTAAAATACTTTTATATGTTAAATGTAACTAATTTAGAAAAAATCACTTCATAAAGATAAGAAAATAAAAATCAGCAGTAATCTCACTGTCCAAATACTTCTATCACTAAAGTTTTGATATGTATCTTTTCTTAGTTCAGGCTGCCATAATACAATACCATAGACAGAGTGGCTTAAACAATATGTGTTTATTTCTCACAGTTCTGGAGGAACTCAGAGACTGAGATGTCCAAGATCAAGGTTCCTGCAGATTCAGTGTTGAGTAAGAGCCCTCTTTCTAGTTTGCAAACTCCCTTCCTTCTCAATGTGTCTTCACATGGTGGAGAAATACAGGGCTCTGGTTTCTTTCTCTTCTTATAAGGGCATTAATTCCATCATGTGGGCTCTACCCTCATGACCTCATCTAAACCCAGTTACTTCCCAAAGGCCCTGCCTCCAAATATCATCCCACTGGGGTTTAGGACTTCAACATATGCATTGGGGTAGGAGGAGGGAACACAGTCCTTTCACAGCACTTTCTTTCTTCATAAATATAAACGTTTCTAAAATGAGCTTCAATCACTTATTCCCTCTGGTGACACTTTGTTTTCCTCTAGAAATAAAAATATGTTACAACTATATTTCCACATCATTAAATAGTCCTCTACAAGAACATTTTCAATGACTATCTCACTGCATGGTGTCAGGTGTATATGTCATATACTGGTTGAGCTTGTAAGTTATTTCTATTCTTTATCATCCTAGATATGCTTATTTCATTTCTTGTCTCTTACGGAGAACGGGGCACCTAACCCTAACTTCACAGAGTTAAAGTAACCGTATGCATCTTTAGGACAGTTCTCTTCCCAGACAAAAAACAGTCAATTGAATAAAGCCAATCTATTGGCACTTAGCAAGCAATCAGTCAAAATCAATCAAAAATTTTTATTTAAGAGACCCAGAAAATGTAACAGAGAGGAGGCATTTTCTTTATTTTTTGTAATGTTTATTTATTTTTGAGAGAGAGAGACACACACACAGAGTGTGAGTGGGGGAGGGGCACAGAGAGAGAAGGAGACACAGAATCTGAAGCAGGATCCAGGCTCTGAGCTGTCAGTCCAGAGCCCAACGTGGGGCTCACACTCACATACCACAGGATCATGACCTGAGCCAAAGTCAGAGGCTTAACTGACTGAGCCACGTAGGCGCCCCAGAGAGGAGGCATTTTAAATGAAAGATGCCTTGCAACCTAATACTTACAACCAAAACAACCTTGACTAAACACTGTGGTAAAAGCTTAAGGCTGAATCTTTTTTACCTATTCATATTATTTCTTTAGAATAATTCTTAGAAGTGGGATTCCAGTTCAACTTTATACATTTTTAAAGACTTTTGATGCATATTACCAAATTACTCTCTAGAAATGATATTCTTCTCCCAACCACCACTAAAGGTTAATTTATCCAATTTGATTTACAAAATTGTATTTCATTGTTTTAGGTTGTATATCTATGACCTGAAGTGAGCTTTAACATTTTCTATGGGTATTGGCCATTTGTACTTCTTTTGTGAATTGCCTCTTCATACCATTTGCCCATCTTTTTCTGTTGAAGTAGTCATATTTTTCTTATTGATTCAAAATAAAACTATATATTACAGACTTTAATCTTGATAAAGATCTTTTTTATTGTGAGCTGGTGGGAATCAGGAGGAAGGTCAGGAAAAGATGGACCAAGGATTTGAGGGAAGGTCTGCGGCCCCTGATTTGGGATCAGGTCAGAGGACACTCCACCTTGTGACTCTCCTTCCTCCTTCCTAGATTTGTTTTTAATGTGGGGTACAAGTGTCACACTGGACATTCACAGACTCTCAAAGGGGTACATAGACATAGATATTTTTAAGAGAACTAATTTCCAAATCTCCAAATTTCATTTAACTTGTTCCTAAGATTCACTGCCTGAGAAATCATTTCCTATGTCTCTTTTCCAGTAATGTTTTTCCCATTTTATAAAATTGTGCTATGGTGATTTGCATGCAGGCATTCACATAACTCGAAGGGAATTAAGTGACATTTGCTACACCTGCCTTCATTCATATCTACATGAGCAAGATTTCTCAATGTTTTTATTAAGAGATGCATTCTCAATAATTAAATGTTTTTTCTTAATAATAACCTATCAAAAGTGGTGATACGTTCATGTTGTTTTGATCAGTTCTGCCATATATTGATAAGGATAATGTAAGCTACCTTATGGTAACCAATAAACTTAAAACTTCAGTGGCTTAACACAACAAAAGTTTATTGCTCATTCACATCATGAGGAGGCTGTCCTCACTCTCCACCAAGGGAGACCTAGATAACTCTGCATCTATCTCGCATCTCTGCTATCTCAGAGTTCCCAGCTTTCACCCAGAAAGACAAGAGAAAGAGAGTGTAGAACTCAACCCACTCTTGACTGCCTACGACAGGAAACAATACATCATTTTGGCTCATACTCCCAATGGAAACTGAGAAATATAAACTTCCTATACCTCCAGGAAGAAAAAAGGGTGTGGTGAACACAACATTGTCTCTGCCACAGGTACTCCAGATAATAATGGTAATGACAACTCAAACCAGATAAATTTTTTTAACAGGGTCTATGGCCACAAATTTTAATTCCACCTTATTTTTATAGAGAAGTATAAAAAGGTAAATAATTTTATACTCTTAAGTACAAAAAAATACATTTTTTATTAGGATGAGATTCTGTAAAGGAGTGAACATAAGAATTCAAGACAGAACCAGAAAGATATAAAATGTGCCACTCTTGCCTGCTGGGTGATGATGGGCATCACATTGTTGTAACATTTACATTCCATTGGATTTATTTTAACGAGTTGGGTAACCAGATCACTTGAAAAAGGCAACGTTTACAACAGAGTGTAGATTATATCCTGTGCTACTGTTCAAGCTTCTGATGAAATTTGTTTACACTACAACATAAAACTGAAAGAGGATGCATAGTTTTCCAAAATCCCCTCAGGAGACCATGAACAAAAATGTTGAAGCCCAGTGCCCTACACTATCTTTAGGGAAACACCCACCCGATTTGATTTCATTTAAAAGCTAACAAGAAAGAAAGAAAGAAAGAAAGAAAGAAAGAAAGAAAGAAAGAAAGAAAGAAAGAAAGAAAGAAAGAAAGAAAGAAAGAAAGAAAGAAAGAAAGAAAGAAAGGAAGGAAGGAAGGAAGGAAGGAAGGAAGGAAGGAAGGAGGGAAGGAAGGAGGGAAGGAAGGAAGAAAGATTGGTAGCAAGACGGTTTCCACTGCACTGGATTTGCAACTGCAGTGGGCCACAAACCACACTCATTCTAACACCAACTTCCTAGAGAGTCCAGGGAAAGAAAATTCCAGGTACAGAAATGTATTTCTTGGTAGAGTTCACATGTCAAGGTAACAAACCAGACCCACTGCCAGCCACACCCTGCTTAGCTTTGTGGTCAAGCATCCTTAGGATTTAAGTCTTCTGCCTTGAAGTCAGTGAATTCTTATTGCCTTGCTCATCAGCTGGTCATATTAAACCACTCTGCCAGCTAAATAAACATCCTACCACTTTCCAGAAGAATCGAAAGAAGCCTGTCTTTTTGACTATGGAAGACAGCAGTTTTAGACAGGGGTCTAGCTCTCCTTCCTAAAAAGGCCCATTGACCTTTATTGCAAGTGAAATAGCTTATGGGAACAGTAAATGGCTAACCTTACTGTACCATAAAATAGAGCTCCCAAAAGCCTTTTCTCTCTCAGCGCTGGCGAGAGGCCTGTAATAGCATTCCCCATAAAAGCCTCCGTGCCATTTCCCTGGTGCAAACCTTTACAGAAGTACAACTAGGGAGTTTCCATAATTGCTTAAAGAGAAGACTAAGAATAATGCCAACTATTTAGCAGATGTTTCTTGACCAGAATTTGAGATCACTTTATTTTTTGCACGTACTCTTTTGGTGTAAGTGCCAACTGTCAGTGTCCTGGAAACATAGAAGGGAAAGCTTACATTAAAAGGCCATTGAGAATGCCATCTGATTTGGAGGTTAAAGACAAAATTCTACTTTCTGAACCAATAAAGTTAAAAGCCATAAAAAAAAAACTTGTGTCAGGTTTCAAAAAATAAATGAATAAACGACTCTCTAATACTCCTTGAGCTCCAGCCATTTGCAAGGTGCAGTGCTGTAGAAACCAGGAAGAAAAATGTGATGAGCTTACAAGTCAAGAATTCAGAAAGTCCTTTCCTGATCAACACGCAGTCACCCCCTTCACATTCCTATTTTGTGTTCATCATAGAATGTATCACTACCTGATATTTTCTCCTCTATTTCTTTACTGGTCTGTCTCTCACAAGAATGTAGGCTCCAAGAGTGTTGAGACTTTGCCCATTTTGTCGAGGGCTGTATCTCCAGGGTTCTGAACAGAGCCCAGCATGACTTTCAACAATCTTGTCAAAAGATGACTAAATTCCAACCCTCAGAAGGAACATGGACTCAAAAGAGGGAAAAACAAAACCCCAAATATTAATAATATTCATGTATCTATGCAGCAAAAAAAAAAAAAAAGAGCTCGAACAAAGTAATAAGGGCTTGAAGAATTGAAGAATCGTATGGAAAGAATTAAGTTTCCCAGAAGAGATCATTAGATTGGACCTCAATTTCCTGGCTACTGTGGGCCTAGGGGGCAGGGCACACTACAGAGTACATATAGGGATTATTGGTTCCATGGCATATGAAATGAAGTGTTGCTACCGAAATTTTCATGATAGTCAACAAATCAATTAGCTTTTATTCAGGACATTTACTGTACCCTTGCATCATGCCCTGCTTGGTCTTTCCTCCAAGTGGGTGTCCAGACAATTCCTGGTTCTGCCCTCTCAGCCCAAGTTATACCTGTGACATCACCAAATTTAAAAATCCAGTCTTAAAAAAGAAGTCAGTCTATAATCTAAGAGTAATTTAAGGAGGCCTTCACCTACTGTTAACTTCCTTCACCTAGTGCTAACTTTAACCATGTTTAAAATTTGTAATCTACATGATGTCAGATATTGCTGTGATTATCTTGCTGGTGCCGTAGGGACAGACTGTATGCCTGTGAATTGAGGGGGTTGGGGAGAGGTGGTGGGTGCTTGCTAGAAGGAAATGGATCTTCTAACTATCATTCTAGAAGTTACCAATCCTGGACAGGAAATAAGAACTCTGGATGTGGGCCTTACATTTATGTCACAGATTATCTTCCTCCTCTCTCTGGGTAGATAGTCAGTATTGTCCAAACTCCAAGAGGAAAAGATTCCCTTGACCTCTAGAAGCAGATGAAGATTGAGGCAGGTTACCAGCCCCACAGGGGACCCTAAAGCTAGTCTGGGATGCGTGATACTGTTTCTCTTCCATTCACTTCCTACTCTCCTCATGTCTTCTTATGTTTAATCCTGACATCAGCTGTCTTGTGAGATAAAGGGGAGAATCTGTCTCACATTGGTTGGAATGACCAAAGGGGAAAGAGTTCCCTGTCTCCTCAGTGAGCCCAGCATGGCATTAGCTACAGTGGTCACTGGCAGAGGATAGTTGGGCTGAAGAGCCTTTTCTGAAAGTCATTTGTGGTAGTGACCACAGGGTACGGAGAATAAGGAGGCCCTGCCTGCCTTGGGTATGCTTCACATGGCCTCGGAGAGCACCTGGAAACCTGAAGAAAAAGCTGAGGGACAGTTAGAGTTATCCCTAGTAGTCAGGACAGGGAGTGTTTGAACTACCAAGTTTAGTCATTAAAAATTAACTTGTTCCAGATAAATTCTTAGTCAAATTGAAATTTTATACATAAATTATTTTCATAGTGGTAAGGAGCTATCCATTTATTACAATTTTACCCGAGATGGCAACTTGATTAATGGTGAAGTACAAAAAAGTTTCCCAGTAAAGTGTAGAAAAGATAATATTATTAACACATTTAGATAATATTGTTTAAGTACTACCTCATTAGACATGAGAAAAAAATGTATAAAAAATTGAAAAGGATGAGCCAAAGTGGTAACTATTTATAAGTGATATAATCACATTATTAAAAGAGAGCCACATGGAAAACTATTAAAAGTAAGATAACACAGTAGGAAAACTAGTCGTTAAATGCAGTAACTAATTACCAATAACTTTAAGAACCACAAGTTAAAAAATGTATTGAAAAAAATTCCCATTTAAAACAGTACTTGGGGGGTACCTAGGTAACTCAGTTGGTCAAGGGTCAGATTCTTGATTTCAGCTCAAGTCATGACCTCCCAGTTGTGAGACTGAGCCCCGCATCATGCTCCCAACTGAGCATGGAGTCTGCTTAAGGTTCTGTCTCTCTCCCTCTGTCCCTCTCCCTCGCTCTCTCTCTCTCTCTCTCTAAAAAAAATAAATAATAATAAAAAAATTAGACAGTACTTGGAGTGACAAAATACCTTAGAATAAAAATAACAATAAACATGCATGATGTACATGGCTGAAACTTGAGAGAATAAAATGGCTTTTGCTACATTTAAATTAAAAGTTAAATATTATAAAGATATCAACTTTTTTTAAAATTAAATTACTCAGTGAATGTTATACCAGTAAAAATGTCAACAAGATTTTTCTGGTTATTATTGAAATCACATGTGGCAAATAAAGATCTTCATTACACAATTATTATAGTTGCAATAGCCTGGAAACAGTCTGAATGTACGTCAAGAGGAGATGGGTTAAATTATGGCATGTTCCCAAAGGATACCATTATGGCATCCTCCGATTTAAAAAAATAAGGGAGTGGGGCACCTGGGTGGTTCCATCAGTTAAGCCTCTGGCTTCCGCTCAAGTCATGATCTCTTGGTCGGTGAGTTCGAGCCCTGCAATGGGCTCTGTGCTGACAGCTCGGAGCCTGGAGCCTGCTTCACATTCTGTGACTCTTGTCCCTCTCTCTGTCTCTCCCCCACTTGTACTCCCCCCCCCCGAAAAATAAATAAACATTTTAAAAATCCTTAAAAAAATAAGGGAGATCTGCAAGCCTAGATATGGAATAACCTTTAAGATAAATATAAAGATCAAGTTGCAGAAACACACACAAAAATGACATAACTGTGTATGTGGGTGTGTGTACATATATGTGTATATATATATATGTATATATATACACATATGTATATATATACACACACATATATATATACACATATATATATATACTTATATAGGTATATACACACAGAGGTATATTATGATTTCATAATATATGTGTGTGCACGCACACACACACACAGATATATTATGATTTCATTTGTATACATGTATGCAGGCACACACGCGCGCGCACACACACACACACGCACGCACACTTCAAAGATCACCCAGAAAACTTTGCCACTGGAGATGTGGAATGGGAATGGGTGAAAAAAGATTTACCTTTTACCATATATCCCTTTTATGCCATTTGGTGTTTTTATTATGTGTATGTCTAACTTTTCAAGAGGGGAAAAAAAACCATTTTTAAGCAAAAGGACTAAGAACATAGACCTCAAAAAGAGCTCTTGTTCAGTTTCCAGTATCTATGAACATGTAAAGAAACATTCCCACCCACCTGGCTGGTCAGCTTCTACTCATATCCTGAAGAAACTGCTGCCCATGCGCGTAAGTAAGCGTATACAAGGATAGAGAGGCGTGGCATGGGGACAAGGGGGTGGCAACTGAAACATTATCTTTCTCTATAGGGCCTACTATTCAGAGTGTAAATAAATATTTATGATAACAAAAATTAGAAACAAATATCCATTGGCAGGGAGAAAATTTTGGTACAGGTAAGTATTCTGCAGATGTTAAAAGGAATGTAAGAAATGCATACATAACATAAAAGATGTTCATGTTATAATGTTATTAAGTGAAAAATCAAATTCTAGAACAATGTATGATGTATGTAGTAGTAGTAATTTTTTGTATGCATGCATGGAAGGAAACATATCCAACCATAAATAATAGATGCCTGGGTAAGACCGTATTTTACTCACTTCCAAGCCAAACCTGCTTCTTCCTATCTCCTTCCACGCTACCTGCTGAGGGAGTAGCGGTTTCTGATCTGGGCCTTGAATCAGCGCGCTCACTGAAGTAACCTTGGCTCCAAGCTGGCCTTTAGCAGCTGCTCATTGGGGTGCAGAACTCACAGCCACTAGCAACATTATTCCCTGGTTCCCATTCTGCAGCTCCTCATGTGTATTGACTTCTGGGGAATTTTGCATAAGAGGCAAATGAGAGGATTAATGTGTTTCTGTGGCTCCACCATAACCCCGAATAGATACTTCTGGGTGCTTTTAGGAGGGATTTCCCCTTCTCACTTTTTATACTTTTAACATCAGCATCTATGCATTTTTTTAAATTTGTGAAACTATATAGTCACCATAAGTGTACAAAGAAACTACGACATACCTAACAATAAACTTAACTTGAATGTAAACATAAAAATAACACATATGAAACGCTATTTACTGACGCCTCTCTCCATAATGTACAAAGGATTTGTGACCACAAAAGGATTAATGACTATTGTAAAAAACCTAATGTTTAGTTTGTTTTGTTTGGTTCGTTTTTCTTATACTTGTTTTTCATTTTCCAAAATGGGTAATTTACTGTTGCATCATATTGATTTAAAGAATATTAAATAAATTAGATCAATTTACATCTTTAACAGGTAAATTTTAGTTTACACTATTAACGTTTGATCCGGAAAAAGAACAATTACTTTACTTTAAACATTTTATTAAGCTTATTAAAATCGTAATTTATGTATTCATTCATTTGGAATCACATGGTTTTCTTCCCCTTTCCTCTCCTTCTCTCGTGAGAGAAAATCTCTGAAATAATTTTAGGAAAGAAAATATGATATTGGGTCAAAGGCTATAAAAATATTAATGCCTCCTGATGCAAGTTTTCAGTCTGCTTTTTATAGCTTCGCTTCTTGGAGTTTGCAATACCTTATAAGGTATAAATGCATTAATTTAATACAACCCTCAACAGCTGTGAGCATTTTATATAATTTTTTAATTGCTAGTTAATTTACACCAAAGCTTTCTCCTTTGTTCACTGAATAAGCTTATCTTCTGAGATGTATCTGTTTACTGATAAACATTTTCAGATATAGAACCGCTTGCTGGAAGCCTTCCTACATAAGGAAAAATTTGGTGAGACACGTTTTCTCAACATCACTATAACATAATGCTTTATTCCAATCAGGTCCATAAATCACAAAATATTAGGTGAAAATGGACATTGTAAGATAGCACTTTGATGTACAGTGAATTCAAGGGCAAACGGTGGTGTAAGATGTGCACTGTGTGATGCACGTGGGCCCTGCCTCCAGTTACAGTGAATCATTCAGCTGTGGGAGAGCTTCCTTGCAGATAATGGCACCATCAATAGAACCTCTTGACACTCACTAATTGAGGCCTATAGCATCGTTTAGAGGACCAGAGCAGGATAGATAAGCTAAGAGCAACAAGAAAGCCAAGGTCAAAGTTTTTGTGGCAATGATTAACTTTTTATTAGTTTTTAAACAATAAAAAAATATGTAAAATAATTTGGGAGAAAATCATATTAGTTCAACATTATTATACAACTACTTTCTGTTTGCATATTGCTTGCCATTTCTTAGAGATATTTAGCTAGTGGCAATCCGAGATATTTTGTATTCTTCCCCTTTCAGTTAGCTTTGTAGCATAAGCATGTTTCCATGTTTGTACAAAGCTTTCACGAGTCTTATTTTTAATGGCTGCACACAGACCATTATCAATTTTATTAATCTATCCTTAGTGCCTCTTATAATGCTCAGTAAGTCTTAATGAGAGCCTAGCATGATGCTAGAATTTTAAGTGCTGGTGCCAGAATACCTCAGTTCAAATGCCAGATTCATAACCTCTGTGCCTTAGTTTTCTAATCAATAAAATGGGGATGATGACAATTCCTACTGCAGAGCTTTGTCATGATCAAATGAGTTAATCTATATAAAATGATTAGATCAGTGCCTGGTATGTGAGGAGCAATCAGTAACTGTGAGCTATCATTACTGATGTATAAATGACTTTAGAGCCTTTAAGTAATTTCTTATTTTTAATTTTTTTAACATTTTTTCATTTTTGAAAGAGATAGAGTTGAGTGGGGGAGGGGGGGAGAGAGAGAGAGAGAGAGACAGAGAGGGAGACACAGAATTCGAAGCAGGCTCCAGGCTCCGAGCTGTCAGCACAGAGCCAGATGCAGGGCTCATACTCACGGACCATAAGATCATGAGCTGAAGTCGGATGCTTAACCAACTGAGCCACCCAGGCACCCTAGTAATTTCTTATTTCTGCTATTACAGAGAGCGATGCAATGAACATCTCTGTTTATATAATTTTTTGCTTCTGTTTAATTATTCCCTTAGATTAAGTTCCTAATCCTAGGAATCAGAGTTTATCATAATGACTACCTTTTAGAGAAATTATTTTAAATATTAACCTCTGCCCTTGAAGGAAATTTGATGATATGGAAAATATATACTAGTTCAAATAAAAGAGACAATAAAGCAAAGAGACTGGATTTATTTGACAATAGCAATAATTTAGTAAAAACCCATTTTATTCATAAAACTGTGTAAACATTGTAAAAAACCCTGGGTTCCATCCAATTGATTTTATCAACAAATATTTCCCAGTCTACTATATGCTTGTTCCAGGCTAGGTGTTAAGCAGAGTATGGAAGAATATGAGTGGTCTTTGTCCTTAAAGAGTCAAAATCTGGGGTGCCTGGGTGGCTCAGTCAGTTGAACATCTGACTTAGGCTCAGGTCATTATCTTGTGGTTTGTGGGTTCCAGCCCCACTTCGGACTCTGTGCTGATAGCTCAGAGCCTGGAACCTGCTTTGGATTCCGTCTCCCTCTCTCTCTGCCCCTCCCCCCACTTGCACTCTCTGTCTCTCAAAAATAAATAAATGTTCAAAAAAATTTTTTAGGGGCGCCTGGGTGGCTCAGTTGGTTAAGCGTCCGACTTCAGCTCAGGTCATGATCTCGCGGTCCGTGAGTTCAAGCCCCGCGTCGGGCTCTGGGCTGATGGCTCAGAGTCTGGAGCCTGCTTCCGATTCTGTGTCTCCCTCTCTCTCTGCCCCTCCCCCGTTCATGCTCTGTCTCTCTCTGTCTCAAAAATAAATAAACGTTAAAAAAAAATTTTTTTAAAGAAAAAGAATCAAAATCTACATAAAAAGGCAAGATATGAGAATAGTACCAAACTATATAATCGGGGGCCAAATTGAATTTTTTAAAAGATCCCAAATATAGTAAACCTTGCTTTGTAAGCATAATTCCTTCCAGAAACATGCTTGTAACCCTGAGCACTTGTATACCAAAGTGAATTTCAAGAACATTGACTCAATTGTGATCATGTGACATTCGATGTCACATACTATTCACATTGCAAGACATTGCTCGTTTTATCAAGATAAAATTTATTAGAAATGTTTGCTAGTCTTACAGAACACTCGCAGAACAAGTTACTTGCAATCCAAGGTTTTACTGTGTATGGTACAGATACTAAGTATTAGGTAGAGGAGGAGCCAGGCAATAAAGAGACAATATCCACTTGGGAGTGAAGAAAGAGGTATATAAATACCCAAGTGATAACTAAATTAGGTTCCACTTTTCTTTTCTTAGACTCTAACATTTTATAACTACTTTTAATCCACCCCAAACCAACAGGACAGGCTTGCATTTGACTATCATCAGCAGAAAATGTTTGCTTTTGCTAAAACACCTTCTCATCCCTGACATTTGAAAGATAAAGCAGTCCTCAAACTTCAGCTGTGGGCTTCAGCCACAGGAGCCCAGGAAGGGTTGTCAGGAGTGGACATGGCCTTGGTTGAGAACTGTGTGTGTTTATCTGTTTCAGAAGGGCCTCTGCCAGCTGAAATAACAAAATCATCTCCACTTCAGTCATTGTCAGGGTGCGCTGCTAATGTGTCCTAATGAAAATCTCATACCACGAGCCTTACCACTCTTGAGTCTTCTCTCTTTAGTCTCAAAGTCAGGAGGAAGGGGGTCAAGCTGTTCTCCCCTTTCAGAAGAGCAGGGTCATTGGCTTCGAGGAAGCCAAACCTGAAATAGAAGCAGAAGCCCTTTCATCTAATTGAGAAAGTCTTCCCAGTCACTACCTTTTCTGTAGGGAGACAGGCCCCAGACAGGGTTTTCTGGCCTTTGAAAATGGCCTGCCAAACACCATTCTTGTGCCTTATCCAAGCTGCCTACTGGTACAGATCCCTGAGAACTGACAGGCTCCAGATTTCCCTGGAAGGCTTCAGCCTCTGCAATCATCAAGAGAAGGAGCTGCTTTGCCCAAACAGGCCCCAAGTGAAACTGTCTTCCTTATATGGTGAAAAGTGCCCTGTCCCTTTAAGGCCAGGAGACTTGGCTGCAGACAGTCCCTGGGAAGTTTGCCTGCAGCCCCATCCTTGTGTCTGATCCTTGCAGCTCTGCAGGTGAGTCTCCAAACCTCCTTTCCCCAATTTGCCCTCTACAATCACTCTTGTGACAGGCGGGTTGGAAAAGCTGTTAGAGAGGGCTAGAGAATTTCAGGGTCAACAGGAGAGGTGTTATGGAGAAGTTTTAGTTGAAGAAAAAAACAAGGTTACCAGGGAAATGTGCAATAATGCAGCCAGTGAGGATGCTTCTAACTTCCCATGGAGAAGAGGCATCAAGGTTACAGAGGGCCCTGAGGCGGTCCAGAACAGGGCAGGGGAAACATATTCAGCAGAGGAAGAGGGACAGATTCTATGTAAAAGCCTGCAGGGGTCAGTTTAGACTCCTGAGCTGTAGAACCTGGTCAACTTCAAGTTTAAACCAAACATAGCTGGGAGGAAATAATGCCTCTGCAAGTGCTAAAGGCTTTGCAGAGCTGGAGATACAGGGCTGACTGCAGATGAGAAAGTATACCTGAATGTTTGCAATGTCTACTGGTTTGGAAGGCTGCAGCCTTAATGCTTCGTGCAGCCTGGCTGTTTAGCAGGTAGGGTTTGCCTGCACAGAGCACGGGGTGGGGATGGGGGTGCGGGTGCCTGCTTGGCGTACTGCAGCAGAAGACTAAATAAATAAATAAGATGATGATTGTGGAAACACATCTCTGGTATCCCCACAGTACCACCTGCAGAGAAGAGAGATTTTCTAAGCTTGCAAATTCTGTGTTATCCGCAAGCAAAGGGCTGGAAGAAGTCTCATTTAAGCTGATTACTGCTCTGTCATTTACTAATTCAGCTTCCTGATTTATTTTCCCCCCCTGGCCTGGGGCCTCCTAAGACATTAATTGGAAATAACCAATAGAACTTTTTAACAGCTGAGGATGTGCTAGAAGTGTGTCTATGAAAGCCTGAGATGTATACAGTTGGGGTTGGGATTTTATTGATAGGATAAAAAGAGGTGGGCATGGCAGAGGAGGAGAAACACTTGATGGTCATTTTACAATGTATCCGAAATCCTTTAACAGAGTGCATTCATCAGCTACAACCAAAAAAGAAGTCCACCCAGGAGTTTACAAAGGGAGATGCCCCATTACAGAGCTTGGGGCTGCCTTCCCTCCTGGTTGAGTCCGGGTCCATTCATCACTCAGAGGCCAGTGATTTCTTTACAGTTGTTGTGTGGGGGAGTGAACACAGAGGCTGGATTAACATTCCTTACATACTCCATGCCTTTAAGAAATACTCATTCATCTGAGTATTCACTGAAGAATTCTTATTATTAAGTAGCAAGTGTTCTATCCCTTGCTTTCTAAAGACAGAATGTTCATGAAACAAAGATTTTGCTTTATCAACAGGGATTCTTTAGTGCAAGAGTTTCTCTCTTCTCACTTATGATGGGTGGGCAAAGTGGTGATTATAGCTTGCTGAATAGAAAGATCTACTGATTCTAAAAATCACAAGACTCTACTTGGGCCTTACCCCTTCAGAAACGCTGATGTCCTGAGCAAAAAGTTAACTCACGCATTCACAATTTGGAAGAGAGCAGAGTGCGTGGGTCTAACTTTGCTTCATTTTGTATCAAGCTAAATCCAGAAAGCAGTGTCAAATATACTGCTTTCAAAAATGAATGCTGCCAAGAAAAACAAAATCCCATCCCCAAAGCTGGAAAATCTCTAAAAGTAACATACTGTGATCTTTCATAAGCTAAATCTAGGCATTGAAAAGGAAAAAAGATGTGGCTTCCTGAACATTTCACACAGTGACCCTCAGTCTCAGACTGACGACACAACTTGAGGCAAACTATTTTATCTGTGTCTCAGTTTCCTCACCATTAAAATTGTACCTTATTGGGAGGGACTTTCATTGAAGTGGAAAAAATCAATTGGACCTGGACTTAGAAGATGTCTGGGTTAAATTTTCGGTCCCTTCATTTATTCCATAACCTTGGGTGAGTTACACTGCCAGTCTGATCCTTGGTTTCCTTATTTGTGAAGAGAGTAAATAATTAACACTGTGAAAAGCACTAGAGGAACCTGAACCCAGAAGAGCCTCCATAAATGTGATTTTTCATTTCTTTCTTTTTCTGTGACTTAGGAAACTATATTGTTCCTTGGGGGAGGAAATGTGTTTTGAGAACAGAAACCAGCTCCGTAGCACAACTTTAGAACCATAGTCGGTTCACCCCCTCTTCTCACCCTCCTTCAAAATAAGATGCCCAGTCTTCTTAGGAAACCCATTCCTAGTTATTAACCAGGCTCCCTGGACGTTCTTCTTAAAGTAAACCCACTTCTGCGTTCAGAGACACAAGAATAGTTGGGAGTTTTCCTTTCGCATAAAAATATTCCATATGCTTGAACAACAATGGTAAGCCACCTTAGAATCTCAGCAGAGGGGATCTATCCAAAGCTAAGTTTAAAAACATATTTGAAGTGAGTTTTTGGTTATTGTGAGGCACGTTTTCCAAGTGTTTCAATAATACCCAAATGATATTTTTTGGTAAAATCTCCTAACATGCACATAGCTGTCATTACGAACATGGTTAGTGTTAATTTTAGAGTTTACATCATTCACTTCAAGCCAAGAACAAGTTTGCCTTATTTGCAAGAGGGCTGTGTATAACATACTTTTAAAATGAAAACATTCCCTCCACCAGTTTGGAAAGGTGGTGATAAATTTCAGCAGCAGAAACATTCCACTGGAAGTACAAATCACAGCACACACATCAGCTGGGAATGGAGAACTGTCATTTTTAACTAAATTAAGGGAAGGTCACCCCTGTAGCCGATCTTCTAGTTGTAGATTAAACACCTCTGTCAGGACACCGGTGTTTAGGGTCCACACTTGGCCACTTAAAGTAGCTATGGGGACCCTGAGCTCGTTCCTTTCTGTGTCTGAGCCTCTGTTCTGCATTCTGCATTATAGAGTTGATGATGATACCTATGCACATGGTTGTGGGAAAGGCAGGAAATTTGGCAGTGTAGGTGCTCAATAATTATGTTGGATCTGAATGTCTGATAGTCTCTAACAAGATCCTTGTACTTTAATAAGATGCTGGCCTTAGATCTTGTCTACACCCTTTAGAACATTCTGCAAGTGAGTATGTGTCTAAGGATGTGTAAATTAAATTTTTAATGAGAATTTAAGTTTCTAATTAGGTGGAACCAAAGATAAGTAGATGCTAAGGCAATCATAGATCTGGCTGCAGGGGTTAACTTTGGAAATGGGTTTAAAACCTGCTGAGTCACACAGGACTTCAGATTGATTATGTTCTTTAAAAATATTTTTAACTTTTAACTGCATGGGAAGCACTTCTCTGTCTGGCATAAAGAGGTGGAATGGGGGAAAGCAAGTGGTCTAGGTTGAACAGGTAGAGCAGAGAAGTCCTGGTAGAGGATTGCATCTCCTGACATACCTCCTCCCGACCCCCACTATCCACTCTGAGCTGTCAGATACAATTTGTTCATGAAATTGCCAAGCTAGAGAAGCTCGAGGAAGTGTCTAGACCAGCTTCTTGCCCTGGTCAAAGCTGCATTTGAAAAAACCAAGGACAATGGCCACCTACCTCTACTCAAAGAAAGAGCCTTTCAAGTTTAGTCTATTGTCTACCTGCACTGGGGCTGCATTTGGGACGTTTTCCTTTTACCTAATTTTGTCCTACAAGCCCATATTCTCTTAGTGTGCTCCGGTCTGTTTTGTATATTATGGCAAGCTGCTATCCTGCCTGGAGAGAGTTGCCACTGGGGTGGGGAGTGCTGATATGGCCTCTGTGAGGGGTGGCTCTCCTTGTTTCCTCTCTGATTCATCACCAGGTGAGCAGACAGTCTTCTCCCCTGGCTTCATCACTTCTATTTTCCCTCCCTGTCCCTCTCTCTATCACAGTGGTTCCCAAACTGAACACAGCGGGCATCAGAATTACCTGGAGGGTTTGTTCGCACACAGAATTCTGGGACCCATCCCCAGAGCTTCTGATCTGTAGGTCCAGGCTAGAACTTGAATATCTGCAATTTGTGACAAGTTCACAGGTGGCCTGGGAACCACCTTGGGAACCACTCCACTGGTCCAATACTAAATCTCACTCTAGTGTATCTAATGACCTGCACTCCTCCCACCTTCCAAAATTACACCTGCTCCATTCTTGGAGCCTTCTTCTAACCACAGCTAAACAGTACTATTATTGAATTCTAATTGTAACAAGCACTGTGCTAAACACTTTACATATGTTATTTGTAATTTCTAACAACCCTCGTTTGGTATCATGAAACAAACAGAAAGAGGGTAAAAAACCAAGGTGTTGTAAGTGACAAACAACAGGTGTGGTATTTAAATTCAGATGTACTTGGAAAGATTGTCTCTTTCCACTATTCCAAGGCTGGCAATAGATGTTTAACTTGTATGCCAGCTTTGATTCACTGGTAGCAGCTGCCTGGAGCACTGAGTTGAGGAGTCCCTGGCAGAATGGGTGCTCAGCAGGAGTGAGTTCTGGAATTGGTGAGCCATACATGCCAATGGTGCAAGAGTGGAGAGGGGCAACGCGGATGCCATGTATTCGCCATCCCTACACTATACTTCATTCATGGATCAGTTTTGTCAGCTACTAGAATGAGATGAGAGATAAGTATTCAAATTTGTTCCATAGGGAACAATACAACTTATTTCCTTTTCCCTCCCTTTCTCTGAAGGTGAATCTAAGTTTTTGAGCCTAGATTTGAGAAGGTATAACCCGTAAAGTAAAATGAAATGCAACTGGGATATAGATAGTGGTGATCACATGGGCATGTAGCCTTAAAGTGGTAGGGACAAGGAATTATGTTGATTATAGTCTTTGTATGTTATTTGTCTTTTTGTGTGACCTATCTAATGGATTGCCTTATACTGGATAATCCACTGTGACTTCATAAGGAGGTAATGGCATTTCTAGTTTTGTTCCTCCCTCCATCATTAATATTCAGTGTGGGATTTGTTATTTTTAGTATCTCAGTGCCTTATCTGAAAACTGAATTTCATAATGATTTTCTGCTTCTTCCTGACATTTTTATGTGTGTGATTAAGTGATCTATAACTTCATGGCGTCTCCTTAATTCAGTCAATAGACATTTATACAAATTTATGCCTGAGTGCTGGAATGTAGCAGCAAACAAAACACACTGCTCTCATAGAACTTACATTCTAGAAGGAGGGACAGACAATAAACAAGTAAACAAATAAAGGAGAAAATCATGTATAGTGATATGTGCACAGTGAGAGATTAACTCTGTGTGTGTGTGTGTGTGTGTGTGTGTGTATTGCTATTTTAGATGGGGTGGTCAGGTGAGGCCATTCTGAGGAGGTGACATTTAAGCTAAGACTTGAATATGGAAAAAGATCCAAACAAAGTTAGTCTGGCAGTAGAGCAGTCTAGGCAGAGAGAACTGTCTGTGCAAAGATCCTGAGGTTGAAGGTAAGCAGGGGCCAGGTCAAGTAGGCTATAGGGGGTTTCAGAGGAGGGGGGGTGATGGGGAGGAAACACCTTCCTGGAGGTGTTTGAAGATATGCAGATAGTGATATGGATGCAAAATGCTGGAGTTGAGGACTGAGAACAATTGACTCTTAATGGGCAGGGACCTGGGATGCTAAACATCTTGCACGGCTTGAGATGGACTCACATGAGACTTGTTCTGCTCATACTATGCTGCACATATTATCTCTATCAAGAAATCCAGATAAGTTTGAATTGCATCCTAACTACATTGGGAAGCCATTGGAGAGTTGTAAGCTTTAAAAAATGATCTTTAAAAGATCCCTTTGGCTACTGAGTGAAGAGTGAATCCTGTACGGACAAAGGTAAAAGCAAGGATGGTCAGTAGGCAGCTCTTTCCGTAGTCCAGAGCAGAGGTGATGGTGGCCTGGGCAGGGGAAGAATAGTAGAGGATTTGGGGAAGTATTTTTACCTTCAAGAAGACTGTTGGAGAAATGCAAGACACTGTTTGCTCTGACACACCTATGTCATCCCTTTTGAGAGAGGAGAGAGAGATTTTTTGGTTTCAGAATCAGCTGGTTTCCTCTCTACTCATTTAAGAGAATCTTTGCAGCACCAAATGACAGCCAGAAGACCTTGTTCTTTCAAATGCAAGTCCTTATCCTCTTGCTCTTTAACCTTGCAGATCCGTGTGCATTTCAATTTGTTCATAGCTCAGGAAGGTAATCTATTTGATTGGGGCTTTTAAAAAGAGATAAAATTACATGTGCTTCTTGAATAACAATATATGATTTCTTTCTCTGAAGGGTCAATAGGAATTAGCCTACCTGTATCATTTTACAAAACCAGAGCCTAAGCGCATGAAAAACAGGGGCCAAGTCCACATTTATTCTGCTGAAAGGGAAACATTAAGTGAACATCAAAATCTCTTGAAAAGATTACAGGCATTTCAGTCTGAATTTTACTTGAGCAGTAAAGCCTTGCAAATAGTTTTCAGGTGCATCAGCTCCTCCCCCACAAAGGCAATTCAGCTTCTGAAATTTTAGAGAATCCCCCTCACTGTCGTGTTCTTCTGTCTCCTCGCAGCCATCTCTTCTCACAGCACCCCCACTGCAAGTGGCCCCCGTAATGCCTCGGGTTTATCTCCAGAAGAACCCACCTCTCACATACTTGGTTGGGGGGCGGGGGGTGGGATCATCCTAGCTTCCAGGCTGACCTGAAGGGGCTGCCTGGAAAAGAGAGAGGAGGTGGCTGGCTTGAGGCCATACCCACCCTAGTGAATGGTTTCAGTGAATGTAGAAGTCAGGAGGTGGGTCTTGCCACTAGAATCTTGTGTTCTGAGATCAGAGGAGGGTGGTCACCAAAGGGACCCAGGTGAATGGTTGTGAGACTGGCAGAATGATAAACCACAGCCTCCAGCTGGTGCTGATGAAGTCAGGTACCCCCTGAGCGTATCCTGCCTTCCAGTTTCTAGATGAAACTGAAAAGAAACAGAAACCAGATAGGACCCCCACCCCTGACATTAAATCTGTAAACCCATCACCCAATGACCAGAAGCCAAGCTCCCAGGAACTAAAATATCAAGTGGTTTGACTTAACCTGTAAAAGCCAAGGAAGAGGAAGTTCTGCCTTCATTTCTGGGCACACACCCACTGCCTACCACAAAAGGCACGTATTAGGAAGGAAAGGGCAGATGGTTTCCATGAACAAGTCCTGTCCTGGCTACCAACTACCCATGCAAATATGGACAGGGTCACCTTCTTTTTTTTTACTATTTTTTTAAAGTTTATTTATTTTTGAGACAGGGAGAGACAGAGCATGAACGGGGGAGGGTCAGAGAGAGAGGGAGACACAGAATCTGAAACAGGTTCCAGGCTCTGAGCTGTCAGCACAGAGCCTGACACGGGGCTCGAACTCACGGACCGCGAGATCATGACCTGAGCCAAAGTCGGACGCTTAACCGACTGAGCCACCCAGGCGCCCCAAGGGTCACCTTCTTAACTTCAGAAATAGGGTAGATCAAAAGTTCTCTCAGACTCTAATGTGTCCTGTGACTACACTTCATAATTCAGCTCAAGATCTTCACTCTCCCCTAAGACCTCTTGCACCCCAAGCCATCTACTTCCCGGTGTTCTATTTCTCTGTCTTACTCTGAATTAATAACTCTCTTCATGCTATCCCCATTGGCTCCTGAAACGCTCCCATAACACACCTAGCACACTATTGCTTTTCCTTCTTTCTTTGCAGACCTCTGTCCTTCTATTAGCTCTTTTTTAAAAAAAATTTCAAATGTTTATTTGTTTTGAGAGAGAGAGAGTGCACACGCAAGCAGTGGAGGAGCATAAAGAGAGAGAGGGATAGAGTGAATCCGAAGCAGGCTCCTTGCTGTCAGCGCAGAGCCTGACGAGGGGCTTGACATGGGACTCCATTGCACAAACCGTGAGATCACGGCCTGAGCCAGAATCAAGAGTCTGATGCTTAACCCACTGAGCCACCAGGCACCTCTGTCCCTCTACTGCCTCTTCTGCTCCTCTGAAGGGAGGCACCAAAGCCATAGTTTTGTTTTTCCATAGAATCTCCTGTGCTTAGCACTATACCTGACACTTACTAGATGTTCAATAACTGTTTGTTGTTGAATGAATGGAAAGAGAGGATATAAAAATAGAGAAGAGTGAGCCCAAGCCAATTCAAAGCTCAAGAGCCAGCTTTTGCTAAAAGCCATATATTCTGCACATAACATCCTGGACTTCTTGGAATAAAAAGAGAGAGAGAGAGAGCAAGAAGAGGGAATTTTAGATATTATAGCAATAATTTTCAGATTATCACAGCTTCTAATACCCTATGTCTCCACTGAGCTATACCAGTTTCACAGGATTTTAGAAGTACTCGAATTTCACCTAGTCTTTAAGGAATGTCTTATATTTGTAAAGAGCTAGTATAAAATAGCTGAGTAGGTGGGTAAAGGGGGTCAATTATATGGCAATGGATGGTAACTAGACTGGGTGGTGATCACTAGGTAGTACATACAGATGTCTAATTATAATGTTGCACACCTGAAATACATATAATGTTCTATATAATTCTACCCCAATTAAAAAAAAAAAAGCTGAGCAGAAATTTCCAGATTTCTTTCTCTATAACTTCATGCATCTTTAAGCTGTTTCCAGGGTGGCGGGGGAGCGGGGGGGTGGGATCAGAAAATTTAAAACTGCCTGCCTTTTGTCTTTATAAGTTTTGATCTTTCCATTTGTTTATTTATTTATTTTTTTTTTGATGTTTATTCATTTTGAGAGAGAGAGAGAAAGCACAAACAGGAGAGGGGCAGAGAGAAGGAGATAGAGAATCGCAAGCAGGCTCCAAGCTGTCAACACAGAGCCCAACATGGGGCTTAAACCCACAAACGGTGAGATCATGACCTGAGCTGAAGTCAAGAGTTGGACCCTTAACCAACTGAGCTACCCAGGCACCCTTGATCCTTCCACTTATTTAAAATCTGTAATCTCCAAGGCCTCAGAATTGCTAAAGAACCTAGGGAGGGCCAGGTGGGATGGAACCCCTTGCTTGTCCAGCCAAATCAACAATACAGCTAAGCTCTGCTGGGTTGGTGCTGAGAAGGGAGGGATCAGGGAATCACAGTGGAGGTGGCCTGATATAGGACAAATCCAAGCCTGGTCCAGTTCCAGGAGTTTGGATTTGAGGGGATTGAGATAGGGCATGTGGTCAAAACTTTTGGGTAGTGGCCAAGTGTTTGATGAGTTCAGCCTAACCAGGGCGGACCCTGCACGAGTGATTCCAACCTCAAGAAAAGGGTCAAAAGGAAAAGGGAAACAGAGTTGAGTGTGCCTCTTCCTTGAACCCGGCACTGAGGAGGGGGGGCTGCCACTGGATCTACCACAGGGCTGGAGCAAGAAGACACTGCCCCAAAAAGCATGGAATTAATGGTGCTGTCCCCGAAGGATACTGAATTCCAAGATCCTGTCCCCAAAGAGTAACGAACATCTCCACTTCTTCATGGTGATGTGCCATGTATGGTTCATCCATCCATTTTTCTGAGTCCTGTTTCCAACTGGAGCAACAGTGTCATGAACTCAACTGTTTTTAATTTTCCTGACCACTGCGTAAAGAAGCAAGTCCCTTTGGCCCTTACTAGTCCTGTCCTGGGAGTAGGGGAGAGGACCACCATGAGTATTCAACTATAGGTTTAATGACAATAAGAAACCTTATTCAAACCAAAAGAGGCAGAGTTTTGAGAAGTTCCATGATGTCTTATCTAAGGGGCACCTCAGGAAAAGACCCTGGGAAGCAGGGGACACTGGTGATGACAAGTTCGATTAGAGGTGTCATATCAGGAGCATACATTTGCTTGTGACTCTGTGGGCTGTTGTCTAGGGCATGTGCTTGCCCAGGGGGGCTAGTGTCAGTTGAAGGCCCCACAGGCCACTTGGCCAACAAAATGGATGACAAGGCAGCAAAACCATGGAGTAACTTAGCCAAACTCTCAAAAATACCTTGTAGTTAGACTATAAGGAAAGGCAAGGGATTAAGCCACATTTTAGGATAGTGTTGTGAGGTGGGAGAGAGAGGCAGAGAGAAAACTGTGACCAAGCTAGGATACTCAGGGCATCAGGGACGCCAGAATGATCTGACTTAAAATGGAGAGATGGGGTTCATTTTATCATTATTCTTTAAACTGTGCATATATGTGTTTGTATCCTCCTTTGTATGTGTGATGTATTTTAAAATAAACAGATAAAGTTGACCCCTCCAAAAAAAACAAGGACCCAGGGTCTGAAAGACATTGATTGGTAACTAAAAACAGCTGCCAAAATAAAGCCAATAAGACCTTAAGTGAAAACTTAAAACAGAAACCATAGAGCCAATACAGATGTCTCTCTCTTTCCCCCTACTACCTCCCCTCTCCCCTCTCCCCTCTCTCTTCACTCCCTCTTTATCTCTGCCTTCACTGGTAAAATTTTTGCTGACTGGAAAAAACTTTGTGGGAGTGAGGAACATTAGAACTTACTTAGGAATTACATTTGAGAGAAAATACATCTCTTGTGCTCCCTATCCTGCTGGCCAGGGCAGGAGTGATTTAACACACTTTCTTTCCCAAAGTTGAAAGGTTAAAAATAATGTCTGCTCTCCTGAAGCTGTTGTTCTAACACAAGGTAGCCATCAAACAGAAACCTGTTTAATATCAGAATGTATTCAATCCGGCTGTTGTACCGTGCTGTGCAGGTAAGCACCTGGCCCTGCCCTCTGCCTGCCTTTCCCTGGGTTGATTTCCATCCTAGGGCTCTCCATTATGCTCTGTGCACCAGCTCAGTATTTCTTATTTTGCTTCACTCTTTACATGCCTCAAATAGCTCTTTTTTTTTCCTTGAGCCCTAGCTTAGCCAAGTTCCCTATATTTGATTCCTTTGATCTTTCTGTTTAAATCAATCTCTTCCTCTAATTATTTTCTGTTCCACTTCTTTGAACCCCTTCCAGTTGCCTCCCTTTCTCAAGAAGCCAGGTGTTTAAGAATCTGGATGAGGTTCAGGCAGAATCAGGTAGACACAGCTGCTTGCCCCCAGGTCACTTGTTGCCTTGTCTTTAAGCAGCAAAGATGGTTTACTAAAGGCACGTGACATTCCGGAGCAGTGAGCACTGCCCTATGTGTGGCAGGTGCTCAGTAAGTAATTACAGAACGGAGAAATTAACTGGGATCTCTTTTAAATGGGCTGCACTATATTCTAACTTACACTTAATTTGCTTCCCCATTGTATCCTGGGCCTAGGTCTCTTTCTGCTTTTAGGTTTTTCTGTCCCATCTCATAGTTATTTCATAGCTTACTTCTTTGATGCTTTACACATTTTTAAATTAAATTTCTGTATGCTTCCTGCTCATATATTTAACTTCATTAGTTGCATTCATGTCATGAGATTTTGTTAATAACCTTGTTTACCAAATCCATGTTATTTATAAATTATTCTATTTTACTCCTTTCTTTAACTGATAATCATGTTCATATTTTCTTCGATTTAATTTCTGTTTAAATTAGACTTTCCTTCTGTATTTGTTAATTTTCAGTGTTTTTTCTAGTTAGCCACAGTACAAGATTCATCATATCCTATAATTCCAATATAAGTTTGGGTTGAGAAAAAAGACCATTGTCTTCGATGATATGATGTCTGAGATTTGCTTCAAAATAATCTAGTGGGTGGGGCACCTGGGTGGCTCAGTCGATTTAGCATATAACTCCTGATCTGAGCTCAGGTCTTGATCTCAGTGTCGTGAGTTCAAGCCTTGCGCTGGGCATGAGGCCTACTGAAAAAAAAAAAAAAATCTAGTGGGTGTGGGGGAGTAGGACAGTTATAGGTGAAATAAGATTGCCAAGGGTTGATAGTCGCCAGAGCTGGGTGATAGGTACGTGAGGGTTTATTATACTATTCAATTATGTAAATGTTTGAAGTGTTTACATAATAAAAATGTATTTAAAAAGAACAAACGAATATAGATATAAAGATATAGAATTGATCCTATGAATTACCTGAGGACTCCAGCTGTCCTTGTCGTTGTTATTTGTTGGTTCAGCCATCCCTCTGCCTTCATTGCAAAGTTTAGCACTTGCTTCTCCTCTTCTTTTCCTTCCAAACTCTCATTCTCACCTGGGAGGTTTCATGGTGCTTGTGTGTGGCTTGTCCAGTGCCTCCCATCAGCAATGCTAATCATCTATACTTCCACTCTTATTCAGCAGCCCACTCTTCCTTGATTATACTTCAAATCATTTCTACAGTGATGCAGATTTCCATATGCTGACCCCCCAGAACTCTGGCTAAGGCTTTCAGGTTATGTTTTGTTACAGAATGTACTTTTCATCAGTCTAAATATAAAACACTTATATAATCCAGCCATTTCTGCTTTACAAGCCTTCAGGTCCCTATTAGTTTCAAGTTCAGGTTCAAACTCGGTATCCTTCACATCCACCTCTTGCTTTCCTGCCATGTCTTGCCTCTTTCTCTAATATCCTCTGATACTTACTGTCTTTTCAAGTTATTTGTGGGTAACAGACCATGCTTTCTTACACTTCCAAACTTTTGACCATACTATTCCCTGAGATTGGAATGTCTTTTCATCAGTTGGCCCCGGGAGGACTTCTGCAACTTTTGTTTGTACCTCAAAACTCAATTCAAGCATCACTCCTTTGAGAAGGCTTTCCTGAGCTGTCCACATTGCGTTAAATACTCCCTCCAATATCTTTTTTCATTTTATTTATTTTCTTAAAATAAACTTTAAAAAATCTTCTTTTTGAGAGAGAGAGCACACACGCATATGAGTGAGGGAGAAGGAGGAGGAGGAGGAGGAGGAGGGAGGGAGAGAGAGAGAGAGAGAGTGAGAGAGAGAGAGAGAGAGAGAGAGAGAATGAATGAATCCCAAGCAGGCTCCACGCTCATAGTATGTAGCCCAACTCAGGGCTCTATCTCATGAACTGTGAGATCATGACCTGAGCAAAAATCAAGAGTCGGTTGCTTAACCGACTGAGCCACCCACAGGCACCCCCAAAATCTTTTTCATAGCACTCTTGACCATGCCCACCCAAACAGTTTGAAACCCAACTGAAATCATGGATATTCTTTGTTTCCTTTCTGGAATGTAAGCTCTTTGACCTCTTTCAACTCTTTCTGTCCAGAGTCCAACCCAGTGCCTGACACCCAGTAGGTATTGGAATGAATGAGTAACTGAATGAACAGAGGAACACATAGATGAATGCTGTTATCTTTTTAAGGTAGCACTTCCCTACCCAACAGCCTTCTCTACGGGTCTGGGTCAATGCTCTTGGTCCTGGGCAGCCTTTCCAGTCTTTGCCTCCTAACTGCCCTTCTTAACCCACCTGTCCCATCTGGTTCTAGCTGTAACCCAATAGTCCCTGTTTCTGCTGAGTCCTTTCTATTTGGTGCTTCCTCTAGATGAGTGTTTCCCAGAGTGTGGTACACAATAATTTTTAGGTGATACTCAGATAAGTGTCTTTTGATAGTCTTGTGTTTATATTCATAAATATTGGAGGAAGGGGAATTGAACACATAAAACCTGTGATTTCACAGAGAATATTGATTAGGACGAAACAAATATAGATAGTGCCATGGTAATCAACCTTACCTGGACCTCATAAACCAGAGGCAAGGTGCTCAGATATAATCATCAATTGTTTCTAGCCCTCAATAACTGAACCCTTGGCCATGCCCGTTAGAAGTGTAGACAGCCAGGAATAACATCAATAAGGAAGGATTCCCAAACACTGAATTCCACAGGCATCTCTGTTTTAATTCAGTGATATGTTGAAATGTCACTTCCTGATGTTGCAGAGTATGTATAGGTACACTTAACTATGTTATATTTTACAGAAAAAATAATTAAATATTTGTTGAGCTGTTCAATGATATCCTCACGCAAGTTCAGATTTTTAATGTGGGTTGATATAGAAACTGACAGATTTGTCTCATCAGTGCGAAACCTTATCTTTGTCTGAAACCATTAGTTAGGGTGTCTCGCTATTTGGATAAAAAGTGCCGTTCCTCTCAAAAAGAAACTTATTTGCAGCCATACATTTTATATGTCATTTTGATGTATTTTATTTTTTTGTTCGGCATTTTTATTTTTCAATTTTACAAGTTTAATAACATTGTTCTTATAGAATTTACCATACTCATCAAATCTAATATACCATTGATATGTAAAACACATCATTATTTTATGTGCTGCTGAGAACAACAGAGAGGTTGCTAATCATAATTGCAAGCTGCCATGGATTCTAAGACACATTCCAATTTCAGAGGGGTTAAAATTATTTTTTAAAGTGTGCTTAAAGTTGATAAAATGCAGATGTATATTTCACTTCTATTTTACCAAATAATACTTATATTTCATTAATCATAGTGATATAGTTTCTTTTTTTTAATTTTTTTAGAGAGAAAAAGGGAGGGAGAACATGTATAAGGTGGGGAGAGGGGCAGAAGAGGAGAGAGGGAGGGAGAGAGAGAGAGAGAGAGAGAGAGAGAGAGAGAATCTTAAGCAGGGTCCACACTCAGTGCAGAGCCTGATGCAGAGCTCAGTCCCATAATCCCCATGGGATTATGACCCAAGCTGAAATCAAGAGTCAGATGCTCAACCAACTGAGCCACCCAGGCACCCCCAAAGTTTCTTTTTTGAGTGACTTTAAAAATGAGTTGGTTAAAGAAAAATCATATGTAAATAGGAGTAGACATGGAATGTAGCATGGGAAAATCCTGGAGGTGATAGCCATGCAATTGTGACTTGGCCTAGCCACCTATAGGGGCCCAGATACTGCCTGTTGGCCCCACCTGCCAGCTCAGGCCAACCCACTGCTCTCCAGCCCTGCGCCCAGCTCCTACCTGAGGGAGAATCTGTCTCTGTCTCCTCCACCACGCATGAGGGAGGAGATTGGGCAATCATGCCTATGCTCAGGTTGAAAAATGTGGCTATAACTCACTGAAGTCATTTTATGAGAGTGAAAAGAAATTCCTAAAATCAGACTCCTTATATTCAAGTAATCTAGACTCGCCTCTATTTAAATAAGAGCATACTGACAGGTTTCTGTTTTGTTTTGTTTTGTTTTGTTTTGTTTTGTTTTGTTTTGTTTTGTTTTGTTTTTAACCAATTCTCCACAAAGTAAGGAGAAAAGAACATGTTAGCCTCTCTTGCTGGGTAATTTATTTACTAATAATGGCTAACTAAACATGAACCGTTTCAGTGATTATTAAACCGAAGAATGGTCTGCTTTGTTTTTCATAATAAATTTACCAGTTATAATTATGAATAAGTTGACGAAAATTGCATTTCATTGACAAAATACAGAAGTGGCTAATTTCCTACTTCCACAATGGAGGTGGAGAGAGAATCATTTTAGACGGAGTCGGGAAAAACTGCCAAGTTTCCATTGGGAAAATGTGCTTTTGCGCACTATCTCCCTATCTGTGGATACGTGTCCATCACGCTTCCAGCTCCCACCCTGCACAAGGTCTAGTCCTCAAACTGCTTGGCACTGTGTGAATATTTCCCCAAGAGCCACCCAAAACCCTTGGATTTACTTGGTGCTTATCCTTGAAGGTTAGTGTGAATCATTAACCAGAATGCAATGGAGCAGGAGGTCACAAGTCATATAGGCTCCACTGCTTGCACAGAGCCCGTTTTTGCAAACCTAATTTTGAAGGTTTTAATGTAGGTGTAATTGAGAAGATAAATTGAACACATATGCATATCCTAATAAAGGTATTCTTTGGAGTCAGCAAATAGTCACATCATACTAAGCATCAATGATCCTATTATAGTATAATAAAAGGGAAAGGTCTTATAATAGAAGATTATTTATAGGCTATTAGTTATTAGTATAATTTTAAAAATATAAGCAGTAACAATTAGCAGAATTGATAGTATTGGAGATGCAGCTGTTTCCGCTCACTGGTACTAATGATATTAACAATAATTCTAATAGCAATGTCATTTGAAAGCTAAACGTTTTCCAAGTTCTTTATCCTTATGGGTGTTTTTATCAGATCACTGCTGCATAATTTTATAAAAACGAGTTCCTAATATTCATAAAAGTTCCTGACATCATACACTAAATTTTGAAATTTATTCATAGATTAGAATAAAGTTGTAATTGTGGCTTTCTGCTTTCTGTGGCTCTCTTTCTGTGGCTTTCTCCAAGCAGAAATAGTGGTCAGAAAGTCAAATATATTTAAGAAGTAGACTCGCTAAGACTTGGTGTCTTAGGTCAGGTTCCCTAGAAGCAAAGCCTTAGAGAGGGACTTGGATGCAGGTGGTTTACTGAGAGATAAACCTATAAGGAAGGGAGAGAAGCAGGATAGGGACGTGGGAAGTGCCAGGTACAAGGTGGATCAGATGGTATGCCTGGCTCGATGCAGGTGGATGGATAAATTGGACCACACAGGATAGCCGTGAGCCCTTACAGCCAATACTCACAGCAGTTTGGGGGTTGACGTGGTGGCCAGGAACAGGGACCTGCTTGGAGCACTAACAGCACTAAGTATACTTGGTGATGGAGGGGGACGGGAATGGGGATTGGGGAGAGGGGAACAAGGACGGCTCCCAGATTTGTGACACGAACAAGTGAATTGATTCTTGTATATAACAACAACACTCCCCTCATAATACCAAAAATCCAAGATTGCAGAAGAAATAGGAAAAGATTCTCATTGTACAAATAAATAAATTTTCCTTTAGCTTTTACTTTCTAGATGAAAAATGCCAACTTTTTGGCATATTTGCATAGGATTTTCTACTAAAGATATGTAAACTTTTTTTAAAAGGTGGTTTTTTTAGAACTTTTCCATTTACTCTGCTTTGTGTTGAAAATGAACCCAAGCTTTGTGTTCAAAAATGAGTCCAGTTTGGGTTGTTAGAGTTATTAGTACTCTAATAATTGAAGATTCAGTCCTGATATTACAATATTATGGTAACTTTTAATGAAAAAGTATTATGCATTGCTCTTATGCATTCACCCTTTAGTCCAGAGGTCAGTACTCTATGGCTTGTGAGCCAAATCCAGCCTGCAACCTGTTCTTGTGTGACCTGAGAGCTAAGAATTTTTACATTTTTAAAGGGTTGCTTTAAAAAGAATTTAGCAGACTATATGACACACAAAGCCAAAAGTATTTTCTATTTTTAGCCCTTTTACAGAAAAGTTTGCTGACCCCTGCTTCAGTCCATTATGACCTCAAACTTTCTTTCAGAAGTGTGCTGACCAATCCGTATTTTGAGATAAAATCTGACATTCAAAAACTTCAAACTAGCAAGTGATTTATGGAACCAGAAAATGATTTGTTTTATAAAAGGATTCATCGCAGAATTTATACAAATAAATTCTAGTTCATCTGAACAGTTGTTTTTAATGGAATTCTTCAACAAATTCAGAAGCATTCGTTTTAAGTAAAATAAATCTGCATAATTTCTCTTTGTTTCATAACAATATTACTACCCATTTTGTGATTATTGTAAAGAAACTGAAAATACAAATAGATACAAAGGTAAAAAGTCACCTGCAATATTACCATCCATCTTTAGCCACTGTTAACATGTGGTACATCTTTTCCTAGGCATAATAAGCATTTAATTTTTTAAAATGTGGATAATGTATGTATGATAGTATATCCTCTTTTAGTCATTTAATATGATTTTCAAAAGCATTGTATTTGACTGCATTTATTCCACAGAATGAATGTGTCACAATTTATTTAAATATCTTACCATTTTTTGACATTTAGGTTGAAACTAATTTTTCACTCTTGTAAATGCCACAATGAGCGTCTTTATGCATAAATATAGATCCTCATTTCTGTGTCCTTAGGCTAGATTTTTAAAAGAGTAACTATTGTCTCCTCCCCCCAGTTTGTTCCTTGTCTCTTACAAACTCATTTTTCTTCTAGATCTATCAACCCTGGAGTTCCTCAGGGTTAGAAATGTGACCTACCTCTTCCTACTCTCTCTGTCGGCAGACATGTCACCTATACCCAAGCTTTCAAATACAATCTCCCATATTTACATCTCTAACCCCAGATCTCTCTGCTAAGCTCCAGACACACATATCCAGATACCTACTTGGCATGTTCACTTGTATGTCTTATACCATCTCAAATAGAAAATGTCCAAAAATGATTCAATATCTTCCCTTCTTTCGCTTGCTACCAAACCCCCTCCTTGTTGCCCATTTCAGTGAAGAGATACCACCTTTCCACTAAATTGCTTATGATACAAAGCTGGAAACCATCAGTGACATCTCTCTCTATTACGTCACCAGGTCTTGTTAATTCTTCCATCTAAATATATCTTTAATATTTCTATTTCTCTCCATCTCCCCACCCTCACCTAAACCACATTTATCTCCTCCCTGGACTACTATATTTGCTTCCTAATTGGTCTCTGCATCTACTCTTGTCCTTCTCGGTCCTTCTATCCTCTGGTAGTTCTCTACCGAGGAGAACATTTCTAAAAATGTCAATCTGCCTTTACAGTCCTTACGTGGTTGTTAGGATAAAGATCTTAATGGCAACCCCTTCTCTTGCCACTCTCCCCCTTACTCTCTTGTTCCAACCTAGTGGTTTTCTTTCAGCTACTCACGTAAGCTAGGCTTCTATCAGCCTCAAACCCTTTGTTTAAGGTGTTTCTTCTGCCTTTAACACCCTCCCTCTTCTTCAGCTGACCAATCCTTTTTCTGATGCAACCTCTAATACACACACTACCTACGTGCTTTCTCAGCATCGTATGAGTCTACTCTGGGTACTTATGACAAATTGTAATCTAAATTGTTGGGTATCTTTTTTCTGCTGTAATGTCTGTTTCTCTACTAGAGTGAACTTTCATTTTGGGCAAATAGTGTCTGTCTCTTTCACCACAGTATCTCTCAGGGCCACCCATGTAGTAAGTGCTCCATAAATACTTGTTGAATTATTAACAGGTTATGGGGTATAAACTTTGCAAAGACATTTAAAACATTTTATCAAGGGTGCGTGGGTGGCTCAGTTGATTAAGTGTCCGACTTCAGCTCAGGTCATGATCTCACCATTCATGAGTTCGAAGTCAGACGCTCAACTGACTGAGCCATCCAGGCACCCCCGATCACACTCATTCTGACATTGTATATTATGTTTTAAATAATTTAAAAATATTTTATAGGCAATATGTAACCTCATTATTATTGAAATTGCATCTTTTTGATTACTAGTGAAGTTGAACAGTTTTCACATTCCCCCATGCCTTGAGTGATCATTTGATTTATCATGTAAACTGGGACGCTTTTGAGAGTGAAGAAAGGTGCTGTTCATAATTATGCCAGGACAAGATGCCAGGATAAAAGCAGGACCATCCTATACAAGCCAAGATGGATAGTTTCCCTAACTCTTTCATTTTCATGTAGTCTTAGAACTCTGGGCATCTAAAGCTGAGAGCGGAGGTCCAAGTGATGATCCAGGGGTAAACTGAAGATAAAAATGCTTTTTGTTCTTCATTTTCATATGGATGCCGTGTGCTGTGCTGTCCAGTAGCTCAGTGACTTGCTCCAGAACTCCCTGTCACCAATGCTGCCTACTTCACTCGTTTACCTTACCTGCCTAACCTTTGGAGACTTCCAACAATTTCATACCACTCTCCTTTCATGATAAGACCATTGGCGCAAAGAGCTGCGGGAACTGTCTTGCCCATAAATGCAGAGCTACTCAGAGGCAGAGCCAAGGCTTTTGGAAGAGTTCCCTCCTGTTCCACCAAGCTGCCTCCTCCTTCACGTTCAGATACATTCCTCCTGCTTGGATTGCACTGACAATGCCAGTAGTTATTTTCTGATTTGATAACACTTCCAAAGTTATACAGAGAAGTGACCAGAACAGAGTTTTCACTTCTTAGTGCATCCTGTGAGGATGTTCCTCTTTGACAGCATAACACATCAAAGCACAAGGCACACGATTTCTGGGGCAATTCATCTTGTACTGGGGTCATGTGCACATGGTTTCAGTGCCTGTGACTTGTAACGCTTCCCTGAGCTCATGCAATGAGACTACAAACTTTCGTAGCTTTTCCTAAATGTCCTCTTATGTAATATATGCCCTTCAGTGAAGCTCAAAAAATAAATTCAGAGTTGCTTACAGATTTGCATTTTCAAGAATTGCTAGGAACTTAAGGAAGGTAGAATATGATGACAAAGAATTTCTGGAAAAAGAAAGATGAGGAGAGTTTAAATAAGTTGAATTTTTGTCAATGCCATCTGATCTGAGGTATGGCTTTATTAGGAAAAGAACAGCAGCCTTCCTCTTCCAATCTCCTCAACAGAGAACAAATTTCCTTCTAATGAGATTCCCAATAGAGCCTCTGATTACTGTTGTGCAAATTGTGCACTGCACAATCCTAGGGGGTGCCATTTACCCCACCACCTAGGCAAAGGTGCCAAACGGTCCCTCTTGGCAGGCACCTGTGGTGCAGATCACAATCCTCCTGGCACCAGACAGGGTACAATCTGTGCAGCCATATGTTGAGGTCCTGACTGACACTGTCTGTGTGACTTTTCCTTGATAAAGAAAGACACTATCAGTGTCAGTTAGAGTTGCCTTATTCACCAATACCTGTAGACTTTTTAGAGTAATATTCACTTTATACATTCACCTAGTTTGTGTAAGCACTTTGGTATATGTCAAGCCAAGTGTCCTGGTTTCAGGTTTAGGAAATAGGTCATTGGAGCTATCTTTTAAGGGCTGAGGTTGTCTAAATTTTGCCATTTCATTTTTATTGAGGAAAATGCAGGAAATAAGTGCAATCTCATGGTTTTCTAGAGAACCTAAACATTTAAGATGTTAATGTTTTTTAAAGGGATGTTTTTCATTAAAATTTAGCTATGTAGGGGTGCCTGGGTGGCTCGGTCGGTTAAGCATCTGAACCTTGGTTTCTGCTCAGGTCATGATCTCACGGTTTATGAGTACCAGCCCCACAGCAGGCTCTGCGCTGACAGTGGGAAGCCTGCTAGGGATACTCTCTCACTCCCTCTCTCTCTGCATCTTCCCTGCTCATGCTGTCTCTCTCTCTCTCTCAAAATAAATAAATAAACTTAAAAAATATATAGCTCTGTAAATGAAAGAAAGAAAAAAAATTAGGTGTATATAGGATCCATCTCCAAAATATCTATACATATAGACTAAAAGTTAAAAATCAACCATTGGCTCTCCAGAAATAAAGGAGAAATGCCATGCATTCAACCTGCCCAATGGAGAGAGACCTTGGTTTTAAATTAATAGAGAAACCAACTTTGTATCTCCCAACAGAGAAGGTGATGAAACCATTCAGAGACAGTTTTATACCATATTTCCCATAGTGTCTAGGATGAAATCCAAAGGGTCTTCAAGCTGGAAGAAGCCTTTTAGTTCATTCACTTACTCATAATTCTGACTATTTGTGTAACATCATGACCATGCAGTCTAGCCCCCTTCGTGAGGAAACTGAGGTCATAAAGTTGGTTAGAGACAGGACTGGAAACTAAGCCCAGATGTTCTATATCCAGGACACTTGGCCCCACAGTGCTGCTACATATTACCATGTAGTTAAATTCAGGTGATGAAATAGGAGAGCATCTGTATACTGCATGTGACTTGCATGTAATTCATGCAATAAAGATGAAATACAAACCTCTTTGCCAGCCATTTCTTTATTACTCTAAATGCCACAACTTAGAGAAAGAAGGTTCAGCATTAGGGGCAATAATTTCAGAATTAGTTTGGGACTTTTGCAAATAAACCTTTTTCCCAGCTATCTATACTCCTTACAATTTAAATATTTCAGTCATGCCTTTTCTCAAATGTTGCCTTTACAGATTAACATCCTATAAATAGCACTGACCTCCTAGGAACATGCTGTCATCCCTACCCTTGGAGTATTATTCCAGTTTTCCGTTCATGACAAAAATGAAAATCCCAATCTCATGGCTACCTTCTGAAAGGATTTGCTTTGCGGGGAAATTAAAAGCATGTAGTTCATACAATTGGAAATTTCATTTTCCAGGGTGTCTGTACTCTTCTTTTACACAATTAAGTCTCCCAACGTGCCGAATAGCGCTGAACTTGTTGACAGTTGAGGAGGTGGAGCACATGTGTGCATCAGGGAACAGCTGCTCTTGCCAGCTGCCTTCTCCTCTGCATAGACAGAAATATTGCCCAAGGAGCCCCTGCAGGGCAGGAGACTCAGAACTCCTTTGAACTTGCTGCAAGGAGCCCTTTCTGACATTTTGCTCTGTGAATTTACCCATATGCATGCAGACCAAAGGGTAGTGAGCCTTTCACTGAGTGACTAGCAGCCAAGATTCTGGAGCCAAGCTACCTGGGTCCAAATCTTGGCTATGCCACCTAGTTTTCCAGCTCTTTGACATTAGGCCGCGTTACTTAATCTTACTATCTTCAGCAATCTCACCTGTACGTGGGGATACTAGTTTCTTCATAGAGTTGGTTTTTTTGTAATTTTTTTTTTTTAATGTTTATTTATTTTTGAGACAGAGACAGAGCATGAACGGGGGAGGGTCAGAGAGAGAGGGAGACACAGAATCTGAAACAGGCTCCAGGCTCTGAGCTGTCAGCACAGAGCCCGACGCGGGGCTTGAACTCACGGACCGCGAGATCATGACCTGAGCCGAAGTTGGACGCGCAACTGACTGAGCCACCCAGTTGCCCCTCTTGATAGAGTTTTTGAGAATTAAATGTTATTATTAATAATCCCAGCATCCAATATATATTTTTAATGTTTTTATTTTTGAGCCAGAGAGCACAAGCAGGGGAGGTGTGGGGGGTGGGGGGGACAGAGGATCCGAAGTGGGCTCTCCACTGACAGCAGAGAGCCCCATGCGGGGTTTGAACTCCAGAACCATGAGATCATGACCTAAGCTGAAGTTGGACTCATAACCGCTTAACCGTCTGAGCCACCCCAGTGCCCCTGCAGCAACAAATATTGATGAAGCTTCTATTCCATTCCAGTTATCATGAACAAAACAGAGAAATAGCTCCTCCCTTAGAGTATTTACTCCCTTAGAGTATTTACTCCTCTAGAGTATGTTTTCCCAGTAGGAGCACTGATCCACTTAAGGGTTATAAAGTCAATGGTGAAGTGTGAGCAAATTTTCTTTTAAATGAATTAGGATAGGATTTACAAATAAGGGTTTTATGAAACTTTTAAATATTTTTATACGTATGTGTGGCCTGGGTCTTGGCAGAAAATGGTTTTCTTGAGTCTAGTAGAGAAGACATGCAATTAAACAGCAACGTAGATGCAGCATTTATGATGAGTGCAATAAATATCTCTGGAGCATGGGAAAGTTACCTGCTTCCTTTTAGGTGGGCGGTACAGAGAATCAGGAGCCTTCCCGGAGGAAGTGACATTTAAGCCTAGACATAAAGGATAAGTAGAAATTTGCCAAAAGAAATGGGGGGAGGTTGGGCAGGAAGCAGTTCCTTTAAGGGAAATGAGGAGCCAAGGGGACTTTAAAGGAGCTGGGAGAGACCTGCATTGCAGAGAGGCACTCTGGCTGCATGCAGAGAATGGGCATAGGTAGTAGGGAGACTGTTTAGTAATTTCAGGACACAGTGGTCCATACTGGGGTGATTGATGGGGGAAGGTGCTGGTTTGCGATGACACCCACTTGACTCACATCTCTGATGTCTAATTTACAAAGGTTGCAGGGGACAAAATCTAAGTCTGTAAGCCACAAGCTCCTAACCTGAGGACACGGTCCTATAAAGAGGAAGACAGGACCTTTCAATCACTTTCCAAATAATCTCTCCATCCTGCTGGACATATCTGTAGACTGTCGCCGGCCTAGGAATTGGCAGGGCTTTCTGTTCCAAAATGGGACAGTTCTTGGCAGGAGATGGAAGGCTGGAAACAGAATGGAAACTGGGCTAGCCAGGCACCTTGCATGAAGAGAAAAGAAAAAACGAAACCTGGTACTTTCCCATCTGATCCAGAATATCTGGTCAGAAAATTATTTAAAAGGACAGATAATTCAGAGATATTTGGCTTTGAAATGCCATGCGTTTTTGGCAGTGGATTTACCTTGCCAAATGTTTTTCTAAGGCCTTATTTTGCATTCCCTGAACACAGACCATCTGGGCAGCAGGGGGGATGAGTAGGAGCCCAGGAGGGAATCTGGGTGGGTGGCTGAGGAGGTCCTAATGTTTAAAAATTGGGACTGAGACCACAACTTTTTATCACTCCAGTTGATGAATACTTATCTGTCTACCTGTGTTCTGCCCCAGAGCAGTGAGCTTTTCCTGACCTAACCCTTGCCAATTCACATGGTGATTTGAAAAGCAGCTATCTAGTTCCCAGCACCCGGTGTTTCCTACCCACATCTCTGAACACTTTTAGGGCCACATCCATCCTACGGGGCAGGGGGTGGGGGACGGGCAGCCAGCTGACCCAGGGCTTCACAGCAACCTCAAAATCAAACCATATTTGGAGCACAAGGCAGGCTGTTTACAGATGTTACCATAAAAGACATTTGAAATTATAATCAGTCCTGTTTTACAGAAGAGCTGTAAAGGGGCCAGACCAGAGGCCCCTTTTCCTGTATTCATTAAGATTGCTGCTTCCAGGCAAGTTAAAAGATTAGTTTATCTTCCCTGGCTCAGGCCTACCTAGGACTGGAGAGAGTCACACTTCACTGAAATCACTTAAACAAAGGGTCTCTGCACCAAGTCCCAATTAGGACCTAGAAGAAAAGTCAGGATGGCAGCCACTCCCTACTAAAGAATTCCAAGCATTCCCCTGGTCCTCCCTCTGGAGGGTGCAAAGCCAGGGTAGTGGCCTGGTCCAAGCTAGAATTCACTGGGAATAATTAGTAACAGCCCAAATCTGGAAGTTCAGGGAAACTGGTTTTCCCCCAATCCATTGTAAAATTAAGTGCTAGGGTTGTTTTTTTTTTGAATTTTTTCAGATTTACTGAGGTATAATTGACACATAAAATTGTTAAATATTTTAAATGCATGCTATGGTTATTTGACACAAGCATACAGTGTGTAAGGATCCCCTAGTTAACACATCCGTCACCTCACATGTGTGTGTGTGTGTGTGTGTGTGAACATTTAAGAGGGCATTTCCTTGTTTCCCAGTTCTTACAAGTCCGAACTGGTTGGTTCACAGTAAATCTCTAACCCTGAAAAGGTGCTCTATGACCCATCTATGCTTTCCAAGTGATGGTATCTTCACTCCAAGGAACCTTGTGCCTAATGAGATGAGCTGCCAAATTCAGGGAACCAGTGTGCATTCTGAAAAACCCAGCATAGGTTTCTTTGACTCGGTTTCCAGAAAAATTTAAGGACGCAGAGTCAGTGCAAGTGCCAGGAGCAGGTCACCTGATATCCACGTCTTCCCTTCCTTTAATGTCTCCTTGATTGGAGGCGGCCAAAAGGGACTTTAGAGGTTCGCCTAAACCTTTAGAACAGATTCTTCACCAACGTTCCAGGTATCAGTCCCATCTTCCACTTAGCTCTCCATTCCCCAGACACACACCTCTCTTGAGGTCATCCTCAGCGTACGGCCGGTAGCGGGAAGGAAGCGTGAGCTAAAGCAACAGGTTCCGCCCACAGCCTGAACTTGGAAGGGGCGCGGGCAAGGCGACTGGAGCAGGGCGGTGGAGGGAGAGGAAGTGGCCGAGGAAGGTGGAAGGGAAATGATGGTGCATGACCACCCAGCACACGTCACTTCGGGCTCCCACAAGAGCTAGTGTCTGTGCGCGTGTGGGGGGAGGGAGGTCCTTCACCGGATCACTCGGGGACTTCCGCGTGGGTTAGCATGCGCCGCGACCGCGCTTTGGGGGTACGGGGAAGCTAAGACAGAATAACGAGCCCTGAAAAGAGGGCTTGAAACGCGCCCAGAAAATCTTTGTGTGTGCGTCTGTGGGTTAACACCCGCCACCCTCCCCAGGGTGCCGCCCCTGTTAATTGGCCAGGTCTGCATCCCTAACGCCCCGAGCCCCTTTCCCTCAGCCTTTTCCCGACCTCTCTGAACCCAAGCCCTCCCGCCTCCCGCCTGAGACTGCAGCCGCGAAAACCGGGAGAACGGACTGCGCCGCGCCCGGCAGCCTCTGGGCATGCTCGGTGGCGGGACCGGCTCCGCCGCCGGGAGGGCGCGTCCTCCCTCCCCCAGGGCGGCGGTGGCGGCGGCGGCGGCGGCGCCTGCAGCTACCGCCGCCGCGCCCGGCCCCGCACACCTTTGGGGGTGGCGAGAGCCACCCTCTCCTGCGAAAGCGGAGAGCGCCCCACCACCCCGAGCCTTCCGGCGGGCCGAGGAGGGGCCGGTCAGGGAGGCGCGGAGGCGGGAGTGAGACCTCCGAGCTGCCTGCGGTTCCTTAGAAAGTAAAGCTCAGCTGGCGAACCGAGCCGGCTCCCAGCCGCCGGCGGGGGCGGGGCGAGGCGGGGCCGAGTGGGGGGTGGTCTCGGCGCCCGGAACGAGGTGCGAATTCAGTAGCCGCCCACCCTCTTCTCGGTCCCGCCCCCAGGGAATTATAATTCTCTGGGAAAGTGTCTGGTTCTCGGAGAACCCTTGGGGCGGGGTGCAGGGGTGCTCCCGGCGCAAAATGGTTACAACAAAGTCCATGCGCGCCCCGGGGACCCTCTTATGGAAAGTGTGAGCGCTGGTGGCTGGGCACCCCCTTTGCTAATCTGAGGGTTAGTTACTGGGAGGAAGTATGGTTGGGGGGGGGGCGGCGGTGGGCGAAGGGAAGCCTCAAGCTCGTGCCGGCTCCGTCCCCAGGCCTTCTTCGGGAGTGCACCTCCGACCAGGCAGGCTCGGGGCACTGGGCCGGGGTGCTCGCGGCGGGTGGCGGGGGGCCGGAGCAGGCTCGGCCCGGCAGCTCACTCTCTGCCTCCTCCCCTCTAGGATTATCGAGAGGATGGGATGGATCTAGGCAGTGACGCCGGCGGCAGCAGCAGCAGCAGCAGCCGCACCAGTTCGCAGTCCAACTCCACCAAAGTGACCCCTTGCTCCGAGTGCAAATCCTCGTCGTCGCCGGGAGACAGTCTGGACTTGGTGTCTGCCCTGGAGGACTATGAGGAGCCCTTCCCGGTCTACCAGAAGAAGGTGATTGATGAGTGGGCGCCGGAGGAGGACGGGGAGGAGGAGGAGGAGGAGGACGAGCGCGACGAGCGGGGGTACCGGGATGACCGCTGTCCGGCCCGGGAGCCGGGGGACGTGAGCGCCAGGACCCGCAGCGGCGGCGGCGGGGGCAAGGGCGCCACCACTGCCATGCCGCCCCCCGTGCCCAACGGCAACCTCCACCCGCACGACCCCCGGGACCTCAGGCACAATGGCAACGTGGTGGTGTTGGCCGGCCGGCCCAGCGGTTCTCGGGGCCCCCGCCGGGCGGTCCAGAAGCCCCAGCCCGCGCGGGGCCGACGCGGCGGCCGGGGTCCGGCAACTGGGGTCCTCTGCCTTCAGCCCACGGACGGCGGGACGTGTGTCCCGGAGGAGCCCCCGGTGCCCCCTATGGACTGGGAGGCACTGGAGAAGCATCTGGCTGGACTGCAGTTCCGGGAGCAGGAGGTGCGGAACCAGGGCCAAACGAGGACCAACTCCACCTCCGTAAGTTGGCCGGGGGTGCGTGCTCACGCGCGCACACACGCGTACACACCGCGCGCACAGCCCGCACGCGTCCTCCTGGCTCTCCCACCCGCCTGCGGCCCCATTCATCCTTCCGCGAGGGTGGGGGCCGGGCTTGAGAGCCTGCCTTCTGCTACCCTGGGGTACGGTTGCTCAGTCTGTGAGCTGTCTGGGTTTGCAGGATGGGCGGAGAGGAGGGAGGGGCAGCCAGAGGGCAGCGGAAAGTCGAGTTAGTGGAACCGGCGACTCATTTTAATGGAATTACTTATGGAGACGAGATTGTGAGTCACTTGCCTGAAAATAAATCCGGGGAAATTTTGGCACCGAAGCCAGTGCCCTGCGGGTGATATTTCAAGTGGTAATAGTTGTGGCTTTGTCGACCGTGGTGGGTCTCCCTTCGTTACCACTAACGTTTCGCCCATGTATAGTCTGTCCCTGTGCACACGCTCACATTCGCCTGCCCACACCTCCGGTATGGCAGCAGGGTTTGTTCCGTCTCGCGTTTAAGCAGATGCTCCTGAATTTGAATGGGTGACCGCCCTGCCCTGAGACTCTGTTCCTTTCTGAAACCCGACCTGTTGTTGACTTGGGGAATGGAGGGCATTGACCTGCTAGGGTGAGAGAGTGGTTGTTGCCTCTGTCGCCTCAGCCTCTCTGGTGAAGCCCTCCTTGTTTTGAGAAGGAGCCACTTGCAGTTCCTTACCGGAGGCCACACTGCCTCAGTTCAGGAAATCCAGAGAGGGAGGGGTGCTGAAGTGGAACAGAGAGAGGGAGAGAAGGAGGGCTGCATCTATAATAAGAAGCTCTGGCAGGTTTGCACTTGTCTCAACATCTTTTTTGCCCCTGAGAGGAGAGCAAATCAATGACTTAAAAGCGTCATGAATGTAGCTCCGCTATTTATCACTGTTTTGAGATAAAGCAACAGTTGTAATTTGAAATCGTTAATGATGTCCCTAAATGGGGCTGAAGGGCACACGGTTTCAATAAGCCGCTTTCTGTGTGTGGCAGCTGTGTGGCAGTGTGGGAGAATGCTGGCTTGCAGGTGTAATTTTTCTGCTCCAGGGCCCTGGGGCTACTGGAAATTGGGTGCATGCACTTCTGACTTCAGGGGTGAGGACACTAACCACGTTTCACAGAGAAATTGGCATGGTTTCTATCAGAGAGAGCCCTTGGCTGACAGAGCCCACTGGTTAGTGTCCCTTGAGAAACTACCTATTAAATTAACACACTCATTTTAATCCCAGCTGTTTACCATGGCCACTAGCAGACGTGGAATCTTTCCATTACAGCCAATTCTATGTATTATACCTTGCAATAGAAAACATCCTTTTCCCACTTAGTGTCTGAGAAAAATACCTGATTAAGCTCCTTGGACTTAAACAATGACTTGAAGATAAACACATCTCATTTACTATTGCATGATATTAATACATTCCAGGAGAATATAATAATTTGTGTACGTGTAAAGTTAGGATTTGACAATGACAACGAGCCCCATTATTTGATATTTTTTGTTTAATAACTATTAAACAAAATGTTATTGAGCACCTGTGTACTATGTGCTAAATGCAAGGTCTGATTCTCTGTGCTACAGTTACACATCTGTCCATGTGAGACTTGAATTATGGTGAGGGGAGGTAGGGTACAGACTGACTCCCCTCTAAGAACTTAAAATTTAATAAATTACTTAACACCATCCCTTCCCCCAACACACACACACACACACACACACACACACACACACACACAGCCTATTACTATGAAGACTTTGTGAATCTTTCCTTCTTGGGCAATCTTTGAAACCAAAGGTGTCTCCTCACCTGTTGAACAATTTGCATTATTTGAGTTCCCTTCCCTCTACCCCAGCCCCCCTGAAAATGTCCCTCCTGGGCATTTCCTCCACAAGTTATGCAGAAAAACCTGAAACCCATTTCTTTAAAGCAAGTATGTGCACAGAAAAAAGGGGGAGGGGAGAGCCTTTGAGGTTGTTTAATCAATTTTACCATTTTTTGGTTTGTTAATAACAAAATTACTAGCCAGTGTCGGTTTAGAATAGTGTTTTTCATACTGTAAGTTACCCATGAAATCACCTTAACATTTAAAAAAAAGATATGAAATAAAACAATAAGCTTGGTTTTAAAAACTTTTTCTTTGGTTTTATGTAAACACTGGGTCATGATGTAAAATTTATTTCTTACTATGGGTCATTGTCATAAAATTCAAAAAACACTGATTTAAATGCTGTTTACTCCTGCCTGGAATAAGTGGAAGAATTTATAACTATGAGGACAGAAACTTGAAAATAACAAAGGAGTCATGTAGAGGAGAAAGCCTATCTGGAATAAGTTGTTCAAATCAAACATTTTGCTCCTCTTTAAAAAAATTTTTTAAGTTTATTTATTTATTTGAGAGAGGAGGGAGAGAGAATCTCAAGCAGGTCCCACACCCCCAGCACACTGCCCGATGTGGGGCTTGAACTAACAAACCATGAGATCATGACTTGAGCCAAAACCAAGAGTCAGACACTTAACCGACCGAGCCACCCAGGCGCCCCTTTTTGTTCCTCTTTAAAAAGCTCTGTATAAATACATGTAAATGGAATTAATACAGACTACTTGGAGGAAGGATATAAAATGAAAAAGAGGGGTAGGTTCTCCTTTACCTATGAAGAGGACCAAATGAGCTCTTCCCACCTGAGGGCTTTGCCCGTGGGGTTGCCTCTCCTCGGAATCAAGTGGCTTATTCTTTCCCATCATTCCAGACTACTCAGCCCTCACATCCCTGACCACCCTCCCTCCCCCGCCCCCCAAAGTAAAGTAAGGCACTCTACCCAGGCACTCCTTGTGTTTTCTTAGTGCTTATCACTACCTGACATCTTGTTGGGTTCCCCTTCATTTTTGGTCTCTTGAGAATCAAGTTGTAGTGTAGAGGTCTTGCCTCTCTTTTAATCATTGTAGCCTCGTGCTTGTGATACTGCCCAGGATGCAGTAGGTTCTCAAATACTGAATGAATGAATGAATGAATGAATGGTTTATTAGACCCACACACCCAGACCTAAACCAACCCCCTCATTTTACAGTTTCAAAAATTGAGGCCCATTGAAGTAAGTGATTTGCCTAAGGGCCCATAAGTAATCTATGAAAGGTTTTCTTCTATCAGACTATGTTTTTTCTCATTTTAATGCTAAAATCAATTTGAAGTAAAAGGGAAGGAAAGAGGCTTCTACCTCCATAGGTTTCTTAAATGACAAGTCCCCTCTTATGCTTCCCTAGTAAGTATTAAGGACAGAAATAAATTATGAAATAACCAACATACCATTATTTATGAGTCTCTTCTCACAAACATGGTTTAGTTTTGATTTGTTTTGATGGAATAATGGCTGCAGCAAAACACTCAAAAGGAAGAACTAAGATCTCAAAAATGTGTTGACCATCAGCCTTCCCTAATCTACTGAAAATTTAGAGGCAAATTTAAAAACTCACAACATTTAAACCCTAAGGCTGACCTTTCCTTCCTGTAGGATTTAAGCAGTTTATCTCTAGCTTGGTGTCAGCCAAAGAGCATGGGCTTGGATGGTGCCAAGAACTGTCTTTGGGGTCAGAGCTCTGAGGTGCCAAAGGGAGTCACCCCAAGGAAACGCTTTGGTGACCTTACCTCCTGCTATCCTGCTGGACCAACTTGCATTGCCTCAGGTGGCCCAGCCTCTTCCTTGATGGCCCAACCCCCAACCTTGATGTTGGAGCCTTGAGGGCACCAGGGTTTCTTTACTCCATTGTCTTATCCCCAGTAGCTCCCATGGGGAGGGGAGCTGTTCAACCCAACTACCAGAACTACCCCCAGAAGTGCCTCATCCAGTTGACCAGGCCCTGCTCATCTGGCTTCTACCTGTTTCTCACAGTCCTGCCTTGGGCTTCCATCACCTCAGGTGTGTGGCCCCCATCTAGGGCCACACACAGTAAAGAAGTAAAGAAAGATACTGGGGATTGGTGCTTTTGATGTCAGATTTAGAACCAGCTGTGGCAAGTTTAAGGGAGTCCTGCCCCCTTATATTAGTGTTCACCCTAAATTCTCATTTCCCTGCCTACTATGACTGGTGAACTGGCTTGGGCAATCAATCCTAGGGAAACCTGGTTTCCCTCTTTTCAGTGCAGACCCAAGCAGTCAGCTTTCTCTTTCCTCCTGCTTCTCCTGGATCTTTCTTTGTAGCCCTGTCACTCTTCTTGGGGTGGGGGTGCCCATTGCCTCAATGTACTCCTCTTCCTAAACGGAGTATAATTATACCTCTTTTTCTCAATGGTCTTTCTGTGAGGTTTTCTCTCCTCAGGGTCTGAGGTCCTCCAAGTTTAGCCTATTCTGCCTAGAAACTTATCCTCTTGTCCCATTTTTTTGATTCTTAAAAAAAAAAAAAAAACTGTTGAGGTAGAATTGACATACAACCAACTGCACATATTTGAAATGTATAATCTGATGGGTTCATGTGACATGTGTCCACCTGTGAAACTATCACCAAAATCAAGATAATGAACATATCTCTTACCCCAAAAAGTATCCTCCTGCACCTTTGTAATACTCCCATCCTGTCCTTTGGCAACCACTGGTCTTATTTCTAGCACTGCAGGTTAGTTTGCATTTTCTAAGATGAATGTAAGTAGAATCATATAATATGTACTCAGTTTTTGTCTGCCTTCTTTCACTCAGCATGTAATATTTTATGATTCATCCATATTATTATATATATCAAGAGCTCACTACTTTCTGTTGCTAGGTAGTGTTTCATTTTATGGATATACCCTATTTCCCTGTTGATGGACATTTGAGTTGTTTCTAGTTTCCTTGTTGTTGTTGTTGTTGTTGTTGTTGAATTTTGAGAGAACCTGTGCGTGAATGGGGGAGGAAAGGAGGAAGAGAAAAAAAATCTTAAGCAAGCTTCACACTCAGCACAGAGCCCAACTCAGCACTTAATCTCATGACTCTGGGATCATGACCTGAGCAGAAGAGTAGACCACTCAACTGACAAAACCACCCAGGCTTCCCGTTTCTAGTTTCTGTCTATTACTAATGAAAGTGCAGTGAACATTCATTCATAGGAACATATTCTTTCATTTCTGTTGGGTAAATACCTAGGAGTAGAATGATTGGATCATACAGTAAGCAACTTTAGAAGTTGCCTGTTTTCCAAAGAAGCTGCTTCTGTCACCATGATTATTTATGCACTCACTATAACCTTGGCTTCCTCTCCCACTGGTTGCTCTGTTCCATCTATGTCCTTGGGGACTTGCAAAACCTCTCTCTTCAGGTGACTGGGGGGATTGCTTCCCTCTCTTTTACAACAATGAGAGAGTAGGAGGATCACATCTTACACCCAACCAGAATCATTACACCTATTGTTCCAAAACCCATTTTTAAATTAAAGAGTTCTAGTTGTAGACCCGACATGTTTTAATTATGGTTTTATTATTTTTAGTGCCTGTGACAGGTACATTTTCTCATTTAATGAGAAGATAAGAATAATTTTAATCGACATGTTAATTGAAAGCAAATTCTCCTGATGAAGTTTTTTCCAAAGTACTTGAAAATAATGTCTTTTTATTTGTACCATTAACTAGTAGCAAACTTTAAATTACATACGTTTCTTCCAGAATGGTAGTAATTACAGGTTGTTTTCAATGTATTATTCTGTAAGAATTATAGCTCAGGTACTCCATCTCTATCAATGACACCACTGAAAGAGCTTGAATGGCTGAGTGGTTTGTTTCTGTAGTTACTTGGGCTATGTTTAGATTATGTGAATTGCCATTTTTATGGACTGAATCAAGAGGTCTTTATTACTCCTACAAAATATTGTAAAGTTTGTAAGTTTGTAAAGTTTGTAAGTGATTTGGCAGTGCAGGGCATAGCAGTGAAAATATTCTGTGTGGTATGCAGCTATCTCTTATTCCTTGTTAGTTACAGAGCAGTACGTAGCATTGGTAAGTCTTTTTGATTTTTTAATCATAACCAGAATTTACCAGGGCTGATCGTATTCTATGCTTCAACCTTTTACCTTGAGATGTTTAGTGCCATCATTGCCTGTTTTTCTAATTTATGTTGATATTTGTTTAAGAGCTGTAAAAGCTGCTCTATCCATTAGCATGTATTCAAGATTTTAAAGAAATATATGGTTGGATATAAAAAAAAACACAGGTTGCAGGGGCACCAGCGTGGCTCAGTCGGTTGAGTGTCTGACTCTTGATTTTGGCTCAGGTCATGATCTCATGGTTTATGGATTCGAGCCCTGCAGCGGGCTCTGTGCTGAGCTTGGAGCCTACTTGGGATTCTTTCTCTCTCGCCCTCTTTCTCTCAGCCCCTCGTGCGTGTATGCTCTCTCTGACTCTTTCAAAATAAATAAACTTAAAAAAAAATTAGGTTGCAGGTAAACTACAAATTCTGGGGCTGTGTGGGTACTTAAACTACCATCACATGGTTCATCCTGTAATGGAACAGCGTTTGAAAGTGTTGTAGGTGGACTAAAGGAAACCTTTGCCTACCAACTAGTTTGCATGTAGTGGTGCATTAAAACACCCTAAGGAAAATTTCCAGGATAGTGCGTATCTGTAAAACAGATGTAGACATTCTCATCACACATTCACTGAGCTCTTTGATCACCTTACCACTGACATCCTGTCACCTTCCTCCATCCGTGTCTGGCTCTGCCATGCCTTCAAGTCCAGATCCTGTGCCTGCCATTCCTTATTATTTCACTCAGGAAAGCCCAGTGTGAGCCCTTGGCTTCGGAGCAGGTCCACATGCTGCTGTCCACCGACCTGCCCAGCACTTGCTTCTCCAAGGTCCACTCTGATGCAGGGCCTCACCTCTTTGGGAAACTGCAGCTGATCATCTCAGCCCTGAGCAACCACTCTTCTGAACTTTTTATTCCACTTATATACCACTTTTTCATACTTAGCTTTTTAAAAAAGACTTTCCAGTCTTAAGTGTTTTCATATTCATTATCACATTCCTTCCTCATGACACCTGAAATTTGAACAAAGCAGTAATGATTCCTGTTTTAGAGATGATAATACTGAGGCTCAGCAAGGTTCAGGGATTTGCCTGAAGTCTCAGGCCTTATAAAACTTAGACCGACCTGTCAATTTCTGCCTCTGATTCCAGGCTCTTTCAGTGACATTGTCTTATGTTCTCAATTATCTTTTTGTGGGTATGTCTCTTATCTACCCAAGTGCTAATAATAATAACTCCAGGTCCTTTCTTAAAAGCTTATCTAAACTCTATGGCATTTGCATTTAAAAACAGAAATTTGTTTTTACTCCTAGACCTTTATCCCTGAACACATGAATGGTCTTGTTTTCTTACTTTTGAAATTCAGTCCCAAGAACTTTAACAAAAAAGGCTTTTGTAAATTCTTGTCTTAGCAGCTTTATGCTCCTTAAACTGTTAGGTGGGACAGATGATACTTTATACCGTCAGTGACTGGGAGATTATTTTGCATACAATTTTAGTAGAAATTCAAGTGTCAATCATGAAATTGAACATTTTTAATAGAAAAGTAATAGGATTTTAAAGATAGAAAGGATCCTAGAGGTCTTCTCATCAAACCCTCATCATTTTTAAAGGCAGAAACAGGTCAATGGAGATTAAACATCTTCACCCAACTTCATGCAACATCCTCAGCTCAGGCCTGACCGAGTCTGGAAGTAGATTCTACTTTTTAGCGCTTGATCAAAAGTTTTTATTTTACTGTTTGTTTCTCTTTTTCTTTTTTTTAAACCAACATTTTCAGGCAATCATAAAATTGCTTCCTTCTATGCAGACTTCAGTTCATCACTGTGTGTATCTCTACCAACAAAACAGTGCTTTTCCTGGGTTGACAGTATTTTCTGTTACTGCTCCTTTTTCTGTCTGTCCAGCCTCCTTTCCACCACTGGGCAGCACAGTCCTTCCCTTTCTTTGGGCCAGTGGATGACTGGCACTTGAGAGCTTTGCAAGGAGCCACCTGAGTTCTAGGAGGCAGAGAAGGGAGCAACTAGTGTTCAGGCTCACCCTTCTGTAGATCACTTCTTTGTACAAAGTCCTTCCATTGACTGTCAGACCATGAGGCAGAGCCCGGGTTCAAAAAGATAGGAGAGAGAAGATCTCTATGCAGCTCACCTACAAGTAGAAATAGACTTTTAAGTGAATAGTTGATTATAAGCCCCCACAGGAGAAGATAATAAAATCAAGAAAAATCTAGAAAGCTAAGCATTTGTGGAGTTAAGTAGCAGCCCGTGAAAGAGTCTCCATTAGGAAGGACATCAGGCTTCATCAGAATGTGGGTGAGAATAAGGAATAGAAAAATGGACGTCAGGAAAGGGAGACGTGTTTGGGTTTTTATGTTCCCTGTATGATATTTCTCAGTTTCCCATGTAAATTTGTAGAACCATGCCATCACAAATTCTTCTTGTCAGGTTCAGGACACTTGTAATAACCATTGTCCTTCACTTAACCAAGCCTCATCAAATCTGTCAGCACCCTCATTGTTTCAGCTGCTCTTGGTTTGTTTCTTTGCTTCGTTTTGGTTTTGGCTACTACTTCACTGTTGTGATGTTATTTTCCTTATATATTTGTTACATACTTAGGTCGAGCATGTTCTATCACCAATCTTTATCACTTGTCTTTCTCGGTTTTCATTCCTACACGTGCTTAAACTAATTTTATTTTCCCCACCTGCCCTCTTTTTTTTAACGTTTGTGTCATTTTAGGTTATTCCCATTTTCCCCTACTTTGGTGGTATTTTCTCCAGAAGGTATATATAACTCAAAAGATGATGGTTTAGGCTAGGAAATACTCAAGTGATAGGAATGAACTCAACCAGTGTTTGTTCAGCTCCAGGTTGATGGCTTTTTAAAAGTACTTGTGAAATATTTTTTTTAGTTGTGTGTAACTGATATGAAGTCATATTAAAGCAAAGTTTACCGGAAGCAAAAGAGTTGCCAGTTTTCTTCCATCTAGTTTTGTATATCAGATTTCCTGATAAATCCAGATTTCCTGATACAGTGGCAATTATCCTGTACATTCTACTGATACTTGAATCCTTGTTCCTGTACATTCTACTGATACTCCTGAACCTCCACCCAAACATTTAATACTTATTTGTAATTGAATGACCTTTCTGGTATATCCATCATCAGCAATATCATGTTCATCTTTTTTCTTCTTATATTTCCTTCCATTTCTCAAAGTTACTCCTCGGTATTTATGCTTCTTGAAAGTGATTGTGGATCTTTCTTCCTTGGGATATTAGCATAGTATATATGTTTTTAAAAAGCTTCACTTTTTATGGTTTACAAGAAGCCATGCATTAGTCAGCAGCTGATTTCTGCAAATTTATCAATTCAAGAGGGTTTTATTGCCCATGTCTTAATAGAGATGATTGATCCTTCAGAACTCTTTCTTGTAGAAATGAATGTCTGGGTTATTCACAGAGTTGGGGTTTTTTTTTGGTACAAAATATTACAAAAACCTATCAAGAAAATGTGTGGGTTGGGCTTTTCTAGTGCTGCTCTACTTGCCCAGGTGGATGAGGCTGGTTCTCAGAGTGCTTGACAAAAGGCAGAGTAGAGCATGGTCTCTTCAGCCTCACGGCCAAGCCTCCAGGCAGCAGATTGCCTGTCAGCACCTCCCTGAGCACAGGTGAGCTGATCGGACATGTTGTTGTCCCCTGATCTGGCATGTTGTTGTCCCCTTAGCGGTGCACACCCGCTGCTTTCTCCTCTAGGGTCCCCTTCCCACCCCCCCCCCCCGCCCCCCCCCCCCGCTGTGATCCTCAGCCTGCCTCTGTGTCCTTTCATTTGTGTGCATGTCACCTGTCTGTAGAGAACCAGTTCAAAGTCTGTATGAAAGTGGCTCATCTAGGACTGAGCACCTCTGATGACCAGGGCTCCTGGCCAGGTGCCCCCATGGAGCACCTGGTAATGAGGAGACAAGAGCGGGCACTCTCCCTGGCCTGCTGGCCGTGACCAGGGTCCCTTCACTCACTAATAGGTTGTAGGCATGCTCAGAACAAAACAACAGGTAAGTCATGGCAACTACTAAACTAATGTAATTTGATTCTGCTTCCTTCTGGGTTTGCCATATATGGAAAGAATTTTCCTGTCTAAAAAAGTTTAAAGGGAATGAGGTAATTTCCTCATAATTCCTAAGATCTCCAGTAGTGTTATAAATTTAGATTTGAGGTTAGATCATTAAAAAATAAAAACAGAACGAGAAAAGCTGCTGTGTTACAAAATGCTGGGGTATTTTTAATGTCAAGTCCAGCAGCATGATAGCTTGTACCCCCTTTTCGCCACGCAAAGAAAGAGTAGTGTTAAACTTATTTCCAAAATAAGAAGGGCCTGGACCTCTGGGAACCTGCACAGTGTCTTCTTAGAAAAGAACTTAAAGGCTAATCTCCACTCCTATAAAAATAACATGTTTTCAAATAGTTTCAAAACCAATTTAGCCTTCTGTTTTTCTCCTCATGGTACCAGTAGCTAAAAATTATACCACTTATGAAAATTGCAGACAATTTTTTTTTCTTTGTGCAATCTTACATAATTTTTTGGTCCATTTTGACCTGGTCTGACATTTTATTATGAGCAACTGCATCTTAAGTGCTCTGTCCTTTTTATTTCCACTCTAAAATTGGTAAGGAGTAAGAGAGAAGACCATTGGGATTTTATTTTTGAATACTTAAATTATGTAACCAGTGATCTCCCGTTAGGGTTGTTACCCAGCCTACAGTGGCCCCACAGCCTGACCCAAATAGCCCTTAAAGTCAGATCCTGTTCTAGAAGAACAACTTGAAGCCGCAGTAATTTTAAAGCTTTTTGAATACCTGCTCTACTCTGGTATGTGGTTTCAATATTAGATTTATTTTTCTTGTGTTTCATATAGAAACACTCAACAAAGCAAATGTACAGCTGTGGTGTGTGTGCTAACATATGAGTAAGACCCCTACAGAAATTCCACTGTGCTGGTGACCAAGTTAGAACTCTGTGTTACTAATAAACAATCACACTGGGAATCCAAATCTTAGAGCTGGGAGACATTCCATGGGAAGGATGCAAACCCATATGCTTCCAGAGGCCATATAGGTAACTAATGAGGGCAGTGGGTCAGGGGGGAACAGGACCAAGGTGAACTGGAGGGTGTGTTCTTCCACGCTGGCTGATTTGCTGCCATGCCAGAATGTGGTCTTGGCATTCTGACATAACAGGAGAAGCCCAAGACCAAGGTTTTATGAGAAATAGCTTGAATATGAAATGTTGGCGTGTAACTTAAAAAAAAAAACACTTAATTTTGTAGGGCTAACAAACATATCAGCTCTTCAAAATATGGCCTCTGGGCTACCAGCTTCCCACCTCACACCAAACCCAACCTTTCCGTTTCATAGATGAAAAAACAGAGACCCAGAGAGGTTACATGACTTTTCCTGAAGTGGGGGGGTGAGGTGGGCGAGGTAGGGGTGGCTTGCTAAGAGGTCTGGTGAGATACTAGAAACGAGAGATGCCAGGAAGGAAAACTCATGAAGTGTTCTGATTTAAGAACACTTAAATTTAAGAACACTGATTATGTTTAAAATAATTTGAAACAATAACATCCAGAGGGGGAAAAAAAGTAAGAGATAACATGTACACCTTGCTCTATTTTACCTAATTCTTACACACATCCCATAACTTAGAATTTACTTTTCTCTTTCATCTTCAAAGCAGTTCAAAAACTGAGTTTTTATTTGGATTCTGGGAAATGTACCATGATTCATTTTTCATTATTTATGAATAATGAAAAGGGAGGAACACTTTAAGAACAAGTTACCTTAAACAATGACGCATGCGTGCGCGCACACACACACACACACATACACACACACTGCAGGATATATGGCCTCAGTTCTTTTATCTGCTGGAAACTCCTCTGAGACCATTTAATTCAAGGGATGGTGGTAGGGGTAAGTTTTAATAAAATTTCTTATTGTATGGAATGTAATGAAACTTCAATATTGCTGAGTCATATTTAGATTTTATTTAATTCCAGCTGCTACTACATAATATACTGTTGAAAGTATAGAGGTTGGGAAGTTTGTTTGTTTGTTTGTTTGTTCGTTTTCCTCTTTAGAACTACTGGCTCTAAGTACCATTACAGATTTCAAACAAATGAGAGAAGTTTGGGGTCTTGATTCACTTCCCTTAGGAAAAATAGGAAGCACTGTTCATTTAGCTTTTTAAAAATGACTTTTTATTTTGGAATAACTTTAGATTTACAGAAGAGTTACAAAGATACTACAGAAAGTTCATGAACGTCCTTCCCCAGCTCCTCCTGATGTTGACACCTCCTAGAACTGTGGCACATTTCTCAAAACTAAGAAATGAACATTGACACCGTATTGTTACCTAAACTACAGGCCTTATTTGGATTTATACTAGCTTTTACAGTTTAAAAGGTATTACAACTAGTCAACAATGGTAATAAGTAATATATCCTCGAAGGCTGTGGCTTGAGAGAGGGGAGAGTTGGGTCCCCCCATAGTCTCCTGTACCTCCCTGCAAAGTCAACCCAAGCGAACATGAAACCTAAGCAAATATTCCACTGTGTGTTTGCTTTTTGTAAATCCATTTTTCAATGTTTATTTTATTTATTTTTGAGAGAGAGAGAGAGTGTGTGTGTGTGTGTGTGAGTGCACAAGCAGAGGAGGTGCAGAGAGAGACTGGGGACAGAGGATCTGAAGCGCGTTTGGTGCTGACAACACAGAGCCCGATGTGGGGCTCAAACTCACAAACTGTGAGATCACGACCTGAGCAGAGGGTTGATCATTTAACCAACCAAGCCACCCAGGTGCCCCTGTAAATGCATTTTGAAGACAAGTCTAGCCCCTCTTCCAACCAGGTCCCCTTCCTCAGTCCTTCCTATGTGGAGACTACTGCTGCCCGGTGGGGAAAGCGTGTGCAGTGACGCAGACACGCAGGGCAGGGAAAGAGAGGAACACATGCATGCCTGTGGAGGGTACAGCTCTAATCAGGAAGGCAGGCATGAGGAGCTGTGTTGGGAGTTTCCCAACGTGGCATAAACTGCATACTTGCCCATCGTCTACTTTCCTGTGGCCCGTAAACAGCCACAAGTTGTCACTGTCCTTGGGAATATTATTTGGCTCCCCGACATCCACATTTTTTGTTTGTTGTTTGTTCTTTAGGAAGCAGCTTTTCAGTTTGGGGGTTTGCTTCTTTAAAGTCAAGCTTCGAAAATAAATAAATAAATAAATAAATAAAGTTAAGTTTCTGGTGGAATTGCGAAGGCTCTGTGGGCGGCATGAAAGTTCAGGCAGAAAGGAATAAGTTACAGTTGACTAGAGACAGCTATAAGTGACCTGGGGGACAAATGCCACTCAAGATGTGAAATGAGTGACAAGTCATGGAAACCAATTTGGGAGGTTTCACAGATTAGAAATAACTATGAAAGGGGTTTGAGACTCCTGAAGAAGTGGAAAAAGAAAAGAAATGGACATATCATGATGTTCAGTATTTGTTGACTGAATCATCAGAATTTTAAAAACTAAACTAGTAATGGACACACCCATAGTTTTGTCAGCAGTAGGATGTCCCCGTGATTCCGTGATTTCTCATGAAGAGGGTTTCCTGGTTAGTCATTCTCTGCCTTTGGTGGCCTGGCTTGGCTGAGAGGATCAGTGATTTCCTCTTAGGCTTGTTTAAATTTCCCAGAATTCTTTTACTAATTACATGTTCAATGTATTGTGGATTATGATACTACTAAGTAAATGTTTCTCTCAGCAAAACCCATAAAATCACATTGGAAGCAGTGCTCTCTAGACCACAATGTTTTGAATAGATTCTTCAGAGTATATACTCTCTTGAAATTCACTAGATGCTGTGCTGGAGGATAGGCTATTTTGACATCACCGACCCCTGTGTTCTTGGGTTCCTGCCCCCATCGTGGATTTCGTGGGCTTTGTGCCCAGCATGAGTTACCCTTCCTAATAGGGCCCGGGTTCCTTTTAGGGAGTTATCCCTTCTCTGCTGTGTGTGATTTTGGTGGAAGGGTAATTGCCAGTGGCTGACTCATGTTCTGGAAACCTCGGTTGCAGATTCTCCCTCCCCTGGCGCTGTTGCAGGTGGAAGGGCCCCTCTGGGACTTCGGGTCTAGAGCACTCATGGCAAGACCGTTAGGAGCAGCCAGAGGGCCTTGCAGTAATGACTGCCAAACCCTTCCCATGAGGGACCATGTCCTGCTTCTGCTAACCAGCCTTCCCAGCCTGCCTTGCTCTCTCTGTGTTTCCAGCTGCTACTCCAGGGCCCACCTCCTGTTGAGTCTGTGAGTTTAGGTTGGCCAGTGTTGGCTTTATTGCTTTCCAGTCAGGAACCCTAGCTGATAACAGCAAACAGTCTCTTGACTTATGACTCATGTTCATATATGATATCTGTAGGCCCAATACCACTAAGTAGAAGTCTTTAAGGTTTTTGAGTCTTAAACGGAATCATTGAATACCAAAGGTGGAATAGACCTTAGAGCTCATCTGGCCCAGTCCTCTTCATTTTACAGATGAGGAAATAAGCACACAGAGCAGGAGAGACTTTGGACTTGTCATAAACAGAACATCGACATCCTACACAGAGACCTCATAGCTCGTCTGCCCAGGGCATCTTGTCCATACACCCTCATTCTACTTCCCTGCCCTGTGACTCATGGTACCCATTTAGGGGGTGACTGGGCAGATCTAAGGGTGACCTCAGCAGTCTTGGAAAGGATCAAAGCTAATTGGATCATGTAGGGTTCAACCTACGGCTGGTGATGCAAATACCAAGAATCAAACACTGGGCTGAAACATCAATTGCAGTTGCAGGCGTTACCCCGGTGCCCTGTGATGCCAGTCCAGACGTGTGCTCATGATGCAGCTGAGACTTTAATGAGGGAGTGGTTATCAGCTGGCTCTGGAATCACATGGTCCTGGCCCAGAATAGTAGTCGTAGCCTCCTTATAATTATTGGGATAAAAACAACTAGTATGATACAAATCTTGTGTAATTTTTTAATGTGAATTAAAGACTGTCTTCTAACCATTTTTGTTTTGTAGAAACTATGCTCTTGTGTGATCTAAGAGTAGCAAGTCTCTGAGTTTTGAAGGAGTAAAGTCTCTGAGTTCATTTAGGAGTACAAGCTAGATTTTAAAATTACTTATGTGAAGATTTTCACAAAGCATAGGCTGTAAAATAATGTCTGCCAAGCCTTTCCTTTTTTTTTTTTTTTAAGTTTATTTATTTTGAGAGAGAGAGAGAGCGAGCAAGTGGGGGAGGGGCAGAGAGAGAGAAAGAGAATCTCAAGCAGGCTCTGTGCTGGCAACCTGGGACTTGATCCCCCAAACCAGGAAATCACGACCTGAGCCAAAACCAAGAGTTGGACACTCAACCGACTGAGCCACCCAGGCACCCCTGCCAAGTCTTTTCTTAATATATGCCATTATTTTTTCTTCATGGCTTTATTCACTCAGTAAATATATATATTGAATGCCTACTGTGTGTTAGGTATGGAGGATAAGGGTGAGCAGATGCTCTCGTGGAGCCGTCATGTCAGGGCGATTCTCGCCCTCATGGAGCTTAAGAGGTTGACGTAAATCCCATCAGCACACACGTGTGCCAGCTGCTGCCGAAGAGCATAATGATGCTGTGAGGACTGAAGAAACGCGGGTTAAACCTGCGTTCGTGATAATAACAATAGCTATTACTTACGGGGTGCCAGCTATGGGCAGGTACTGAGCTGGCTGCTTCTCACTTATTGTGCCTGATGCTCACAGTGAGGCAGGTACTCCCACCGTATAGACAAGGAAACTGCGGCTCACAGAGCTGGGGCAGGTCTTGCTGGCTCCAAGGGCCATGTGCTACTTTCAGTTAGTAAAACTGCTACACCAGATTCTTGGGATTTAGCCTTTCTGCCATTCATCACATGATAACTGCTTGTCTTTGCTAATGGCCATGGCCACATCCAAACATCTGTAATCTCTGGATATACAATATCTGCTTGTACCCATATGCTGCTATTTGAGAATTCTTCATAAGTGAAAACTTTTAATCAATTAGTTAAAAATTCTTTTGAACATAAATGCATGGCTTTATGTTTCTTCCCTTTGCTTTCCCACCAATACCCCTTTGCTTGCTTCTAATAAATCTGTCTAGTCCATTAAGACCAGTCAAAAACTTGCCCTATATGTCGGTTTGAAGGAGTCTTAATGCTCCTCTGGTTGAGCAGAGGTCCTGAGAGATAAAATGGTGCATTCCTGCTCTCTTGACACCTAGTCCTGGGCTAGCTGCTCCTCATAAATTGTTTTACATACAGAACAGGACTGTGGGTCACCAGGTTACAGGCAACCGTGAACAGTGGGGCATGCCTCAGAGTCCTTCCCATCTGGTGGGCAACACACCCAGAAAGTCCTGGGGCCACATTCAGATATAGTGTCATCTGTGGCCGTCTAACAAAAGAAACTGACATCTGAAGGACCAGGAAGGGAGACAAGGTCAGGTAAGATGTAGTAGAGGGGGTTCGGGCTACAGTAAAACCCAGTGCCTTCCAGGATTTTTTTCTTGCCCATTCATGTACTTACTTAACAGCCATGTATTCAGTAGCTGTATGATGCTGGACCCTAGGGAGATGAGATGGCTCTGAGCTCTGCCCAAGTGGCATGTTTATTTTGGTGAGGGAGATGGACATTAAACAACTTTCTCGGGTAGTTACTTACTGAGGTAAGTGCTATGAAGGGTGGTCTGGGAGCCTCTCACTCAGCCACCTGCAGAGGCAGCTGCAGGAGGACAGCTGACCCTGACCTGGAGAGGAGGGAGCCCAGTGCCAGGTGGGATGGCCTTGCCCCAGGTAGCTGCCTCTTGGGGTGGGGCTGTGGGTGAGGGCTGGGAAGGAGTTTGGAAAGGTTTGTGGAAATGGAGGCAGGACTAGCCTGAGGAAAATCACTCGCTTTCCTAATAAACATGCCCCAGGCATCGGAGTCTGCACCTCATCTCTGGCACTTGTCACCACTACTCCTAAAAGCCATCTTTTGTACAATAAAATAACTGTGCAATCTTCCTGTAGTAAACAAAGTATTTTTTTTATGTTGCAAAGAGTTTAATGATAGGCACAAGGCTTGAAATGCCCTTTCCTTGTACCCAGAGAATTAGGGGTACCGTGGGTACCCTTTTAGGAAATTAAGTGGGAAGAAGCTATTTGAATTGAGTAGTGAATTAATGTTAAACTTCTCAGGCTCCAGGAACTTCTTGAGTGTTTTGGTTGAAAGGAGCTGGCATATTTGTGGGGTATCCTGATATGGTCTACTGGGTGCTGTGGGCTGGGAATATGTTAAAACAAAGCTCCAGCCTTTTTCCTGATGAGCCATTTGTGATTTACCTGAAGCTGTAGGCACACTGACCTGAGATGGGGCAGAGATGTTGAAATGCCAGATGCTGACAGGATTGGGGGCCGAGAGTCAGGCATTCTAACAGTCAGCCATGTGAGCTGAGTCTTGGGTCTTCCTTTCAGGAGCCTCTTTGCAGGCAGGTGCAGGGAGGTTAGGGAAACCCCTCCCTCCTTTACCCCTTCCATCAGTGCAGGACCAGTGAATTGTAGGAGCTGAGGTAAAGGTGAATTCTCTCTTCTACCCACCCACAGTGAAAAACTGTTGAATGTCAAATACAGTTTGCAACTTTAAAGTGAAATGTTTCCTGCCACATGTCATCCAGTTGAGCAAGTCCACACCTGTTCAGCCTGGTCGCTGGTTAGTAGAAGGAATGAAAGAGAACTGTGTGCCTTTGAGCTAAGGCATTTTAAATACTTATTACTCTGATTCACCTTCGCTGCCATTTTCCTTTTATCTTAACACCGTAAGTAATGCATGAGCCTTCCCTACGGAACATTGCAGATCTCGTTTAAATGGTAAAAACGTCTCCAGCTCAGGTGATCAGCTTGTTAGAACAGCCATTTGCTACACGAGAAACATGAAACGTTTTTGTCTGGTTGGAGCTTACAGATTCCCTGTAACGTGGGTGGCACCCATCAGTTTCTATTACTATTTTCCTTTAACCGCTGGCTTCTGTTCCTTTAGTTATCCTTTAGAATGGCATCGTGCTGGGTCTAGGAAATTATTTACAAATCTCTATCAAAAAAACCCCAAAAAACTGTGGGACGCCTGGGTGGCTCGGTAGGTTGAGTGTACGACTTCAGCTCAGGTCATGATCTCACAGTCCATGAGTTTGACCCCCACATCAGGCTCTGTGCTGACAGCTCAGAGCCTGGAGCCTACTTCAGATTCTGTGTCTCCCTCTCTCTCTGCCCTTCCCCAACTAATGCTCTGTCTCTATTAAAAAATGAATAAACATTAAAAAAATTATAATAAAAACAACAACAACAAAACTGAAGGTTTTAACAGTAAGTAAAAGTCCGAAGAAACCTGATTTTTCTTCTTAGTATGGTTGCTTTTTACTTTGTGACCTGGAGACTGAACTAAAGCTAAGAGGTTATGAACTAGACAGGTCTTGCCTAGTTTTTCTCTAACACCCTTCTCCATCAAAGAAAAGGTTGTAGAGTGAACCCAAAGCTTTGTAATAACTTTAAAAAATAATCACAATTATGTATGATTCATTTTATACACCTATTAATGGCAATACACGTAAAATGCCATAGCGGAACAATTGTGCAACTCCTCAATTTGATAGCTTTTCTGAAAAGCGTAACCCTGCTTCTGTAAATGTAATGAAAGCTTTTTTCATATTAAAGGCATGTATTGGGAGATGGAATGTTTCCTTCTCCCTACATAACTGCAGGGCGATTAAATATTGACTAAGAGCCAGGAGTTGACAGCCAGCGGCCTCACCCTGGTAAATGCTGATGTGTGCGGCTGAATGTAAATACAGAGCCATCCCCGCGGGGCCATGGTTTTTTTGTTGAGAAGTGGGGAGCAGGCAAGTTGTGAGTGATGCACGAGGTGTCGAATTTGAGTGCTACTGTAGAAGAGTGTAAGTTGAAACAAGTGATTCTTTGAAAAACAACCCAACTCCGTCAAAAGAAAAATATATTTTCCCAATCAATCTGAATAAAGAGGATGTTAGTCAGAAGTTGTAACAAAACACCCAGGGTACCACTGCTTGCAGAAACAAAAGAGCTGTCTGTCACTGGAACCGCTTATTCTTTCACGGACAATGATTACTTGGTTATATGAAACAAACTGGTTGAAATCATCAGATTTATTTTCGTGATATTCATTTGATTGGGAACTTGTTCAATACATCGTCTATATTTTTGTTGTATGTGCGGTTTACTTTTTTGTTGTGTTTTAAACAGTTTGAACATCTAAAAGAGATAATTAGTTGTTTCTGCCTGGGGGAGGGGCTTGCAAAATGAGATGTTTTGCTTATTTTCTACAAGGAAATAGCTTTCATTTCATTTTTTCCTGTTAATAAGGTTCATTACAGATCTAATTATTTTTACTCTGAGACTTTTACACTTTGCAGCAAATACCTAGAATTTGTTTCAAAGTAACTCCCATCTGAGTTGATGTAGGGTGGGAGTCTCTAAACCTTTGTGTGTTGAGCTGTCTTATAAACTCTAGAAGTTGCTGAGGCACCTTCCTCCAACTTTCAAGTGCCTGTTTAACCCATGCATGTGCACACAGACCTGGCTCAGGCCTGTAAGCCTGTCTGTGGAGGCTAAATGATTGTCAGCCTGCCCCAGGCCCTGCCCCAGAGCCTGCGCCTTGCTGAGAGTTTAGGGAGATAAATGGATACATTGTGAAATGAGTAATCCGGTTCCTCAAATTCTAAGCTTTTTTTTTTAGGTGAAGGGAGCAAATCCAACAAAGTAATTCTTAGTGTTTTTTCCTCCAGGAGAATACCTTTGTAGTTTAACTACTTTCATAGATTCAACCTCAGGACTGACTACTTTGTTGAAAAGGCATCTGTTGGCCCTCAGTCCTCCTTTCTGCCTGCCTCTGCTTACCTTTCGACCAGCTCCCCTCGCTCAGCCTGAGTCAGTCCACTTTAGCAGTCCAGTGCTAAAAATCTGGCATAGTTTCAAAGAAACTTGACTTGGGCTTCAGTAGGCGGGGGATGGAGAAGGTTAGCTGAAGAATGTTTACTTTTTCTGCTTTCATGGGGCAGTTGAATGACCATCCCAGACTTTTCAAATAGTCTAATCAAGATGACTCTTGACCCTCAGAAACAATACCCTCAGCCTGCAGCCTAAGCTTTTAGCCTTTGTTCTTAGTGACCCCTGCTGAAGTGGAGGGGAGTGTCCTTGTCCATGAGTTCTGTTCCCATCACTCAGAAAAGTACATTCTTTAGGTTAATAGATTGAGGCAAACACTAAAATCGACAGTATTTGAGACTAAGTTTTCGATTGCACTCTTTCCAGAAGAACAGTATACAATAAAAATCTACTCTAAAATCATGCTCTAGATACGAGGCATAACAGAAATTATAGGATGCAGTCACTGTGCCCAGGCCACTTAAAACAGTGGGTCCTGTGGATAGAGCAGAATCTTAAGAATGGCCTGCTGAGTGCCAAGCATTCTTTCACTTGTAAGAAATTAAACTCAGAAACACTAAACACAATTCCTGAATGTGATTTCCTGTTGGTTCATCTATACACTCTAGAAGATTCCTGAGGAGAGGTTTATTGCTCACAGCAATTTAGTGGAGGTATCCTCAGGATTGACTGTTTTCCGAGAGCCCCCTCACAGGGCCGAATTATCCACTTCCTTTTTTCAGTAGGCTTACCACAGTTCATACATTTATCAAAAATATAGAGAGCCTTACTATGTTCTAGGCACTATACTACTGGAAAAAACAGAATCCTAGTTCTAATGTACACATACATTAAACCTGTATTAGGGTTTTCCAGAGAAAAAAGAAACAAAACCAATAGGTGAGTGTGTGTGTGTGTGTGTGTGTGTGTGTGTGTGTGTGTGTGTGTGAGAGAGAGAGAGAGAGAGAGAGAGAGAGAGATTTATGTTAAAGAATTGGCTCTTTTCAGGACTGACAAGTCTCAAATGTACACAGCAGGCTGGCAGGCTGGAAATTTCAATAAGAGTTGATGCGGCAGTCTTGAGACCAAAGTCCATCTGGAGACAAGAGTTCCTTTTTCAGGGGACCTCAATCTTTTCCTTTAAGGCCTTCAGTTGATTGGGTGAAGCCCACCCACACTGTGGAGGGTAATCTGCTTTACTCCAAGTCTATGAATAAGTGTGTATCACATCTAAAAAAAAAATACCTCCACAGAGACATCTAGAGCTTATTAAAACAGAATGCTGGCCTTCACCCCCTTGACTCAGGAGATCTGGGGTTACGCCCAAGAATTTTCAGTTCTCACAAGTCCCAGGTGATTCTGATGCTGCTGATCCAAGGACCACACTTTGAGAATCGCTGATCTATGTAATCCAGGATCTTTCCCTTAGCCTCATGGCTCAGAGACAGATTTGGTGATCATAAGAAAGGTAGTTTTATTTTTCAGAGATGTACTCAAGTAAATCAAGATTACCACGCTGATGTGTAAAAAAATATCAGTGTAAATTTGTTGATTTATAATAAGAACTAAAACCACCTCTGTGAGCAGAATAATCCTATCAGCTTGGTAGGGGTAGTCCCTCCTAGTGCAACACTATGGAACGCTGAGCTGAAGGAAATGGAGAGTCAGCCAAGGAAAGGGATGATTGATTGCAGCACCACCACCCCCTACAAGGATGGTCACGTCCTGCCTGCCCAAGGCCCTCTCTCCCTGGACTTTGTGCGAGGATTAGACAGGGCCATTGTTTGGGGAATGGATCCTTTACATGGACAGCTTCAGTTTTTACTGGTCTGTAAGAACGCTTCTCTCTGACCTGCAAACTCTACTCAGCAGTGGGGCTCAAAGTCCACAGAGATTGGAAATACTTTTAGCGAATCATTAAACATTTAATTTTTATAGTAACTTTTCATTAGATGTAACATACACTGCTTTTATGAAAGAGGATCTTGGGCAGCATTAGAATTTGTTAATATGTGCCCTTTATGTGTTGAGTTTCCTTTCTTGGTTGTTAATTTGGGTGAAGTTACCATCTCCCCTTAGGAGATTATTTCCATCTTTCTTTGCGCATGAAGGGAACTTGACTTTGAAAAAACATTTACACGTTTAATATTTTCAAAATGTTCCATGTCCATTTAGAGGTCATTTTTCCCTGAGCTTTGGCTTTCTGCCTCCATCATGCTATTTTTAGATTTTACATTAAGAATGGGATTCCTTTCTTAATAAAGATACTTGAGCCAAATTGTGTTGTAAAAAAGTTATGTTTATACTATTTGTTTTAGTGTTTTTATTGTAGAGTCCTGCAATTGCCTTCATTGGCACCAAAAATTTGGCCTTTCAAATAAAGACAGTCCCTTAAAACTGGTTCTGAGAAATCAGACTGTAGGCTGAGTCTGTATAACACCTCACACCTTGTCTGCCATGAACTTCTTGTGAAAGACACTTGAATAAATAGCCTTAGCACATGGGGATAGATGGCCCTGGAACGGCCGTGGGTTATTGTGCGTGGACCTCAGTGCAGACAAGAAGTCGATCCACACCAATCTCAGTGACACGGCACAAAACAGGCGCATTCTCATGTTTAACCTTCTGGTTTCATTGTCCTACCCTCCCAGCGTCCAGTCAGCAAATAGAAACCATTCTATAAATTTTACGAGGTAGATATCCTGTGGGGAATTAGTTACACAAGTGAAGGAAGAAGAAAAAGTAGACGGCAAGGTAACCCAGAGACTAGTAACTGCAAGAAGCAGCCACCACCTTGAGAATTGAGGGAACAAAAGGGAAGCGATGGTGTAACCAGAACCTTCCTTGGAGGTGCCCTGGGGTTGTGCTGGCAGGGGTGGGGTGATGCAGCCGTCCTTGGGAAGCATCCTTGGCGCGCATCTGGCAGCCACAGTCAGATCACAGAAGGGTTGTCCTAGCACTGGTAGTCTCTGCAGCCACAAGAGGAATGTCATAGACGAGGTGGATCTCATGAAACACCTCCTTCCTTTCCCTTCACTGGCCGGTCTCCCACGGGTGCCTCCCACAGTCAGGATCTAGCAGGGAGCCAGGTGGCAAAGTTGCCTGAGAAATGTGGTTTGCGAGTGTCAGCCTCAGCATCATAGAGCAGCAGCTCGTGGCTTTCTTTGCTTCCCTTCCTTCCTGTGTTGGTCTCTTCTATCAGTTTCATTCACTTATTTCTACTAAAATATCACAAGTGAGGGCAGTGTTTGTGATAAAGGGACCTCTTATAAAGAACAAGGGAGGGAATCTACTAAACTATTTAGATTAACCTACAGATTATTTTCCAGCCATTGTTAGGAAATGCTTTTATATTAATGAAGGAAACAGAAATCTCAGCTTTTTTTTTTAATGTTTATTTTTGAGGGAGAGCATGAGTGGGGGAGGGGCAGAGAGAGAGAGGGCAGCGGAGGATCTGAAGCAGGGTTTGTGCTCACAGAAAAGAGTCCAATGCAGAGCTTAGAACTCACAAATGAGCCATGAGATCATGACCTGAGCCGAAGTCAGATGCTTAACCAACTGAGCCACCCAGGCACCCCAGAAATCTCAGCTTGTTTTTAATATCACATTTAAGTTTCTCAGAGAATAGAATGCTGTGTCATATTCTCATTTCACTTTGAGATTTTATTTGAAGTCATGTTCATATTTGAGTGTAAAAATCTGTCCTCATAATAGCTGTTCTTATCTTGGTGTTTCTGTCTTGTGTCTAGAAAAAAAAAATGACTCATTTTCTCCTAAAGATTAGAATTCCATGGTATCTCTTTTTGCTACAGTTCCTTTGTGTGTTCATTTGTAGGGCTGATAGAATTGGTAATGATAGTGCCCTCCTTGTGTCATATTCAGAGCAGTTCAACAAGCCTTTATTAAAGTCCTGTCAAGGGCCATGGCTTTGGGCAGAGGACAGACTTGGCTTTGAGTTCCCAGCTCTACCACTTTGGTATCTTACCCTGTTGAGCTCAGTTCTTTGTCTATGATGTGAGAATAAACACTAATGTTGCAGGGCTATTAAAGTATTGTGTATGTAAAGCACTTGACACTGTGTCTGAGAAGTGCTCCATAAATGGTAACATGCCATTATTATTACAGTTTTGATGATCATTCATAGCTTTGGTAGATACTGTAGACAGTATAGTTAACAGTAAAGTTTTCATTGTTGAGATATTTCTGTTTTATTTTCACAGTTAATCAGCATGTTAGTTGTCATTGGCTTGGAAGGGCATTTTTCTTTAAAGTTATTAGTTTGTTTAGGATTTATTTTATTGAAACTCCCTTTCCTACCTGCAGAAAGGATTTAGGTGACTGACTTTTCATTTCTAAAGTTTTAATAAGAGAATCAAAAATAAATAACTCACGGCACCTACGTGGCTCAGTCGGTTGTGTCCAACTCTTGATTTCGGCTCAGGTCATGATCCCAAGGTCATGGGATCGAGCCCCACGGCAGGTTCTGCACTGAGCATGGAGCTTGCTTGGGATTCTCTCTCTCCCCCCCCCTCTGCCCCTCTCTCCCACTTGTGTGCTCTCTCTAAAATAAAAAATATGTGTACACACACACACACACACACACACACACACACACAGACACATACATAACTCAAGTGCCTTAACCACTTCTCAGTCCTTGGGTTTTTCATGCTTACTTACAGATTGACACTTTGCTAATCGAAATGGAGATTTAATATGGGCTGGAGTGAGGAGACGGTATTCTGTTCTAGTGACTAGAGTACTGAACTGAATTTGTTTAGAAAGAAGTTGGGTTCTTTGTTTAACCAGGTCAGAGATTTGCCAGTAACTGTGGGCAAACTCTTTGATTCTTTGCTTATTTTTATTTTGTTTGCCATCTCCTTGATTCACAGTAGCTTATAAGAATTTATAAGAATGTTTATAAATAGCATATATTTACCTTGGATGAAGAGGGCTCTATATTAACTATATCTTAGTCTACTTTTGTTGGTATGGGGTAGAGTTCTTAGCCTTTCCTGTGTATCACAAACCCTGAGGGACTTTAGTATATTCAGATCCAAGGCATTACTCCCCACCCTAAGAGCCTGATTCACTTGGGGCTCTAGCATTAGCGTGTGTGTGTGTGTGTGTGTGTGTGTGTGTGTGTGTATCTATATCTACACCTGTCTGTCTATCTATCTACCTACCTGTCATCTATCTAAGCTCCACAGATTGTCCTAACATGGAACCAGTTGCAAAACACTGGCATAAAGGAAACAGCCCACCTGTGTGCTTGAGTCTTTCTCTTACATTGTGTCTATTGGCCATTTTGTTGCTTGTTGGATATGGGCACATGTATTAGTTTTCTATTGCTCCTATAACAAATGGCCACAAACCTGGTGGCTTAAAACAACATGTTTATTATCTGATAGTCCTGAAGGCCAGATGTCTGAAATGGTCTTAAAGGGCTAAAATCAAGCTGTTGGCAGGACTGATTCCTTCTGGAGGCTCTAAAGAAGAATTTGTTTCCTTGTCTTTTCTAGCTTCTAAAGTCTGCCTGCACTCCATGATTCACGGCCCCACATTCCTACCTCTGCTTCTGTCATTACATACCCTCCTCTGACTTTACCTACTTTCATCTTATGAGTACCTTTGTAATTACATTAGACCCCCCTGGATCATCCAGGATAATCTTCCCATTGTAAGACCCTTAATTTAATCACATCTACCAAGTCCCTTTTGGCAGGTGAGGAAATACAATCACAGGTTCTGGGGATTAGGATATGGACATGTTTGGGAGAGGCCATTCTGTCTACTGCAGCAAGAAAAAATTCAGATCCCCCCATTTTTCTCATTTGAGTACAGAAACCTCTGAGTTAGCCACACCTTTTTTCTACAGTTTATGATAGGCAAGAAAGGAACATTTTCAAAGACTGGAAGTGATGATACCATATTCAGAAATTTGATTTTATTGATTTTTTAGAAGGCTACCAATTTTTTTTAATTTTTTTTTTAACGTTTATTTATTTTTGAGACAGGGAGAGACAGAGCATGAACTGGGGAGGGTCAGAGAGAGGGAGACACAGAATCCGAAGCAGGCTCCAGGCTCCGAGCTGTCAGCACAGAGCCTGACACGGGGCTAGAACTCACGGACCATGAGATCATGACCTGAGCCAAAGTCGGCCGCTTAACTGACTGAGCCACCCAGGCGCCCCAGAAGGCTACCAATTTTTAAATTTTCTCATGCCTTAGGAACTTGTTTCAGAAATAGATTACATAACATTTGAATCTCATCAGCTTTGAAATGGTGCATTGCTAAAGTTTCCCTCAGGTAGAGTACTTCTCTATCACTAAAACAGTAATTCACAACAGTATGTGACTTATTCTTGGATTTATTCTCCTAACAAGCATTTGTTGACCGCCAAGTGTGTGTTCAATTCTTAGATACGAGAAGACTGGATTCCTGACCTTAAGGTTAGGGTCTAAGAACTCACTCCTAATGGTTAATCTATTTGTATTTCAATATAATTGGTTTCCTTGTAATCCTATGTTTTTTTGCTATATGCATGTAAAAACATCGTGCTGAGAAGGGGCCCACAGACATTCGCCAGAATGTTAAAGGGGTTCTCATGACATTAGTATGATCAAGAACTCCAATGAGAGGATTCTCATAAATGTGTCACCAAAAAGATGATCATGAGATGCAGGAAGCTGCTCAGGGAAAGGGGAAGCTCCTGGCAATGATTTTCAATGCTAGCTGCTTACTGGGTTGATGAGCAGAAAGTGGGTGGTGCCCCTTAAAACTACCAGTGCCTGGGACACACTGACAGATTCTGATTTGATTGTTCCTGGAAGGGTTCTAATATCTGTCTTTAAACAAGTGATGTTGAGTTTGGTCTTGTAGAGGTGACGTAGAATAGGAAGACCTACAAGAGTACGGCTGAGGTCAAGGGCTCAGTAGAAGAGCTGTAAAGAAGTCTATGGAGCTGGGACCTAGACACAGACAATATTAGTCCTTAGTTCATCCTGCTTCTGCCCCAGTTCTTCTGCCACACACTGTCTGCTAAAGATTCTATGACCTTTGAGCAGGGTAGAACCAAATTTAGACATTTGGCAACTCAACAACTTAGCCAGCTCATTTCCTAGTAGGGAAGACAGGTTTCCAGTAGTTAAGAATGTGGGCCTGAGCCAGACTGCTTGGGGGCTAAACCCCCATTCCTCTACTTACTAGCAGTGTGACATTTGGAAATGTGCTTAGTCTTTTTGCCTCAGTTTCCCCAATAATAGTAGTATTTCCTAGGATAGTACCAACAGCTGACTGGGGTAGGTAACTTTTATTGGCTCTGTTTACAGATGGCACTTAGATTAATTTCATAGCTGATGTCATGGACTGAATGTTTGTGTCCCCACCACAGTACATATGTTGAAGACCTAACCCCCCGTGTCATGGTACTAGGAAGTGGAGTCTCTGGCATTGTAATTAGTTTAGATGAGGTCATGAGAGTGAAGCCCTAATGAAGGAATTAGTGTCCTTATAAGAAAAGGAAGAGAGACCAATGCTCCTTTCTCCACCATGTAAGGATTTAAGATGAAGGCTCTCACTAGGTATCAAATATGCTGGCATCTTGATCTTGGCCTTCCAGTCCTTCAGATTGTGAGAAATAAGTGTCTCTTGTTTAAGTCACCCATTCTATAGTAGTTTATTATGGTAGCCCAAATGGACTAAGACAGCTGGTAAGGGGGCAGAACTGAGATTGGAAACCATATCTTTGACTCCCAAACAGGGATGCTTAACATGCAAACCATCTTGGTATTGGGTAATATATGTGCTAAAAGTATGCACTTAGACATGATGGTGGTCCAAAGGAAGGATTCACTTTATTTGAGTAGGTCAGAGGAGGAGAATCTTCAGCTAGTTTTTTAAAAAAAATAGTTAACCCTTTTGGAATTGCAAGGAGGATGTGGAAGAAGGCATTCCAGGCAGAGGGAATAGCATGTGTAAAATTCTGGAGACATGGAAGAGAGACTGCATGGGGACCAGATGGCCAGGGGGTAGGGTGTGTGCAGGGAAGCCGGCAGTGGGAGGGAGGCTGTGGAGCCGTGTTTCTCCAGGGTTGTGCTACATGGAATGTATATTAAAAACCCTGGATATGCAGTCCAAACACTCCTGAACTGAGACAGAGGGTGGCAGTAGGAGAATGAAGGGCAGAATACAGGCCATATAAAGCATGTTGAATCATCAGAACCTAGTGAGAGATGGTCTATGTGTGTGCGAGGGAGGGATTAGAGGGGAGTCTGGATCGTTGGATTGGCACTGGTTGGAATCCAGTAAGGGTTTTTTGTGTTTTTGTTGTTGTTTTTTAAGTTTATTTATTTACTTTTGAGAGAGACAGAGACAGCATGAGTGAGGGAGAGAGAGAATCCCAAGCAGGCTATGTGCTGTCAGCACAGAACCCAATGTGGGGGTCAAGCTCATGAAACTGTGAGATCATGACCTGAGCCAAAACCGAGAGTCGGATACTCAACTGACTGAGCCACTCAGGCACCCCGTGAGTTTTTGATGTACTACTACTTGCAAAGGAGATCTGCCAGGGTAGAGTGATCACACACCCATTCTTCCCAGGCTCCTAGAGGAAAGTGGTGGTGAAAACAGTGTGACTGGGCAGTGACATCTGGGGGGTATCCGTGAGAAAGCCATCTGTGTAGCTACAGTTCCCCCTCTTCTGTGACACTGGCTAGGTAATGATAACAGTGAAAGCAGATTTGGAGATGTGGAATGTAAGTTTCAGTGCAAAGAGTTGACAGTCATTATGCCAAAGCAAAGTACTGATGTCTGAGAACACTTTGGTGAAGAAGAAGCCTTATGTTGATCATAGAGAAATGAATAATCACTCTAAGGGCATACCAAGGCGACAGAATCATGAAAGGGAGATAAAAATTAAACCGTGCACTCTGTATATGAAGGAGGAAAGTGACTGAAACTTTCTGGACAAGCACCACAGTGTTTGTCTTCTGAATGATGTCATTCAGTTAGAATAAGGACGTGAACGACCAGCTACTGAATTATCCATTTTTTCCATGACTAACTGGCTTTTTCTCTGGTATTTGGTCTTTGGCTTTCTGCTGCTCAGGAGATCCACATCTACATGTTCAACTTTAAATCCTGCAAAATTATTAACATAAAGGACTGTTTTTTAAATTCCTCTAAATTGGTAGGGGGCAATGGTATCACTTATTTCTGCAGCATGGTATTGATAAGTTGATAAGGTTGTTGTATGTTTTCAAACCTGAATATTTATTTTGTCTCTGTTGGTCACAGCATCCAGCAGGTCACTGTAAAACTTGATTTTATTAGATGTCCTTAAATCTCTCTTAAGGTTAAAATCTGGCACTTCTACATCAACTTACTTCCTAAATTTTTCCTTCAGATCCTTCCTCCAAGGGATTTTTCTTTTTCTTCCTTTACATTGTTACCTTAGAAGGAATTAAGCATTCATCAACTTAACCAAGTTTCTTACTGTGGATAGCACATATGTAAGATACACATTAGTATTGAAATGTTATTAAACCAGGCCACCTGGGTGGCTCAGTCAGTTGAGCATCCGTCCGAGGTCGGCTCAGGTCATGATCTCACAGTTTGTGAGTTTGATCCCCAAGTTGCGCTCTGTGCTGACAGCTCAGAGCTGGGAGCCTGCTTCAGATTCTGTCTCTCTCTGCCCCTCCCCTGCTCACGTGCTCTCTCTCTCTCTCAAAAATAAATAAATATTAAGAAAAATTAAAAATAAAGAAATGTTGTTAAAACAATTCTGTACCACATTTTTCTAAAATTGTCACTCTAACTACCAGAGAGTGTAATTTATATTAGTATTACACAAACTAGGAGGCTGGTTCTGTGTAGTGGGCTTGGAGCCAGCTGAGCTGGGTTCTAATCCTTTCTGTCCCTTCTAGTTATGTGATCTTGAGCAAATTATTTGGCTTCTCTATACCTTGACTTCTACATCTATAGAACAAGAGTATTAATAGTACCTAACTTGACAGGGCTGTTAGAGGATTAAATGGCATTGTATATGTACACTTGACCCGTAATTAATGTCAGTTAGTTTTCTGTGTCATCATCATGATCATTCACTCCATGTTCATAACAGCCAAACAAGGCTTGTTTTTCCAAAGGCCTACTGCAGTTTTCTGTACCGGTTGGCTCTCAACAAACTGATGAATCTGAACTTCTGAGTTAGGATGGTAAAAAGAGAAAGTGATTTTTTTTCTGTTTGAGAGAGAGAATGTGTGTGCACACATGAGCAAGAGGGGGAGGGGAAGAGGAAGGAAAAGAGAGAGAGGGAGAGTGAGAATCCCAAGCAGACTCCACACCCAGCCCGGAGTGGTCTCACAACCATGAGATCATGACCATAGCCGAAGTCAAGAGTCAGCTGCTTAACCAACTGAGCCGCCAGGCGCCCCAAAAAGAAAGTGATTTAAAAATCCTTTCCTTGATTTCTTGAGCCTTTGTTTTTAATGATAGTTACAAAACTCCTGGAATTTTCCACTTAGCTATCTTCCACTTGTGGCCTTACATGTGCAGTGAGAAAAGTTGGGCAATAAAGGGAGACTCTGGGCAGGGCATTTTGTTTGACCTACATTCTTTTACTCTGGTGTTCAAGAGGCTGTATTCATATTTGTGCGTGCAGTCTTGAGTAACCACCTAAATTCCATCTCCTCAGGCATTCTTTCTTCCTGAGGTAATAGATGCAAGCAGCATCCAACACACTCAGACAAAGGTACGCTGCCCGGGCTGCTCTCGGGGAAAGGGAAGGCTAAATGCCAGCACATGGCACAGTGGAAAGGAAGCAGGCTCTGGAGTCCACTGACTTGAATTGGAATCCTAACCCCAGGCAAACTGCTTACCCTCTCTGGGCCTCAGCTTTCTCATCTCTGAGATCGGGAAATAGAGAATCACAAGGAGCATGGCACCGCACGGGGCACAAAACAAAACATACTTATCCAGGAAAAGTTGCCTCGCTACCTCCTTTGTGCTAGGCCCTCTTTGAGCCAGGTGCCAGGGACACAGGTGGCCAAGGTGACGAGCCGACAGTGTTAACTGGCCAGCAGACAGACGGCCCCACGGGTTGTTGCAGAGGAGCCTGGTAAACACAGTGATGGGGAATGAGGGGCGGTGAGAACACATGGAAGGTTCATGCTGGGACCTGATGGATGAGCTAGGAGTTTGCCCCCAGTCTGGTGGGAGATGGGAAGGAGGGACATGCAGGAGAGTATTGGGCACACAGAGAAGTTCAGTAAGGCTGGCCAGGTTAAGAAGGATGGGTTGGGGTCCCCTTTAAAAAGCTGGACTTTATCCCTTTTCAAAAATAATCTCTACAGCCAGTGAGGGACTTGAACTCCCTACCCTGAGATCAAGACCTGAGCTGAGATCGAGTTGGATGCTTAACCAACTGAGCCACCCAGGCGAACCAAAAATCCCCATTTTTAAATGCTGGCAACTAAGGGCATTTTTTAAAACATGCAGTTTGTAATCATCTGTGGGCTGGATTCTTCTTTTATCTTTTCCAGAAACCTCAGCTTGTGGCATCTACTTTTTTTTTCCCTTTTCATTCCTCACTAAATCCTTTAGTCCCTCATTATGTCCAATAGAAGTGACTCATGGTGGGGCAAAATGTTCTTGCATTTATAGAAAAGTTACATGCAAAGTCAGTTTATGTATATACAAGAATTTTTACATAAGGAAGAATTTTCAGCTGGGGTGGTAGCAGTTACTGTAAGTAAAATACAGTTGTAAATGTTTCTCTGAAGGGAGAAATTTCTTTTTTTTTTAAATTTGTTTTAAGTGTTTATTATTTTTTTTTTTTTTTGAGAGAGACAGAGACTGAGACAGAGTGTGAGTGGGGGTGGGGCAGAAAGAGAGGGAGACACAGAAACCCAAGCAGGCTCCAGGCTGTGAGCTGTCAGCACAGAGCCTGAAGCACGGCTTGAACTCACAAACAGCGAGATCATGACCTGAGCTGAAGTCGGATGCTTAACCAACCAACTGAGCCATTCAGGAGCCCCTGAAGGGAGAAGTTTTTGAATTCCAGTCAACTTACAAAAATATTATGGAACACAAACATTTATTTATAAATAAGAGGAAAAAACGTACATGCAGATGTATTCAGTATATATTTACACACAGGACATATGAGTACATAATATATTTTTCTTAGGACTTGTCAGATACTTACCTTTTCCTGCATCAAATGATGAGTACTATTTAAAGTAAAAAGGAAAGAAAATTAATATATTCTGCATGGATATTTTGTTATAACTTTTATGGTAAGCAATAACAATAAGCAGGTGCCTCTATTCTGACATTATACAGCTTTAGATTGCTTTTTCATTTAAACACAAGTTTCAGGAATGAACCAAATATTTTGTACCTTCTTTTATGATCGGAACCTTTCATTTTCTAAAACTTAGGGTATGGGGGCGCCTGGGTGGCTCAGTGGGTTGAGCGTCCAATTCTTGATTTCGGCTCAGGTCATGATCTCATAGTTTGTGAGACTGAGCCCCGGGTCTAGCACAGAGCCTGCTTGGGATTCTCTCTCCCTCTCTCCCTCTCTGTTCCTCCCCTGTTCATGCTCTTTCTTTAAATTGATAAATAAACAAACAAACAAAATTGAAAATAAGTAAAATAAAAATCAGGGTATTTGCTTCTAAAAGAAGTAACCTATTTAATCAATATTACTACTATATTAATATTTATATTAATCATATAAAACTATATGCAGTTTTATAAATTTATTTTACATACACTATCCTTAAAATCAGCTTCTCATTTTTGTTTACGTCCTTAAAAACATCTCTTGGTATTACAGGTTTTATTGAAATAATGAAAATAAAGGACTTAATGCAGTGCCCAAAATTTGATGATCATGCCATGTGTCAGCAATTGTTATTGTTATGATTAATGATATCACTGTTGTAAGCCTGACTGACAGTTGAAGAAACAGCCTTAAATAACTGAAGTCCACTATTGTTCTATAACTAGTAAGTTTTAGAGACTAAAAAGACTTTAAAAGACACAGTTCTACCAAGCTAAACTCCATAGTCTTTCATTTCTAACAAAAAAGAACAAACAAAAGAAACTTTTGTTATTAAACCATCTATTTGTGTGCTGGGTGCATTGCACATATTAGCTCATTTGATTTTTCTGCAAGTACAGTTGCCCTTGAACAGTGCAGGGGTTAGGAGTGCCAGGCCCCCTGCAGTGGAAAATCTGCATACAACTTTTGGCTTCCCCCAAATTTAACTACTAATAGCCTGCTGTTGACCAGAAGCCTTACTGATGACGTAAACAGTTGATTAACACATATTTTGTATGTTACATGTATTAAGTACTGTATCCTTTTTTAAAAAAAAAATTTAATGTTTATTTTTGAGAGAAAGAGAGAGAGAGAGAGAGAGAGAGAGAGAGAGACAGAATCCAAAGCAGGCTCCAGGCTCTGAACTTTCAGTCCAGAGCCTGACACGGGGCTCGAATCCACAAACTGTGAGATCACACATTGAGCCTAAGTCAGATGCTTAGCCGACTGAGCCACCCAGGCGCTAAAGAAAAGAAAATATTAAGAAAATCATTTAAAAAGCAAATATAGGAGTGCCTGAGTGGCTTAGTCAGTTGAGCGTCTGACTCTTGATTTTGGCTGAGGTCATGACTTCATGGTTCAGTTCGTGAGTGGGGATTCTCTCTCCCTCTCTCTGCCCCTCCCCCAATCGCCCTCTCTAAAAATAAATAAATAAACTTAAAAAAATGTAAAGCAAATACATTTACAGTATTGTACTGTATTTATTGAAATAAATCTGTGTGTAAGTGGACATGCAGTTCAAAACAATGTTGTTCAAGGGTCAGGTGTATTGTATGAGGTTTCATTTTATAGATGAAGAAACTGGAAGTACTAAAGGGTTAAATTTCTTACCAAGGTCACATTGCAAGTAAGTGGCAAAGCCAAGAAGTGCTCCTAGATCTGAAGCCAAGGCCCATGACCTTCTTCCAGAGTACAGTGTCTTTTACTACATTGTGTCTAATTGATGCTTGCATGTAGCAAGTATTTTATTTGTAACTGATAGTAAGCATTTGAGGAGTTTAGGTCACTAAGAAAATAGTCTTCGTTTCATAAAATTGCTGGCTAAAATAGGAGAAAGCAGTCATCTTGAATAGATAGGGTTTTCTGTAAAACAAACAAAAAGGTTTTGTTCTTGGTTTTTTGTTGTTTTTTTTTAAATCTCTATTTCTTTCCATGTCTGGGAGGAGGTGACCTTTCTGATGTTACACCGTGGGTAGAATTCATTTTGTAGGATGTGAGTGGGATTTGGGGAGTATGATGGGAATGACTGATGAATCCATACCCCATTCGTAAGTGGCTTGTCATGTTAAAAACAGTGCAGTCTGGTCTCACAGATGAATGGAGAAAACATAAACGATGGATATAGAAAAGTATCAGTTCAGATTAGGTTTAGCTGTGAGTGACAAAAAAGCCCCAAATGCCAGTGCCTCAAACAAGATGGAATTTTATTTCTCATGCATGTAAAAGAAGTGTGGACGTCAGGAATATAAGGCAGTTTCAAAATGAAGATTTTTTTCGGTTTTGCTGCTCCATCATCCTCAGTACATAGCTTTCTTCCTCATCATCCAGGCTCGCTGCTTGAACACCTTCTATTACACTGTAATCCAGCTGGTAGGAAGGGGGAAGGACACATCTCCCTTCCTTTAAGGACACTTTCCAAAGCCACACATGACACGTTTGTTTAGATCTGTTTAGCCAGAATGTACTCACAGGTGCGTGAGTACACACACTTGGTTGCAAGGGAGGCTGGAAAATGTAGTGTCATCCTGGGGTGTGGGGGTGGGGAGATATTCTATCAATGAGAAAGAGGGAGAGAAACAGATACTGGGAGATAAGTAAAGTCTGTCACAGAAAGAATGAAAAGGAGATAACCGTGTAACAGAGAGAGATTGCCTGTGGTCCTCGGTTGGCGGATACCTTATACAGTAAAACCTTGGCTTGCGAGCATAATTCATTCTGGAAACATGCTTGTAATCCAAAGCACTTGTATATCAAAGTGAATTTCAAGAACCTTCGGCTCAGTTGTGATCGTGTGACATTTAGCGTCACGTACTACTCGTATTGCAAGACATCGCTCATTTATCAAGTTAAAATTTATTAGAAATGTTTGCTCATCTTGCAAAACACTTGCAGAACAAGTTACTCGCAATGCAAGGTTTTACTGCATATGCCTTGGATGGGAATCCTGGAACGAACATACAAATGCAGGTCCTAACCTTTTGCTCCGGGTATCTGCCTTTGAATGAATGATAGAAATCTTTAGGAGCCTGTGTCTTTAAAAAAAAAAAAAAAAAAAAAGCAAGGATGACAATTTTATCTTTTTTGGTAGCTCTTTTGAATACTGCTTCACTACAAATAAGACCTACCTACCTGAGGAATCACATCATTAATGAATCACTAGCTCAAAAGTTGCACTTACGTTCAGAAGCTCGATATTTCCATTTGCAGGTCTGAGCTGCCCTGACATGGATACTGGGTCCATGAGGCCAATGGATTTGGAAGGTTTTGCAACCTTCCCTCATTAGCACATATACACTCAGGGTATCTTGTCATGGGTGAGAAGTAAATGTATGTATTGGGAAGAATGTTTAGGGACATGGCTGCTTTTTGTTTTTGTTTTTGTTTTTCTTATGCTTTCTCCTGTCATAGTGCTCTTTCATTTCAAGGATTATTGAAATAATCCTAGCAACTATTTTTTGAATGCTAAACCCTTTGCATATGTTATTACGCTTAAACTTCAAAACAACTCTGAAAGGTAGGCTTTATTCATTCTCATTTTATAGACAGAAAAGCTCAGAGTCACATAACTAGTTAAGGAGAGTTGCTGAAATTTGAACTTGGGTCCAGTGGACTCCAAAATCCATGCCCGTTATCACCATACCCCTTCATCTTAAAAAATGCAAGAAAGTGCAAGGACCCATTCAATGTTTCTTTTTGTATAATAGCCTAAGGAAAGCAGAGATGTGGGGGTCAGTTGTCCTGGTCCCTGGACTTGTATGGGGACTCCCTCAACCCTCTCCTTGGTTCTTTACTGAACCAGGGAACTATGGGAACTGGCTCTGTTGTAGAGACAGAGGAGTAGACAGCTTAGAGCTCTCCAGGGGAGGGAGGTCAGTAGCAAAGAGCTGGGCTGGAGCCCTATTCTTTCCCCAGTTTGTTGCTTTCCCAAGGTCTTGCTTTTAGCACTCTGTGTGGGTTGTTTTTGTTTTTGTTTTTTTGCAGTTGCCTTCATCGTATAGCTGTCCCTACACATTTGTAGTTTCCAGATGACTGTCTGTATCTCTAGGGCTTTGGGTTTTTTCATCCTCAGGGCGGATGGGGAGTGGGCGTGAGGAGGAGAGAGGGAGGTAGGGAAGGAGTGGAGGGGAGGGAGGTGGTTACTGAAGGAAGAGCAAGGGAAACTACTTTCTGTGTCATTGCAGCAAATTTCTCCTCAATCTTTACTGGTCCAAATAGGGTCCAAATAGGTCCAGATAGGGTCACATGTTTGTCCCTGACCCAATACGGGAAGCTGGGAGGTGGAATAATGCAAGTTAACTTTGAGCCGCAAATCCCGCTGCCAGATTAACTTCCCCCAAGCACCTGGGCTTTGCACAAGAAGCTGAGGGTACCCAAATAAAAGTAAAGGTTGTATTTATAAAAGATTGGGACTAGGTTTTGGGAAAGCACTAGTATCTTTTGAACTCAATCAGCCCCTACCCGCACTCTACCAGCACCCCAGGACCCCAGACCCCAGAACTTGGGCTCTTCCCTTGACCGGTGACTTTTGGAAGGCTGCTGACCCCTAGTGTTTGAAGTAGAGCATTGGACAGGGAATCCAGAGATTTGGGTTAACCTTTGAAATGATCACAGTCACAAAATCTTGTGCCATCCCCTCACATAGTGAGGGTGTGAGCAAAATGAAACTTCTGGAAGCACTTTAATGAGCACAAAGCGCCAGCCACTGGCACACCGATGCTTAGCGAACTCTCGTGTGAGTAAATGAAGAACCCAAATGTTGCTCAGCTCTCCTGTTCCCTTCCCCAGCCACCGCTTTCACTTGTAAATATCAAATATATCAAATATATCAGCCTACTTGTGGTCACAAAACAACCACTACAAAGCAACGAATTATATTCGGTAGATGTGCATATGTGTATGAAAGCACGTTTTGTGATGTGAAATGCCACTACCTGGTAGGATAGCTGAGAAAGCTACTCGTTATGCAGGGCTTTTTATTTTAAGCAAATCAACAAGCACTGCTACCGTGAGGTCTGCTTGGAGCTGTGGGCGAAGCTGTGTTAGATGGGGTGCCCTTGGTCTGTGGCTTTGAGGGAACAGGATATTGCTTGCGTCCCATGTTTTGGGGTAGGTGTGGAGAGGAAAGGCAGGAAAATGGTCATTCGAATATTAGATGAATCTCAAGAAAATTGAATAATAGTATGGTCTTACTGTGCTTTGCTTTTGATTGACTTCCAATTCAAGTGTCACGCGGCGTTTCTCGGGATAAGAAAAATCTTGCACAAACCCAGGAGTGGAAATGAACCCCCACTGGCCGTGGAGGGCACCGAAGGACAGCTAGGATTTCTCAATCTGAGGTCTGGGAGAGAGTTCTGGGAAATGGTGGCAGCGGCAGCCGCAGCTGTAGAACTTCGACAGCTGTTTGGTTTTGGCAGGCCAAGCTGCCACTCGCTGAAGAGAGCTGTGCGGCTTCCATCCAGGGCCCCTCCTGTCATGCAGCCTGTAAGATGCCTTCCAGGAGAGGAGTCACGCTCTCTCCTTCTCTTCCCCTTTTCACAGGGAGAAGGAAAACGGGCAGGTAAGCGCCATGGTGGTCAGATGGGTCATGGATGTGGAAAAAAATGAAACCACTGATGCAAAGTGATTGGACAAATCAGACTGTATCCCTGCATCCAAAAGTATCGTACCAGTTTTGCTGGCCTCCTCTCGTTTCTTAAGTAAAGGAAGTGCCATTTATTGTCAAGACTTACTGTTATTTTTGTTAAATCCTTTTTAAATGCATTTTTAAATCTTTATTTTAAGGGAGAGGGAGAGGAGGAGGGGCAGGGAGAGAAAGGAGAGACACAGGATCCCAAGCAGGCTCCGCACTGTCAGCGCAGAGTGCTGGCTAAGCTACCCAGGCTCCCGTATAATTGCTTTTTAAAACATTATTCAGACTTATGAACGTCTAAATGCTAAACAGACCGAAAAATAAAGACCAATTTGTAAGTAAGCCTATTTTAATGTTGCTTACAATAGAATACATAGTTCTCTTGATGGCTGCAGGTAGGTAAGGCCATCTGGCTGTATTCAGAGAACCACCACAGTAATGGTGTTTTCCTAACTGGTGAGTAGTCTTCAGTAATTGTCAAGAGTTACTTGTCTGAAAGTGCTGTCAAACCAGCAAGACTGCATTTATGCATCCATCGTTTTCAGGATTGTTGGTAACCTGGGCATATTTTCCCCAAATAACCTTGCCTCCTTGTGTCACAAGGCCCAACTCCCTCACGTTCACCTCAATGACAGTACCTTTGGTAATAACACCCAAAGACCTATATAGTGGGGATGAGGGATTCTTTTTTACACCAAGTATTGGCAGACAAAAGGTGGCTTTCAATTCAGGATGTGTTACGTGGGCCTTTTTGAAACGTAAGCCCATTGGCCTAATGAATCTTTCATATTTAGGTGGTTTTCGAGTAAAGCCATCTCCAACAAAGCAGACTTTAGTAACCATCCTCTTCCGTGCTTTCTTCTTTCTCTTTCCTGTTCGAATAGCTTTTAATACTGCTGTTTCTCCCTGGGCACGAACTTTGGGCATAGGGACTTCCCATTTTCCTGCTTTCTCTTTTCATTTTTGTTTAATCATATTGGAAAGTACTTTAGCTCTGGACTGTCCCTCCCTGTCCAGTAGATACGCAGGTACTGCTCCTTGTGGAGTCTTTTCATTCTTTGGCTTGGTGTTTCTCTTTTCATGCATCTTGATAGTCTTTTTCATTTGTATTTTCTCAGCGTGGCGCTGTTTATGGTAAAGCTTACCAATCATCTTTTTTGCCTTCTTTGAACGTTCATGAGCCTCTCGACCTTCCTGCTTTCTCTTTTTCATATGGTAATCCAAACGATAGCCATAGTGCTTCCGGCGTAACTCAATATATTCGTTTTGTGGCTTGGTGACGGCCGCAGAGCCACCGGGTGCAGCTGCCAGGGCGCAAAGACTTATCGTTATTAATACAATTTTGGTATTTTGTAGAGAATGACAATGGACACTAAATATTCTAGCTTTCAGTTGACACATTGCAGGTTTCCACTTTGCATTCATTCCTTTCTTTTAAGGTACATAGTATTACAGAAATACAGATTTTATTCAGTCAGTGTTTAACCAAGACTTAGAAGACTACTTAAGTTGCAGGCCAATCCCAATCAGCCAGTGTGAACAGTCCTGTGTTAAGCTGTATTGGTGCTTCAGGGAGAAAGTGATGGAAGGGACTCCATGTTGGTTTCATGAAACTGAGGTATGAATAATGGGCAAGTAATGGACGACCTGGTGTTCATGCCAGTAGACCCCCCCCCGCCGCACATCTGCTTTCACAAGCACTTGACACAGGTTCTACATTTTTTAAATGTGCCAAGTACATAAATTTGGTTGGTGTGTTTTTCTAAGTGCTCTCTGTGACTCTGTAAAAGGAGCATTAACCATTAGGAAGGTTACAACACTGGGTAGAAAAGTAAAAGTATTTTTTGAATTTTGGTCTCCACAGGTTAACTTTTAGCTTCAATGTGTTTTTGGTTTTGTTTTGTTTTTGCTCCCCCACCCCTACCACATTGGCATATGTGAGAGAGAGAGAGAGAGAGAGAGAGTGTGTGTGTGTGTGTGTGTGTGTGTGTGTGTGTGTGTGTGTTGAATAGATAATAACTAATTAGGAATTCTCTTGAGAAAAAGTCTCAGCCAGAGAAATATGGGGAAACCATGCTGGAGAACTCTGACACAGCTGTTTAATTTTGGCAAGGAAGAAAATTGGAGTTCTTCTTTGTTTGGGTATATGAGGCACCGTTGTACCATGCTGCAGTGTGATTTGACCGGAGGGAAGCTAATGCATGGGCACGTGCTTTATACCTGCTGTCTTATTTGGTCCTCAAATAACCCTTTGAAGCAGGTGTTATTATTCTCCTTGTAGAGACAAGGAAGTTGAGACTTAGCTAAGTTACAAAATTTGCCCCAGGCATATTTTTTAAAGGATTTGACCAACTTTTGAATCCAGACATTTCTAAACTCAAAGACCCTGTTCTTTCTACTACACCAAATGGCCCAGTACCCAACTTATGTTGGGTTAAATAAGTCTTTTTTGTCTTTCAAATAAAAATGCAAGCAACATTGAACATTTATTCTGTTTAGTGTTTCTCAACAGAGTAACAGATAGTTTCTCTGGAGCCCTTATGTTTTCACTGAGAATTTGATGGCTTTTGTTTTCATTTTGATAAGAACCCATTAATAGTAAGCATATTCTGGATCACCTGGATTGTCACTTTATAACTGAGTACTACTCTATTATGTAAGCAATTCTGGTTCTATTTGTGTTTACATTGACACCAAGAAGTATTTCTCCACCTCAGAGATTGCTAGCTGCTCTACCAACATCCACTCTTTCTTACTTCCTTACTAACAGAACCCTGATTTGACTGCAGGTGGCAATATTCCTGTATTACCCAGACTCTCTTGAAGTTAAGAATGGCCATGTGACACATATCATTCTGGCCAGTGATATGTAAGAGAGTTACTGGGTGGGGCTTCCCAGAAAGATTCTTAAACATGGCTACTTAGAGGCTAATGCATTTTGCACTGTCTGTTCTTTCTCCTTTTCTAGGCTGGAAAGAGATTGAGTTATGACCATGAGGGCAGGAAAACATGCTAGGGATGGCTGCAAACGGAATGAGTCTGAGTCTCTGATGACTACAAAAAACCCCACAAAAAACAAACAAACAAACAAAAAAAACCCCACAACATCATGATAGTGATGGATATGGCTATCTACACACTACTTATTATGTGAGAACCATAAGCTGATATTCAAAATAGCTTTAGTGTGATGGGGTGCCTGGGTGGCTCAGTTGTTTAAGTGACTGACTCTTGATTTTGGTCAGGTCATGATCTCACAGTCTGTAAGTTCAAGCCCCACATCAGGCTCTGCACTGACAACATGGAGCCTGCTTGGGATTCTCTCTCTCTCCCTCTCTCTCTCTCTCTGCCCCCCCCCCCGCTCTCTCTCTCAAAAAATAAACTAAAAAAAATTTTTTTTAAATAGCTTTAGTGCGATAATTTATATACCATGAAATTCACCTGTTTTAAGTGTATAATTCAATGATTTTTAGTAAATTTTCAAAGTTGTGCAAACATCGCCACTACTCAAATGTAGAAGAAGATCCTGCTTACCAAATCCCACTCCCAACCCTAGGCAACTATTCATCTGCTTTCTGTTCCTATAGATTTGCCTTTTCTGGACATTTCATATAAACAGAATCATACAATGTGTAATTCTTTTGCATCTGGTTTCTTTCACTTAGCTTGCTGGTTTTCAGGTTCATGCATGTAGTAGCATGTATCAGTAGCTCTTTCTTATTGCTGAATCATATTCCATTATATAGCTATCCCACATTTTGTTTATCCATTCATCAGTTCATGGACATGTGGATTGTTTCTACTCCTTTGATATGAGTAAGGTTGCTATGAACACATACATGTCTTTGTGAGACATGTGTTTTCATTGATCTTGGGTGGATACTTAGGAGTGGAATTACAGGGTCATATGGTAAATTTATGTTTAGCTTTTTAAAAATTTATTTTTGAGAGAGAGGGAGTGAGAGAGAGAGAGCACATGCGAGTGGAGGTGGGACAGAGACAGAGAGAGAGAGAGAGAGAGAGAGAGAATCCCAAGTGGGGACTCCATCTCATGAATCGTGAGATCATGACCTGAGCTGAAATCAAGAGTCAGACTCTTAACCAACTGAGCCATCCAGGCGCCCCTGTTTAACTTTTTTTAAAGAAACTGCCAAACTGTTTTTCAAAGTTGCTGTACCACCTTACATTCTCACCAGCAATGTATGAGGGTTCCAGTTTTTCCATATTCTCACTAACAATTATTTTGTCTTTTTGATTATACCCATTCTGTTGGTCATGAAATGCGATCTTACTGTTGTTTTAACTTGCATTTCCCTAATGACTAATGATATTGAGCATCTTTTCATGTGCTTATTCATTTTTTAATGGGTTTGTCTCTTATTAGTTTATAAAGACATTTTTATATATTCTGGTTAGAAATCCTTTATCAGAAATACTATTAGCACATATTTTGTTCCAGACTGTGGTTTATATTTTCACTTTATTTTTGATAATTTTGAAACACCAAGGTTTTTAATTTAAATGAAGTGTATTTTTCCCATGTTTTTTCTTTTATATATTATGCTTTTGGTGTTGTATTTAAAAACACTTTTCTGCGTCCTATATATTTCCACATAGACTTTAGGATCAGCTTATCAATTTCTACCAAAAGTCTACTGGAATTTTGATAGGAACTGTGTTGAATCTATAGGTCAGTTCGAGGATAATTGCCATCTTAATTATGCTGAGTGATGTAATCCATGAATATAGAATGTCTCTCCATTTTTTTAGGTCTTTAATTTCTCACAGCAATAATTTATAGTTTTCAGTGTATAAATCTCATACATCTTTTATTTCTTAGTTTCTGAAGTCACTGTTTTACGGACTTTTTTCTGCTAAATTGAAATCCTGATTCATGTTCTAATTGGCAAATAAAATAGAAAGTTAAAGGAATAGAAGTAGACTTAACATACATAAATAATATTTTCCTGTGAAGGGTAAATGATTCTTGGTGCATTATATAAATGATCAGTTTCACAGTGGAAAATGAATACAAGTGGTGAAGAAACCAAATAACTGCAGGGCACACAGAACATTGGCATATCCTGGGCACCTGGGTGCCTCAGTCAGTTGAGCATCCGACTCTTGATTTCTGCTCAGTTCATGATCTCATGGTTGGTGGGCTCAAGCCCTGTATTGGATTCTGTGCTGTCAGTGCAGAGCCTGGTTGGGATCCTCTGTCTCCCTCTCTCTCTGTCTCTCCACAGCTCTTGCTCGCTCTCTCTCAAAATAAATACACTAAAAAAAATTGGCATATCCAACCCAAATGAACCTTTGCCTTATAGTTAGTACCATATGTGTGAAAGCCAATAAAACAACATGATCTGTCACAATAACTCAGTATTTGTTCACTGTAATTAACTGGTTGTATATCATTTTTGTTTATATTTGTAAATTTATTTATGTATTATCAGCATAAAGAATTTATACCTAGTTTTACATTTATTGGCCCAATATTTTTCCCTTTAATGGATGTCTGGTATTCAACATGGGGAAACACTGATTTTAGTTTATTAGTTTACAGAGCATTTTCAGTTTACCATCTTATTATTCTCACAGCAACCCTGGAGCTTGGGCAAACTAAGGGTTTTTAGTATTCCCACATTATAAATGATGCAGATAAAACTCACAGACATAACTGATGTGCATAATTTTATACATCTCTAATGTGGCAGTTCTGGGATATAAACTTAGGAATTCAGGCTCCAAATCCCTAACCCTTTCTGCTACATGTATTAGTGATTCTTGATCACTTTCTTAAACCCTACTAAGGACACAAGGGAAATATAAAACTTTTGTGAGGCTTTGCAATCTATGTAGGGAGGTAAAACCCATGAAACGTGTTAAAAGTAAAGTTAGTGCAAGAGAGCCCACAGCCCAGACACCAAGTTCTTTTGGCATCTACAGAATGCAGACAACTCAATGGACTTGAGTAACTGAGTAGGAGAACATGACCTGAACCATGTAGAGGGCACTATCAGGCAGCCCAGATCCATGACCCCACCCTACCTGCCTTCAGAACTGGAGCACTCATTCCCCCCAGCTGCTTGGAATATTAACACTCAACAGTTCTCTTCCAGGAGCCTCTCTGGGGAATTGCCCACGGCCAAAGATAGCTGCCTTGCCCAAGGGCAGCCCATATCTAATGTCTGGTTGATGGTGGGGGGACTTAAAGGCTGACCCTTTCTTCTCAGCTTGGGTCAACTCTGAAGAGTCATCCCAGCCCCAGAGCTCCCTTACAGGATGAGCTAGGCTTTTCTGCAGCTGCATTAGCAGCCGGCTTCTCCTTCTGCCCTATATTACTGCCTCTAGTCCCTCCCAGCTGTAGATCCCCAGCGTGCTCCTTGATGAAGTTCCTCCTGGTGACCTCCATCTCAGTTGGCTTCCTGGGGAACCAGCCTGCACCAAATGATCTCTAAGGTTTCCAGGGAGTGGTAACAGCATGAACAAAGGCCTTAAGGCCAGAATTCTTGAGGCCATAGCAGAGCAGATGGAATAGTGTTTTATAGAAACTAGAAAACAGTGGCCAATGGTGGAAGACTTTGGAAAACAGGATGAGGTATCAGCCTTGATGGAGAAACACCGCAAAAGCCTTCACTGACCCAGTGAGAATATTGGAGCCGACCCAGACATTCCCTTGACACAGCAAATGTGTCACCTAATATCAACCCAGACCCTGAACATTTACTGCTCCATTCATCTGATTCTGTGAACTCTGTCCTGAAGCCAGAAAGGGAAAGTCTGAATTTAAGATCTCCCCTGCCAACTTTCTTTTTGTGTGATTTTAGAGCTTCTGTTGCTCATTGGGAAAATGGGTATGTTTTGAGGATTGAAATATTCCTAATTTCAGAGGCAGTTCATTGGTATCATGTGATAGAAGGCTTCCAGGGCCAATATAACTTTTGGTGATGCTAGGCTAAATTAGGTTAAATGTATGTCTTTACTGTAGGTTTTCTCAGTCTTTAATATATTGCTGTGCCTTGTGGTCTCAAGGAGGAGGATGGCAATGTAAATCATCTTACCTTAACTCATCAGGAAGACATTTCCCCACTCCTGACACCCTCCAGGGAGCATCTCCTAGGCTTGTGTCCTGCTGAAGCCATACTGAGAAACTCTGGCCCATCACATAGGCAGTTAGCAAATGTTAAATCAGATCGTATCAATTACCATGGTCTGCCCTGCCTTAACCTTCACCTAAGTTAGGAATCTCTCAGAAATATGTTAAGACTTCCCATTGACTTTGGTACTCAAGATCAATGTGGTCTTGCTTATTTAATTCAGCTAGGCATACTTCACTTTAAGGATATCTCCAAATCACGATGTATATCTTTTAATTTTATTTTTTTAATTTTATAATGCTTATTTATTTTTGAGAGAGAGAGACAGAATGTGAGTGGAGGAGGGGCAGAGAGAGAGAGAGAGACACAGTATCCAAAGTAGGATCCCGGCTCTGAGCTGTCAACACAGAGCCCAACACGGGGCTCGAACTCACAAACTGTGAGATCATGACCTGAGCCAAAGTCAGATGCTTAACTGACTGAGCCACCCAGTGCCCCACACGTGTATCTTTTAAAGAACAGTACTCTCTCAAGCCTTTAGACTGGAGAGAAACGTGGGTTTCCAATGCACGTACTCTCCATTGGATGGGTGGTGTCCACCCTGTTGTGCTGAAACATATGATGGCTGCCTTGCAGGGACAGAGCAATGTGTGGAGAAGGATGCTGAAGCTGTGTTTGGACTGTGTGAGCAAGTGTGTTCTGATAGATGAGTGATATCCTCCATTAACACAGCACTTGCTACCTTTATTTTAGGCTGTAGTTTAACTGATACATTCCTTTGCCTTTTGAAGACAGTGGGGGAATAAATAAATTGTAAACCATCCCCAATGCATGTTCAGAACTAACTCATTATTGTCATCTTCTTCTTTAGAGAAGTTGAGTCTATGCCAGTGTCCTTCATATCAGTTAATGGCAGTGGCCTCCACCATCATATCCATGATATCCATGACCACTCAGTCACCAACTCTTCTAAAGATGCCTCAAATCATCATCCTCCTCATCACAGATGCCACTCCCATTCTCCAAATGCTACGAATTCTCACCCAACTGCTACAGCTTCTCTCTGGCCTTCTTTAAATCTCACCTGCGATTTACCCACCTGTCTACCCATTCAGGTGGGTCTCCTTCTCAAACCTTTTAATGAATTCCTCAGGGTAAAGCCTAAACTCCTAAATTTGGCATGAGAGGCCTCCCAAATCTGTATCCTACTTATCTCTGGTATCATTCTTGCTATTTTCTTAGGCTCTACCAAAACCACTCTGCTGAACTGCCTAATTCATGCTGTTCTTAGCTTCCATGCCTTTGCTGTATCTTCTGCCTGAAATGTTCACTCTGTCCTTTACCTGCCAGGTTAATGCCTACCCATCACAGGAATTCAGCTCAGCCATCAACTACTCCAGAAAATCTTTCTTGACCCCTCCCTTTCCCAGACTTGCTTAGATGCCCTAACCAATTATATGTACTAAGTCTAAATAATGTAAATATGCAATGTATAATTGTCTGTTTATGTGCCTGTCTGCACCTTGATAGTGGGGATATGTCTTATTTCATCTCTATATTCCTAGTACCTATTAACATGCCTGCTTTGTCTTAAGTACTCAATAAAAAATGTATGGACTAAGTGAAGGAAGTAAAAATCTGTCATGAATAAAATTATGCCAACAGCAGCCCATGGATATTGAGAACATAATCCATGCTCAGGTAAAGAATTTTCTTTATGGATTAAGAATGATTGCCATGCATGGCTGGTAGGGTCTGAAAAGGAAAAGCAGGCAACAGGGTGTCATCAGTAAAACCAGCACTGAGCAGATTCTCTTAGCCTTCAGTGTCATATAAAGCAACATGGACACTGAGTTACATCTTTCTTTCCCTGGAAACCAATCACTTTGAGATGTGCTTAGCTGGGTTTAAAGTAATTTCCCTCTTTTGTGTGTGGCCATTCTAGGTATTTGCCCATATCTGTACTTCTGTAGCTGTCTTTTTAAAAATGCCTATAATTTGGCTTATTTTCTTCATGGATTACAATAATTTTTTTAATGTTTATATTTGTTTTTGAGGCAGAGTCAGAGCATGAGGGGGAGAGGGCAGAGAGGGAGACACAGAATCGGAAGCAGGCTCCAAGCTCTGAGCTGTCAGCACGGAGCCTGACGCAGGGCTCGAACTTGTCAACTGAGAGATCATGACCTGAGTCAAAGTTGGACACTCAACCGACTGAACCATCCAGGTGCCCTCATGGATTACTATAAAAAGAACACCTTACTACTGATTAAATCAGATTTAAGTCAACCCAAGTGACCTATGGTGAACTACCAAGTAGATTAATACTTCTTCCCAACTAAGTGACGACAGAGGAAGAATTGAGTGTAAGTTGTCACCTCCTGGTTAAATTCTTCATTGTACTTTCATCGCTGTGTTTTCTGCCAGTCATAGCCTCTACGTCTTGGTTTTGAATGGCCTTGGGAATACGGTCTTCCAGACTCTTCAGTGCCCCCATTGTTTGGATTTTGTTTTTTTATACACATATACTTACAATGTGCTATAATCTAAGAACCCGAATTTAAAATAAACGTGCAGTCCCCTCTCACTCATCTGATGGTGAGACCGTCAGCAACTGAGGCCAAGTGAAACCTAGACAGATACCCTAAAGTCAGACAACGAAGTCAACAGTGATCAGCAAAAGTGTTTATAAAGTCCACGTATATTACACTCAAGTAGGACACGAGTGTGTGCGGAGGAGTAAGCTACCATTGTGTGGAAATTTCACTCGTCCCCAAATGGTGCTAAATAAAGAAAGCTTTTTACACAAAGCAGTACCTGCAATGCTCCTATCACATGGCTCCCAGTCACAGTGCTGTGTCTAACACTAATGTGCTAGGGATAAAAAGAGTAGAAAAGCTGGAAGCAATAGCTGGGTATACTTCAGTAACGCTCTGAGATTCAAAACTCAAGTGGAAATGAGTGTATAATGGGGTAGCAAAGCTGATCCCTTGTAAACCTCCTGAACAACTTGCCATCAACTTTTCTCTGCTATCTCCTCTCCTAATCATCTCAGATTCATATCCGCTTCCCCAGGAAGGGGCAGAATGGAGCTGTGGGCAGAGCACTGTCTGGGAGTCTGCAGGGCCTCTGCATGTAGGCCAGCCTAGGGTCCAGGAATCCCTGCCATGAGCTTCCTCAGTGCCAGAGGCTTTGCTCTCATGAGCTCATGCAGCCCGTATAACCACACCAAGAGGAGGCACTGAGACTTGGAGAAGCCAAGTTTCCGAGCCATGGTCACTGAGCAGGATCAGGTGTAACCTGCTTAGAGGCCCTGCCCTAGTCTGTGGAAATGTCATAAGTCCTTTCCCTTTCTGGAAAATTATAATTTTGTTAAGGTAAAAAAAAAGTTCTATGTTTCAGGTTCTTAATTTTCAAATGAAAAAATCTAATTATGTGGTCCTTGCCCTCTGTCTTAGTTATCTATTGTTTTGTAACCATTTACTATAAAATTTAACAGCTTGAAACAAAAAACATTTGTTATCTCACAGTTTCAGATGGTCAGGAATCTGGGAGCTGCTTAGCTGGGTGGTCCTGGCACAGAGTCTCTCCTGAGATCATGGTCAGAATGTTCATCGGGGCTGCAGTTCTCCGGAGACTTGAGTGGGTCCTTTTGCAAGTTGGCTCATGCACATGGATGGAGGCTGGCCTCCATTCCTCACCATGTGGCCCTTGCCAGTGGTTGCTTGAGTGTTCTTATAACAGAGTGGCTAACTTCCCCCAGTACAGGTGACTGAGGAGAAAGAATGGGAGAGAGAGAAAGCAGATGTGTCTTTTTTTTTTAATTTTTTTTTTTAACGTTTATTTATTTTTGAGACAGAGAGAGACAGAGCATGAACAGGGGAGGGGCAGAAAGAGAGGGAGACACAGAATCTGAAACAGGCTGCAGGCTCTGAGCGGTCAGCACAGAGCCCGACACGGGGCTCGAACTCACGGACCGTGAGATCATGACCTGAGCCGAAGTCGGACGCTCAACTGACCAAGCCACCCAGGCGCCCCCAGATGTGTCTTTTTAAACCTAGTATCACTTCTGCTTTTCTTTTCTAAGTCCAGCCCTCACTCAGGGAGAAGGGAATTAGGTCCCACTTTATTAAGAGAAGAGCACCAAAGAATTTTGGACATATCTTAAAACCACCCCACTCTCGAGGCACCTGGGTGGCTCAGTCAGTTAAGCAGGCAACTCTTGATTTTGACTGAGGTCATGATCTCATGGTTCATGGGATTGAGCCCTGTGTCAGGCTCTGCACAGGGATTCTCTCTCTCTCCATCTCTGTTTGCCCCTCCCATGTGCCCTCTAAATAAATAAATAAATAAATAAATAAATAAATAAATAAATAAACTTAAAAACTTAAAAAAATAACACCCCACTCTCTCTAACCCATATCCATACATCTTCTGAGGAAAACAAAACAAAACGGAAAAGCACCACCACTAAAGGTAAATTGCTTTGCTTTTTCTGTTTGACTGTCACTTGCATGTTCTTGCCACCCAGTGGCTTCAATTAAGAAAACATTTCCCCATCCCTGAACTGCTTCCTAAGGAAATGGTTATTTGCATAGCAGAGAAATCTTTACTTTTCCAAGGAATTTACAGGGACATATAATACAACTTGTCCTTTCGATTAAGCTCTGATTTGGACCAGGCACTCCATCTGAGAATCTGCCTCCCACTGTTTATCATGTGGGCCAGTGGCCTAAGGTGGGGCCACCAGAAGGCTTAGTTCTCCCACAGATCCTCCCCCCCACTCTTCTCTCCTCCTGTCTCCCTAGATGAGGCCTGGGCCTCAGGGTGGGGATTAGCCTGCTGCCCGGGATTCCCAGCCTCAGGACCGACAGCAAAGGTCATTAGGTCCTGGGAGTCATCTCTCCCTGGGCCAGTTGATCTTAGTTGGGATCAGCCAGTTACTTCCAGGCTTGAATGAAAGTTCTACTAATTACTAGGGCCACCTGGCAACCTGGAGAACTCTGCTTGTTGGCCATTCCCAGCTGCCTGCCCAGACTCTGGGTGGACATTCTGTAAAAAGACTTCCATGGCTCCAGGAGGGCGGCCCTAAGGTTAATTCTATAGTTTAAAGCGGCTTTCTTAGAAGAAGTGAGCAGAACCAGTTCTAGAATCAAGGTGTTTTTACCTTTCCCCCACCGCACCTACCTTAATCAGAATTAGTATTAGGAAGTTCTGCCACTTAAATCAGACACCAAGACTAACTAAACACTTCAAATTATGATTTCTTCCTATGAGATGAAATGATTAAAATTTCTAAAAATTACAATTATAGACAAGTTATGCTTAAAAATACATGTGTGTATATACATATTTCAAATGCGTTTATTAGTATGGAATATTTTAAAACCTTTAGCTTTCATTCTGCCTGAAATGAAGTGAATTTGACACTAAAGGGGTGGAGGTAGTTATTAAAACAAAGTAACTGAAACCTTAGGAAAATTAAGAATGAAAAAATATGTGCCTCTATTTGACCATTCATACCCACAAAATGTTTGTTGAGGTGACTGCTACAGTCAACTCTCTAAATGCTGGGGACAGCTATAAATAAAACAAAGTCCCACTAGTATAGAGCTGACACGATACTGGGAGTTAAACAATAAACAAACAAGAACATATGTAGTATTTTAAATGTGGTACGTGCTAAAGACAAAGCAGAGGCGTGTGCTCTCACACAAAGCCCCAAAGTGTGGAGGCAGGGAGAGGCATCAAGTAAGAAGTATAACGTTAAACAGGATGGTCAAGGAAGACCTCAAAGCCAAGGCAACATTTGAGGAGCGATCTGGAGAACGTATGGTAGCAAGTCACAGGCTATCCAGGGCAAGACACAGGCTATCCAGGGCAAGAGAGTTCCAAGCAGAAGCAGAAAGTGCAAAGGCCCTGAGGCAAGAAGGTGCTGGGCCTGATCAAGGGCTAATGAAAGGGCTTTGTGGCAGGGACCAAATGAAGGGATGAACAGGTCCTGTGGGTGCCAGGAGGCAGATGATAGAAATCTCTGCAAGCTCTTAGCAGGGCTTTGGCTTCTACTGGGAATGAAATGAGGACTATGAGAAGGTTTTAAGCAAACCTGAGAAATGATATAATCAGATTATGTTTTAGAAGTATCCTGGATATTGTATTGAGTATTTACCAAGTTAAGAGAGGTTGGAAGGACAGAAGCAGAAAATCTGGGTAGAAGACCTTTGTAGTAATCCAAGTGAGAGATGATGGTTGTTCAGAATGGTGGCAGTGGAGGTGATGAGTAGTGGGCAGATTCTGGATATATTTGAAGGTTCAGCCAAAGAAGATTTGCTGGTGGGCTGTAGGGTGTGAGACGCAGGGAAGAGTCAAGGATGACCCCAGATTTTAGGCCTGATTGACATAAAGCATGGAGCTGTCATTTACTGAAATGGGGAAGACTGTGAGTAAAGAGTTTGCAGGAGTCAGGTGTTGGGGAAATGGAAGTTTGTTTTAGGCCTTATAAATTTAAGACGTACATCTATTAAACATGCAAGTAGAAATGGTGAGTTTGCAGTGAGATACAGGAATCTGAGTTTAGGGATTGGTCCAGGCTAGAGGTATAAGGGTTGAAGTCACCAGCCAAGAATCTGGATGGCATTTCCAAGGAAGTGAGTTCCAGATAGAGAACAAGCCCAAGGACTGAGCCTTGTGTATTCTAGTGTAGCACTGTGCAACAGAACATTCTGTGATGGGAATGTTCTCTCCTCCGTCTAATACGATAGCCACTAGACACAGGTGACTACTGAGCACTTAAAATAGGACTAGTGCCAACTAAGTAACTGAATTTTACTATTCTGAAATTTAAATTTAAGAACCCACATGTAACTAGTGGCTACCATATTGGACAGCACAGCGCTAGTAGCTAGAAGTGGGGGAGAGAGGGGAAATCAGCAGAGGACAGGTTTTAACACAGGAAGAGAACCAGAAGAGAATATTGCCTCAGATACTGATTGTAGAATAGTTGAATAGTGCTCATAGATCTAGTTTGAGGAAGACTGGGAAATCTTGGGATTTAGGAAGGTGTAGCCATTTCAGTGGCATGGGAGAACAAAACCAACTGGAGAGTGTTCAAAAGAGAATAAAGGGCAGAGAGAAATTGTAGACAGTAAGTCTGGACAACTCTCTCAGGAAGTGTTGTGGTTGTCTACAAGAGTGTGAGAGGGATGGGGCGCCTGGGTTGCTCAGTCGGTTAAGCGGCTGACTTCGGCTCAGGTCATGATCTCGCGGTCTGTGAGTTCGAGCCCCGCTTCGGGCTCTGTGCTGACAGCTCAGAGCCTGGAGCCTGTTTCAGATTCTGTGTCTCCCTCTCTCTGACCCTCCCCCATTCATGCTCTGTCTCTCTCTGTCTCAAAAAATAAATAAACGTTAAAAAAAAAAAGAGTGTGGGAGGGAATGGACTTGGGAAATATAGAGGAGACCAGGCAGCACAAAGGGCACACTTGGCATAAGCAGTCGTGAATTTAAAGTGAGTATGGTTGTATATTTTTCTCCAGCCACATATGTCAGCCTGGAAATAGGCACAGAGTAGCAAAGAACTAAATTTAACCACAGTTGGGATTTAACTTGAGTCTGAAGTTGGTGGTTATAATGATGGGCCATGGAATCTAAGATGTGTAGAGAGAGAAGGGAGGACATAATGGGACTGAGGGATGGGAGGAAGATGGACAGTCTATGTATGGGGTGCAGGGTCTAGTGCAGCTGAAGAATTATTGGAATTAGAATATTAGAGTTGGCCAGAATGAGAAAACAAGATTGTTGGAGAATAAGAGGATTGAAATTGAAATTTTGGAGGTCATGATGTTGTTGGTAATGGCATGGTGAGGATAGGACCATGGGAGTGGATGTAACTGAGATAGAATCGAAGAGGAAGGAAGTCAAGGAACTTACAGGCCAAGATATTGGAGGGCTATCTAGCCGACATGGAAATTCACAAGGATTAGAACTCACATCAGAGACTGACTCTTCAAGGCATGAGGCAGGTAAGCTGGGAGATAACTACAACTAAGAGGGCTAATTAGAGGTGGTATCAGGAGTCTGTTGGTAGAAGAGTCAGAGCAGGGTGTTAGGGAGGAGCAACAATTGTCTGGAAGCAAGAGAGGAGCAAAGACACCTACTCATCCCCCAGGGCCCTAGCTAGAGAAAGGCAAGAGAGAAAACAGCTACCACTTGAAAGTGGTGTAGAAAGAGCTGTAGGGGAGACAGTGCTTTCAGGCTCCTGTTAGAGCAAGACAATGAAGGGAATGTTCCAAGAAGAGGGCCCCCTGGAAGGGCTGTGGAGGACTGGGGGCAGCGGTCTGAGGAAGTTGTACAAAGCTGTATAGGAAGGCACTTAGGTAGATAAACAGTGACCTGGGAGTCGAGGGGGCATAACCAAGAGTGCTAGAGCAAGAGGGATTAGTGACAGTGTTGAGGCCAGCTTGGAACCAGCAGCTGGCATATGTTAGGTGATTCATAAAGGTCATTTTTCTCCTCTCCTCCTCAACAGCCTCTTAAATTTCATCTCCTCTCATACTGAAGGAACTTATGTCTTCCCATTGGCATTCGCATGCCAAAAGTCAAAGATTCTTTTTTCTTCCAAAACTCGAGAACCCACATAATTCTCAAATGAAATGACCGTATGTCTGCTTCCCTTCTCTTCCCCCATGTGCCACCCAGGACCAGTGTCATGGGCATTTAACCTCTGAAATCACACAAGGCTCTTGGCTTCATGCTCTGTTATCGCTGTCCTGAAAATCTTAATATTTGAACAAAAGGTTCCCATTTTCATTTTGCACACGGTCCTGCAAAGCATGTAGCTGGCCCTGTGCTTATTCCAACCCCCTAAAAACAAATAACAGATAAAACTTGACCATGGCAGGGTCAGGTGATTTGAATTATTATCCCATCCACATGTCAACATTTTGGTATTGAAGGGGATTTTTGAAAATAATGGAAAACAACTTAACCATATCATTTGTAAATAAGGAAGTAATTGAGTCCATCTAAAACCTATGAACTCCCAACTTTTAATCTTTTTTTTCAACATGAGAAACGAGCATCACTTTCAGAAGGATTCTTCATTTATTATTACCTCCATGTATTAATAAGTTGAAAATCTGAAAGTTACTCCTAACTCCAAGTGAGCATGACTGATTTATTATTGCTCACAGTCAGGAGAACATTGAATCCTTACTTGAGAGTATTTCATGTCTGCATGTAGGAGCTCTCTCCTTGTCTTTACAGGAGACCTCCACTTCCTCTGGTGTGTACATTCGAGAGCAGTAGCCTTGAGTAAAAATAGAGGTGACACACGCAGGGCAGGCCAGGACAAGGGTGCATACCAGACTGAATAATCATTTATCTGGGGATAGACAGCAGACTTGCCTCATTCCACTCACCATCTGGGGAAGGCAAATCCTTACACAGATTCAGCCGTCAAACCTGGATTATGGTAACTGGTGTTAAATGAAGAGTCCACATAGGCTCTCTAGATTCAGCAGTGCCAGACCGGTACTCAATGCACTCTTGACACAGATTCAAGATTAATTTGTCACCAACACAGGGCAAGCAGGTACCTGGAGTGCTGACACTTTCGTGGTTCTTTTAATGCGGAAATTGCAGTCGGTGATGATGCTGTAATACAGAATCGTAAGTATTTTCTACAGAGAGGGAGCATTTGGATTAGAGAGACTCGAGCCACATCCAGCATTTCTTCTTCAAATAGTAGAACACTTTCTGGAAAGCCGCAGCCTAAATTATAGGTTATGGCTTGATTTTTAGCGGCCATCTTTGTTTGTTGTCTTCTAAGAAAGTAAACATGCTAAAATAATTTTTTGTGTGTGCCTTTTTTTCATCTGGCCTAAACCACAGTGGATGAATTTAAAATTATCAGTCTTTCACAAACTCAGTTTACCTTCCTACGGGTCACTTTGCATCCTGGTCTTTTGATGAGAAAACTAGTTGGAACACTAGCATTCCTGAAGTACAGTAAAACCTTGGCTTGCCAGCGTAATTCATTCCAGAAACATGCTTGTAATCCAAAGCACTTGTATATCAAAGTGAATTTCAAGAACCATTGGCTCAGTTGTGATCATGTGACATTCAGCATCATGCACTACTCATATTGCAAGGCATCACTTGCTTATCAAGTTAAAATTTATTAGAAATGTTTGCCGAGGTCTTGTGGAACACTTGCAGAACGAGTTACTTGCAATCCAAGGTTTTTATGTGTAAGAATTCTGACTTTTTGCTCTTATCAATGTCCTTCTTTGGGGTGTACAAGTTGACAACATCAAATTATTTGGTATTTTGCCAAGCTATCCTATGGAACCAAGAATTCATTACATAAGGTAGCCGGTTGGAAAGGGGAAAGATACATCAGGCTGTTTTTTTCTTTTTTTTTTCTGACTAATTTTGAATTAAGTTGGGGTCAGTAGTCTAGTGGATTCAGCTTAGTAAGTGTTAACCTTACATGGGGAGCTGTAAATGATGATCTGCCCTCGGGTTCAGCTGGCACAGTCAGTCCTGCCCCTGAGACACATCAGCAAGGTGAGGGGGCCCCGTTGAGCCTGCCAAAGCTATAACTCACAGCAAGGAGGGAAATGTAGCCAAAAGGCCTTACCATGTTTAGCTCACAGACTGGCAGTCAGCCACTTAGCTATCCAGGTGAGGCTTCACCCACTGCCTCGAGTTGAAGAATCGGGCACTTGCCCAGCTTTACGACAATAGTGACTTGAGCTAATACCAGCTGGTTGCAAGCACACTCCTGCCCTGGATCCAAGGCTCTGATGGGAGAGAACTTCAAGAATTTCATGCATTCATTCAAATATTTGTTGAACACCTACTATATATGTCTGGCAGTGTGCTGTATGCTAGATATATAATGGTAGACTTGATATGGCCCCTACTTTCTCACGAACATACAGTCTAGGGGAGCAAATCAACATTACAAATCCCACCAATTAACTAATGGTTACAAATTGCGATAAGTGCTAAGAAAGAAGACATAGTGTGCTAACTAAATTTGAGGTAGGACCTTACTTAGACTGGGGGCTTGGGGAAGGCCTCCAACTTGAAGCAAGAGAAGTTATTAGGGCAAAGAGGGAAGTATTTTGGTCAAGTTGAGAAATAGCTCATGTGAAGGCCCTGAGTCAGGGATGAGCTTGGCTTTTCGAGAAAACTAAATGGCAGCCAGTATGCCTAGAGCTAAGTGAGCGAGATTGTGAGTGATGCAAAGGAAGTCTGGAGCGTAGGTCAGGACCTAGAGCAGCAGTGTTGGGGAATTATTTCATCCCAAATGTGTCATCCTAATGTGAAGGGAAACCTACCCAGAGTTTTAAACCAAGATGTGACATAATCTGTGTTTTTAGAAGTATTTTTCATTCACAGAGGGTAAGGCTGCAAGTTTTTATAACAATTTGGGAACTAAATAAAAAAGCACGCAGCTATCAAGACAATCAAATAGGGCAACTGGATGAGTAAATGAGGCTTAATTTTTTTTAAAACAATGTTTTATAAATTTATGCCATTTAAAATTAGGGTGAGAGGTCCAATCACCTGTTATACTGACAGCTCCGTTGAAGAGATCACTTCTGTCCTTTGGAAAGTGAATTTGATTTTAAAAACCTCAAAACAAAACACAAGTAGCTTAAACCATCAGTGTAAGTTTTCCACTGCTGTCTGCAAAGCAGATGTGCAAAGCAGCCTTTTTAGCTGGCTGCTATTCCTCATAGTTCTGCTGGAAGTCCAAGGCCATGAGAGGAAGAGGGGAAGAGAGGAAGCATTGGTATCTGGGCATAATGGATTGTGTTTATTTTTCTAGTTTTTTTTTTCCTTCTCTTTTTGCTCTGCTTGAATGTTAAGAATGAAAACAAGCCAACTCTACTGTCTCAGACGAAGGGAGGGGAGAGGTATTAGAGTGAGGTAGATAGGGATTCTGTAGGCACTGAACCTCAAAAGCACTGCTAATTCCTGTCTTGGCTTTCTCAATAAATAATGAAAAAGCTACGCACTTACAATAAGTGAACATTTTGTCGGCCTAGCCTTTGTTTCTGAAAGAGACTATCTTTGCTGTTCACAAAGGAAAACTGGTTTAAGTGAGGGAGTTTTAGAAGAGTTGGGGTTAACATGCAGATTAACTTTCCTGTTTATGAACAATCCATGATGGATTTTAAACCTCTTCTCTGAGCATGAGTCCCCTGGCTGTCCATTGTTCGGAGTAGTGTGATTTCCTAACCAGTACCTTTATATTCAGAATTTATTTCTAAAAGATGAGGAATTTTCTTAATTGAATAGCTTTAAGTAAGTGTATGAAATCATTAAATGACATTCTTGCATTTTTATTACACTTCAGTAAACCTTTTAGACCAATGTTTGCTTTCCTACCCATTAGCAAGTAAAAATCATTTGAACACCTCTTTTGAGAAGTAAGATTGATAAGAAAGATTGTAAATTCCAGACTGTTACTTAACTGGCCCCAGAAAAGCTGGTTAGAGAATATACCTGAGGAAGCTCTTAAGTACTAAATCCCGTTATAACTAATAAGCATTTCAACATTACTCTTGTATTGAGGGGGAAAAAAACAATAAGATTTAAGGACCACTAAAGAATTTTAATAGTTCCTTAGAGATTATGTTAATAGAGTTTAATCATAAATTATGCCTCTTTCCTGTGTTCAGTGACAAACTAGGAAAATATGTCAGTTGATAAACAGTTTCCAGAAGAGATATACTACATAAATTATGTTTCTTTTTTTATCATTGCCTTGTTTTATTCTGTGAAATAAATCTTTTGAAAATAGTAACTAATTTTCATAATAAACTAAAATTGCATCACAAACTAATGATCTAGTGTGCGTAGCTTTTGAAAATTGTTTTTCACAGTGTAAAAAAGGAAAAAAAAATCAGTGCCTTTATCTTCATTACATTTATATAAGGAAGACCTTGAATTGAAATCTAATTGATTTTGCTGACTTGCTTAATGCTCATATGTACTGTGACATTAATTTCATTGTTGTTGCTCATTTGTAAACCTCAGTATACAAAATAAGCTTAATTTGAAAAGACTGCCATTTGACAGCCTAAAAGTAGTAGTGGGGTTAGTGGGTGCAGGGAGATGACAGTTTTTTACTGCAAACATTATATAGGTTAGAAAATGGAGGCTCCTAGAGGCGCCTGGGTGGCTCAGTCGGTTGGGCGTCCGACTTCGGCTCAGGTCATGATCTCACAGTCCGTGGGTTCGAACCCCGCGTCGGGCTCTGTGCTGACAGCTTCAGATTCTGTGCTTCAGATTCTGTGTCTCCCTCTCTCTCTGCTCCTCCCCTGCTCATGCGTTGTCTGTCTCTGTCTCAAAAATAAATAAAAACATTTACAAAAATTAAAAAAAAAAAAAAAAGGAAATGGAGGCTCTTAGATATGAAGCTGTTGCCCAAGAGAATTGAGCCCAGAACCTAGGTCTGTGACTCCTGGTCTAAGGCTCTGTCAACTCCAGAACCATTAAAGACAGCTTAGATTGTAACTTTGGATGTAGTAGCTTTGTGTAACTTGAAACCCTTTCATTAATGTAACTGAAGACTTATGCACTTATGTTTATAGTTGATATTAAATATATCATTGAAAGATCAATACAACAGTGAAGCATACTTTTGACATTATTTTTGTTTTCTAATGTCATTCTCAGTTGGAATTGGTTAAAAAACACAGTTGTCCACTAGAGGTCACCTTTCTTCAAGATGAGGGTCAGTCCCCTTCCCTAATACTTTGTTAACCTGATTTTAAATCAACCATCACCACCTTGGAGAAATGAACAGCCTTTTCTGTCATCAGGGATTCCATGTACTCCTGTAGCTACATGCACTCGTATCAGTAGGGAAGGCTGACTGGGCAACTGAAAAACCTGGAGGGATGAAGGAAGATGGTGCCCCTGCCTCCCTTACACACACACACACACACACACACACACACACACACACACTGTGCTAGCTCTGGCTTGGGTCCTCTTGACATACCAACTTGTTTTTATTTGAAAGTCTTGTGTTAGCCCTGGAAGGTTTATACCACCTTTCACTTTTCTGCCACTGCTCTCTGTGACTCCAAAGGCTGGGAAATGGAGACGAAAAGAAATGACCCTTAAAAACTGACATAAATTTGGGATGAAACCATGTAGACTTCACCCAAATTTATCTGAGTCAGTTACTATTTTTCTACAGTGTGCGAATTTCAGTCAGCGTTGGCCAGAAAATACTATGGGGAGAGGACTAGGACTGTGTCCAATAAACAAGCACTTTGGCAGATTCTATTGAAATATAAACCATCGCATTATTCTAGAAGGAGAGGGAGGCTGCCTGCTATAGCACTGCCTGACGCATCAGGTTTCAAACTGTGTCATAGAAACCCAGAGTTGCAGGAGATATTTTTAGAGGTTCACTTGCACCTGTTCTATGAGCTTCTAAACACCTCATTCCCAGCAGCCCCCCCCCAATCAAATTGGTAATGAGAAAGTTCTGAGATGTGAAAATAATTCCGAATATAGATACAAATGAGATTGTCTATGAGACCTTGGGCTTTTAGAGAAAAGTGGTCCTGTAAAGTGACAGTAAGAAGAATATAACCTTTTAGCCCAAATGTAGTGATTCCTTCCCTCATATCTATGCAAAGTATTTCTCCCTACCCCTTTTTTTTACATTAGCATATTAATTTATCATGCCGGGTTAAATAGTCTTTTACAGTCCTTGAAACTGTACTTGTAAATGTGTCATTGGCCATGTGGGTGGTACCTCTGTACTGGTCTTACTGAAAAGTCATGCCTGTGCATCTCCAAGAAGGAAAAATCATCTAAGATGCCTAAGGGGCCCAGCATGGTTCACTGCCAGGTTAGGGTCAGGCATATCTGTTGGGCACATACCCTCATCAAGCCTAATAGGTAGATTATGCAGCGCCAGGTGAATGGCAGATACATCAGGTGAGCAGGTCTGGTTCTAGAGAGATGACCTCTGAGAAGTTTGCACACTCTGCCTTTTCGTGTCTATCTCTTATGAGAAATGTGAGCAATTGCTATATATTGTTAGTAGGTCAATCTGGAAATAAATTTCTTGTTATTTTGCTTTCAAGCATTTAGGTATATTTAATGAAGAATATCAGAGATTGCAACATAAGCTATTAAAAAGGACTGCTGCCATTTCCGACTACTTATCTATGTGAAACCAGATTCTCTTGATGTGGTGCAATCCAACAAAATAAATAAATGTAAAAATACAGTTGGAATAAGACTGTAAATGACTTCTATAAATTCTATTTTCAAATGTCTATGTACAACAAAGCCTCATGTTCTCAATGAAGGATATGATAAGTAAATATAAATTTGAACCAGAAGTTTTATGTTGATTAAAAACACTTCTATTATCTTGCATAGCAGTTTTCATTTTAAAAACAGATTCTAATACTTCAAGAAGAAAAGAAAAAGTGACAATCTTTGATTCACATTAATAATTTGCTCAGCAAAGTATTTTTTAATACCTGAAATAAAGGTATCCAGGGTCAGAATAGTCAAAACCTCTGAGTATATTAGTTTACAGTGGTTTGTAAGATTCTTAGATAAGTTTCTTATTTATGGTTTAAGGATAAAAAAATTATAACCCATCTCATTTTTATTCTTCTCTTACTTCTCATTTCTGGGCCCCAGGGCATGTGGGAATATCCTGATACCAAGTGTTCTCTCTATATATGAAAAATGACCTTGCTGCAACAGGGGCCTTCAAGTCCATTACAGATGCTCTATCCCAGAAGTCACAGACCAAATTAACATGCTCAAATCATAGTTCATTGAATCAGTTTAAAATGCATATCAGAAAGCAAGGAAAAGGGGCCGCGCTGACATACATACAATATAGTGTAGGACCGAACTACCTGAATCTTAGGTTATGCAGTATTTGTGTGTCCAGGTTTTCTGCCATGGCTACCTTCCCTGCTGATGATAAGGTTAGGAAACTGAGTTGAGATGTGAGAAAGGAGGCCCAATTAGACCGAGGTATCTGCCAATGATATGCAACTTGCTTTATCAGAGACACAGGGGCAAGTCCCTCTGGCTTCCTCTGTAGCTTGCCCCCTCTTCTGATGAGCTGCTATGGATTATATTTGCATTTCTTAGGCAGAGGGTACATAGGGCCAGAATGGGAGTCACCAGTGCACAGTCAGCGTAAATCTAATGAATATTGAATGCCTCGGGTTATTTAGTGTGTTGTGAATATCAGGTGCTTCTTTAGTCTTTCTATTCCTTTCTATGACCTGCACACGTGTTTGATCCATGTCTGACACATCCAGGCTACATATACTTACTTACTGACACTTAACACATATGATGAATTCTGCCTCTGTCTGCTTGCTTACTCATTGTCTAAATCTAAACATCTTGCACATTTCACATATGTCTGACAAACTACTACATACTCATTATCCTTAACACCTCTTACAAGTTTCATTCATCCCATTTGTTTTTCTTGTTCTTCTATAGCATTAACTGAATATTCTCAAGTGATACAGCAAAACTCTCTACAAAATCTCTTGGAAAAGCTGTCCACCATATTGGTCCAGACTCTCTGATCCCACTCTGGCCTTCCCTGCCTTTCAGGTCTTAACCACCTGCTGCTCCTTTAAGGATCCCAGGATAACCACCCCCCCCCCCCAACCTGTGCTCCTGCATCTTTCTCCATCTCCTTACTCAACACTGCTTCGTAAGTTTGCTTATCATACCTTCAGGTCCACAGCTGAATGAAGAACCATCACGTGCTCCTGGTCCAACTCCAGGACCTGGCCCTTTGGATGATTTGTCAATTTCTCCCTTCCCTCTAGCTCCTTCCCTGCTGAACACATAGATGTTCAGGTCTCCCCTGTCTTAAAAATCAGCCACAACCACAACCTCCCTGTTCCACTATACACTCAAGCTACTGCCCTAATGCTGTAATTCACCAACACACTTCCTTACAAACGGCTTTCTACTCAGTCCCTCAACTTCTTAACCACTGATAACCTGGCTTTTATCCCAACACACTACTACTGAGATTATTCTCTCAAGAGTAACTGATGACTTCCTAATAGTCAGAACTAATGGCTTTTGGTGGTATTTACCTTCCACCCTACTAGTCTTTTCCACTTCCCTCAAAAAAGTACTTGAAGCAATTTAGCTCTGCCAGCAAATCCCCTGGTGACCCCTCACTACATTGGATTTCATTTTCCTCTCACCCTGTCAACCACACTCCCTTCCCTTCCTCTTGCCCTCTAAATGTGGGCTTTGACCCAAGATTATTGTATTAGTTTTCTATTGCTGCTATAAAAATTTATCCCAACTTCATCAATACAAATAATTATCCTACAGTTCTGGAGGTCAGAAGTTCGTAAGTGGTCTCACTGGACTAAAACCAACGTGTCAGCAGGGCTATGCTCCTCCTCCTGGAGGCTCTAGGGGAGAATCTGTTTCGTTGCCTTTTCCTCTTCTAGAGGCCTCCCACACTCATTGACTTGTGAGCTCTTCCTCTGTCCTCAAAGCCAACAACACTGGCTGAGCCTTTCTCATACTGTCATCTCTGTTCCTTCTTCTTCTGCCTCCTCCTTTTACCTTAAGGACCCTTGTGGTGACACTGAGCTCATCTAGATAACCAGGATAATCTCCCATCTCAAGGTTAGCTGATTACCAGCCTTAATTCCCCTTTCCCAGGTGGAGATTAGGACATAAATATTTTGGGAGGTCATTATTGTGTTTACCACAGGGACATCTTTGTTTCTTACTAGTTCTTTCTCCACAGTCTCCCCCTTCATCTAATTTTCTGCAGCTTCAACTATCCTCTCCCTGCAAACACATCCCAAATTCTGTTTGCCTGACTTCTCTCTTGAGCCCCAGTTGCCTCCTGCACCTTCAGCTCAGAACTTCATGGTGAAAAATAAAAGAACTCATTACTGCAGCCCAATCCCCCAGAATCTGTTCCTCCTTCTGACCTCCCTGTTTCTTTGCACAGCACCAATTTTACTCCAGCCAGTGGTTGGTCTCAAAGCCTCATGACTCCTTGTCTTGTTCACTTCCATGTCAGATCAGTGGCTGGACACATTGGTTCATTTTTCACAGTGTCTCATGCAAGCATCCCTTTGTCTCTTCTTTTCCATTCCCACTATGACCTCCATCCTTTAGGCGTCTTTTTTTTTTCTTGAGCTGTTGTATTGCCTTTAATTAAGAGGGGGGAAAATCCATTTCCGCTCCTCTCCTCAGTACCTAAGAGCTATTTTACATGTTATTCTCATTTCATCCTGTCAGCAACCCAATAATCAAGGAATCAACATCCTCCATTGATAGATGAGGAAACTGAATTCTAAGATAAATGAGGTGACTTTCTGAAGGTCATGATCATTTATATATTCATTTAAAAATATTTAAATGAATGAATAAATGAATTAAATGAGAGCTTGTTATATGCCAGGTATTATTTCAGATGCTGGGGATATTAGCACTGAATAAACCAACCAAAATCCAAGTTCTAAGTAAACTTGCATTAGTCTAGAAATAGAAAAGATAGGTATTCAAGAAGTGAACAACCAAACCAACAAGATTATTGCAGTCTCCTGGTTTACCCTAGCTAAGAGTTCTCTTCGTCTCTGAATTCCCAGTGAGCAAACACAAAATCTCTTTGAAGGCACTTAAATCATCAGTTGTTATATGCAGCCATCTCTATGCTGCCTTATTTCTCATACCAATCTCCTTGAGGACAGAAACATGTCTTTACACGGCACAGAATAGCCATCTGTTTCAACTGCAAGGTTGTAAGAATCAAGGGAGATATTGGAGAAAGTACTTCGTAAACTATGAAGCCATTTTCTAAGGTTCATTGTCGCAGGTGTTGCCGATTGTGTTTTTTGGGTGAACACAGAACATCAGGAGAGCATCAGGAGAACATCAGTTCTCCCTGATGTGGACAGAATTGATTTGCCTCATAATTCCTTTGCTTCCATCGCCCCTTCCATTGCAACTGAAAGCTTTATAAAATGTCTACCTGCTTTCCCAAAATTCCTAAGGAAAAGCTTGAAAGTTTAAGACAGTGCTTAAGACAATGATTTCCTTGCTCATCTTCCCCACCCTCCATAACTTCATTTTTTTTTCCTAAAATTTCATTATGAACATTTTCCAACTGGATAGTTCTTACGTGAATACCCGCTTATGCATCTTCCAGATTCTACAGTTAATGTTTTACTAAACTTGCTTTGTCACAGCTTTCCATCAAACTATCCCTCTACCTAGCCATCAATTCCTCTCATTTATTTGATGCATTTCAAAGTTTCACTAAGCTTCCCTCTAAAAACTTAGCCTGCATATCATTAACTACAGTTCAATATTTGTTAAGCATATTTTTAAAGTTCTTTTGAGATAAATTTCACATACAATGAAATGCACAAATTTTAAATATATTATTCACTGAGTTTTGGCAAATGTACACACCTGTGTAAGCCAAGACCTTATCAAATCACACAGCTTGTGCCAGAAAATTCCTGATACCCCCCTCCAAGTCAGTCCCTGACCCCAGAAATTCGCTTTTGAAACTGTATGCTCCCATGACCTGTAGATGTGACTTTTTATCATACATTTACTACCCAAAAAATCTCTTTGATTCTGTTGCTAGTAACTGCCAAATTGAAAAAATACTTTTCTGGATTTACAGACACCACAATTTGCTCAATGGCAGAAAAGTAGCCCAGTCAGGAAATACTCTAATTTTTCCTCCTTTTAAACATACCTTTGATTCAAATTTAGGTAGAGCCATACTATAATCTTTTACCTTATGATAGATTTTTTTAAGTTTATTTATTCATTTTCAGAGAGAGAGAGAAAGAGAGATAATGCAAGCAGGGGAGAGGCAGAGAGAGAAAATCCTAAGCATGCTTCACACCGTCAGCATGGAGCCCTACTGGGGCTCGAACTCATGAACTGAGATTACAACCTGGGCCAAAATCAAGAGTCGGTTACTTCACCAACTGAACCACCCAGGCATTCCCCATTATGATAGATTTTGATTTCAAGGCCAACCTACATTGGCCCAAAGGGGTTTATTTCTCCAAATCTCGTGGGCCTTCATTTAGCATTGTTTAATAAGAACACATTCACAAGATATGACCCTAGAAAATCTGGAGGTTTGTTTTTCTTGGATGGCTTGTTGTTGTTTGAGGAGGAGGATTTATATTTTTGGGCATGTCACAACTTTCTTAGGCCTCAGTTTCCATATCTGGAAAATAACAGTGTATCTCATGAGGTCCTGTCCAAATCTGAAAACCAATACTTTTTATGGGAAGGAAAGTTGTAAAGACCTAAGAAGAAAAAAGAATCTCTATGCTACATAGACCATACTTAAACAGTTCACAAATATTTTTTGATCCAAAAATAACAAATGTTACTGTAGTTTGGTAAGTTATTCTAGCTTAAATGTTCTTGGAACAGCTGGTTTCTGTTTAAAGTTTTTTGTACTAGCAAATCATAATTTAAATTGTAACACAGAGTCCTCTCCAATGAATGACTATAAAGGGAAGCTGCCTTGATATATTACTTTTTTTTTTAATCTTGTTTATACCACTTGAGAGGATTTTTTTGACAGGATTTGAGATACAATTGTCAGAAATTTGTTCTCCCCAGAGCCACCTCTGAGTCACTTCCACTATTTATGGAACAGCAACTGTGAAGAGTGGGATCATGTTTAGGCTTTTTTTTTTTTTTTTTTTTAAACAACACATGATAAATGTCTTCAGGAGCTTATGTAATCTATCCCAGAGCCTTTAGTTTTCAGAAGAGAACAGAGTCCAGGAAGTGGCTTTTTGGGCCTTGTACAGCTTGAAAGCATGTTCCCGAGTCTTTAGGTCATAGATTGTCCGTGTAATAACTTCAGTAAAGTGTTAACGGCCTTTGAAGTTAAAGCTCTTCTGTCTTGGAAAGTTGGGGTATGCCTTCTATATTAGGTATAGGATTTCCATTTCATCTTATTTGCTACCTTGCAAAAGGAACTTTTCACTTTGGCCTACTTTTCCTTGCACATACATAGGCTTCCAGAACCTTCATCTAGGTAATTATATAGCAAGGTGCTCCTCACAGACATCTCTGTCTCTGTCCTGGCTCAGTAGAAGGACAGAGTTTGGGATGAGGATGTACTGAATATTGTTTCCTTTCCCTGAAAAGTTTCTATTCTCTTTTCTTCATCCTACGTTTAAGAAGACTCATGACCTAGCTCAGGCTTCTGCTTCGTTCATCAACCTTTCGTTGTGCCACCTGCCAATGAACAGGTCTAAAGAGTCCTGCCCATGTCACATGGCCTGTCTTTCTCCCATATTCTACAGAGAAGGGCTGTGACCTTCTGCAGGGTACCTCTCCAGAGTACCAGAGTATCCAGAGTACTGGGTTCATTGGAACCCAGTGAGCCCTGTGCTGAAATGCAAACCTGTGAGATCATCACTTGGGCCTTCCCTGCTGCCTTCTCATTCCCCTAAGTAGGATGCTGAAGCCGTGCATGTGAGTGTTTCACTGGAGTTGAACTCAGGTAGCAAACTTTTCTCCTATGTGAATCTCAAGTAGCAAAAATTAAGAATATTTATTTTAAAAAACGTTTTTTTCTCTTTCCAAACAACAGAGGCGCTGTTACAAAATTATAAATATATCACCATATATTCCTAACACACATTCCTACCCTTCCTTAAGACAGGGATTGAGGTGAAAACTTGTCAAACATGTTGATTTCATTCCTCAGGCAAAAAGTACTTGTTTTTCTCTGTCAGTAACATAATGAAAACTGCATGGTTAATAGTAAGAGTTTTTGAGGAGGTAGATAGATAGGTAAAAATTGCTTACGAATAATAACCCTATTGAATTTTTTTTTTAATTTGCTGGTTTAAATTCAGTGAAGGTTTTATAGAGTACCATTTATGTGGTCGGGGCCATGTCATTAAGAAATAACAAAACAGATTGCATATGGCAGCTGAATAATATAGATAAGGAAATTTTATTTTATTGTTTACTTTCTTAATTTTCTGTAATTAAATTAGCTTCAAGAATTTACAGGCCTGGTTGTTTCTTTTTACATATCCTAAAATCCCAGGATGACCCTGAAGTACTTCAGAAATTGTTTCCCTTTTTTTCCCCAGAAACATGTATTTCCTCTGAGTACTATCTGCAAGTCCAGAATTCTTTCCATTACGGCCTCTTAGGTAGAAGGCCTGTTTCTAGGATCATATGTCCTGTATTGGGGATATCTATATATTCAAGTCACGGCATTGGGTTATATAGTTTAGTTTCATTTTCACAAAATGAATGAATTATAGTGACTTTGATACTTGAATCAGCCCTCTCCCTAAAATTTTTTTTAGAAATAAATATTTCATTCGATTTCTGTTTGACTTAAAAAGCAGCTAAGAGCCAGTAAGAAGTGGGGAATCAACAGAATTACAAAATGCCATTTTTTAAATGAGTGAAGACCCTCCTTTTAGTTCTAAAGTTGACAAACACTTTCAAAAACTCAACACAGAAAACATCCCTTCAGTGTCAATATGCAGAATGGATTGTTTTCCCCTTTGCATGTTAAAAGTTCGGAAATAATCCTTAAGGCCTCTTTTTCATAGCACCACGCAAGCAGCATCCGAGGGCTGGAAGGATGATGCCGGAGGTTAGAAATGTTCAACTGCAACATTGATTTGTGTCTGTCTCTCTCCCTCTCCCTCGCTGGCCTTTTTCCCTTTAATGAGGACTAGAATGTTTCCACATCAGTTAACTGCCTTCATAAAGCACCAGAAGGTCACACCAGCCCCAGACTGATCCTTTTCTTTGTGCCTATAATATAATTGGCTGATTGTGCCAGCGATGAGCGCGCCCCCTCCCCCAGCCCAGTCCTAGCTCCATGTTTGTGAGCCTGACTGCTGGTTTCCGAGGAGAGCGGCTCGGCTCGCTGCGCGCTTCCCGGCACAGGCAGTGCCACTGCGCAGGTTGATCAGCGAAACAGCATCCATTTTAATCTGCGGGGAGCCCCTGCCTTCCCAGGGCGTTCTCTCCGCCAGTGGATGCTCCGCGCTTTGCCTCGGCAGCCTCGCTGAGCAGTCCTGCTTTGGGGTCTGTGCCCTAGGATGCACTGAGATGGTACATCAGGAGAACTGTTCGTATCAGGTAAGATTTAAAGCCTGATTGCGAGGCCGGAATCCTTTGGGAGAGGAGGCCTTCCTCTTCCAAAGCAGCAGGTTGCCTCTTTCCGGATTTTCAAGGGATTTTGCCATTCCCCACTCCTGGCCTTCATCGCATACAGTATCTGAATTGTAATTAGGTTTTCTGGGGAGTAATGGGGCAGAAAACAGTGCTTCCTTGGCCTTTAAAGCATATTGTGAAATCCACTGAGGTGATCTGTGCTTTGCACATTCGCTATGTCTGTGCAAAGAAGAGGAACTGCTGTAAACTGTAATTGAATTTAAGGGGCTTCACAGAGAGAAAAGCTGGTCACAGTTCACTAGGGTAACATTGCAAAATACGGTTTTTGCTCATTGCATAGGATGTGAATTGCTTTGCATACAGTTTTTAGGATTGTCTTTAAGGAAATTATATAAATACGAAGTAGTAATTGATGATCTGAGAAATTTTCAAAAATCAGCCAGCATGCACTTGATGTTTAAAGTTGCACTTGTTATGTCTTTCCAAACTTATTTTTACATGCATGTTATTTTAAATGGCTAGTAAATAAGAATTAAGGTGCCGACATGCATAAAAAACTCCACAGAGAAAATTTTTCAGGATTACATATTCACCTTTGTGCTAACTTGCTACGTGAAGTTTTGAATTAAACACTTAGACAATTTCAGAAGACCAGTTCTAGAGTGTTAATAACTCCTTCCCTGCAACTTGGCCTGTCGAGGCAGCATTGAAAGTGTCTTCCTTGTAAGCAGACAACGAGAATGTTCTCAGAGTGATTGCTCTTTGCAGCAGCAGGCATGGCTAATCCAAGTCCAGGATAGTTAATGTTGGGGTATTACCCAACTGACCGAGTTCAGAAGCTCTAAGAGACCAATTCTTTAACTTAACAATGCCTCTTCCTTGTGTGAGGTAGGTTACCTGAGACAAGCAGGTGTTTCTCATTAGGTCAGATTTCCCACAGGTAAATGTATGCAGGCAGACTCGTACATTTCACAAGCCTCAAGCCGGTGGTTTCTCAGCTAAGTGTGCCTATACAATATATTCATACACCTTTTTCTCTGCTTAATAATTAGAATTGTGTAATTATGGGCTTGTTTTATTGTATTTTCATTTCATAGTACATTTAAGTCACAGACCCTAAATACCGAGATATGCGCTTAACAGGAATTCTTCCCAGGAGCAAGGGAAGATGCTGAGGAAACAGCCAAAACTTCACTTAGACACAATACCGAGTTTGGGAATGGAGAATGTCAAACATCCATGGAGAGCCTAACCTACTTATGGCATGGCTCCAGGTGACTAAATTACTATCATAATTAAAATCATTTTTCTTCTCTCTTTTCAGAGAAGCTATATAATTTAATTTTTGAAAGGCAAGCTACTATAAGATTATTCCCTATACCTTTTCATTCAGTTGATCGTGAAATCCCTGGTTTTATAGGTCAAAAATTGGTCAACTATCAGCAGTTTCACCTGAAGAGAAAGGATTTTGTTAGCCAACTGCTCCTGAAAGAAGACAAATTGATTTTATTTTACTTGAACTATGACATGTAACACTGTCATTGTGTGTTTAATAGTTTTGAAGTATTTATTGCTTATTTTCATAATAAAAGTAAGTGTATTAGTCAGACAATAATAGTATATTCTGCATCTTCATGGGGTTTTGGAGTAGAACCACCTTCATGTATATGTTCTTTTGAAACACCCTCCCTTTATGCGTAAGTCAGTAAAAATGAAAACATTAACCGTGAAGCCAAGTCTCAATCCACTTGGAAATCTTAGTTTTAGAACCCACCTGGCACCACATGGGATTGGATTCAGAAAAGACAGGTTCTCTAAGTCCTTAGCTTGATTGTCATAGTCACTGATAATACCGACAGTAGGATGTTTTTCAGAAACCTGCCCCTTTTTGGATGAAAGCTTATTTATTTATTTGTTTTTATTTTTTTAATTTATTTTTTTAGTTTCTAATTTACATCCAAGTTGGTTAGCATATAGTGCTATAATGATTTCAGGAGTAGATTCTTTATTTGTTTTTAAGGATAAAAATGCAGCGACTAAAGCAAGTTCCTTAGGGTAGCATTTTTACTGAGTAAGGTCTAAGTTATTTGTAGGACTGATTCCTTTCTTCCCACAAATGTATACCAGAGTTTCTCAATGGAGAGTCCATGAATGGGGAACTTCAGGGGCCATTCCCCCAAAATTACATCCACATTTTGGATGCATATGTCTAGGTGTATATTATTATTATTATTATTATTATTATTATTATCATCATCCTCAGAGCATAATGGCCTCCTAACTGCTCTTACCCTTGTCCACACCCCACAGTAGTCTTATTTTCAACACAGTATCCAGAATGATCTATGAAAACCTAAATCAAAGCATGTCAGTCATCTCAGATTCTCCTCCTCACAGTAAACCCCACATCCTCCCAGGTCTTTGGCCCTCAGGGCCTTGCATCAATTTGCCTCTGATTCCTCTTGGACTCTCCACATTGTCCCTTCCTTTCACTCCCCTCCCACTATGCCAGCCTTGCCTTGTACTTGCTGTCCCTTCTGCTGGTTGTGCTTCCCCCAGGTAGGGTTGCCAGATTCAGCAAATGATCTGCAGTGTTTGGAACATGCTTATACTAAAAAATCGTTCTCTGTGTATCTGAAATTCCAGTTCACCTTGGCATCCTGTGTCAGTAACTGCTTTCTCACTTTCTTCAGGTCTTTGCTCAAACGTCACCTTCTTGGGAAGGCCTTCTCTGGACTTCCTGTGTCAATTTCCAACTCCCCAGTTCTATCCCAGTGTTTCTATTACACTTCCCGAATTTACTTTTTTACTTGGCATTCATCACCATCTATCAGAGTTCATATTTTGTATGGTTCTCTATTTTCTGTCTCCCTCACTTTATGTAAGCTCCATGAGGGCAGGGATTTTTATATTTATATCCATCTGCTTTCCCAGTGCTTAGAACAAACCCTCAAGTAATATGGATGGATATGCTTACTCTGTATAAAATTGACTAAGAAAAAAGGCATGTAAACATACTGTGGCATCGTGGTTTCTTATATTTTGGTAGCCACTGGGATGACTTTCTGTCTTACCCTATCCATCCTTCCCTCCCCCCACCTCCCACACACCATTAACCTGCACTGTTTTCATTGTCTGTGGGTCAGATAATCCTTTTGTTTCTTGTTAGTTTTCTCATCTATGAAATGGGATTTTTCCCTAGTTATTATCCTGGTATGGGAGCTGGCAGGTTCCTGTCAGAGGCCACCTTTCTGCATAAATAAGTCAGTTACCATGAATTAAGAGCAACCTTCTTCTGACGCACACCAGGGGCCCAGTGACAATTGTAAAGCAGCCAAGGAAAACCATGTATCACTTCATTTCCCAATTATTTGTTGCCAATGTATGGATGTAGAAGTGATTGATTGCTTTTTCAAATAGAGGATTATTTTGAAAAAGAGTTTCACTGCTACCAAGAGCTTGAAAACCTCTGAAGTGTTTGGACACACTGTGCTTTGAACAAGTTAACCCAAGGACAGATGCTCAGAGAGCAATTCTCAGGCAGAATTTTTTATGGTTGTTTCGTTTTTAAAGGTTCTCACATTGTCATCATCTCCGTGTACTTCCCCCTCACAGGATTTACATTCGCCAAGAGGTTACTGAGGCATGTGTTGTCATTTTCAGTTGTAGCCGTGTTAAAAGATAGAGCTATCGACCTCCATTTTCCAGTTTTGGGAGGAAGCCAATCTCTTCAGGAAAGAACCTTATCCACAGCTTCAGGCCTGGCAGCCTTCAAGAGGCCAGATTTTTCTAAATGGTCTCTGAGAGGAAGCTTTGAAATTTTGTTAACTTGAAAGCACAAGTTTAGGTCAAAGGGTCCATTTTGCTTAAAAGCTCCTAAATATTTTCTTCTCTTTCCCTGCAGTTGGTTTTTGGAATTAGTGTGGATATAAAAACAATGACATGCTTTTATCCTTTTCTTCCCATTGCTTAAATTCCCTACGACCTCAGATATAGATCACCCCTCACATTCTTAGCTACTGTGGGAATGGAGTCTTGAAAGAAAGAAAGGAAAATGGCGTGTGAATGACTCTCATCTCTTTCCTCCCTCGGGTACATAAAGAGACTTCTTCAAACACACACCTGGCCTTGAGGAAGCACAATAGAAATCTTTAACGTTCCCTCGTTTTCCTTAGGATAATTCCAGACCCCTTTGCATGGCACTCAAGACCTCACTGTGATCTGAACCCCTGGCAGAAACACTCCTCCCTCTAAACGCTATACTCGTGCCCCCATATTGCCATTAGTACTCGTGCTTTGCTGCGGTACCTCAGCCCAGAATGTCTCCCACCCACATACCACCTGCTTCTACCTCTGCAGGTTGATGCAACTTTGAAGGCTCACATGCCACCTTCTTTGGGAAGCTTCGCCCTCTCTTCCCCCACTGACAGTGTCTCCTTCTCAGGGCACTTTGTTTTTTCTTCTAACAGAACCCATTTACAGCTAGTGATATACAAGTCTGTCTCCCCCATTAGGCAACAGGCTTCTTGAAAACAAGGACCTTATTTCATTTTTAAATTTGTTTTAAGTTTATTTATTTATTTTTGAGGGAGGCAGAGAGAGTACCAACAGGGGAGGGGCAGAGAGAGAGGGAGAATCTCAAGCTGTCAGCACAGAGCCCAGCATGGGGCTTGAACTTGTGAACCGTGGGATCATGACCTGAGCCAAATCAAGAGTCGGCCGCTTAACCAACTGAGCCACCCAGGTGCCCCGGGACCTTGTTTTAATTCCCTACTGTACACGTGGCATACGTGTTCAATAAATGTTTGTTGGATTGAATTAACATTCTCCACATTCGGTGCTGTACTGAGTCCCCAGGACGAGAACTACCCATGCTAATACCAGAGAGAAGCTCAGATCTGTGCATTGCAACAGGGAGTTGGCGAAGCTGACCGCAGCATCCCTAGTCTCTGGCTTGTGAACCTCTTGAACAGTTGCCAGCATGTCAAACATCCCACGTGCCAAAAAAGGGGGGTGTAGCGCAAAGAATAAAATAAATGAGACAGACATCCCAGCCTCCCCAGAGACGGTGCATTAAGAAGATACCTATCTACCTATTTCTCTTTCACCCCCAAAATCTTCCCAAGGTGAACTTCATGGTCTTTCCCCAAGCACTTTTTCAAAATAACGTGTGGTCAGTTGAGGCAAGTACTTATCCCCCAAGCCCCCTTTCTTAATATATCAAATTTTGCAGTGAATCTTTTTACCGTAGAGAGGAGTAGTTTTACTGCCTCCTGAAACACGAAATTTTTCTTGGACAAAACATTTCAGTCCAATTGAAGTGTCATACCCAGCACATAAGATAAAAGATGCCCTGTATTGATTCCAAACGATAAAATTAGGGAGTATATCAATTTAAGTAGTACATCAAGATATTTTTTAAATTCTTGCTGGAGAAAGTAGTAAACATGCCAAGATTCTAGTGGGTTATTTAATAGTTAACAAAGGAAAGGAAATATATTCTATCCCTGTTGACATCAGGCCAAGTGAGGGCTCATTTCCCAATCCCTTCTTCCTGTGAATGAGAAAACAAGATATCAAATTTGAGTTCATTTAAGATTCCACCCAGTTTAAGCCTGGTTTCATCCCCAGCCAGGAAGAAAAATATATTGACCTAATGGAAAGGGGAATTTCAAAGCATTTTAGTGCATTATTTAATACAGGCTTTTAAAAATAAGTGCAGTGAAACAATTTTTAAGCTTATAGTTTTTTTTAATTGGAAAAAGATTTTCCCATAATTAATAGCGTTGAAGAATACTTCGTCTGCATTATTTTGCCTGGTTGATGTATAGTTGTGTTTTTCTGAGGATGGGATCACATATATATCCCCTTAATTTAATTAAGAAAATAATTCTGGATATAAATTTATCTGTACTTGTTTTTAGCCAAGATATCTGAAAATCTAATTCATATGTTTTACCACAAAAGGAGCACAGTGATAAGTGCCCAAATGAAAAAAAAAAAAAGTCATTTCAACAGAGTTTCATTATGGGCCTGATCTGAAATAGAAATTTAGTACAATACATCATTCCTATTTAAAGTAGCACTTGGGGCTTCAAATACCATGATTCAGACACCAAGTAATTTTAATAAATAAATATGCAACACATTTCAAGATGGACATCTAGTATTTTCTCTTGGAAAGGGGATGCAATGAAGGATGGGAAGGAAATGGGAACATCTCTATGGTAAATATCAGTGCATGGATGATTTTTGGAGAGTAGAGACCCTACATTCTCTCACACACACAAATACACGTAATCTTGGGTGACTAATCACAATTTCACATGCAGAAGTTCAACACTAATAGAGCCATATCCTATTATTTAGTTATATCCTCCATCCCAAGGGAAAATTTGAAATCCTGATATACTTACTATTCCCCGTGCAGTATATAGAAGCATCAGAAACTATCAAACTTCCTGAAATAGTAAGTACTTTGACACAACTATTTGAATTCAGAGGGAAACATCAGAGTGGCCTGTGACAGTTAACCTAAGAGAGAGCCACTAATGGGGTAAAAATGCTAAGAACACAGAGAAAAGAGGGCATTGTCCTGGTCCTCCTTGGAAACGTGCAGTGGCCATCAAAGTGAGTGCAGTTGAGTTTCTTGTGCTCAGGTTTTCAGTTGAGCAGGAAGATTTATGTCTGTGGCCCTCAGTCTTTCAGATATGGGTAAACGCCTGACACTCTGCCAACACATTCACCTCCTCCACCCCACTCCCAATGCTGTCATTTTAATTTTTTTAACCCGCACTAAAAAGTCCATTTAAAAATTGCCTGCATATTTTTATAGCTTATCTAGCTATCAGAATACCTTAATGGAAAGCAAAGCAAATTTAGATGAACTTTGCACAGAAGAAAATAATAGTTAATTTGCAAAGAGATTATAAATTAGGCATCAGTTTGTATAGCACATGGAGTTTGGATTTTAAGGTGGAAGAGAATGCAGTGGGATGCTGAAGGGTTAATCAGGATGAACTAGAGTTTCCATCTATGAATAGGAAAATCTTTTGACAGCACGTGAGTGATTTCCCAGTAATGTGGTCAGTGTTTTCAGAATCGATCATTTCCACCACTGGCCGATAATGATCATTTAAAAGCATTAGCTCACGTGACCAGTTCAGATGTGGCTTGACAGGAAACTTCAAGTTCTAGTCCTTGAATTTCAGGGCATTGGGTGAGAAGAGACCCTTTCAAGCTCAGGGATTATAAGTAGCTGTGTGTACACTTTTTAAAGGAAAATATTAGTAGCATCTGGGCCTATGTTATGTCAGCACAGTTCATTTTAGAGAGGTCAGCATTAGAGGAAAGAACCAGAGGAAATTATCTGTAGGAAGGATGCTGGGGGCTATTATCCCTTTGTTTGCATAGCTACTATAGAACCACCAAACATTATACTCAGCTCAAATCTTCCAAGGTGGTCTTTTGTTTTGGTTTTTCCTTTCCCCTACTCATTTGGACCTCTTGGAAGTAAAATTAATTACAGTTTGATCCCAAGCATCTAAAGTCAGGGTCTTGCCACCATGTCTGGCAATATGGTCTGAAATAGATAATAGCTTATAAAGAATTGTTTTCAAGGTCTGAAGCTGGACTTCTGAAATTGAAGGTGCATTCAAAATTCCTAGACTCTTAAAAATGAAATTTCTGATTTCAGTAAGTCTGGGGTGGGATCTGAGAGCTTGCATTTCCAGTCAGCTCCCAGGTGATGCAAATGCTGTAGTCAGAAGGACACACGTTGAGTAGCAAAACTCTCAAAAACACCAAAGATCAGACCGCATGGTAGGAAAATACCTTATATTCAAGATGACCCAAGCCATTCAGATAGTGGTGGTACAGCTTCTTCTGGAAAGGGTCTAAGTTGTGAACCTATGTGGTGAGCACTCCTTGAGGAGGGGGTGCAAAGTAAATTCACAAGTGGGGCCCGCCAAGCTCTTGCATCCATGTTTCAGGGGAGATGTTCTATCACTTTTCTCTATGTAGTGCTTATTAGAGAACTACTTATGACAAGAAGAGGTATAGGGGTTAGGGAAAGGGAGTGGTCTTTCATACTTGTTACTGTTGTTTGGCTGGGAAATTTCCATCTTGGATTTTGAGGTGGCCTTCTCCAAAAGATGGTACGGTAACAGTATGTATGTATACATGTATATGTATCTATGTGGTCAGTATATTAGTGTATATATATTAATTTGAATATAGATAGTTAATGGTGAGAGTTTAGTCATTTTAACTAAATGTATAAACCCACCGGTTAAAATTAAAATAAAAAGATATTAGTAATTAGGCTTATAGTTTTATGTATTTTGCTCAGTCTTGTAAATTTTAACGTTTTAAATGTTGATTTATTTTTGAGAGAGAGAGAGCAGGGGTCGGGCAGAGAGAGAAGAGGATAGAGCATCTAAAGCAGGCTCTGCACTGACAAGCATTGAGCACGATGTGGGGCTTGAACTCACAAATCATAAGGTCATGACCTGAGCTGAAGTCATATGCTAAACCAACTGAGCTACCCAGGTGCCCTCTAGGTTTTTATAATTTCATCCATGTTAACTTTTTTTTTTTTTTTTGATGGGGGTGGCGTGTGCATGGGAGGGGCGAAGGGAGATGGAGAGAGACAATCTTAAGCAGGCTCCACACCCAGGGCAGAGCCAGATGCGGGGCTCAGTCTCAAAACCATGAGATCATGACCTGAGCTAGAATCAAGAGTCAGATGCTTAACCAACTGAGCCACCCAGGCAGGCTCCCCCTGTTAACTCAGCTAAGTGGACTGGGATGCTAACTAACCTAGGCAAGAGATTGAAATTCCTGAAATTTGTGGTAGTCCCCGTCTTTCAATCCAACAAGACCTACTTTTATCTTTTGAACATGTGTGATTTCCACAGAAGATTTCAGTTGAAAAGCACTAATAGGAACTGTTAATGTTTCCTACTGTGGGGCATTTAGAGGAAACATTTAAAAAAAAATTTTTTTTTTTTAATGTTTATTCTTGAGAGAGAGAGAAACAGAGTGTGAGCAGGAGAGGGGCTGAGAGAAAGAAGGAGGCACAGAATCTGAAGCAGGCTCCAGATTGCTGTCCAGCTGTCAGCACAGAGCCCAACACGGGGCTCCAACTCATGAACGCTTAACCGACTGAGCCACCCAGGTGCCCCTAGAGGAAACATTTTAAGTAATACATACATTTCTCCTCTCTTCATGTATTTATTCAACAGCCTTTCACTGTCCACTTAACATATGTAAGGGGTTGTCTAGATGCTGTGGGGAAAACAAGATGAATAAACAGAAATCCCCGCCCCCTTAGAAAAAGGCTTGAAACCTTAACAGCTGTTGGAAAGAAGTCACGGTAGCGCTAAAAACACCATGGTAAACTAGAAAGGAAAAGTCACCATACAGCATGTTAGGGCATGACCATCAGTGAGGGAGCTTTTATTTTATTTCTTGAAAGTCTCATTATCAGGGGAACACCATGTGGGGTGTTCAGATATGCGATTTAGAAAACGTTTCAGTACGTGATATTATGAGTGCAACCAGAATCCTCTGTATTAAACCCTAATTTTTAAAAGCTGCTCCTGACTATTTTCTTGTGTGCAGTTGTTTCTTACTGAGGCAGCCAGTAGAAGGTGGTATAGCACACCCATTTAGAAGCAGAGGGCCCAGGTTTCAATTGTGGCCTGGGCCATTGGCAAGCCGTCACGCCTTGGACAAGATACCTGATCTCACTCAGGTATAAAACGCAGTTGATAATAATATCTACTCCAAAGGTTTACTGTGAGGATTAAAGACATATGTAAGAGACACGTGTAAAGTGCCTGGCACATAGCAACCCCTCCACAAAGGACAGCTATTGTTACTGTGTTAATATCTGTCATACAATAAGATGCATGCATGCTTCCTTCACTTTAACTAATCTCCTTTGGCAGGATTTAATCTACCCAGGGTCTTTGAAAGTAGAGCATTTTTACCCAGAGCCATAGGTTTGGAGAAATCTGCAATGTTGGGAACACCCACAGTGGGGCTGCACTTGGTGGCCAGCATTGCCTCCCAGGCCTGGAAGGTGTTCTGAGTTTCTTGTATGCACATAGTAGGACCCTTGTCCAGAGTGAGGGTCCTGGGGTCTGGAAGAGAGTAAGACAGGGTAGATCTCGACTGGGGAGAAGCTCTGCCCAAATGCAGGTGTGGCTCATGAGATACAACTTGTCATCGTACTGTCCAGCAAATGTGCAAGTCGTGCTTTCGGGAACTGGGTCAGGGAGATGAGGGGGAAATAAAGGCAGGATTTGGATTTGAATCAGGGACTGCACAGGAAGGTGTTTGCCGTATAGGCATAGGGCTCCAGTAAATTACATTAAGACAGGTTTATGCCACGAGTCTTCCACAAATTGATTTTTTTTTAACTTGTGGAGAGAAATAGACAACTCAGAGTGAGCATGTGAAGGCTTACGTTGCATGGCATTTTTGCTTTAGAACTTTGTTGTTAACAGCACTGGGGTTGGTCAGGAATTCATATTGGAAAACGTATTGAGTAGGACAGTTGCTGCTTTCTGTCCAAGCATGTCAGAGTGTGAGATCGTCTGTTAAATGGAGGCTGGGCCTTTGAATTCTTCTTTGGCCCCTTTCTCCTGCAAACAGTAACCTTTTTTTTTTTTTTTTTTTAATAGTGGGTATATTTTTAGTTTATGGTAGTAGTAATTGGATAATGATGAGTATGTGCTTGTGTGTGCACTTCCGTTTGTCCTCTTCTTGCAGCAAAACATCCTCCAGCTGTGGGCCTTTTCCATCTCTGTGCGTAAAGCCAGTTAAAAACCAAAAGCCATGGGAGAAGGGTAAAGAGAGCAGCAGAAAGGAACGTTCTCTTTTGTGAAAAAAGCCCGCCCCTGGCTGGATTTTAAAGAAAAGTTGATGGATCTTTTTCTCTTGCCTACATTGATAGAACAAAGCGCTGATTCTGAGGCAGAGGGGTCCTTCTCTGAGTTGGAAATAAATTTTATCCTTGTGCTGGGGCTACTACCAGAAGATGAGATTTTTATATCTGATTTTAAGAAATGATTGGCTATAGGAAAAAGGGGGGTGGTGGGGTGGGAAGCAAACATCTGTCCTACAGGTTAGCCTTTAAATTATACTGTTTTCATTTTGTCACAGGATACCCGGCTTTTAACTCACTACTGAAGTCTGGGAGTCTGGGGTTTTTGCATCTATTTTTATCCCACACACTACCCTGGTTCAGAATAAGGTTGCTGGTTCCTCTCAGGGCTGCCGTCCACACTCAGCCCTGAACTGGGGAGTTGGGGAATTGAAGCAGCTTTTCCTTGATTGGGAGTAAGCATCGTGCTGTGGAGAGGAATCCGGGCGGGATCATTCAGGGGAAGGTGACAGTGAACGGTGGGGAAGGCTGGGCACTCCACAAGCTGAGTGTCAAGGCAGAGTGAGCCTCAGAAATAGCAGCTGCCCCTGTGCCAGAGCTCAGGACAGACCAGGGAGGCCGGCAGGGCGGTGTCTCTGGGACAGAGCAGGGGCAAGGACACGCACAGCCAAGCGCAGACTCTTAGCTGGCCCTCCATGTCAGCATGAGCAGTAACCAGGGTACTGGGCAATTGGCACATCAGCCTATCAGAATTCATGGGAGGTTATTTCTTAAGTGAAATTCTAAAGAGTTAAAGGATGAATTTGGACAGTGATGGAGTGGATGACATCATCAGTCAAGAATCCCCATTGGATATGGAGGGGAATTATAAAAAGGTAAGGGGGGGAGAGCTCTTTTGTTTGTAAACAATCAGACCATTTTTCTAACTGGGAGAAAGATCACCCTTGAGGAGTGGCCAAATTCCACACTCAGTGGCCATTGCCGTAATATATTCAGGAAAGCTAAATGCACAGAAGTGGATGCATGACATTGGGAGGGTGCTTCTTTCTGCCTTTCCCAGCTTGTGTTCATTAATATTCATTAATTCATAAACAGTAACTGGAATGCACATGTTATTCTGAAGTTGAAAAAATTCTATCATGCATTTAGTTGCTAGGTCGTCTTATTTATGTAAAAGAATCATTTTTAAAATTTTTGATGTATGTTGATAGTTTACTTGCAGTAAATAATTACTAGAATGTTTAACCTATCTTTCTAAGTTTGACTTTTTTAACAATGAAAAATATAGTTTTACTAAGAGAAGCGTGGGGTTTTGAAAAATTCATATAGTATCCGCTAATACTTTGCTAACCTTTTGTTTTGAAAGGCAGTAAATATATTTTTGGAATGTTTTATCTGGCAATTGTCTGGTAATAACAGGCCTAAGTAAAAATAGCTTTAGTTATATGGGTGAGGTCATGAAATTAAACTACAAGTATATGCTTGTCTGTCCACAGAAGGCTGAACACATAGTATGTCCTTCCCCCTCATTATTGTCCACAAGTCAAGTGTAGGGTCACGACACAGCACAGTATGAAGAATTAGGGTCCTTCCATTGTGGATCTGGAAAGTAAGACCTCTTTTCCTTCAGAGGTAAATATTAGTATAGCCTCCTAGAACAGCAAAACTTGCTGCTCAATCTTTAATTTGATCAAATGTGCCATTAACTTTTCTTCCCCCAGAGATATAGATTAGATATAACTTTCTAAGTTATATAGATATATATAGTTATATAGATATAACTTTCTAAGATACAGAAAGTTCTCTCATGATACTTCCTTAAGTGTAATAATGTACAATATGGCATTTTATATCTGATACACAAAATTGTGGTATGCGTGTGGGGGGGTGTTTTAAGTATGTACTTTACTTCTTAGAGCAGGTCACGATAGTTTATGCTCCATTCTCTGGAACCTAAAACTTAAATATGTAAAAGAGGTTTCAATGACCTGCCATGTTGCCCCCAGCATTTTTCTCCCTTCGCCTTCCCCAAGAAGGGAGTGAGTGCCCAAGGTGGTAAGTGGTCAGAACACTGAAACTCAAACATCTCTCCACTATCCCTTCCTGCCAGACATGGGTGTAGGATACTCAGCAATCAGAGTCGGTCACTTACGCAGCCCCGAAGATAAGTGCACATTTCTCGTATCTCCTCTGTTTTCAGTGTCAGAGGACTGGTCACAGTCAAACCATTTCTCAGGTAGAAAAGTGTAGGTCAGTTTGCACTTAGGAAAAATGAAAGACATACCGTGACTATTGTAGTAACAACAGAGTGATGACCACTGTAGTTTTTTCCTCCTTAGAAACAACTGAGAGAGCCCGCATGCCTGGAATGAGCAAGCGATGATATGCCTGCAACCTGATACAGCACTGACTAAAATGACAAACATGTGAGGCTCAAGTAGCTTTAAAACATCATCAACAACAAGACAGAGTTGCATTGTGTAATTTGTTATCTAACTAAGGCAGTAGAATGCCACATGGGGTTTAAAAAAAAATAGTATCTGAAAGGTTAATACAAAAGACTGCTAGATGAAACTTTTAGATGTGTAGGATACACAGAGAGCAATGTATATTTTTCTGGACCCCAAACACGAGAGTAGTTCCCTTGTGATTTCAGCTTTTTAACTACTTTTCTCAAGCAAAGGGCTTTCAAATTAATGTGCATATTGGTTACTCTGAAGACTTCATTATGCTAAAAAAAAAAACCCCACTATTGATCATTTCATCAAGAGATTCTAGTGAAGCAGGGCAGCATATGCTTTCTTTAAAATATAAAGACTAGGATTGGGACGCCTGGGTAGCTTAGTCAGTTAAGTGTATCTGACTTCAGCTCAGGTCATGATCTCGTAGTTTGTGAGTTCAGGCCCCACTCTGTGCTCTGTGCTGACAGCTCAGAGCCTGGAGCCTGCTTCGGATTCTGTGTCTCCCTCTCTCTCTGCCCCTCCCCCACTTGTGTGCGTGCTCTCTCTCTCTCTCTCTCTCTGTCTCAAAGATAAATAAACATTATTTTTTTTTAATATATATATAAAGAATAGGATTGGGCGCCTGGGTGGCTCAGTTGATTAAGCATCTAACTCCTGGTTTTGGCTCAGGTCATGATCTCACAGTTTGTGAGTTTGAGCCCCACATCAGGCTCAGTGCTGACAGCAAGGAGCCTGTTTAGAATTCTCTCTCTCTCCCTCTCTCTGCCCCTCCCTCACTCATGATTGCTTGCTCTTGCTCTCTCTCCAAATAAACAAATACGGGATAGGACAACAGTTCCCTCATATAAAAATCACTTTTCCTAATTCAAATCTTCCTTTTCTACATTTTTCTATTATTTTTGCTATTTGGTTGACTAAATAGAAGATTAAATTAGATGCCATAAAGCAGCGGTCTGCAGGCTTTTTAGACCTTGGATCCATCAGTAAAATGATTGCGTCCATACCTCTACTATGTATCTATTTTATTCATAAGTTATACATATATACTACTATAAATACATATTTTGTATGTATAAGACCTGTACACAAATACATATTTTTTAAATAGAATGTTTATAAGTATAAAACTTTTAAAAATTTCTTCTTTCACTGCCTGTCACTTTGAGGTCAGTTGCCAAAAACAATTGGAAAATTGGTATACCCCTGCCTAGGTCCAATAGAATTTCCTATACCAGTCACACTAATAAATGCCACATGTGTATAGGGTGTTTTAAAGTCAGGCAAACAGCCTTCAGGGGGAAAGGTCACTTTCCGATACTAAAATTAGATTCCACCTTGGCAAAGGAAGGAAGAGAGCACACATCTGTTCCTATTCCTTGGGGAAGGTCCTGATTGTAAGAAAGGTGTTTCATTAAGGACCTCTGGCTTATTCAGTATAGTAGTGAAACTGTCCTCGACAGAAAACACATCTTAGTATATTGGAACGAAAGCCTGCACGGTGGTAGAATCTCAGGTGTGTATGCTCAGTCCGTTGTTGCCCTGCCATGCTCTGAGCAACCTCTGACCTCCTGGCAAAGACCCACAGCTGATTTTCCTCAGGACCACAGTGACACACAGCATGGGATCTACATCCTGGTCCCTCCACCGTCACTCAGAAGAGTCCCCATCTGTCCCTGGTATTGCGTGGGGAGCCAGGATCACGGAAGGGATGCTGGGCTTTGCCTCCAGGAGCTTACAGTCCACGTGGGGAGGTACACGAACAAATAAGCTGACATGGGACTGATGCTGCCTGGAAGAATGTTCAGATCCAGTGTGGACCTGGGAAGCGTGCAGCCCATGCCGTCTCAGACCCCGGGAAAGATCCAGCTTACACTGAAGGAGACAGAGAAAGGAAATCGAGAAGATTTAACCTAGAAGACTGGCTGCCACTCTGTCCCAGAGCAGAGCAAACACGCTGGTCTGTTCCCAGGCTACTCCTTGTAGAAGGAGCCGCCGACAGGGCCGTGTGTGGTCAGAGGCTGGGGAAGCCAGCTTGCTTGCTTTATTTTTCTGAGGTGCTGTCTCTGGTGTTGTGCATCCAATTATGGTGAAAGATTAGGGAGGAGCCCGTGAAAAAATTAAAAGGCTGGAAGGAACAATATTTAAAGTGAAGCCACAGCTGCGCCTCATGTTTTTTTTAAAAGGTGAATGGAAATGACTGCTTGAGATAAACTGCAATAAACAGGAACACAGAATGCCAGCTGCCATTCCAGACAAGAGCTCTGCCCTCCCCACACAATTACTGAGGAAAAGCAGCCGTCGACCTCCATTAACCCTCACGTCTTCCTGCCTGTAAGGGCTGAATGCGCTTGAAGAACTCTGTTGAGTTACGGAACCCTGGAGCCTAGCCCCACCTCGGCCACCTGGGGACAATCTTTTCAGCTTTCTGGGCCAGAGTCTCCTTTTCTTTCATGGGAGGAATTGGCCTGGTTGGTCTTAGATGCTATAAATACGAAGCCTCTTGGCTTCTGGTTCAGGGCTCTTTCCACCCTATCGCCCTGTTGGCACACCTCGGCTAGCCAGCCCGGTCGGGGAGTGGGTTGTTTCAGGTAACTAGATTTTCCAGATTTATCGTATGTGAGTTACCTTTGTGGGTGTAGTTTATTTTTTTGAGATATGATTCTTTAATATGGATGAGATATAATTCATATAGCACAAAATTCGCCATGTCCTAGGGTACATTTTGATGGTTTCTAGTATATGTATAAGGTTATGCAGACCACTGCTAATTCCAGAACATTTTCATCACCCCCCCAAAGAAGCCCTGTACTCATTAGCGGTTACTCCCAGTCCTCCACTCCCCCCACAACCATTAAGCTACTTTCTGTCTTTATAGATTTGCCTGTTCTGGACATTGCTGGCTTTTATCCCTTTCTCCATTCTTCTCATCAGCTTGCCCAACCCCTCCCTTTAGTGTTCACAACAGCTACTGTTTAATAAGTTCTCCTCTGGGCTAGGCTCTTGCCGGATCCTTTCTGTACAGTACTTCATTTAATCCTTAAAACAACCTATAAGATAGGTATTATTATCCCTTTTCTCAGAAAAAAGAAACCGAGGCTTAAAGAATTTCTATAAGTTGCACTAGTAAACATCTGAGTCAAAATGTTACCTTGGGTCTTCTTGACCCCAAATCACCTGAACTCCCTGCCTCCTTTCTTCTCATTCCTGTGTTCAGGTCTCCCAGATCCTAAGTCCACCCTGACATGGGAAATTGAGGACATCAGCTTCCTGGCAGTTGATTGAGGTTGGGCTAATTCATAACCATGCAGTAGGTGTTTTGAACTGTTGCGTTCTCACTGTGATACCGAATGACAGTGGTGGTTTTACAGACTTCTAAAATGTCACCTGTTAGAAAGAGTTCCCAGACAACACTGCCCCTGTGTTAAAAAAGTAGTCTCTGTAGCCAATCCTGTGAGAACCAGAAGGAGCTCAAGATAAGATGCTCCCAGAAGTTCCTGTTTTGGATATACCGCCCATAGGGGAGGAAAACTTTCGTTTCCAACTGTATCCCCACAGGGTCTAATGTTGAAACACTTCCACTGCTTTGTTATCTTTGTGGATTGCACCTGGGGCTCCTTTACCTTCTCCAGAGCTCCCATTCAGCCAGTTACTGGCTACTAAACTTCAACCCACTGAGTGTTAGATACCTTTGCTCCCTGGTCCTTAACAATTAAGAGTATTCAAGTGTTAGGGACTCTGCACAACAGCACTTGTGTCCGCCTTCTTCTGCTTATATTGTCTCCCTGTAGCATGAGAAACAATGCAGTCACTAGGCAAAACCATCCTCGCGGTTGGCTAATTGTAAACAAACATCTCTCTCCTCTGGACTGGCATCCCAACACTTTTCATGTCGGGCAGTTCTCAAGTAAAATAGGTGTCCTTCTCCTTGGGTTCCCGTCCTGGACATTAGGTATCCAAGGACAACTTTCTCATGAGTATTGATGCTATGCAAGCTGAACCCAGGCAACAGCTGAACCCAGCAAGCTGAACACCAGCAGCCTGGCCTGACTGTTTAGGTAGGACTTGTTTAGGCAGCTCAGTGCAAGGATGCAAAGATGAGATTTCAACAGCATTTCAGGAAATCTTTCTGGATTGATTAGGTAAGTGTCTGAAATGGAAATCATCAGACGTACAAACTGAAAAGAAAATGTCCAGAGAGTATCCATTCAGTGATACAATGGAAAAATACTAGGTTATTTAACTTCTGTTTCCACCAATAATTGAAAAGCTCTTCCCAGAGGATAAAATAAGATGCAAAAACTTGACAGAAAAAAAAAAAACCCTGCATATTGCAAGTACTTATGAACTTGACATTCAAAAGAGTACATTTTATTTTCTTATAGAATGATGTTTTCATATTTTGATCTTGTGACAAACCCACGGTTGTTTCAGAAAGAAAATAATTAGTATCCACATATGTGGGTTTTCCTTTTGATTATTTTGTTTTCAAGAAAATTAATACAATTTGCCTAATGAACAAATGAGTTCTGTACTTCTGGTTCCCAGTGTTTAAAAGCGTCAGACTCCTCCGCCCTGGAATGCTGCCTATAAATGTTAGAGTAAAGCTGCCTTCCTTACAAGCTGAGGAGAGAAACAAGAGTGACTACTATTTTCCTATAGGAAAAGTGCTTTTCCACAGGGAGCTCCAGAATCCCAGCTGCATTCCCCGGTGAATGATGCTAATGGGGATGATGCCGACATCACTAGGCAATAGATTGCACTGAAGCAAGGGGTTCATTAATTGCTTCAAAACAGGCATCCCAGCCAGGCCTTGGCAAGGCCAGGCGTCCACAGATGATGAAATCCACCTGGGTCCAGAGCCTGGACATTCCACATGGAACAGATTTGTGCTCCCATAGAGGAGAACCGACTCTGTGTTCCGTCTCACTACTTGGTCTGTTCAATTGCTTAAAGCCATGGTTCTCCAAGTCTCTGCACCAGCAGCATCAGCAACATCTGGGAACTCGTTAAAAAATGCATTTTCTCAGCCACACCCCAGACTTTCTGAATGAGAAAAATAAGTCTATGTTTTTACAAGCCCTCCAGTGATTCTCATGCGTAATCAAGTTTGAGAACTACCAGTTTAAAGAAATTTGTGACAGAGAGAGGGCCACTTTGTACGTGTGCCTTCCCGTGCAATTTTCCGCTTGGAATACGGGTGGTGCAGCGACCTCCTGGCATCCTGAGTTTCTTTATGGGCCATACGGGGGACCAAGGTCGTCATCGGCCTCTGGGATAATGCAGTCCCCAGTCCTTAGGAAGTTTTTCCTCAGCGGTGATCCATATACACCCTGACCTATGAAAAACAGTAACCAGGTAGCAATTTAGCAGGACAGGAAGGAGGATGCCAGAAGTGGTATCTTCCAGGATTAGAAATGAATTGAGTACTGAGACGCTTAGCATTACTAAAACCAGTAACAAGCACATCCAATAATAAAAAGTTATTTCTGTGCCCATGGTGAACAAGCAAAAGCAAAAAACAAATGGAACCGGGCAGGAGGGGAAGATCAATCCAGGGAAAAGATGGAAGACAGGGAACTTGGGGGAAAACTCCCCATTCCTACAAGGGAATCCTGGCCTCCAAGATCACATCTGCCGTTATCCCCCCAGACTGCTGTGCCATTCACATCAATCGGGTCCTCTGGTTTTCTAGACCAAACTTCTTTAAATCTCTTCCTCCTTTGGGGAGTTTAAGGAACTCCTTCCTTTTAATCAGACAGGCCCTTTCCGGCTACGTGGGTTTCATCATCTGTGCAGGAGTCAGAAGGAAGCAGCTGTTTGCAGTGTCCTGAGTACCAGCTGGATTTAGGTTTAAGATGTTATTTCCCAGAGTGTGTTCCTGAGAGGCCTGGTGACCCCACAGCTAACCCCACAAAAATACGGTGTGTCAAACAAATTTTAGAAATGCAGAAGATACCCCGTCTTCCATTTATAAATTCATGTGCAAGTTAGCACGTGAAAGATTAGGTGGCCCCTGCTTCAGAGACCAGAGACATCACGATGCTTCTGGGCCAGAGGGGTGAAGGCAGGGCCAGAGGAGGGGACTTGGGAATGGTATCAGCGTGTAAAGGACAGGTCCCGCCTCATCCTGAAGAAAGTATGGAAAGGACTTTGGGACATACCAGATTTGGAGATGGACAGTATCTACTCAAGCAGAACATTTTGGTTTTTATTTCTTTTACCAAACACCCGTCTTTGTTCTTGTCAAGCTTGGGGAATTGCAGCAGAACAGTGGTACGGGGGAAAGGCTGAGCATCAGCGTGTGGGTTCTGAAAAATGCCCAGTGGTCTGTATTCTGAGATCGTGACTCACATGGTATCCTCAAGAGCCATTGTGAGTCTTATCTGCCTGGGCACAGGGGGTGGCAATGGGGAATTCAGCGACAGGCGAGGACAAAAACTAACTGCCTGTGGCTGGACAATGGTGATTTTCTAAGCACATTTTTACTCTCCTCTTGGTCTTGAATAGGCTTTCTGTCTTACAGCGATGAGCCACTATTCCTCAGTTGCCCGTTTGCTTTTTGCAAAGAGTTATCAATTTTTGATGTTTTACTTTTGTTTTAAGAGGGTATTTCCCAAGGCCATTTTAGGAGTGGACATGACTCCACGTGCCACAAGCCCAGCCAAACAGTGGAGTTTTGAGTAAGCCTCTTCCTTTTCCTGTACACTTCCCTGTTCCTCACCCTGAGCCACATCTGAGCTTCAGGAGGTTGGAGGACATAATTGCCCTGCAGGTATAATTCCTTGGAGAACAAAAGAACTTTGAAACTACACACACACACACACACTCACTCACTCACTCACTCACTCTACACCTGCAGGCAACTGAAAGGAAAATAGTTCCAATTGTTGAATTTTAAGAGAAAAACTGTTTTACTAGTCAGTTGAATCATGGTTACTTGAAATGTTAGGAATGGCATTTGTTCCAGAAGGAAGATTAAGCAGTGGTGTCAAGGAGAGTGGCTCTGATGAGAGGTATTTGTTTGTAAGTATCTGCAGTTATGATTGGGCCTTGGTGTGTATGTTTTGCAGTCAAGTGTTTTCTCCTTTTCTGAGAACACATGACACCCCATCTCAGGGAAGAAGTAGATCCATAACTTGTCAGTCCTACATCATATCTCCAAACATGGTGGCCACCATTATTTGCCCAGACACCTCACTCATCAGTGTGGAAGAGCAGAAAGATCTGGCACCAGAAAGATGGACTTGAATCCTAGCTCTCCCATCTACTAATAAGGTAACCTTCCTTCACCTTCCAGTTCCTCATCTTCAAAGCAGGAATTATAGGAGGGTTAGCCATAATAGCTACCATTTATCATACATTTACATCACCACCACTGCTGCTTAGCAGTTTCCATAAATGTTCTCATTTAATCCTCTAACGTCCAGTGAGATCCTTTACCTCTAGCCTGGGAAGGGCTTTCCATGCACAAAGCCGTCAACGACATTTCAGAGAAAGGGAGTGATTGAAGTAAATACATAACACTTAGATTTAAACTCAAAAGGACTAATGATATGCTTACTATAAAAATTTCAAAACTCCTCAGATCTTTATGGAAAAATAAGCAAAGCTAGAAGTAATTCAGAGAAAAGCAAGTACGGTAACTAAAAAAATTTTAAGTATTTAATATCACTGGTAATCAAGGAAATCAACAAAAAGAATACCACTTTTTGACTATCAAAACCAACAGAAGTTTTTTTTTTTTTTTTTTCTCAGTGAAAGTACTCCGTGTTAGCCAGGATATAGTGAATGCCACACCCTTTTACGTTGCTGTTGGGCATGTAAATTGGAACAGCTTTTCTCCAGAGCAATGTGACAAAATGTGTCAGGAGCCTCAACAAATGCTCACACTCAGCTGATCTGGTAATTCCACTTCCAGGAACTTATCCTGAGGAAAGAATCAGACATGTGGGCAGAGATGTATGCAAAAATGCAGACTTCTGTGTTAGTTTTAATTGGCTACAACCCAAATGACTAACAAGAGAAGGTAACTCCATAGGACAGAATGATATACAGCCATTAAAAATTGTATCTTTAAAGAATCTTAAATGGCATGAGGGAAACTCTCAAAATGAATAAACAATATGATCCCAATTTTTTTTATAAAAAAAAAAAAAGGAAAAAAAAAACCACACATAAGATAAAAAACTAAAAAGAACTATCCCAAAAATCCCAAAATGTTAGCTGTGATCTGTATCTAAGTGTTCGATTTATGGGTGATGTTTATATTATTTATACTTTTTTTGGTCTATTCAGTGGGATCCAGAGAAAGAGAGAGAGAAGGGAGAGGGGTGAGAGATTGTGTATTACAAAAGAGTCCTCTTCAAGCTGTCCATCACAATATCCAAGTATAAAGGGTTGTAATTAATGTAAATAGAAATATTTTAAGGCCTTCTCTAATATCGATAGCTGTAGTGTACCAAGTACATTAGGAAAGATATACATGGAATCAAGTGTGTGTTCACACATTCACACCTGGGATAGGTATTTTCTTCAAATAAAACCTCTTCCAGGCTAATATTGGGCACCAGTGTATTGTTAAACATCAGTCTTTAACACTCATGTTATCTGCTGCTTTTATTTTTGGATACTCAATTTCACGCAACACTTTTCTGACTATAGAGACTGTTGGGTGCAAATCTCTTTTGTATTTTACATGAATTAAGAAATAGGTTCACTGTGCTAAATCTGCATGGCAGATGCTGGGATTTTGAAACGAATTTATAAAGATGTCAGATGCTATCAAATGGTTCTGTTTTGGCAGAACCATCACAAGTGCCAGCCCCACATATTTGGGAGGGTAGGTTGCTTTAATTAAAATTTCCGGCAGCACAATTGCAAACGTTTAGTCAAATTAAAAGCATTCTTGCTTCCCCTTACAACCTTATGGTTACTTTCGCGGGGATCCGTTCTATGTTAGCCCAGCAGACAATGTGATATCAGCATCACCTCTGTAACTATATAAAAGCACTCTTACACTTTGTGGCTGTATCGCGCGCACACACACACACACACACACACGCACTATGGCTCTTAAGTATGACACGGTTCCATTGGTGCATGCCAGAATGGAGGGCCGTCTGCATAAATAGATACCGATATAATCACTAAGTGTGAGACTTGATAGAACACTATGGTTTCCATGGATTAAAAAATGTGAAAGAGGGGTGCATGCCTAGGCAGTACAATTGGTCAAACGTCCGACTGTGGCTCAGGCCATGATCTCATGGTTCATGAGTTTGAGCCTTTGAGCCCTGCATCGGACTCTGCGCTGACAGTGCAGAGCCTGCTTGGGATTCTCTCTCTCTCTCTGTCTCTCTCTCTTTCTCTCTCAAAATAAATAAACTTTAAAGAAAAATGTTTAAGTGTGAAAGAAAAGGAGAATAGAGATGAGCTTTCCTTGAACTAGAAGTTCGCAAACCTATTTAAAGTAAATATCTGATGCTGGAGCCTGGGGGTGTGTATTTTAAAGACTGCAGGAAATTCTGATGCAGCCTGTCAAAGCTGGCAATTGAGAACCACTATCTTAGCCAGCACTGTGCTATCAAATATTTTATTCTGCTCTGTTTAATATGGTGCCCAGTAGCCACCTGTGACGGTGGAGCTCTTGAAATGCAGCTAGCGTGACTGAGGAGTTGAACTTTTAATTAATTAATTTTTAATCGAAATGTGAATGGCCACATGTGGCTAGCAACCACCATTTTAGAACAGCTTTGACCGATAGTACCCTGCCTTCACTTGGGGGTGAAATGAGGCCAATTTTCAGCCTACCCTTCCAACAGGGTGTGCGTTTCATCACTGACGAAGTGATGCTCAGGTGACAGCTCAGAGCTTTCACGTGTAACTTCTGGGTACCAGTGGCAGCAGATGTGGCTCCAGAACCTCTCATTGGGAGGTTCAAGGGCCATCTTGCCTTCCACAGCCACACTCAGTCACGTGAGCTGCATTTGGTAATATCATTGGCTCACCAGAGTCGTCAGCCTGCTGCTCAGAACATCCGACGGCCCTGCTGCCAGCCCCAGAACAGAAAACCAAGTTCTCATTGTCACCCCAGGATTTCTAACTCATTATGTTTGTTTTTGTAGTTGTTTTATTTTTAACTAAGGAAATCATTTCTAATCTTCTCCCCTGTTGTTTAAAGGGTTTAAAAGTTCAGCATGGTGAGTTTTTATGGGACTTTTATGGGAAGCCAAGTGTTGTAAACATATCCAAATTATCACAGTAAGTGTAGTTTCCCACATCCTTTTCCTATGCACACCGACCTGACTTCTCTTCAAAACGCGAAACAGATGGGCCCAGTTAGAATCCTCCAGCTATTCCAGGCCCTTTGTTAGGGTTGCTCATGTTCTGGACCTGGAGAGATAAGGGTAGCTCTCGAACAGAAGCAGTAGTCCCCATCAAGACTATAAGCCGGATGCAGGCAGGGGCTGCGATCACCCATCCTGGGCTGTGTTCTGTGTTGTAACGTAGCACCTGCCATCTCATAAAGGCTCAGTGCATATTGGCTGAATGAATTAATATTCTTGCAATAGAGAAAGTGGGCCGAAGGGACGATATACAGAAAAGAAGACACGATCCAGGGAAGGCCACATTTGGGATAAAAGTGATTTGATTTAGGACAGAGTGCTTGCCCTCCACGACTTTCCTCTAGCAGGTAAGAAGAAGGATTACAGCACCAAATAATCTAGTTCTGTTCCGGTGAGAATCACATTGTACCAGCGTGGTGAGTTCCTAGACCCGTGATCCTGAAAGGCTCTGAAGAACTGAAATTGCTTGCAGAGGTGAAACCAGGAAAGATTGGTTTAATTTCAGCTCCTCATAATTCAAACGCTCTTGTGCTGTGGCCTATTCATGTTTCATCTAAGGTTGCAGTTCTAAGAAACCTAGCAGTTAGGCTATGGTTGTCCTGTGTCTGCCCACTTATCAGCATTTTTTATTTTCCTGAAATTTTAGGCACAGAAAAATGAGAGAGAATCTATCCGACAGAAGTTGGCACTTGGAAGCTTCTTTGATGATGGCCCAGGAATTTATACCAGCTGTAGCAAAAGTGGGAAGCCAAGCCTTTCCTCTCGGTGAGTGTTCTTTTGAGTTGATTTTCTGATATGTACCTAATGGATTTTGTCATCCGACTATACGTTTAATAAAAGATACCTTTTAAACCCTTGAGTATTTTTTTCCCTATAATACTACTACCTTTATTTGGATTCTAGACAGACCCCTCCCCACCTGTTGGGTTTGTTTTTTGCTTTTTAGTTTTCGCCCAGCCACTTGCGGTCATATTTCTATATTTCATTTTTTGTCCTAGACACAATTCTGATTTTTCTCTGTGATGGGGGAATCAAGCCACACTCTTAATTAAGCTGGCTGGTTGCTTAGAGAAGTGTGGCAGACCACCAGATTTTCCATTAAGCAGTCCTGAAGCATCCAGCATCACCCCCCTCTCTGAAACATTTGATGGCAGTGAACACTGGTAACTGAGAAATACAATTCCCACTTTGATCGTTTGATGTTTATTGCAGTGCTTAACCTGTCCTCCAGGCATTATTCCTTTATCTTAATTTATTTCAGGATATGATTGCTCATTTATTGTAATTTATTTCAGGATACCATTGGTCATTTGCATAGCTTTTAATTCCAGTTAGGATATATTAAAATTCTAATTGTACCTAGAAAACAGGGCTGTCGACCAGAGCTTCCCAAACTTTAATATGCGTATGAATCGCTCCCTGTATAAATACTGGCTATATTTGCCATGTTAAGCCTGGTGTGGGAGACACATGATAACGTTCATGCATTTATTCAACCAACAGATTTCCACTCTCCTTCCTCTGATGTCCAGAATTAGACACTTTAATGTCTGCTTAAATCTATTCTATTTGGCTTTCAGTAAGCCTTGTACTTCAGTCTGATCCTTAGGGACTCATCTGAATCAGCAAAAATCAGAAAGCACACACACACTCCCACATACACACATGTAGGAGTCACTGCTCTGGGTTCAGACATGGAGACGAGAGTCACAGTCACAGCCTCTAAGCCTCAGCCGGGTGCCTATCAGATCTCTTAGAGTTCCCTCACTTTTCTCCCGTGTCATTCCGGAGCCAGAAGGTAAGCCTTCCCTTTGCCGGAAAGCACCTCTTTCCCCTCCTAGTAAGGATGTGGCAGGAGGAACCCTGGCTTAGGGACCTGCAGACCTGAGGATTAGTCCTGGTCAGTTTCTCATTTTGAGACTTTAACAAATTCCATTCTACCATGGCTCCATTTCTTCATTTTTGTAAAATGAGGAGATTTGACCATATGTATAGATCTTTTATAGCTTTTCTCTAATATTCCCCAAAGCACCAAAGAGTTTGCTTCTAGAAACCCCATCTCTCTGCTCAGCAAAGTCATATTTATCTGGCCCAAATGGAAGGTTTTTGTTTTTAAAAATCAAAGTTATACACACACAAATTAACAATAATGATTGTTAATTATTAAACAATTAACAATTGTTTAATTGTTTAAAATTAAATTAACAATTTATTGTTAAATGAACAATAAATTAAATTAACAATAAATACAAGGTGTATAATAACAACACAAAATAAAAGTAACTGTCACCTGTCCCATCTGTCTCTATCTTGTCCTACTCTCCAGAAACAATAACTTTTAACTCTTTGACTGTTTCTTTTGGTAATTTACCTGTATACCTCTAAGTAAAATGCTTATTTTCTTAGCCTTTTAAACAACCATCTACCAACTGCCAGCTATAGAAAATTGTGATTCAGGTCCTTTACAGCCCTCCCACAGACAAATCTGTGTATTCCCCCCATCCTCCCTTTATAAATGTCTCATAATTTGGGGTCAAATAACAGTTCACTGTTTACATTATGAAGATCATAGATTATTTATACTGAACCATGTAGTAAACTGTGATTACTTGAGAAACTTTAGTGTTTGTCTTGAAATGAAAATTGCCCCCATTTTTCCCTTTGCCAGGCCATAGTTTTGACTGCTATATTATATTCCCCTGTGTGAATATATCACAGTTTACTCAGCCACTCTTCTGATTATAGGCATTGAGTTTGTCTCAAAGGTTTGCTCTTATAAACAGTGCTGCTTATAAACACTCTTGTACATGTCTCCTGCTGTCCATGTGCAAGAGTTTCTCTTTGGTATTCACCAAAGAACAGAATTACTAGGAAAACACATGAACGTTCATATCTAGAAGATAATGCCAAAGGTGTCCTCCAAAGTGGTTGCAAAGTGGTTACACTGTGACCAGCAATGTTTCAGAGATCCTATGGATCCATAGTCTTTCTAACACAATATTGTCAATCTCTTTTACATTTTTGTTAATTGAATTGGTATTAAATGGTATTTCATTGTGTTTATTAGCCGTCTTGGTTTCCCCGTCTGTGAAATGTCTGTTTGGGTCTTATGTCCAATTTCTGTTGGATTCATTATGCTTTTTAAAACTGATTTTATGGGATGCTTGGGTGGCTCAGTCGGTTAAGCATCCGACTTCGGCTCAGGTCATGATCTCGCGGTCCGTGAGTTCAAGCCCCACATCGGGCTCTGTGCTGACCACTCAGAGCCTGGAGCCTGTTTCAGATTCTGTGTCTCCCTCTCTCTCTGACCCTCCCCCGTTCATGCTCTGTCTCTCTCTGTCTCAAAAATAAATAAACGTTTAAAAAAATTAAAAAAAATAAAAATAAAACTGATTTTATCAACATTTTATAGTCATGATACTAATCCTTAATATATTGTATGTATTACAAATATCTTTTCCCAGGTTGTGGCCTTTTTCTTCCTCACTGTGTCTTTAATGACCAGAGTTCGTTCTTATCAGACTTTTATAGTCCATGTTTTCTGTGTCTTGTATTAAAAATCTACCCCAAGGTTCAAAAGACATTAACCTAGATTTCCTTCCAAGAGTTGAGAGTGTTGATTTTTTTAAAGTCTGTAATCAGTCAGGAGTTTATATGGTTATGGAGATGTCTAATTTCATCGCTTTCCATTTACATGACCATTTTTTTCCATCCTGTTTATTAAAAAAATCTTTCTTTTATTCACTGAGACGACAGACCACTTCTGTATATACTATACATTAATGGGAATACATTCTGTTTCATTAGTGTTTCTATCCCTGCACCAATACCATAAAGTCTTAATTATTGTAACCTCAAAATAAGTCCTAATATCTGGACAGGCAAGTCTCTTTCCTCTTCTTCTTCAGAAATATGCTAACTCTTCTTGCTTTTTATTCTTCCATATAAATTTAAATCCTCTAATCAAGTTCAACAAAATACTCTCTTGGAATTTTGACTAGAATTGCATTGAATCTATAGATCAAGTCAGGTGAGAATGCATTTTTAGAATATTAAATCTCCCTACCCATGAACATGGCCTTTCTCTCCCTTATTTAGATCTTATTGAATATTTCTTGATAAGGTTTTGTAATTTTTCATGTAGAGATGTTATACATCTTTCGTAGTATTTATTTCTAGATATTTGACATTCTGATATTTTAAATTCTCTTTTATAATGAGTTCTCATTGTTTTGCTGCTGAACAGAAATGCAGCTTACTTTGTATACTAATCTTATATCCATCCACTTCATTATACTGTTTCTATTACTTTTCTGCCCTCCCGTTACTTATCATAAAGTTGTCTCTAGATTCTTTTGGATTTTTAAACAATATCATCCAAAAGGAGCAGCTTCGTTTATCATTTATTGCTTTCCATTGCTCATTCCTGTTTTTTTTTTTCTTTTATTGTATGGGTTAGGACCTTAATATATTGAGAATCAAAAATGGTGGTAGTTAGGGGCACCTGGTTGGCTCAGTCAGTTAAGCATCCAACTTTATCTCAGATCATGATCTCACAGTCCGTGGGTTCGAGCCCCACACCGGGCTCTGTGCTGACAGCTCAGAGCCTGGAGCCTGTTTCAGATTCTGTCTCCCTCTCTCTCTGCCCCTCCCATGCTTGCACTGTGTCTCTCTCTCTTTCTCTCTCTCTCAAAAATAATCATTAAAAAAAATGGTAGTAGTTAGAATCTTTAGCTCATTTCTCATATTAAATGGAACACTTCTAATGTTTCCTCACTTAGGATGATGTAAATTTTAGGTTTTCTTTAATGTTTCTCTTTATGAGTTAATTATGTTTCCTTATATTCATAATTTACAAAGAATTTTTTTCATGAATAGGTATCTAACTTTATCACATGCTTTTTCTGCATCTCTTGAGGTCATTAAATGATTTACTCTGTTAATATATTAATCAATTACATGTATAGTTTAAAATATTGAACAATCCTTGCATACCTAGTATAAAGCAAAATTTGTTGGATTTTTTTCAGATAGTATTGAATTTTTTGTGTAATGTTTCATTTAGGATTATTACATTTATATTCTTGAGTGACATGGGTCTGCTGTGTTCTTCTCTTATAGTATTTTTTTCCTCACTTCTGTATCAGGACTGTGCTGGCTTAAAAATAAGTTGGCTACTGTTCCTTCTTGCAGTGTCTAAGAAAAGTCTGCATAATATGCTGTTTGTCACCTGTATAACCATCTGGGCCTGCTATTTACTTTGTGTATTTGCTTTAACTGCTTCCTTTTTTGGAGGATTTTAAGATTGTACACGCTTCTTACTTCTTCTTGAGTCAGTTCTGATGGGTTGTATTTTTCTAAGATTTTGTCCATTTTGTTTAACTTTTCAAAAATGTTTGAAATGATACTTCCTCATTTTACTGTAGATATTAATTTTAGGTAAATTGTTTAAGATGTTTTCTTCTGATTTCTACATTGTCCATGATTTTTTCTGAGTTTATATTTTGTTTTGATTTCTCTCCATCAACAATTCAGTGTAAAATGCTAAATGCTGTGGGCAAGTTCTCTGGTTGGGCTTGGTGACATATATTGTTTCCTCAGAGAGACCTTCCCCTGACAGTTTCCTCTCCTCTTACCTTGCTTATCCTCTTTCTCTGATTTGTTTTTCTTTGTGATCCTTATCACTACCTGATACCATATAATATATATAATATACGTACATGTATATATTGTGTGTATGTATATATGTGTATGTATTTTAATACATTCTTTGTCTATATAGGCTCCAAGAGAGCAGGTCTTTGTCTGTTTTGTTTACCACCATAACTCTTGCCTAAATAATGCCTAATATATAGTTACTGAATATTTGTTGAATTAAAGAATGGTGAACTTCCCCTTAGAATGGTCAAATAAAAATGCAGCTATTTCATTAGGGGGCATCTACATAAAAGTATGGTCTGTAAGTTGCCACAGAGAACTCTCCAACCTTGTCCTGAGGAGCTTTGAGCCTGGCTGCCAGTATTTTAAGACTCTAGCAGGGGAATGGTTGAAGGTTCAACATGTAGAATGTTACTTAATTCCCTTGATGTCAGTGAAGGGTGCTCCATATGACATGTTAGCTGTGTCTGAGTGTGCCATGTTTCAGAGCTCCTCTGATTCAACCTTGCAAGACAGTAAACTTCCTCATTCTGCCAGGCCACAGGTAGACGGGGCCAACAGAGCGTCTGATAGTCCTTCCAGTTTGTTCAGTCAGTTTTTCTTTGTGTGTAATCCTACCCCACTCCCCTACCTTCAGGTGGACCTGAGCGTGTCTGGACTCTGCAGTGCAAATAAATGCATGGGCTTCCTCTACCAGCCATCTGTGCAAGCACCCAGCAAATTGAAATTTTAACTCAAGTACCTCTCACCCATCCTCATTTTATCTTCCAACATTTTTTCAAACTCTCTTGTGCACTATTATCTCCTTTTCCACTTTCTTTGTCCGAGGAGGTTTGTACCTTCTTTCTTCTCTTAATATTATCTTACTAGGATTTCAGAAGAACAAGTTGACAAATGCCCATGTTCAAAATGCCATGTTGAACTAGAAGTATCATGCAGGTTTTCATTATTTCTAATGGCTGAAGTATCTTCTCAAATAAAATCCTGTGCAGAAATCCCGTGTGTAAAACAAAGCCATCTTCCTTTGGTTCTGGATAACCGAAGAAGAGGGTCTGGGATATCCCTGCCCAGAAAATGCCTCCCCTCCTCATTTCCCTTCAGTGCCACTCTGCATGTCCTAGCTCCAGTGCCCCTCACCAAGCCTCCATTTCACTGCCTCTCTCCATCACTCCCTACACGCCTCCAAAGCCCACCTGAAACTCTTTAGGCAGAGCAAGCTTGGAAAAATCACTGAGTCATCTACCCCCGTGGGAGACACAGCTATCTAAACATATATGTACTTCACAGTCACTCATAACAAGCTACACTTGTTGACTTGCCATAAGGAATATTATTTATATCCTGGGGTTTTTTTTTTCAGATGTTTTCATCTCCACATTCTGGGATGAGATCATACTCTGTGAGAACACAATGACTTTTTGGATACCCTTTAAGATGATGGCTAATGATGAGACTTAATGTTTCTAAGAAATACCACTTTTTCCCTGTAAATTGGAAGTCTGCAAAGACTATCATCCCCTCCTTGTCAGCAAAATGTAAGAGAAAAGCCTCAGGAAATGTTCAGTTGCAGTTGTATAACCCACCTTCCCCATCCCTGTTTTTCTAACCTATTACAATCCCTGAAATTTTTCACTGAGCTAGAAATACCTCACCTCTTACTTACAAAAGGACTTGAAGGATGTTAGAACTTTCAAGCCCACTAATACAGTGCTCCAAAATGCACCAGAGTACATGTGTTGAATTATTAGCTAATCAGAACCAGGTAAATCTTTTCGACTGGGTGATTCCAAAGAGCTCAGGGCTCCATTTTAAATGAGGCCAAGGGCTTAAAATTAATTGGCCAAAAGCAATACATTCTGAAGTGCTGAGCCTACTTTTAAGACGAGACCCACCCCAGTTTTGGAAGCTTTGGCAAAATAATAGAATTCTGTTTATGTATTTTAAAGAACATGCATTTACCTGTAAGAATTAACTTCATGCACGTTGTGTGGAAAATCATGAAGTAACAGAGGGGTCTTCTGGGAAGACATGTTTGAGCTGCTCCTGCAAGTGTAAGTCCTTCTCGATTGTCTTTTGCATTTCAGCCCCACTGAATTTTTCTAATTGGTGCTGTCTCCCAGAGCACTTTTTAAAAGAGTGACAAGCTGTTAAATGTAGGCTAGGCTTCCAGTAATCCCATAAAGACATTTCATGCCTAATACTGCAGCAAAGGAATTTTTTATATTGCTTCATAACCCAAATTATTAAATTTGACTTATACCAAAATGTAGCAAATATAGGAAATGCCATTTTTTTCTTTCTTCAAAATCCACACATAATCAACCTTTTCAAACTGAGACTTTATGACCTTTGTTATTTTTTCCTATTTGAAAATGTTTCAGCGAAAGCTTTACAAAGGCTTATAGGGAAATGAGGAAAGTGAATTACCTACTATATTTTTGAAATAGGTTTCTAAGAAATATTCAGTGTAGTCATGTTCTTGAAAAAAATAATTCCTTTTCTCTTACTACTAGTATTATACTTTGCTATAAAATATTTTTCATTGACCACATTAATCTTGAATCATCATTATATTTTGGATTCTGAGTTTATATAGCTCAGCATTATTAAAGGAATGCAAACTGGCCTGGCTGCTATGAGAACAGAAGACAGAGTGGTCATTAGTAATGGACCTCTAGGAAACCTTTCATTTTTCAGACATACAACCTGATCTGACATTGTAGAGAAAACATGTGCGGCCTCCATTCTCCTTTTCTCAGAGTAACCACAAAATAAACCTCTCTCTTACCTCTTACCCTACCCCAAGACAGGTTTTATTTGCATACATATAAATAGAAATACAGCTTAATGTAGTCTTTTTCATAAAGTATACGATGGGAAGGTGTAGCCAAAATAGGCTATACGCTTCTCTCCGAACATTGTAAATATTATGAAAAACAGAAATTCCCCAGAGAGCTTTTGAGCAGCTGGTTTGAATAATGATTACTGTTTACTCATCTCAACCATTCCAATATCCGCAACTCATTTCTTTCCTGATCTTGTAGGTTTATTGGTGAGCGACTAAGACAAGACCAGTAATAGATACCTACCACCTTCTTTTGTGTCTGGTGTGGGGATAGGGGCCGGGAAGGGGGGCACCATAGCCCAGGGGGTTGTATCAGCTAGACAGATAACAGTGATCCAGAGAGGCTTGAAAGAAATTGACTCACAGGAGCTTTGAATATGAGGAACTGAGAATCTGTATATATAATCTGCCACGGAATCCCAAGTTGAACAAGCATCATTTTGCCAGGAAAGTGAATCATCCCTTTGTCTCTAACAGTAATAATTTTTGTACTATTTCCTGGAAGAAATAAGCAGTGTAGTCATATATACCCAGCATGGGTGAGGTTGTCCTACTTCAACACAGTGGAATTTGCTTTCACTGGCATCTTTCTTGAATAGGTGCATATGGTCACAACCTATTTATAACATGTAGCATATCTTTTAGACTTCATCTCAATCTCGTACATGTGAACTAATAATTTGCTTAGGAAACCCTTCATGTAAGTAATTCCAAGATACACATCACGGTAAACGGTAGTTTATAAACTATTGCATACAGAAAACCTATCATTTTTTTATGCCCTCCTTCAAGGATTACCTCTACTTTTCTAAAATATCACCCAATTTTAAAAGTGAAGCAAGATGTGAAGTGGGTCTTTTGAGGAGTAATAAGATTAAAATGGCAAAACAAATTTAATTATGTAAGCAATTCTTCTCTTTCACAAACCCGAAAGAAAAGCAAATTGGTATTTGTGAAATTTTCTTTGTCTAATAAATAGCCTCACTTTACAATAATGCCGATGACCCCAGTTTAATTAGGTGCAATTAATTTTGTGCAAGCGAAATTTGACATCTTGCTAGAGGCAGAACCAGCTGTACCCTGCCTTATGAATTTTTTTATTATCACCAATGAGAATTCAATTGTCGGAACTATTGCGAAAGGGTGGGAGGCAGGGAGGAAAAGGCCACAGGGCTGCATTTTATATTTAAAAATGGCTCCAGTGGACAGCTAAATGTTTAATTAAAAGAGCTTCTAGGAATGATTTTTCATTGGCGCATCATCTTTGACAAGTTATCATGACTTTATTACTTTATTACTGCGGTTTACGCTCCCTTTGGACGGTGCTTGCACACATGTGTCTGGACACACGCAGTTCACATGAAGACCAGACTCCTTTGAGAGTTTACAGAAGATTCGCTGCTACAAGAAAACTCCCACTGACCACAAGTGAGCTATGTCATCTAGAGGTTTAACACAGTCCTGTTGTCCAGTCTTAAAAAAAAAAAAATTTCTGTGCCCTTCAGAATGTTCTTTAAATTTTTTTTCATGTCTCTGAAAAGAGAGAGGGTGCGCACGCCTGAGGGAGGAGCAGAGAGAGAGAATCCCAAACAGGCTCCGTGCTGTCAGTGCTGAGCCTGATGCAGGGCTCAAACTCACGAACCTGAGATCATGACCTGAGCCAAAATCAAGAGTCAGACGCTTAACTGACTGAGCCACCCAGGTGCCCCTCCTTCAGATTGTTCTCGTTCGGATTATTACGTGTATTAAAAACCCATGGAAGATATTTTGAAAAACCACTGTCAATTGAATGGTGATGCATGCCTCCTTAACACTTAGAATTATTATTTTAGTTATTGAAAGAAGTCTTCTAAACTTATTTGGATATCCACTTTTATCACTTATGTCTTGTACATACAAAAAAAAAAAAAGAAAATGTGTAAAATACATTGGTTAAGATAGTCCACTTTCAGAATCCAATTGTTCACTTAACCACTTTCCCTCAGAGTTGTCCGTCTTTGCTCTTCCCCACAACATCACCCTCTGTGCCCTTGGGAGATGCTGTGCATCACCTTTCAAGCCACTGGCCCTTCATCTACAGGTTTTGATGCTGGAGCTTTCCTGTTCTTACCAGAAGGCACGAATATCTGAACTGCCAGAGCCCACATCTTCATTAGTGGTCCTTAACTGATTTGTTGGCTGAGGGGGCTACAGCTCAGTGAAACAGTCATGCCACGAGCCGCCTGGGTGGCTGAGATCGTGAGACAGCTGACTTTAAAGACGCCAAAATATGAACAACCGTGCTTCATGGAATCAATGAAATTCAGCAGATCTACTGCATTCTTTTTAATGACTGCATATAATTTGAGTGACCCCACATGAAATCATGAAAGAGAATGTCTTCGAGATAAAGCTTACTCTACAACCAAGCCTAAATAGTAGCCCCAACTGTTTTTAAACATGATATAAAAAGTGGTGAAAGCAGTGATTCAGTATTGAAGAGCGTAAAAGAATTTGCTGTGGAGAGTGTCTCCAAATCCAGTCATACTCCTCAAACACATGCACAGGCATGACTCTCCAACTGCCATGTCTTTACCCCAGACACAGGAACATGATCACCCAACTCAGGAAGCAGCAAGCAGCTGAAATTCATCAGCAGGTCAGATGGATGCAAGTTTAAACCCAGTCCGGGCCGAGAGGAGTAATTAAACAGTCTGGCTTTAAAAAGACAGACATTTAAATGTATATCAATTACTTCCGAGTCTGTAATCTACTGCAGATCCAAGGGGGGAAAAAGGGGGCCCAGACCGGGCAGGGAAGGGATGTGAACGGTTGAATCAAAGAGTCCACCTCCAGAAACGTTCACTTATAAGAAAATGTTTCTTGCTGCCCTTCAAGAGGATCTCCCGCCCCCAGCCCCCTGCCAAGAACAAAAGCCTGGCCTGACTCATATGTGACTCATGCTCCGTGCATAGCCTCCATTTGAGTCAGACACACAACCATCCTCTTCCAGCTGTCAAACATTTAATCCTACTCACCTTTTCTCCAACACACAAGCGCTAATCAGCTCATCCATTCTCTCTCCTTTTCCCTTTTTAATTCCTGCTGAATGCCCACACATGACAACTCAAAGGAGCTCAAAAGAGAACAATTCGAAGTCAACTGAATTCCTTCCACCAAAAAATATCTAGGTATATTTCCTGCCATTTTTTCTATGCATAATATATCTTCACATTTTTGTTTACAAAATTGAAATCATAGTATATGTACTGTTTTATAGCCTGATTTTTCTTCACAGTATATCGGGAACATTTGCCCATGTTCATAACTGTTTTTCTATCATTATATTTTTACTAGCTGCATAATGGCCATCATATATTTTACTGTAGTATACTTAATCTCTTCTTGTTAGATACTGGAATTGTTTCCAGTTTTTTGTTTTGTTCTTGTTTTGCCTTCTTTTTTCATCTTTTTTTTCTTCCATTCATGGACTTATTCTATCCTTCTTAAAGTGCCCTGGCTTCTCAAAACAGACTCTCACAGAGTAAAATACCAGCTCTGTGACCTTGTGTAATTTAATCTCTGAGCCTTAGTTTTCTCATGTACAAAATGAGGGTCATAATGCTTACTTTATGGGTATCTGAGGAGTAGAGGGAATATATATGAAGTGCCTTAGCACATAGTAGATGATCCAAAAATGTTAACTCTTTTTATTTCAGAGTGTAAATTGCTTAGAAATCATTTGGCTTTGATTAAAATGTAAGTAGACCACATTTGGCACCTAAGAGAGATGACTGTTTCATTCCATCATTATTCTAGTATCAGAAGAAGCCTCATTCTGGTCTTCGGTTCATGGTAGAAAATATTTCTGGTGAAATGCATTTTTCCATCATGAAGATCCTATAACTCCAAATTGAATTACATCTAAGTGGTCATTAGTGAAGAAACTGGAGGACACTGATGTGAAATTAGAACCAACGGCTGTCTGGGGAACGCAAGTATTTATAGCTCTCGAGAGACTCGGGTTAGGATCCAGGGGCTGTGACGCTTCACCAAAGAGAAGCTGGGGACGGCTAGTTCTCCTTTCTATCAGTTAATAAGACTCTGTGGCCATGTGGTGTTGGATGCTTACCAGCCATCATGTGGACATGTACAGATGGAAGGTCCAGATCTAGCCTTAGAAAAGGGAGCAGAAAAAGAGATTATGTACAGGATTAGGAGAAAGAAAAAAACCCAGAGCGGTCCATTTACACTCCAGTCACCTTTGGAGCTGCCAAATGCCTGAGTCCTAGAAGATATGGGGTCAGGATGGGACATAAAGAGACATGATGTCCTCTCTTCTCCCCAGTCCTCTGTTTGGCACATAGTTTGAAACTACCACTTACTTCTCGGGACACATGCCTGCTGGAAGGTAGGCTTTCCCATCTCTCCTGCATTTATTTCCCCCACCCCTGCTTCACCCAGACGTCCTTTCTTCTGTAGTTCCTGCTCGGTCACCCTTCTTGGTTAACACCTTATGTAGTAATGAATGTCCAGGTAGTAAAAGTATTCTTTTCTCATATCTAATATAGGGAGTGTCTACTGAGTGTTTTTTGAGTTCTTTTCCGATGCTCTATATATGCCACATTTCTGTTTATACATTATGATTTAATGATCCAAGCACTTGGTACCTGTTAAAAGACCAGGTTTTTGTTCATGGCTCAGCTACTAACTATGCATCCACTTAATATAGGGGCCCTTAACTATAAAATGCCTTCAGGGGTCAGCAGGAAACAAATGATTGAAGTAGCCTAGATAAAAGGCAATAGGGAGTAGTGGGGACTATAGAAAACTAGAAACTGTATGTCCTGGCGAAAGCACTAGCCTATTGGTGCCATGGGGTTCGCGGAGATGTTATCACCTGAAATAGATGAGTGAATGAGTGAACAGTTCAATCTCCCTTTTCTAATATAAAAGTCATTTACAGTACTTTTGTGTGAGTGTGATGGTATATGTTGGACCAGCACCATTCACACCTGTTGTGTAAATATCAATCTTTTTTAAAAGTCCAATAAATTATCATCCCATGCATTACACACCACTTAGCAAAAGAAATGAACACAATCCTACTAAGGTAAAAGAAAAAATAGCATTTTAGAATAGTGTTTTCACAATAACAAATATTAGGCAGCAGAAGAGGAAGGGGTCAGGGTTTGGGGATGGGAAAAGTCTTTTATTAAGGACTAGCAGCACCTCATTTTAACCCATCTCAGCACATTCTGTAGAGACACCGTCACACCTTGAGGACATCTGGAGCTTACTGAAACCTCAATTGTGCCCACATCCTTTCTTTATGACAAATCCTTAGAAAAAATGAAATGTGTTTACAGCTACCTTTGGGTAATTACAACCCACATTATCTATTCCTTCCCTTTTAAAAGTTTCATGAAATAGAAAAAGATATATTATAAAAATATGAGTGATTATTCATTATGTATAAAGCCTTTGAATAATGCATCAAAGATCCATTAAAATAAATGGAAATAACATAATTTTAATGGCCCAGTCACAAACTAATTGGAGATATTGACAACAAATGATAGGGCAGGGCCAGTGGCTCTCACGGCATCTCTGGTTGTGGATAGAAGATGAGCAAGGTGTGTTTGAAATCCACAAGCATATGGGAAGTTCCTCCTCTCTCTGCTTCGTGAGGAAAACCAAACAATTGCCTTAGAATTATATGCAACTGCAGGAGGTAGAAGTCCTTTAAATCCTTTAAATTGCCAGACATACAGACAAGATCTAATAAATTCAAACCTGAGGTTAAGTGTAGTATGGGGAAAAGGGCCCTGGATTCAAAAACCAGAGGTTTGGCCTGTTGTCTCTTGCTTTGTGACCTTGTACCAGTTATCTGTTGCCACAATGATTATATATAATTAAAAAAAAAAAAAACACCACATCAGTGACATGCAATGATAAACATTGATTTCCGCTTAGGAGCCTGTAAGTTGGCTGAGCAGTTCTGCTGATCAGAGCTGGGCTCAGATGTACCTGCAGTCATCAGATGTACCTGGTGAGGTACTTTTGACTGCCCTTGGCTACACTGTCTCTTGCATTGTATATGGGGCTTAGGTGGGGACAACTGCTGATTGAACTCTGTGCTAGGAAGTCACTCATTAGCCAGCAGGCCAGCCTGGACTTGTTCTGAGGGCAGTGGCAGGGTGCCCTGAAGGGGAGACTTGGAACTGGAACACTGGCACTTCCTATGCATCCTGCTGGCAAGACACAACAGGAGGCCAGCCCAGGGGTGGGGAAATAGACCTCATCTCTTGACAGGAGAAGCTGCAAAGTCACATTACAGAGGCGGCAGGTGCAGAGAGGGGAAGAATTGGGACCATTTTAATAAATCAGGTGGTCAAGGTGTGGGGAACTTACTTGATTTCTCTGAGTAACTGTTACCTTGCCTGTTACCCACAGGTGGTTGCACAGCCCAAAAAGAGAGTATAAGCAAACATCATTTTAAACTCCAATTCATTGCAACAGTTCAAGTGAAGTTAACTAAGGGATGATGTAGGGGGTAAAAACCAAAGAATCTTAAACACTTCTGTGTAGATACTGCTGATCTAAGCTGGTACTGGGAGATTGCTATTTCAGAAACACTGGGGCACCCAAGTGGCTCAATCATTTAAGCATCTGACTTCAGCTCAGGTCATGATCGCATGGTTTGTGGGTTCAAGCCCCATGTCCGGCTCTGCACCGACAGTGCTGAGCCTGGTTGGGATTCTCTCTCTCTCCCTCTCTCTCTGCCCCTCCCTGACTTGCACTTTCTGTCTGTCTCAAAATAAAGAAAGAAACTTTAAGATCAGAAACAGCAAGTAATTCTGGGATTCACAACTAGCCTCAGAACAGCCCAGACCCAGTCACCTCAAACCAGGGCCCAGGACCAAGGCCAGATTCACAGTGGCTACCACACAACTTCAAGTCACGGCAGACTTTAGGATCATCAATCACATCGTTTCTCTCAGGGAATAAACTGGTCTTGTCCTTGTATTTTGAAAAAAAGTATTCTCTTTATACCAGATTATATTATCACTTGGCTACGTGCTCTTAGTAGTTAAAAACTTTTCACCTCTGCCATCCTGTCTTTGTTGTGCATATTTTAATAATATCCCCAGCAATGGTAGTTGGAAGTCAGCACAAATGTTTTACAAGAAATAGTCTTCCTCACTCTAAAAGCCAAGGAGACGTTGGTGCTGAACATCCTGTCGCCTGTATGCCTTCCTGATGCTGGCCAGTAGGCACTGTCGCTAAGAAAGCCACTTCCACTCACACGGAGATGCCCAGAAGACACATTTCGTCTTTGTGTCTTCATATTCTGAGCATTCTCCATCCAGAACACCCTCTTTCCAGATCCCAGGGCTCCCTGTCAGTAACTGGGCTGCAGTGTGGGTTTTTCCCTGGCTCATGGTGCATAAGGAGAAGCGTTTTCCAGGAAAACCAGGACACAGACCTTTCAGATCTCCTATCGACAGGCAAGGCAGATGTCAAGCAGCCTTTTGCATGCAACGCTCCAGTAAATGCCACTCGAAACATCAAGCAACCTTGAACTGGATACCTTAAATTATATCGCTAATTAAATGATGATGATCTTGTTTTGTTTTCACCTCTGACTGTGCCTGAGAGATGCAAGCAAGCAAATTCGCTCCCTGGCAGCTTGGATTTTGCAAGACTGGGTAGCCTGGTTGTAAGTGAGGCCAGATGCACTGCAGGGTAAGGGACGGAGGCCAGGGACTCCGGCTTGCAGGGATGAGCCTAGAGCAGCCAAGCTTCCCCCGGGGGTGGGGGGATGGGTGGGGCGGGTGGGGAAGGGGCCCAGAACAGGGGTTATCATTTCTTGACGCTGTGACACAGAGGCCTTCGAGAGCGCCAGGGGCCCCACTCACCCCCCAGCCAGGCTGCTGCTTGAGATCAGTGATGGAGTTTCCCCGAAGCCGCCTTCATCTTAAAGCCTGCTTAAAGGCTAAAGGCAAACAAATCCTTCTTGAAACCTGAGTCCATTTTAAGATGTCTTTACTAAAATCCCCTCTGAACCATTAGCTGATATGTCATATAATTTCCTTTCCCTGAGAGTAACATTCTTGGTGATTACCGCTATAAGGAATTATAAGTCTCACCCCATAAGAAGCTCTGTTCAGTTTCCCACGGTGATAATGTGGTACTAAGGCGATTTTCTGAATTTCTACCTGAGGTGTTTTTTCATTTCATTCTGACTTAGTAGTCAGAATCTTTCCCCCCCCCCCCCCCTTTTTTTTTCCTTTGACTTTCCTGAGTTAGATATGCTGTATGGTTTGGTTGATTTAGGTTTGAGTTGATCCTAAGCACAAAGGTCATTTGGGGGCAGGACAACAGAATTTACAGTCAGACCTTTTTCAGAATGAAAATGTATATCCCTGGATATTTTAAACCTTATTTGGTAATGGTATCGTGGGTTATATTATATTTTTATAATTTGGGTATCCAGTGACAGACACTTCTTTTCAAGACTTTAGCTATCCAGTAAATAGAAAATGCAACATAATCCTAGATTCAAAGTAGGTTTAATTTAAAATGTCTTTTTTATTTTAAAATATGCTTTTAATGTGTTTTTTTCATTTGCAGTTTTACTTCCCACTATTTTCCAATGCATATATCTTGAGGTTTATGTTAGAAATGGGTTGATCGAAGGGGTGGTTGACAAACTACAGATAATTAATTTTAAAACTTAATTTATGTGGGATCGAAGGGTAATGTGAACATACTAGATTTCTCCAGGGACAAAAAAATTCCAAAGGAAGAAAATTAAAAGGAGATAAATTCCAGCTCAGTAAAAGTCCAAGCTGCCTAACAGTTAAAGACAACTTGAGGACACTCTTTCAGAGGTATTCAAGGTCAGGCAAGGTATTCGAGTAAGTGACTTTAGAGGTCCCTTTACCAAGTTGCATCACCTTTAAAATTCTGTATTCCTTTGTCCAGGCTTTCAGAAAGTAGAAAAAGGAGGATAATGAATATGTACAGAGGACCTGCCCTGTGCCTCACTCTGAGCTGTTTTCATTTTTCTTACAAATCACTGAATTATTCACCCCATTTTACTGATGAGGAAACTGAGTTTCACAGAAGTTAAGTAAGGGGCCCGGGAAAGAAGTGAGGATTCAGAACCTAAGTCTGACCGACACCAAGCTCCCTGCACTGATCATAGCAGAACCTGTGCCTTCTGCCTCCAGCAAGGGCCTGGCTCTTTAAGGCAGGCGGGGAACAGAGCCAGCCTGCTGAGGGGAAGGCTGCCTTTCCTTCCTGGACCTGCAGTAATTACAGAAGGTACCAATAGGTGGCAGTGCATACATATAACAATGACGGTGCCTGTGTTAAATCAGTAGATTTTCTTTCTGGATTCTGTGTCATTTTCAAAGAATCACTTGATATGAGTCATCTGAGCAATTTATACAAAGCATCCCTACCCAATGGAATAGAAAAAGATACTAATGTCAACTACCAGATCAGTTACTCTTTACATTTCTCCCTGTGATAGTAATAATGCCAGAGCAATTCAGTGCTGGCTTCCTAAACCTGGCTTAGACGGTCTCCCTATGATCTCTTGCTGCCTAGGAGGCTCCTTCGCCTTTTCTAAGCTTACGCACAGACTGGGACTAACAGGAAATGCTTGAAAAATTACTTCTTCAGGGGCACCTGAGTGGCTCAGTCAGTTAAGCATCCGACTTGGGTCAGGTCATGATCTCACAGTTCGTGGGTTCCAGCCCCACGTCAGGCTCTGTGCTGACAGCTCAGAGCCTGGAGCCTGCTTCGGATTCTGTGTCTCCCTCTCTCTCTGCCCCTCCCCTGTTCACACTCTGTCTCTCTCAAAAATAAATAAAACATTTGGAAAAAAGAAAAATTGCTTCTTTAAAGACTCTTTATAGGAGAACAGTATTGAAACGTGTCCAGTTTCAAAAGAAAGTTAGGACACTGAGTTGAATCCACTGTCTGCCCTTGTGTAGCAGACACACAGCCAGTGACCCTCTGTGGCCACATCTCCAGCAACATCACTCATGGAGCTGCAGGATTCACCACAAACATAATGAGCTCCCGAAAAGTCTCCACTTCTGAGGCTCTGTGTACGCGAGGCAGTCTGCTGTGTTACAAGGCTGTGCCCTTCTGACTGGGTTTGGGGCTTCCTTAAGTTTCTCTGGCACGAACCTGTGGTATATGTTTTTTTAATGACATAAATGGGCTCCCTTGGCTGGCTTTTGGCAATTTGCTTTAAGCGTAGTTTTCCTTCAGGCAATCCTAGTCTGTGTATCTGGGGGAAAAAAGGAGTCTTTCTTCAGGGAGCTGTGGCCCTGGCAAGCCGGCTCTGGTGAGCTTCGTTGAATTGTCCCCATCGGACAGGACACTAGATGACACCAGGCAGCTTTACTCTCCTGAGGACCCCATTCATCTTTATCCGCAGGAATGTAAACTCGGTGACTTGACACATTGCATTTTGCACAGCTGTGTTTGGTATGGTGCTAGGTGCTACTATATGTGGATTTAAATTGTCTTTCACTTCACATGAAGTTGGTATGAAAAAAATAATATAATATTAGCAAAAGTTATCACTTTATCATTTATCAAGTTCTCAACTCAGTAAGTCATCATTATTCTCCTTCAGTAAAAGTTACCATTTGTAAGTTGGGAGTAATATTGGTCACTCACTTCTCCGTGCGAAGAACACAATGAAACTGCTTTCTGTCAATGAAACCGGACGGCTCTGATGAGGGCCACCTGATAACAAACAGCTGAGTAGAATGAGTGTCCTGTTTGCTTCTGCCCAGCCTGCAGAGTGGGATGAACCTGCAGATATGCTTTGTCAACGACAGCGGCAGTGATAAGGACAGCGACGCTGATGACAGTAAGACTGAAACCAGCTTGGACACCCCCTTGTCTCCCATGGTGAGTCCAATACCACCAGAGCTGTGCGTGTGTGCTTTCCTGGACATTTAGCTTCTTTTTTTGTTGTTAGTCAGGAAAAAAACATGGCAGAGGTTCAAAAAGAAATGTCTCTTGCCATTTCTCGACATAGCGTGCTCCTAAAATTTGACAGTGATTGAAAAATCACAAGGGTGATACAATAAGGAGACATAAGCGCTTGTTAAAGTTAGCAACCACTTTCATATTAAACCATGAGAGAAATCACATGTGCCCTAATAATTTGTGCTAGATACTAATGCTTCCCCATCGGGCTTAGAAGTATTAAGCACAGACCAGCGGTAGGACACGTTTTAAAAGGCAGGGTGGGGATCCAGGTGAGGATGAGAAGGCCAGCACCCAGAGACGTTGCTCTGAGAAACCAGCAAGATAATGTGTGTGAAGCATTCCTTACTCATTCCTTGCACACATATTCCAAAAGGTGGCTTAGTGATCCCGGGACTGTATTGCTGGAATTCCTTCCTCTCTGTGAAGTCTCTATCACTTTTCTTACCAAAGATCAACCAACAGGAAACCGTGTTGGTCCATGAGCACAGTGCAACGTCAACTTCAATGGATACCTGACATCCCATCCAGAGAACACTCTAGAGAATAACACACTCACTGCCTTAGCTCTGGGTTACTTTTCTGTGTCTGATCACTTCAGGAAAGTTTTGAGACCACGAGCCAAAGAAACGTCTCAAGTTTGTCATAAATAGATTCTCCCTGTTGTCATGTTACTCTGCTAAAATCAGAGCCTGTTCGTGGCACTGAAGAAGTAAACCATCTTTTTTTTTTAATTTTTTTTTTAACGTTTATTTATTTTTGAGACAGAGAGAGACAGAGCATGAACGGGGGAGGGGCAGAGAGAGAGGGAGACACAGAATCGGAAACAGGCTCCAGGCTCTGAGCCATCAGCCCAGAGCCCGACGCGGGGCTCGAACTCACGGACCACGAGATCGTGACCTGAGCCGAAGTCGGACGCTTAACCGACTGAGCCACCCAGGCGCCCCAAAAATAAACCATCTTTAACGTTACTTGAGATTGGTACAGACCAAATCAAGTGGCGAGTCGCATCGGTGACGGGGACCCTCAGTCACTCGAGCGGGATCAGGGAACACTGTAGCCATCTCCAAAGATGGTACCTGAAAGCTCAGAAAGCTCAGGGCTGCTCTTTTTCCCTTCACAGAGCAAACAGAGTTCTTCCTATTCCGATAGAGACACGACTGAAGAGGAATCCGAATCCCTGGATGACATGGATTTCCTCACAAGGCAAAAGAAATTGCAAGCTGAAGCCAAAATGGCCCTAGCCATGGCCAAACCAATGGCCAAAATGCAAGTAGAAGTGGAAAAACAGAACAGGAAAAAGTCTCCCGTCGCTGATCTCGTAAGTAGCGAACACTGAAACGCCAGCAAGTGTTTGGTGGCTGCAAACGGTTGACGCTGTTCCAGTTCTTTCCCAGAGTTATGCAAACTTGGGTTTCTACAAGGCAGTTTGTAAAAAGTACTGTCATTGAGAAATATTTGAGTTCGTTTCTTTTTCCTTCCTACTGTATCGCTGAAAGATGCATAGCAACAGATTACACAAAAGTAAACTTTGTTCTTGGTTCATATCTACTGTATTTCTTAGGAGCAATATTAGCTGTCATGGGCATATGTTAATGCCATTAAGGCCATCCATTTAGAACCTATTGGTTCTGATGTGGCAGAACTCGCTGTTGTTTGGCTCTCATTCCCACCTTTCAGCGAAGACAGGATTGCATAGTGGATAAGAGCCCTGAGCTTGGGAGTCCAGCCCTGCCATTGACCTGCTGTGGGGCTCTGGGCAAGTTACATAAGCCTCAGTTTTGTCATCTGTAAAATGGGGATAACAACGCCTGTGTCAGAGCATGACTGGGAAGTTCCGTGAACAAAGCGTTCAAAGACACAGCACAGTGCTCCTAACACGGTACCAGTTGATGAATAACTGATATTATTAATTTTATCCATGTCATTCCTATTCCTTGAGCTCCCTAGTCATTCATTTGTGGATATGACAATCGATTCAGGGTTGTCACAGCCTGTGTTCTAGACCAATCAGAAAGCTTTTGATTAGAGTAGTGTAGCATTTTGGTGCCATAGTGTCGTAGACAGTGTGGTGCGGGTGTGGGGGGCCCTCGCACGGGAAAAGTCAGCCTGGGAAGGCTCTGGAGCCCAGAACCTAAACTGAAGTGGGCGGGTGAGAGTGTGGTTTGCATTCAGTGTACCTGCTGCTCTGTTCACACCTCCGTTTCTTCCCTTTGTACCTTCAGCTGCCACACATGCCTCATATAAGTGAATGCCTGATGAAAAGGAGTTTAAAGCCCACTGACCTACGGGACATGACTCTTGGGCAGCTACAAGTGATAGTCAATGATCTCCATTCCCAGATTGAAAGTAAGAGTACGGTGTGCTTGGAAATGGGGGGTCAGATGTGAAATCTCGTGGGATACTACGACCTCTTTGATTCACTTCCTTTGTTTGTTTCATTGGGTTCCTCCTGTGTGCTGCAAGAGAAGGAAGAGAATCACAAGGCTCTGTTTTTGTTTTTTTACTGTAAAGGGGTCAGAAACTTGAAGAACTTTTCAAGGTTCATAGAGGTGATAGGGCCTTTCTATTCATCTCAGATCCCCAGCGCCTGGCACAATGCCTGGTGTGTATGTGGCTCACAGCATCTGTTCCTGGAATATAATTTCGTAGTTATACATCATTGATTAGGCACTTATTCCCTCAACATAATTTGTACATACGTTCATGTTAGGTCTTCAAATCAAATTCAACTTATTTTGTGGGACTCGAGGTGGGGGAAATATGTACGACCGGTATGTGAAAATTACAGGACGGCAAATTACGGGCCTTCTTTCCTCCAGAATAAAGAAGGGCCTGTGACAGAAGTGTGCCAAGTAGGTGGTAAATGAGAGGTGCTCACTTGAGGTGGCTGCTTGTGCAGAGCACAAATGAGCCCGATGAGAGAAAGAACACAAAACATGCTTGTGTGGGCGGTGTGGTTAGTCCAACTGAACCGTGTGCCCTCCAGCCTCTGGAATGTGTGATTCTAGAAAATCCTGTGGACTTACAGATTAAAAACCACCTAAGAGACATGCCAACCAAATGCATTCAAACAAACGAACTGTAAAACATTTAAGACCAACGGAGGAATTTGTACACGGATGGAATGTTTTATTAAAGATGCACTTGTTTGTTACATATGCTGAAGGTATTGTGGTTATGCTAACTAAAAAAGAAAAAAAGAACTCTGTTTAGAGATACACACTGAAACATTTACAGATGAAATAATAATATGCTGTCTGAAATTTGCTTTCAACTAATCTGGTAGGAGAAGGGGAGGTCGAAGAGTCAAGATTGGCCATGAGTTGGTGATTTGGGGAGCTGGTTGGATGCATGGGACATGAAGATTCATTAAATCAGTCTCTTTGTATCAATTCGAAAATTTCCATGGTAAAAAGTTAAAACCATCCTATGGGGAAAAAAATTTCCATGCACTACGTGGGCCCTCTACTGAGAGCTAGTATAAAAAGCTATCCTAGTGGAATTTTTTTTTAAATATAAAAAAAAAAAAGCTTCCCTAACAACATACTGAAAAAGATATGGACGTATTCAGAGTTAAGCTAATATGTTCAGTGTTGTTTTAAAATCAAGAGAAAGGGTTTAACATTCTAATTAGGAAAGCATAGATTCACAGGTTTTTTTTAAAAATTCTACTACATTGTAATTTCAGTTGAGACTAAATTACTAGGACTATTATTCTTTCAAGGATGTGAAAGGCCTTCTGATATTTTACCACTGAAATATCTTCCTTAGACTTCTAAATACTAAAATTGTCATCTAGCTGTTTTCAGTAGTAGATGAATTTAGACCTCTTTATATAATTTTTTTTCTCCCTTTTTTTAAACTGGAAACTAGTCTGAACTAAAGGCAGATCAATGCATCGTTTGAAGTCAGGATCTCTAAAAGCATTTCCAAGGAGGACCTGGCTGAATACTGAATACCTCCTTCCTTCCTTTTGTTTCTGGGCCCAGAGCTTTGCTGCTAAATGAATGTTATCTCCCATGCGTCTGGACCTAAAAGCTTCGATCTAAGGGGGAAAACAATAAGACAGCCCCTTCTGCTTGTTCATATTTTTCAGAAGCAGAAGCCAGCTTAACCTGGTGCACGGATTTCAGGAGGATTAGAAATGTATCTGTTCATCTGTGTTTTATTCCCAGTATAAATCCTAAGGAATATTTTCCTTGGTCCTCATCCAGAGATTGCAAGTTATTTCTTCGGGTCTTAACAAATCTAGCTTTCCAGTATCTGTAGCTGTGACTTAGATATGACTTAGAACAGCCTGCACAGAGGGGTGTTCCTTCTGCGGGCCGTAGGAAGCCTTGGAGCATGCGTGGGTCACCTCCTCTAGCTGCGCGTCTGATGTAGCACTTTGGGTACAGTGGGTCCCTCCAACTCTCGGGTGGTGGGAGTGTCCTCAGGATGGAAGGTGGAAAACTTAACATGCCCCAGACATTTGTGTGCACGTTTCTTCCAAGGAAAATCCTGCTTTTTCCAGCAAGCTATTTTCCTAGCAGCTAACGATTTCTTTTCCCACTTTAACGTGAACGTAAATGGAAATACTTCATACTTCACTGCTTTTCTTCCAACACTTCTATAGTTATGCGAGCTGGTGATGTCTGCAGACTGATGACTTCTCCTGGGCTTATGAAAAGCTAACATAAGAATTCTAAATTTTAGCAAAAGTAACTTGTATAATGGTCTGTAGAGCTGCACATACAGACTTTGATGCAGTTTTATCTGTTTTTAAATGCTCTTTCCTTTGCTCCAGGCTTGAATGAGGAGTTGGTCCAGCTGCTGCTCATCCGAGATGAGCTGCACACAGAGCAAGATGCCATGCTGGTGGACATCGAAGACTTGACCAGGTCAGTGACGCCTCCCCCTTCCCAAAGAAGGAAAGGAGCCCAGGATGGCCTAACGTTGAAGAATTGGGGCGAGAGCGAGCCCCAGAGAACTTCTTCCCCTTACTTCCATGAGTAACTCACCTAATCTCTGCCGATGTCAGCTGCTTAGCTGAGGGGAAGTGGCCAAAACTCCTTCCCAAATGCATTGCCTTTTCACCCTCCCTTTGTGATGGGTTGTCAATGCAGTAGAACTTCCTACACCGCCTCCCCCAAATCAGGTCGGCATTTCTGGCCCAGGAGGACTTTTTCCTGAAGGACTGTCCCCTTGGGGAGTTAGCCCTGAGCTGTTCCCTGCTGGCAGGTGATAGGTGCCACAGAGCGGCATTTGCTGTTATGTGACCCAGCTCTTGATCACATCTGCCATGTCCAGAAGGCAAGAACACTGGCACCTTTCCACAGCACCAGGGCCACCAGATTGCTCTCTCCATGGGGAAACCCCAGCACTTGAGTTTCTAGCTGGGCCTGGCTCCAAGCACCTCTCTATAAAGAGGTAAAGAATGTTTCCTCTCCTGGGGGATACGGAAATTAGGCTAATGCCAGTCCAGATCTTGCATTTCTTAGTAGTTTTCTTTGTAGAAAAGCCTATCACCACAAGTATATAAAGTACATGAAATACTGTATTTCCTACGATCTCATGTTTGCCTTGGTGCCTTTCCTGAGACAGTACGTATGAAGTCTTTAAACCAAGAGGTAATAATTACTCTTAATCCCAGAAATGGTATTCAGAGAGTAATAGACTCCCCAGGGAGAAGAAGAACACTGCTTGTCTCAATAACATAAGGAATTAACCACATGATCCAGAACCATCCAAGAGAAGCTTGAAAACATATGTAGTGAAAATGTGCTTAGCACCTACCACAGGACCTCTTCTCAATGTGTAGCATGGAGTAAAATATTTTTCTATATTTGGTGTTTTAAAATAGTTTTGGAAAATATAAACCAAAAAATTTTTTTAAAAAGCAAAAAAAAAATAGTTTTGGTAGCAAAATAAATGCTAAAGAACTATGTTTAGGCTTTTCTTTCTTTCCTTCTTTCTTTCTTTCTTTCTTTCTTTCTTTTTTAAAGACCTATGGGCAGTACTCTGTTGTATGCTTTGGATATTCTATTGCCTCGCCCCCCCCCCAAAAAAAACAAAAAAGCCGAAGGCCTCATACTCCTCAGCATATTTACTTGTATCTAAACTATCACAACAACACTCACATAATATTATTGCCACCTACAGAGGTATTCAGGCACTGCTCCAACAACTGTAAGACAAATCCCTTTTTGTTAGCCTAAGAAATTTGTAAATAGGTATGAAGATTATGGGAAATCATTCATGAAATATAAGATCAAAACCTAAATCTTCAAAAAAAAATATGTACATTCTTTTGCAAATTCTGTGACTTGCCTGTGATAGCAGAGACCTTTCCTCTACTCCCCAAAGCATGTTGCTTTCCTCATTGCAGGGAAGACACTGAGAGACTCTGCCTTTCTCTCAAATGTTAAGCTTGTACTTAGGTTTACAGTGTGTTTTTTAAATACCTTTCAGATGGTGTGACCATGGGAAACAGGGCAGGCAGAACCAAGGGGTGAAAAGGAGAGGAGTTACTAATTTAAAGGCGTTAGAGGAACCCTTTAAAGTGGAGCAGGTGGGGAGAAGTTCCTATGTCCGTTCCTGGCTACACAATATAACTTTGCTTGTGAGGGGATCTGAGGATACTTAAACGTACCTAAAGGTAGCAATGTCAGAATTTTGCAGCCTGATCCCAGAAGGCCGAGAGCACCGTCTGGGAAGTTCTAATCACCTGTTCCCTTTACCTGTCCAGTAGATAATGAGACGTTCTTCCATTCCTGGTGTCAGTTTAGATCAGTGGTTCTCAATTTCAGCTGCACATTGGAATCACCTGGGGAGCTTTATAAACCATTGGTGCCTGGGTCCCACCTCTAGAGATTCTTATTTAATGATTCTGTGGGGTGGCCTGGGCATTAGGATTTTTCAAAGCTCTCCAGCTTTTCTGAAGCTATTTCCTGTTCTTTCCTTCTCTCTCAGAAAAACACACATGTGCATGCACAGATACACACAGATACATATTTTAAAACTGCTGTAGGAACTATAATTTTTTAAAAAATTTATTTTAGAGAGAGAGTGTGCACAAGGGTAAAGGGGCAGAGAGAGAGAGAGAGAGAGAGAGAGAGAGAGAGAGAGAATCGCAAGCAGACTTCACACTCAGACAGGGCCCAGTGCGGGGCTTGATCCCACAACCCTGGGATCATGACCTGAGCTGAAAGCAAGAGTCAGACACTCAACCGACTGAGCCACCCAGGTGCCCCTAGAAACTATAATTTAATTAGCCACAGTGGAATCTTAGCTCAGTGGGCATCAAAATATTTCTGAGCTGAATTTAAATGAGACCCATAAGCCACTTGATAAAAATGATCAAGCCTGTTTTATACACATAAACAGGGCCATGAGATGGTCTGCTACAGGGCATTGTGTTTTAGGAATAAAGGGCTGATATCTTTTCCCCAAGTTACTTTATTGTTAAATGAATATCACCAATTATTTGCAGGCTGTTGAATATGGCAAGGACACTGTTGTCACTTCCCTATTTCTGAAAGTATTTGTGGTTTGTCCCTATGCCATAGATCGGAGACATTCTGCACAAAACCAGTGAGTTAAACTTGACGTCATTGACTACCCAAGTCTAGGCAGCACACAAAAACTGCCCCTGAACCTTTGATTACAGCTGGAAACTACAGCGTTAGAGACTTTCTCTTGCCAAATTTATAAATTCCTAGAATTGTCCTTCAAGACATTTGTCTTTTGCAGACGTCAAACCCTACCACTCTCTGGGAAAATGTTTAATTAGTAGCCATTCAAGTGATGTAAGCAGCTTGGCCGTTTTTCCCCCTCTGTCTCCACTGGCCAGCTGCTGGGTTGGCTGAATTTGGGGCTTATAGGCAATAATAGGGCTTGATGAATAAGAAGACTCACCCCACCCTACTTTTACCCTCACTGCCATGATCATGCCCTTTGGATTAATTGGAGGGGAGGGCGGCAGGGAGGGAAGTATGCAAACATGGAAAATCTTGGCATCTGCAAAGACCTACATTTGTTAGGAAGACATTAGCTTCTGTAAGAGTGGAACTGGATCATTGGCTTCAGATTTCTGTCAGTAGCCTTTTTAATGCTTATATTTGTGTCTGTGTGCATGTGTTCAAATAAAGTAGTCATGTAGTTACCTTCTACCATGACACCTTTTTTTGACTTTTGGCTTAGAACTATTTTCTCTCTGCTATCTTCTGCTTTGCTATCTGTTGCTTTTTTGTCTCTCTCCACTGGAATATATGTTCCACGAAAACAAAGACCTCATTGTCTACTCACCAAATCCACAGCACCAGGAACAGTGCCTGGCACATAGAAACATATCAAACATTTGTTGGATGAATTTCCCCAGATACTTAACTCTTTTTTTTTTTTTTTTAAACACAGTGCTTTTTCTTCTCAAAAGTAGTGACATCTACCATTCTCAGGGTAATCTAGTAACTTATTAAATAAAAAGATTCTTACTTAGAATATAAAAATTAAAGAGGACAAATCCATTTGAATTAAGCTCTGTTTCTTAATTCTCTTGATTTCATTACGAGTAACTCCGAACCTCAGTTTGTGGGATTGTTTTAGCTACAGATCAGAAAGCAGTTTGGATCTCTCTTCTTAGCACTAAATAATTGTATGATTAATTTTACAGACATGCCGAAAGTCAGCAGAAGCACATGGCAGAGAAAATGCCCGCGAAGTGAAAGAAGCCATCCGACCAGAGGACAAGCTAGAATTTATTTTGCTTCTGTGGTTGTAAAAATGCTGTTATTAAAGGTGGCGCAGAAACAAACAAAATATCAGTGTTAGTCATTGATAATGTCTGAAGCTTAATGTCCAGTGATTGGCCTTTGCTTCTTAATTTATTTTAATTTTTTTACTGTGCCACTAAATATCAGGCATTTTAATAAAATATTGTTACAGAAAATGTACAGTACTGACACCATCACTAGTCATGGTTAATCAAAGAGGGTAGTTTTAACTTTATTTTTATTTGTTTCGAGATTTTAAGTTGGAGCAGTATTTTACCATTGACTACTTTCATTCTTCACTGTAGTTTTAAAGAACTGTAAATGACGGTGCTATACAAGTCAAAAAATACATGCCTGCCTCGTAGTGAAGTCATAGCTGTCCGTAATATGTATATTTTAATCAGTTTTCAACATTTTGTGAATGTTGACTACCTGAAGTTCATTTTTAGATGTGCTATTCACATTCTGTTGGATTCAGAGGGTTCCTTGAAAGTTTTATGTATAAATATGTAAAATAAAAATGAAAACTTTGTTTCATATGATATGTCTTCTTGCTCACTAGCAAGCCCTATATAGTTCTCGCCTCTTCACACCTCCTCCACCAAATTCCCCACCATGAAGATTTGGTCAGTGAGAAGAGAAAAGTACTGCAGGGGAAAGCAATGCAGAGAATTGCCGGGGAGATTGTGAAGGGTGTGTGAGTGTGTGTGTGTGTGAGAGAGAGAGAGAGAGAGAGACTATGTGAGCAAGTGTGTGTGTGAGAGAGAGAGAGAGAGAGAGACTGAGCAAGTGTGTGTGTGTGTGTGTGTGAGAGAGAGAGAGAGAGAGAGAGAGACTATGTGAGCAAGTGTGTGTGTGTGATCCAAAGAAGACAACCTCAGCAGTGTTAGAGCTAGCACCTCGGTCAGTGCTCAGTTACCCATCTGGAACATTAGCACGTTACTATTAGCTCCTGGTGTTGTGAGAGCTTAGTACCACCAAAGTTTGCCACAGGAACAAGTGATGCTTGCATTTAGTCTTTTCCCAACCCCAGGTGTTGCCATTTTTCAGATTTTAACCACTTCTGTTTGGTCCCATGAAGAAAAATGCCAAGTCTAAAGTAGATTACAGATTGTTCACCAATAAGTAGAGCCTCAAAATTGATTTAATCAATTTAGCTAATGGCCATGCAGGTATTTGAGAATCATAAACTATAAGCAGAGATGTGCATTCAACATTCCAGAACCACCCACAGACCACCTGGTTTCATTATTGCGTTAATGATGTAATCAGAAGATAGAAGTTTCCTTGGGTGCCTGGGTGGCTCAGTTAAGTGTCCAGCCCCTGATTTCAGCTCAGGTCATGATCTCATGGTTTGTGAGATGGGGCCTTCTGTTGGGCTGTGCACTATAAGCACACAACCTGCTTGGGATTCTCTCTCTCCCTCTCTCTCTGCCCCTCCCTACTCGTATGCTCTTGCTTGCTGGCTCACTCTCTCTCTCAAAATAAATAAACATGAAAAAAAAATTTAGGTTTTATTTTATTTAGTTTCAGGTGTAGAATTTAGTGATTCATCACTTCCATATATGAAGATAGAAGTTTAGACACCTGTCTACATTTTCCTTTCTTAAAAATACCCAGATAGATACTTTAAGTAATGAAGAGTTGCCAATTTTCAGTCTTCTATTTAGCAAAATAGGTAATCAAAAATTGTAACACCAAATCATTTTTTATGGGCCTCAATCAAGTTTTCATTTGGAATGGAAAAACAAGGCAGCCTGTAAATATATTTTGGCCTTTGTGAGTTGGCTCTTGAGAAGGATCTAGGTTGCTCACCACTGAGTGAAGTGTGGGGCCCGAGAGAGGTCCTCTCTGAGCCTCAAAGTCCTACACCAGCTGCCAGTGATCTCCCAGAGTGACCTCAGCCCTGAGAACAGGCTCAGCTTCTGGACCTTTGCTGCCTCAGCTGGGTGAGAATATTGGTCAGTAAACCAACGAGTCTCAACCATTAACTGCTCAGTGGAATCGCCTGGGGACCTGTAGAAACTGCTAGGCCTAGGTCCCAGCCCCATAGATACTGATTTAATTGGTTGGGGTGTGGCCTGAATGTCCCAATTTTTTAGAGGTCTCTTGGTGATGCTCATATGGAGAAGCACTACCTTAGACGTTCTTTTTTAGCTATGCTTTAACCATTTTTCAACAGCGGTTTTTGTCAGGGTACCTGGGTGGCTCAGTGGGTTGAGTGTCCGACTTCAGCTCAGATCATGATCTCACGGTTTGTGAGTTTGAGCCCTGCATCGGGCTCAGTGCTGACAGCTCAGAGCCTGGAGCCTACTTTGGATTGTGTCTTCCTCTCTCTGGCTCTCTGTCTCTCTCAAAAATAAATAAACATTAAAAAATTAATATCTAGGTTCTTGTCTAATTAAAACATATTTCTATTAATTTGAAACTTCTGGAGAGATCCAACCTAGGAAGAGTGCTATAAAAAATGCCTGTCCCCAAGCAACAGTGGTAGAATGCCCCAGACCTTCCGTGTCAGCCATGGCCCGAAGTCTCGACCCTAAAGCTCAGCCCAGCAAAAGAAACTATCCTGGTTTTTTAAATCTTTGCCAGAATTGCCAGTTGCATCAAAAATTTAGAATTGAGTATTTTCTTTGTCTTGAACAATGCCATCTCTGGCTGGAAATGTGGTCTGGAGAAACCAATGGCCTCTAAACTCTTCAGTTGTTTGAAGCCCGTAACCCTAACTGAAGAGCCCCTAACACGAGAAGGAAAGGACTGAGATTACACGCACAAGGGCGTCTGAAAGCACCTCCAGGGTCAAAGCCAGCTAAAAGTAGAGCAGTTCTTCCCACCACCCTGAGACCCTCAAAGAAGATTATACTCCGTGTACTTCTCTGTCCCCATGTAGATGTCACCAAGTGACTCATCTCCAAGGGGATTCTTTCAAGAATGGGTCTTTCCAGTTCTTAGGATTTTCAGCAAGGACTGGGATTATTCCCAACAAGATTCTTACCTGTTTTAGATCACCCTTCCGTTCATAAACTAGGACCCTCACTAGTTAGCCAGGCTTCATTAGAATGCTAGATCACTTGACCTAAGAAATGGGCCACTTGTCTTCCTGATTTTAGGAGAGTGAACTACAGGCAGGAGCACACGGGCTATGGGGCCAGAGGGAGTGGGCAAAAGTGCTTCACAGTGATTTGACCCTGAGCAAGTTACTAAAGTTCTTTTATCCTGTTTTGTCACCTGTAAATAAGATCTCTTGGGATTATTCTAAAGTTCAAATAAAATGATGGCCATGAAAGTACCTGGCACCGGATAGATACTCAATAAATAATTATTGAAAGAATTAAATGATCAGGGTTTGGATGGAGGAAGCATTCTGTATTTTACCAGTTTCCGAGATTTAAAACATCCTTGTGGGTTTTTTTCTTGTTTATTAATCATTAATTTACAAAGCAGATACTTAAGGAAAAAGTTAATAGCTCCAGTCTTTAAGACCTCCTTCCCCCAAATATCAATGTTTAAATCTTGGAATGTATTCTTACACACTTTTCTCTGTGCTTATACAAATACATACATACAGGTTTTGTGTTGCAATTTGTTTATACAAAGATGGGATCACATAAAAGTGCTTTGTACCCTGCTTTATCCATAGATATCCTTCTAGGTCAGAATGTACAGATCTAAGCCATTCTTTTTTTTTCTTTTTTTTTTTTAAGTGAGGTCCATGCTGTGTGGGGCCCAATTTTGGGCTTGAATTAATGACCCTGAGATCGAGACCTGAGATGAGATCAAGAGTCAGACGGCTGACTGAGCTCCCTACATGCCCCCTAAGCCATTCTCTTTAATAGCTGTATAGTAATCCCCAATATGGTGAAAAATACTTTAGCCATTCTCTTAAATGATAGACATTAAGGATCTTTCCAAATTTCTGCCACTAAAAACAGCAATGCAATAAATATGCATGTACTCACATCTATTTGTGCTTTTATTCTGTGATTACCTCATTTTTCTTTGACTGTTACTTGGTATTGTGTTTAGACACTTCAGAGTACAGAAAGCTAATGAAGGTAGGAAAGACCAGGTGAGGCCACTGCAGAGAAGTTCAATTCTATACAACAAAATTGGACAGTTTCTGACAAACACCAACTTATTTTATCTTTAAAGGCCATGGCTGTCACTTCCTTGACATAACTGTTTTTCTCTCTTTCTGTGTGTGTTTGTGTGTGTGTGAGAGAGAGAGAGAGAGAGAGAGAGAGAGACACAGCCTCCAATTCAGCCTTCCTGAATACAGGCTTTCCTCCATTTCCTGTTTGAGGGTAGAGGCAAACCTCAGCCACTGTGGTAACTATAGTGCTCAGCACAGAACCAACTAGAGAGGTGTCCCTTGAAGAGAAAGTCCCTGATCATTGGGACCCACCCTTTTGACCCTTCCATTAACTGGTGGCACTGTACTCTTCTTGATGTCTAATGCCTCTCCTCTTAGCTGAGGGATGAGCCCCTTGGCCTGACTTTTATTCAGGTTTAATCTTACTGTTCTCAAGCTTGATCCCCCATGACTGGTTGACTCTTTCTTAAGTCTTTCATCTCTCCAAATTTTTTATCTGTAGTCCAGCGACTTCCTTTCTACAGAATGGATCATCGCTGCTCTATCTCTGATAAACAGCCCTATGGCAGATATAGCCAGCCAAAATGCATGCCTCCCCATCATGTTCATAGTTACAAAGTTTTTCCTGACAAGCAGGTCAACAGACAAAACTACCTTTCCCACTCACCATCCCTGTGGGTCAAGATGTGACCCATGATTGATTACCGCCAATGGGATGTTAGAGCACGTGAAGTGTCTTCATCCCAGCCAAGGCTTTTAAGAAAGGGTTTGCCTTCTCCGTGTGTTCTCTTTCTCCGTGTACCAGTTGCAATCACAAGGACCTAGAGGATGGAAGAGCCACAATATGGAAGGAGTCTGGGTCCATGTGTTCACTGCATGAGCACAGCTGCCTGCTGCTTAGTAGGATTTGCTTTAGACAGTTACAGGAGTGAGAAATGAATTACGATTACATTTGAGCCACTACACTGCAACCCAGTTACAATGGCTAACATTACCGTAGCTAATGCAAGTCCTAAACAAGAACAGCCACAGTGCTGGAACACAAAGAAAGAGCTGGAACACAAACCCAGGTTCCTGAAGACAAACCCTGTGTTCTTAACCATCATGCCACATGACTGCTAGAGACCCGCCTCTTTCCTCTAGGAGATCTTCTCTAGGTCAGTGACTTACCCTTTTTCAATTCATGGACCTTTTCGGTTTAGGTGAAATCCTATCCTGCATTCTCTCCTTTTCTTTTTGGGGCAGAAACCAGAGAGGTTCAAAATGAGATTTGTCGTGAATAAATAATTAATTCATGCCAGAAAAAAGAATATGGATTTTATTATGGTGCCAGAAACAAATATTTATCAAGTGACTACAGGATACTTCTTTGGTATCCATCTGGAAGAGCCCTGGATTTCTACAATCCTCAAGACCACACTTTGATTATTACCAACCCAGCTGAATTCTGCAGCTTAGAAAACCCAATTACCTTTCGCACTGACATTCATTTAGTTTTTCTAAATAAGATATGACACATTCATTATGAGATAGGTTGATGGGTAATGAGTTTTTCAGAATATTTTAATTGAGGTTTATAGTCAGTAGTTGGTATAAATTAATATTATATTAAATAATTTATGAATTCATGGTCTGGCTATGCAAAATGAAAGTGTCTTCCTGATTTCTGATTGAGAACCCAAAGGTGTTTCATTTAGGAACTTTGGTAGGAAATGAGTCACCAGGACTAATTAATTGGTTGTAAGAAATTCCTTGCCATTGTGTCATTTTCTCCGTACCTTCCTCTGTTTTAGAACAATGTCCTGCTTGTGGTTATGACACGGCCTTTGTTTTACAACTATTGAATCTACTTCCCTGCACCACTATGTAAGTGCACAAGGTAGAAAAGCAATACTTAGGGGAAAAGAGATTTTATTTTCACCCTCCAGACTAGGCATTCAAACTTTCTTGGTGATTATTTACTACTAGAGTCTCTCTTCTTTTATATTCAATCAATACCTTATTTGCTTTTTGGCTTTGCAGAAAATAGTGGCCTGTGTCCTGACTCTGGTGGAGCAAAGATGAAGCTGGAAGTGACTTCTTTAATTTTCTGCCTCATAAAGTTACTTCGCTCCAGATGTCTGTTAGTTCTCATAGAAATCACAGTCTGTAATGACGTGTCATCTCACCTTGTGAGGGGCCTTTTTAGGTCACAGAGCATCCCCACGTATTAGAAATGGCGATTCAAAGACAGCCAGGAGCCCATACTTCACCTTAGGAGCAGTTTAGACAGGAGGGCTTAAAATGAAAACGGTGTTGACTCTTATAGACAGTGAGGAGAAAGGACTTTACTAATTCATCACAAAGCATCTGTTTCCTCTTTCCAGTGATGTGAAGGGCTCTTGTCCCTTCTGCTTAAGGCGGCTGGTTTTAAGAAATGTCATTGTCTCAGATGCAAATCAGATTGAGAATGAAGCACCAGGCAACTCTGTCAGGCTAAGTAATTTTTTAAGGGAAGTAATAAATGCCTCAGGAGGAATAATTAGGCGTGGGATGTTCTGTATGGGGGTAATAAATCTGTGTCCTTGCAGTTCTGGCTAAACCAAGAGTGGGAGTGGAAGAGAGCACGGGGCTTCTCGGAGTTCCCACACCGGTCTCCCACACTGCAAGTGGGGACACCGGTCCCTAAGGAGACAGAGCTTTCACTTTCTGGACCCTTGGCCAAGAGCAGGAGAGGCTAATGTGAGGACTGAGGAGAATGGGGGTGCTGTTCAGGAAGAGACCCCTAGGACCCCAGACGGCCTCTGTAGATGGGGCAGCTCCACTCTGGGCCTTGCCAGGGCCACTCCCTACCATGCAGTTTGGTGCCCGGAGCCCATTTGCCAAGCAGTCACCCGGGGGTGTTGCCTCTGTGAGAGTCAGAGCTGGAGACCCACCCAGCGTGCCTGTCAGGGAGGCGCCGTTGCCTGGGAGGACATTCTTCAGCCACCACAGTGGGACCTCCTGAAGCTTAGCACTGGGCCCACGCCCTCCAGTGCTGAGGCCTGGAAAGCTTTTGCCAAAGGCAGCCTGGGAGGGGCTGAATAACAGGTTTTATGAATTGTGTAGGCAACCCGTCGGCAATTAAAAGCCTCTTTTGAGTTCCCTCCACTTCCCAAGCTGATTTGGGGGCTACCTCCCCATAAACACTTAGGCAAGGATCGTTAAGGAAATATAAATTTAATAAGTTTTGCAGTAAAGGCAAACGCAACAATAAAAAAAATTAAAAGTAAATGTTTTGAATTATGCCCTCTTTGACTACACTTGAAATTTGTTGTCCATTCGCCTCTTATCAGAAAGAGTCCTAGATAAACCACCATGGTTTTGAAATCTAAATTGTATTTCAAGTCTTATTTTCTCTCTCGTTTCTTTTATGGTCAGCCGGACCCCCTGATTTGCATAGCTGGTGTGCCAATATAGTACAAACAATGCTGTCCCCAATACACTAAAATAAAAATTCTAAATGCCCACTTCCTCTTTCCAAAAGTACACACATGTGTATCACTTCCTAAATTATATTCATTGTCAAGAATCTTAGACCATAAGATCATCCAGCAGTTGGTTCTCATCTGAGGCAGTTAACTACTTCTTTAAAACATCACAGTTGCCTTCCTATCTCAGGAGTCTCTCTGTACTTGCTGGCTGGAGCCAGATACCTACACCTATCCTCAGAATCTTACGTTTCAAAGAAAGCTCGGAGTTCACAAACCAATGACTCTCGTTTCAGGTGTGTGCATGGATTTTCCTACACTACCAATTAATTAGGCAAGCAGCATTGCTTTCACATCACGCCAGAAAATGAAAGCCAAATCTTAGGGCTACTTCAGATTTCCGAGACAAGCAGTTGTGGTCATTCCCAACTCAAAGTTACCCAGGCTTCTTGGCTCAAGATGAAAGCATTTTCACTGGGAATTCCTTTGGCTTCAGTTTCCAGGCCGGTCATGCAAACCTCCAAAAACATGGATCGGTCTCACCACACTGCAAGTGGGGGTGCTGAGTCTTTAGGAAGATGGTGGCTTTACCTTCCAAGTCCTGAAGCCAAGGGAGCAGGAGGCGGGTGAACGTGATGACTTGTCCAAATAAGATCGGACAATGGAAGAGAAATTTGAAAAACAAATATCAGAGGCAGCTGGGAAGTGGGAAAAAAAAGATACGGAGGTTGAGAAGTGTGGACGGGGAGTTGGACCACTCGTTATGTACATGTCTCCCAGAAGTGACATACGCAAATGCGTGTAGGGGCCAGACTGGTAACACAAGTAACTGAAATACATTGGGTGTAAGACACTAAGGAATGGTGGGGAACACATGCCCTGACTAAAGGGATTCACAGTCCAATAAATGAGAATACTCATCTAAAAGTTCATAAATGGGTTCACCTGGCTTCTGCAAGACTTTTTTAAGATTTCAAAATATCCTGGAATTCTTACAGAGTACAGTACTCCTTAACTAATATTTTAGCTATATGACATTGGCCACCACTGAAACCATTCTAAGAGCCCCACAAAATGTATTCTTATGTTTACTGACAGAATGATATTACTACAATCTTACACAACAACTTCATGAGTGCCTGGAAAGATATTCTTTTCAGCTTTCAGAATGAACAATAATCAAATTTCTCTGATGATCACTGTAAACTTTTTGACTGATAATGGTGCCCTCCTTACATTGGTTTCCAAGAAGCAAAGAACTACATTTGCAGCCTACTTATAAATTGGGGTAATATGACTCTTAGTTTTCTATATTGTTTCTTTAAGTTATGATATCCAAGAAAGGTATCATAAGCAAATAAATATCTGTACATCTATCTATCATCCATCTATCTATCTACCTATTTTTACTTAGGTATTTATCTCTATATATTTATTTAGCCCTCTCTGGCTGTCAGTACCTGCAATCTTCTCCCAGTGGCAGCGTCCATGTAGAAGATAAAGTGAGTAAAAACCAAGTCTTGATGTCATTTATACCCCCAAAAAACCTATTTTGTCTGTCATCTCTTCCATGTTGCCACTGCCATATTGTAATTAAATTATATTTCTGTGGTCAGTGGTAGCTACAGTTTTTTTAAAAAGTTTATTGATTTATTTTTGAGAGAGCACACAAGAGGAGCAGATTGAGAGGGAGAGAGAGAATCACAAGCAGGCTTTGCACTGGCAATGCAGAGTGCAACATGGGACTCGAACTCATGAACCACGAGATCATGACCTGAGTGAAAACCAAGAGTTGGTTGCTTAACTGACTGAGCTACCCAGGTGCCCAAGCTACGGTTTTTATATTCCCAGTACATGTTCCCATTCTTCTTCTAGTTCCTTTGGGGATCTCTTTCCCAACTCTGTGTGGTTCTGCTGAGGCCGTCAGACTTGGCACTTGCCCCTCTTGGTCACAGGAATGACCCGGGCACTTACCCAGAATAGAATTCCCATTCCCCCAACCTCCATTAATAATTGGTTTATTGTTGTGCATGTGACCCCAGAAAGCCCATCAGAAACTTGCCTGGGATTGGTATATGGATATTGGAATTGCTAAACTGAGAAAACAAGAGCCTGGCAGCCATCTCAGAAGCTAAGGAGAGCAGCAGAGCTGAGAGATGGTGAAGGAGGAGAAAGAATTGATGACAACTTATGAGTTCTTGGATTTAGTCTGAAGCCAGATCGTCTCCTGAACATAATATCCCATTTTGCTTATACTTGCCTTCCCACTGAGCCTAACTCAAGCCACTCTCCATCTGATTTTGAGCAGGTGACATTTGAGCTTCTTGTTGATCTAGAGATCCTCCTGGCCTCCAAGGAGACATGACATTCATCTTTCTTGAAATGCCCTCCTCCCTATTTTGAGCTCAAACGCCATCTCCTCTGGAAAGTCTCCCTTTGCTTCCCTAGAAGAAATTTGCTGTTTATTCTCCTTTGCTCCCACAGTATTTCATTTGGGTAATTGTAGAGTTTTATCATTGTTTTTGCCTTTCTGCAGCCAGCGTATAAGCTCCCTGAGAACAGGGAAGGGCATTTATCTGTGTTTCTGCAAATGGCACTTGATAGGAGCTGAATAAATATACAGTGAACGAGTCAATGAATGAATATGCTATCTCACCTTACAGAGAAATCCTACCCCCAGCTTCTCTTTCCACATGCGGTTCCTCACCATCATTTCCACACAGGTTCTCGGGCTTATACAACAACTGAAAACTCCATGTCTTTTCAAGACTGCAGGTATCTTAAAAGTCCTCATTTGAAATTCATTGTTCTCAGAAAGCTTCTGAGGCCAAAGCCAATTGTGAAACACATTAGGCCCACTAGGTGTCACAGGTTAATGAACTTTATGAACTGGGAGAAGAGGCTTGAGGTCCAACTTTCCATTAATTGTTTATAAAATTATAAACATCTTTAAGAGGAAAGGACTTGAATACAATGTATGTCAGATTGATCTACTAAGCTGAAAGGGCCCATATGGTATGGAATGACTCTCCTCAGTTCCCTGAATAGATGTTAAAAGGACAATACTCAGAACCTCAGTCAGTATTCTCTGGGCTAAGATAAATGTGCCTCAGGGGCATTTGGGAAGGGATTTTAGGCTTTTTGGCTTTCCTGTTGTAGAGTCTATGGTTTCTCTAACTGACTATCAGAGGAGAACCTTGGACTGTGCCCTGAAGTAGAGCTAGGTCCCTTCTTGCTAACTCTATGATGCAGAGATGCAGAAATTAGTTGTATTATGTTAGATTGCTTTCGTGAAGTTCCAACAGCTGAATCAAAACTGGGGAAAATGAGAGGCTACAGTGAAATAAAGGTAGTAATAAGAATACCTTTCATTTATGCTTTCTGGGGAACTAAGCAGTATCCTGTTAGCTTTGAAAAGTTATTGAAACTTCCCAGAGGTGTCCAACTTGCCCCCAGGAAATAATCTAGACCTTTTCACATTATTTCATATGATCTCAGAATTTTCCTGAGAATAAGGTAAAGCAAGCAGGTGTGCTTTTTTTTTTTTTTTTTTTTTTCCAGAAAGAGAAATGGACAGAGAGGGATTAAGAAGGGCATTTCCCCAGGCTTATAGTAACCACGCAGCCAGGATTAGAACATCACGCTTCTATTATTGGCCTAGTGTTCTTCAGATCTGTTTGCGTAGCCCCCAGAAAAATGTTGAAAACAATGTACTCCTCTTACAGTACTAAATTCACTTCAAAATTTATCCGTCATACGTTTAAAGAATTGCAAAGAATATAATTTCCAGAACTTTCTAAATATTAACATTTAAAAATATATTTGATATATCCAATAGAATGTATCTTTTAAATATATCAAATGAAACTTAAATACCAAAGCAATTTGACTATCACTTCTATTTTTTTAATGAATAAATGAGCAAGCTCTTCTGTTTTTAAAATCTTTTTTAATTTTTTTAATTTTTAATGTTTTTACTTATTTTTGAGACAGAGAGAGACAGAGCATGAGCAGGGGAGGGGCAGAGAGAGAGGGAGACACAGAATCCGAAGCAGGTTCCAGGCTCTGAGCCGTCAGCACAGAGCCCGACGCAGGGCTCAAACTCACAGACTGAGATCATGACCTGAGCTGAAGTCAGACGCTTAACCAACGGAGCCACCCAGGCGCCCTCTGAGCAAGCTCTTCTTTAACTTTTGGAAATTTTATATTTATATCATTTACTTATTCTTGAATTTATATTTCCATTCCACTTCCCCCTGAAGATTTAGTACTAATGTAATTTTATTTCATTGTTTGAAATATTTTATTGATCACCCTATCAAACTTCTTTGCACATAGTATATAAATATCAATTTAAAATTTTTAAAGTCTCCTGTGACCATAAGGTTCTAAGTGATAAAATTCTTCTATATTGTTACTATGAGAATTACTATCATTAATCAATTAAAACAATATAAATATATTATAAACTTTGAACAACTGTGGAATAAAAAGGAAAATTATATTGGAAATGCACCTTTTATTGAGAGGAGCTTGTTTTCATTTCCAACTCATTCAAGTATTCAATGAATATTACTTATTAACAGAATAAGACTAGAGTTCTCCATCATGTCTACCTCCATTTTTGTTTGTTTTTTTTTTAATGTTTGTTTATTTTTGAGAGAGAGTGAGAGAGAGAGCAGGTGAGGGGCAGAGAGAGAGAGGGAGTCACAGAATCCAAAGCAGACTCCAGGCTCTGAACTGTCAGCACAGAGCCAGATGTGGGGATTGAACTCACGAACCACAAGATCATGACCTGGGCTGAAGTCAGACGCTTAAACTGACTGAGCCACCCAGGTGCCCCTCCATTTTGGTTTTTATAGATGTTAACCTTTGAGAAAACTTGTTCATTAGTAAGTAGGTGGAAATGGAAGGAGTCTTGTTACAGCAATGTCAATCAGTTCCTTGAGTTCCCTTTGAAGTATATGCCAAACATCACATTGTGATTAAACTACCATCAAAAATTATTTTTAACAATCTATCGAATGACAATTCCATTAGGTTCTACTTAAATTTTGTTGACAAAAGCATTGGAAACCACTTGACTTGCAAAAGGTATTAGCCAGTCATTAGAGTCATTTACCCCTAAACATTTCTTCTCCGGGTGCTTTTTACCACCTCGGGGAATGCATCTCAATAAGCCTGGAAGAAAAGGCATTCATTTATTAAGAGAAGCCTGTAAAAGGGAAGATGGGGGGAAATGTCAGCAGGACAACTTTTCAGCAGTTCCCAGGCAGATCACCTTTGAGAAATGGTTCGTGTGGAAGTTGATGATCTGGAAATTGATTCCCCTAAAGCTATCTATCCCCACCCATTTCATGGAAAGTCTTTGTAAACTCTTTTGGGGTATGCATACTGGAGTTTGAAGACCATTGTATTGGTTCATTCTTCTACCACCTTTAAATATATCCTTCACATCTGCACTCCATTATTACACCTTGTACATCAATCACCAACATTGTGGTGGGCATTCTTCCAGTTATTGAAGATATAACAATCAATAAAAGAAACAAAATTCCTGTCCTCTGTGCTAGTAGAGGAGATAGTAAATTATCAGAACTTGACTCCATTTTACAGTGAGCAAACTAAGGACACAATAGACTCAGAAATAGAAAGCTCAGGCCATTGCTGATTCTGGAACACAGCTGTCATGTCTCTCCGTAGCCTGCAAGGGCAGGGCATTATGACCTTTGTCCTATGTTTCTCCAGCACCGAGTAGAATGCCAAGCGCATAATTGGCTATCCATACATATTTGTTTAATTAATTGACTGAAGTTACAAGCCAAAAAATTGTATTCATCCTTCCAAAGTGCCTGATAAGTTGTCCCTTAAATGAGGGCTACTATAGAGTCGTTTACAAAATCACAGCATTTTTAGATTCAGAAGGAAACTTAGTGACCACTTGGTCCCATTTCTCCTTTACTTTTTTGGGGGGAACTGTTTGTTTTCCATCAACCTTATTTCCATTTCTGTTTAAGAGTCTGTGGACGGAGCAACTTAGGATCCCTCAGGGGTTGTTCCCACCCATTCAGGGGCCCGAGCAGTGGGAGCTGCAGCCCAGTCCTGAGCAGTGGCTGAGAGCCCCAGTCTTCAGTAGGGAACTGCTGGACGGGCACTGAGGACCCCGCATGTCTCAGACCACCTGAGACCTCAGGTTGAGTAGCAGTAAATTCGGGACCCGGGGCAGTCCATCCACCTGGAAATCCCTCCTTGGTCACAGCCTTTTCAGCATCAGCCTGCTCTTCCTTCTCAGTCTCTTCAGGATCTCTGTGGAAGGAGAGGTCAGGTGTGGCCTCCCACGGGTGTTCATGGGAGATGGTGCACGGGAGTGTGTGCAGAACCTCCCAGGCCAGCATCCACCGCCTCGGACCCACTGAGTGAGCTCCCTTGCTGTTGCGTGGGATGGCAGTGTCCACACAGCGCCGTGGAGAGTCTGGGTTACACAGAGCAACGGTAGGCAGGTTAACATAAGACACCTCTGTGAGGGGCTGGTGGTCAGCCCTGAATCAGTGACCAGCAGAAGACACGGTTCCCGGGAGGCAGCCTGGACCTGGCTAGTGAAGGTTCCAGGAGTGAAGTGGCCCACAGTAGGAGGGGCTCCAGTGGCAGCCGTCGAGTTGAGCACAGCCCAGTGGCCAGTGTTCCTAGAATATGATGCTGACATTAGCCGGGTTTTTGATGGCAACAATGGAACAAGCTGCCGGCAGAAGCTTCTCATAGATCTCTCCAGATTTGTGATGCGCCATCACTTTCTTTTCAGTAGATGTACTGTTCTGTTTGGAAGTCAATGTTAGTGTCATCTAAGCGAGTTCTGCAAGGAATTAGAGGACATCCTCCTCCCTTTGCAGGACGTCAAGGGCTCCGGACATTGTGCAAGTTTCCCTTTAAGTTATGACTGGAACCCAAAGCAATGTCATTTGGACCCTCAGCACAGAAAGGCCATTTCACCTTTTCTTGAAGAAGAGAAATGAAGCCTGGAAAGACGAAGTGACTTGTTAAGTTTATGAATCAAGTCAGTGATAGATCCTGTATTTGTGGCCAGTGGAAAATCTCTAGATCCTTTCAACCCAGGCAAATTCTGTATCCAGGGTCCTTTAACACAGCCCCATTCCATAGCCTCTGGAAACACCCCTGCCCTGTACCCAAGTAACCTCCCAACAAAACCTTAGCATCTACAATAAAAAGTGAAATAAGAAAATGTTTCTATTTCATGAATTCCCTTGGAATTCACAGGAAACATATCATGACGGAAACAATTGTTCACTTGTGTCATTTAGAGTGGCTATCCCTATAATCCAAACTGTGGTTTCTTGTTTTCAGCTTTGAGAGTATGAATGAAATTTTTAATGAATGGGAGTCTTCCACAGTTTCACTGTGAATTTAATATCTATACTGAAGCCCAGAAGTCAAATTTCCCATAAAAGGTGAGCAGGATTACTGGTCAGGAAGATTCCCTTTGGCAGAGAAATAATAGCTCAAGCAGAAATGCATTTGCTTCTGTTCTGAGATCTCTGGGGCAAGTCCTTGAAGACTGTGGCCCCTACCATAGGGAAGTCCCCAGTGGCTAAATAAAGAGGTTCCAAGTAAAAGAAAGAAAGAATTATTTAATTACATGGGCACAAATGGAAACCAAACGAGTAAATAAAGAAAAAGTCTCTGAGAGGAGAATTTGTTGGTTTGGTTTCTGAGTCTGCCCCCAATGGTTTCATTTTGCATATCTGTGGCATTTGGTTGAGGTGATGTGCGGTGAGAAGTTTCTGCTCGTGCCTTTCCAATAAGAAATCCTGGAAGCCATACTCAAGGGTAGGATCCCAAGGAACCCAAAAGAAAGAATCTTTTCACAGCTATCCTTCACCCTCCACTGATGATTCCCAGATAATTAGCTCCACCCCCGAGCTCTCTTCTGCATTCTAAGCTGGCTTTCTCATTCCCTCCTGAAAGTCTCTACTGGAAACTTCCAAAGACATCTCAGATCTATTCTCATTGTCTTTGGCCCCAAAACTGTTCATTCTCCTGTTTTCTCCTGCTCGGCAAACCACCCCACCATTTACCCAGGTACCCAAGTCTGAAACTTGGAATTTCTTCTTGACTCTTTCTCCTGTGCCACTTCAAATTCAGTCATCACCAGGTCCTGTCATTGCTGCCCTGTGAATAAATTTCACACCTTTTTCCTCCTTAGAAGGCATAGTGTCAGTGCCTTAGGGGATCATCAGTTCTCACCAGAGCTCCTACCTGGTGTCCCAGCCTACTTTTAGTGCGTTCCAGTTCATCCTCCACATTGTTCCTCATGGTCTTCCAAAATAAAAGCCCAATTACCTACCTTTCCACTCCTTAAAGTCCTTCAGTGGCCCTGGCAACAGAAACATCTATAAAATATAATGAAACACATAAGGAACCTATAAGTCTGGACACAAGAGTAGGAATTCTAGCCCTGTTACTCATCTTGGGCAAGTCACTTGGCCTGTCTGAGCCTCCATTTCCTTATCCATAAAATAAGACATTGTGAACCAGAACAATGGATTTAAAGCTTTTTAGTCTAGGACCAATAGTAAGAAACACATTTAGGGGTGCCTGGGTGGCTTAATCAGTCAAGTGTTCAACTCTTTTATTTTTTTAGCATTTATTTAGTTTTGAGAGAGAAAGAGAGACAGAGTACGAGTAAGGGAGGGACAGAGAGAGAGGGAGGCACAGAATCAGAAGCAGGCTCCAGGCTCTGAGCTGTCAGCACAGAGCCCGATGCAGGGCTCAAACCCACAAACTGTTATATCATGACCTGAGCGGAAGTCAGACGCTTAACAGACTGAGCCACCCAGGCACCCCAAGCGTTCAACTCTTGATTTTGGCCCAGGTCATGGTCTCATGGTTTGTGAGTGTGAGCCCCACATCAGGCTCTGCGCTGACATTGCAGAGCCTGCTTGGGATTTGCCCTCTTTGCCCCTCCCCCACACTCGTGTGCATGCACACACACTGTCTCAAAATAAATAAACTTAAAAAAAAAACAGAAATGCATTTAAAACCACAGCACACACATACACATGCACAAATATATGTATAAGCACATAACACATACACAAATACACAAAAAGCCCATACATGCACATGCAGACCACACATATACAGGTATGCACATAAACTCATACACAGAAGTACAACAAATCATACCATAAAACACAGTTTCCCAATATGAAACATAGCCTTTCTATGTACAATGTACTCTGATACTTTGTTTTAGTCTATATTATTTTTTTTTTAATTTTTAGTGAATGAAGTAATGCTAGTTTTGACCCGCAAATTTAATTTCAGAATTCACTGGGAAGCTGTGACTTGCTGTTGATAAATACTGAATTGCATAGTTTCCAAGTTTCCTTCTAACTCTGAAGATTTAGATAGGCCAAGTCAGAAAAGTGAAGAGCTTCTAGAACATAATGTGAAATGCTAGGAAGAATCCGTTTTAACTAATACCATAAAAATACTCACTTGTATACATAAAGCCATCCCATATGCCTGTCAACAGCTCACTATGTTGCCACTTGCAGATATGGAAACCACAGATACTAGTTAAAAATGAACCACAGACCTCAGTTTAAAATTGTGTAACTGTCTTAATGATAGTATCCACAACTCCCTGTCTCTTTAGGCAGCCAGTCCCTTTTAAAACAACACAAAGAAGTGTGGAGAACAGCTTCTTGTTTTTTTTCACTCGATAATATATATTGCAGATCACTCTATATTTGTATGTTCACATATACCTGCTTTTCATGGCTGCATAGTATTTCATTTCTAGACAGAGTTAATTTAATTAATTCATTGCTGGTGGCCAGTTACACTGAACCACAAACACCCTAGAAGTGGAATTCCAAAGGCATCTATCATTTGATAGATATTGCCAAGTTATCTTCCATGGAAATTTTACCAGTTTACACCCCCAATTAACCGGGTATGGGTGCCAGTTATCCCAGATCTTTACCAACATTTGCTTGTGAATCAGCCACATGGCTTCATATCTCAGCTTCTGCATAAGTTATGTGACCTTTAACAAGTGGCTGAATCACTCTGAGCCTCAGTTTCCCTGTCTTTTGGCAACACCCACAGGGTTGTTACAAAAGTTAAAGGCAGTAATGAATGAAAAAGATATTTTATAATTTATTACATGTGTTTGGCAGCATCTCATTTTTTACCAGCCCCATCCCAGTAATAATAATATATTTAACTTTAACATACTGTTGTAAGCTAACTCACAGCTCCTCAAAGGCTGTCAAATTTAAATAGTATGCCTTCTAGCCTCTGTGGCAAACTCTATGCCCAATCAGTGTTGGCACATGATGTCCCAGAGCGCACATCTTTGTCTTTAAATATATGGTTTTCAGGGCACCTGGGTGGCTCAGTCAGTCAAGCATCTGACTTTGGTTCAGGTCATGATCTCGCAGTTCACGGGTTCAAGCCCCTTGTCGGGCTCTGTGCTGACAGCTCACAGCCTGGAGCCTGCTTCTGATTCTATGTCTCCCTCTCTCTCTGCCCGTCCCCTGCTTGTGCTTTCTCTCTCTCAAAAATAAATAAAAACATTTTTTAAAAAGTTAAAAATATATATGTAGTAATTAAACAACTCTTTCTTTCTTTTACTTGGAACCTCTTTATTTAGCCACCAGGGACTTCCCTGGTAGGAGCCACAGTCTTCAAGAACTTACCCCAGAGATCTCAGAACAGAAGCAAATGCAGCATTCCTCCACTGGACTTCTCAGTGTTCCAGCAGCTCTGACCCTTGGCCATCAGTGGACATTCCTGTAAGCGATGAATGCTTTGGAGGGAGAGCCAGGACCCAATGTCACTGTGCCAGACCTGTCAGTCAGGAGGTGGCCAGATAACACTCAGCATATATACTTTGTCTTGGTTCTTCAGGGGAGACTGATGGGCAAAATAAGCCCAATAGGACAAAGGAAGCATCAGTAAAAAAAAAAAAAAAATATGTATATATGTATATATATGTGTGTGTGTGTGTGTGTGTACACACACATACATATAGGTATTAAATAGCCACAGAGTAAATAAAACTTCCTCTTGTGGCTTAAAAGCTGAGAACTGAACCCCTTTCCAGCCTAGGAAAATCCAGAGATGAAGGACATTTGGACAGAAGATAACCTCCTACAGGACTGTGCACAGGACTCTGGGAGACAGATACAGGGCTGAAGGAAATTACTGACATGAGACTGACATATTTTGTTCTAAGCAGTATAGCAAATTCAGTGCTCCTCTTACATCCAGAGAGTGAAACCCTTTACTAACATACCAAGAAGGCAGTACCATATGACAGCTTGATGTACAGGGTCTGGAGCCAAACCCCCTCGGATCCTCCCTCTTCCACCTGCCCCATTTGCATGCTATGTGATGTTGGCCAATTTCCCTAAGCTCCCTTTGCCTCACCTGCCACACCTGTAAACAATTCTTGCCTCAGAGGGTTGGTACATGTGGAAGGCCTTTGACTCATTCCTGATCCATGGTATAAGCTCAATAGATATTAGTTCTTACTAATATTTTAAACACTGTTTCTAGGGGTCCCCGTGTATCCTTCATGAGAGGTTATTGGCCATGGAAAGTCCTTAACGGCTCTGGGATAGGGAAGTGAGAGCAAAAGCTTAAGAATGGTGCTGATTTCAGATGCAGAATTGTGCCCCCCAAATGGGCAAATCCACTCTGACCTGCTGGCCACCATGCTTCTCAGGGAGTTCCTAGAGACCATCCCATGTCTGCACCCAATCCCTGAGCCATCAGGCCCCACTGTGCCTGGGCCACATGCCTACTGACCAAGCACCTCTTTCCTCAGGCTCAGGGGTCCCTTCACCTAGATTTTCCTAGCTCTTCCCTTCAGCTCCTTTAGCCAAGTCCCTGGCAGCCTGCACTCCGACCAGCCTACTAACTCAGCCTGGCTCCAGGCAATGGCCGACATTCCCTAGGGTGACACTTAGGAGCCCCACTAACCCTGCCAAGACAGTAAGTATCCACCTTTCTGATCATCTGAAATAATTAGCCACCAGCTTGATAAAGACAAATTCAGTAAAAATATATACAAGCCATATTCTTGGTATAGGTCAAACTTATTCCAAAATTTGCTTGGGGCAGCATGAGACACTGCAGAGTGTTTTAAAATAATTTTTTATCTTTGGGGCACCTGGGTGGCTCAGCTGGTTCAGCGTCTGACTCTTGATTTCAGCACAGGTCATGATCTCACGGTTGGTGGGTTCAAGCCCCACGTCGGGCTCTGGGCTGACAGTGTAGAGCCTGTTTGGGATTCTCTCTCTCTCCCTCTCTTTCTGCCCCTCCTCTGCTTGTGCTCTCTTTCGAAATAAATAAGTAAACATTTAAAAAATTAAAAAATAAAATAATGTTTGATCTCTTAGAAATATATGCCAGTCCCATTTGGAAAGCTCAGAATTAAACACACTAAGAGTTCTTATCACATTGAATTGCCATTTTCATGCTATAGAACAAAAACTCAGATCTACATTCTATGGGTTTAAATGACACAATCAAGCTTAAGGCAACCAAAACAAAATGAAATAAAACAAAGCACTAAGAAGGATGTGTGCATAGTGGCTTAAAGAGCAGCCAGTGAGCACAGACCTTCTGAGTTCAAAGCCTTGGTCTTCCACAAGTAGCTGGCTGGGCTTGGACAAGCTAATTAACCTAGCGGTGCCTGTTCCTCCATCTGGAAAATAGGGATAATCATAGTACCTGCCTCATGGGCTTGTTTTAAGAAATGAAGGGTGTAATGTGTGTAGCATATTTAGAATAGTGCCTGACACATTGTTGATGTTTATAAAGTTTAGCTATCCTTCCATTTGTCCTTCTTATATTATGTGCTGGTCAGATAAATCAGCATTTCCTAATGGCTGGCCCATGGGACTCAAAGAGGCCACAAAAACTTACCACTAAATGGACTTAATTTGTAAGACAAAAACTCATGCTATGCTTAATCAGCAAGGTAAATTATCACATTGGATGCGATTTGTATTTTCAGTGACACAATAAATAAGGACAAAATGATTATTCAGATGTTTTACTCTTTTTATTGTAAATCTTCATAAGAATGTAGTCTGTGCTCGCACACCTTTAACAGGCTGTGAAGGAGAATTTTCATGTTTGACCAGTCCACAATAAACCCATGTTGGGAGGTGTTGCTAGGAGAGGAAGCACTTGGAAAGCAGCTGCTGCCCTCCTTAGTTCCCAGGTGAATGTAGGCACAGTTGACTAATGACTGTCCCAGGACACATTCAACGTCAATAACAACATTAAAATAATTAGAAAATAGTGACTCAAAACAGTGTGCTAAATGTACATGCGATACATATAAGAAAGGCATAATATTCACAATATGTTAAAACATCTTACTTATCCATTAGGAACAGGCTAACAATGCAATTTATAAATGACAAAAGAGAATAAATGGGCAGCTTATAAAAGAAATGCAAATGACTACACAACATGAAAAGATGCTTAACCTCACTAACAATAAACAAAATGTCACCCAGATATATTTACTCCTGACACATGGGCAAAGGTAAAAATAAATCATTGATAATACTCAGGATTAGTAACAGTTCAGTGGCAATGTGAACGGTACAGTCTATAGCAAGAATGCTACAAGACCTTTCTCCTTCTCAGGTTCAAAGCCAGCTGGAAATAATTGCCTCCAAATTCCATCAAGTCCCATGAGTTCTACTGGAGTCTTACGCACTTCCCTAAAGCAATCACTGTGGCCATGGAAGCTAGCACCATAGCTGGCTTAGTGTGAGCCAATGTTGGAACCCCACCCAATGGAGACAAAAAATTGGGAGTTTTCAGCATGAAGACAGCATTTAAAGCCACAAAAATGAATATGTTCACTCAGGCAGAAAATTTAGAGAAGAGCCCCGCACCACTTGGGAAACTACATGACCACGGATATTGTGTGTATCTTTCCAAAATTGTTTCATGCTTTTAGATTCTTACTTATGTACGTATGCTTTGTTTTGTTAATATACAAGAGTTTAGCTCATGTGTATCTTTCTACACGTTTGTTTGTTTGTTTCACTTACCAGTACGTCCCAGAGAAATTTCCATGCCTGGAATCCCCAAAGTTCAGGGCTTCCCTGGTCCATTCCTCTGAAGAATTAACTGGGGCCAAGAAGAAAGTGGAGGTGGTCTGCTCCTTACGCCCCAACCCACAACCCACCTCACCCCCACCTTCCTGATAACAGTGCCACCAGTTCCTGAGGCTTAGAAGGAACTATCTCTTCTTATGCTTTATTTTTTGTTACCCTTTTCAGAATTTATTGCCATGATTTGGTCTCTTTGGGAATATATTTGTGCTGTCATTTCAATAAGTTTTGAGGAGCAAAAATGTGTAAGTCATATGGTCAGCCTGCTATAGCAAAGCAAAAGTCTCCATAATATACTTTGAAGGAATAAAAGCAAGTTTTAGAAATATCTGCATATACACATATCTACATATATGTATATAATACATATATTTACATATAATGCCATTTTTAATTAATAACTGTATGCTCTGTATGTTTAGAAGTTAAGCAAGAAACTTCTAAAGTATGCATCTCTGTATTTTAAAAAGTTTCTTGAATGGGCATCGATTATTTTTACAAAGAAAGATTTTTAAAAATCAGTAAGCTGATTTTTAATTTTTTAAGAGAGAACATGGTCATTAAAAAATTATTAAAAATTCGGGGCGCCTGGGTGGCTCAGTCCATTAAGCGTCTGACTTCAGGTCAGGTTATGATCTTGGGGTTTGTGGGTTTGAACCCCGGGTCGAGCTCTGTGATGACAGCTCAGAGCCTGGAGCCTGCTTTGGATTTTGTGTGTCCCTCTCTCTCTCTCTCTCTGCCTCTCTCCCTCTGGTGCTCTGTCTCTCAAAAATGAGTAAGTGTTGAAAAAAAAATTTTTAATTAAAAAAAATTATTCAAAAGCCAAGAAGAAAAATGAAGTAAAAAAAAAAAAAAAACCCTTTCATGAAGTGTTGAATTACTACATTGTACACCTGAAACTAATATAACACTGTATGTTAGCTAACTGGAATTAAAATGAAAGCTTAAAAAGAAACCTTCCATAATCTCCTTTCACTTTGGTGATAACTATTTGTCAGATAAATATTTTGGCTTGAATCCGCTTTATCTTTCCCTCCTGCAAGCATGCACATGCTTTTTCTCCCCAGTGCAATAATTTTTATCATAATGATACTTTCTCTTAACAACATGTCAAGAGCATCTTTCCAAATCAATAAAGAAGTATCAACTAATCTAAAAGAATAGATTTAACAGTCTCTGTCCACAGAGCAATAAAATTAGAAATCAATATAGAAAGATAAGAGAGAATACATTTGGAATTTTAATGATATAATTCTAGTAATATATAAATTCAAGAGGAAATTACAACAAAAATTTCAAAATGTTCAGAACTAAGAGATAACCAAAACTACAAATCAAGAATTGTAAGATGCAATGAATGTTATGTTATGTTATGTTAGTTGTCTTAAATGCATTTATTGGTAAATAAGAAATCTTTGGTAAATAAGGAAGGTTGAAAGTAATCTGTTTTTTAAAATCTGTGTGGTAGTGACATGGGTATTTATTACCAATATATGTTTTTGGTTTTTTTCTCTTCTGGGTATTTGGGATATCTTATATATTAAAACTTTTTAAGAAAAATAAATGAGTTAACTCAGGCAGCATTTGACTCAAAGCAAACTCAAAGAGAGTAGGAAAAAAGAAATAAGTACAAAACCTGAAATTAATTATGATCAATAATTATGTTTTTGAAAAGACAACAAGTAAGCCCCTGGTTATACTGATCAAGCAAAAACAAGAGAAGACACAGGTTAGGCACAAATTAGAATTAGAAGTGAAGGGAAGATATAACTATACATGCAGTAGAAAGTTTAAAAGTATAAAAGAAAAACAATATAAACTTGAAAAATATAAATTATAAAAATAAATTCAAAGAGAAATAGAAGATTTGAATAAACCAATAACTATTTAAAAACTTGAATAAGTTGCAGGGGGAAGAAGTTTCCCTTTCTTCTCTCACAAATGGTACAGTATGGTTTCACAGGCAGGTTTTAACAAACATTCAACAGATTACAGAACATTTTTTAAATGTTTATTTATTTACTTTTGAGAGAAAGAGATAGGGCACGAGCAGGGTAGGGACAGAGAGAGAGGGAGAGAGAGATCTCAAGCAGGCTTTACAGCATCACTGCAGAGCCCGACGTGGGGCTCGAACTCACAGACTGCAAGATCATGACCTGAGCCGAAGTCGGACACTTAACCGACTGAGCCACCCAGGTGTCCTGAGAACACGTTGTTATTTATGAATGATGTGTCCCATGCCTCCTATGAACTGGTTCATCCACCAGATACTAGAGATTTAAAAATAATTATACATAGATCCTGGCCTCAAAGTAAACAGACAGGTAATAAGAGTAGAATGCAAAAGGTACTTCAATTGTAGAATGAACAGTTCTGTGGGAGTTTGGCAGAAAGAAGAGCCCTATCTTGAAAAATTAAGTTTCACAAGGAGATAGCTCCTGAACTATCTCTTCAAACTTCAGACCAAGAAGAGGCAAAGCAAGAGCAGTGCAGATAGAAGGAATAGTGAGTGTATCAATAATGAAGTACCAGGAAACAATCTGACATGTTTGGAGAATGGTAAAAATTCATTCTGTTTACACTCTGGATACTAGACTATTTTCCTTTAGAAGTAAGGAAAAGGAAAAAGCTGGAGAAGTAGTAAGAGAGAAGAAAGAGGAGGAGGAGGAGGAGGAGGAGGAGGAGAGGGAGGGGGAGAGGGAGGAGGAGGGTGAAGGGTGAAGGGGGAGGAGGAATAGGGAGGGAGAGGGAAAAGAAAGACCCCTTAACAGGAATGTAAGCTGGGGTAGCCACTCTGGAAAACAGTATGGAGGTTTCTCAAAAAACTAAAAATAGAAATACCCTACGACCCAGCAATTGCACTACTAGGCGTTTATCCACAGGAGACAGGTGTGCTGTTTTGAAGGGACACATGCACCCCCATGTTTAGAGCAGCACTATCAACAATAGCCAAAGTATGGAAAGAGCCCAAATGTCCCTCGATGGATGAATGGATAAAGAAGATGTGGTATGTATATATATATATATATATATATATATATGTGTGTGTGTGTGTGTGTGTGTGTGTGTGTACACAATGGAGTATTACTCGGCAATCAAAAAGAATGAAATCTTGCCATTTGCAACAATGTGGATGGAACTGGAGGGTATTATGCTAAGTGAAATTAGTCAGTCAGAGAAAGACAAAAATCATATGACTTCACTCAATGAGGACTTTAAGAGACAAAAAAGATGAACCTAAGGGAAGGGAAACAAAAATAACATAAAAACAGGGAGGAGAACAAAACAGAAGAGACTCTTAAATATGAAGAACAAGGAGAGGGTTACTGGAGGGGTTGTGGGAAGGGGGATGGGCTAAATGGGTAAGGGGCACTAAGGAATCTACTCTTGAAATCATTGTTGCACTATATGCTAACTAACTTGTATGTAAATTTTAAAAAATAAAAAATGAATTAAAAAAAGAAAGAAAGAAAGACCCCTTAAGCTAAACAAAAGAGCTCCTTGAAGAAAAAGAAGCTAGAAAAAGTCTTTAGCTATGGAATAGGTTTGATTTTTTTTTCTAGTTAACTCTGGTAGAGATTAAGAGCAGACTGGTATCAGAGAAGCCAGTTAGGAAGAAATGAAGCAGTCCAGGTAAGAGGTGGTAGGAGCTCCAGAGAAGCAGTGGAGATATAGGGAAGGGGACAGCTTGGAGAGGTTTTAAGCATCAAGGATATGGAGACCAACTGGACATGGAAGTGAAGGGACAGGTAAAGAATGGCAACTCCATAAGAACAGGGAAAACATTATTGTCTGTGCACTGCTGTGTCCCTGGAATTTATGCCAATTCCTGGCACACAGAAAATACTCAGAAACCAACTGTCTAATGAATAAATGCAGTATGACTCCCAGTTTGGAGAGTGGAAGATAGATTCAGTGGTGACTCGAATAGACAAAAACATGGAAGGAGGAATCAATGTATGGGCAGAATGCAATGGTTTATCTGAGTCCTATTGGTTTATGTACCTGTAAGTGGAGATTCTGGCTGGAGCTCAGGAGTTTGAGACTGCTGGAATACATGAAATTCCCAGGAAAAAGCATCAGAGCAAGAAAGGATAAGATCCAGACTGCACCCTTTCCCTTCCTTCCACCCTCATCCCCTCACACACACTGGGTTTTCATCAACTCTCAAAGACGTAGATACTCTCAAGAGGAAGTCAGCAAAGGAAACTCAGAAGCAGCTCCAAATGTAGGAGGAACATGGTCCCCTGATGCCAAAGGATAAGAGTTAAGCCAGAGAGAGTGTTTACCCTCTCATAGGCTGCAGGGAATCCAAAAACAAGAACCACACGACTGACAATTAGGAGAGTAAGTTAGTCTGCTCGGGCCACTGTAACAAAATACCATAGACAGGGTGACTTGAACAACAGGCATTTATTTTCCCACAGTTCTGGAAGCTAGAAGTCTGAGACCAGGGTACCATCATGGTTTTCTTGCTGGGCTTTCTTGCTGACTTGCAGAGGGTTGTCTTGTCTCTATGTGCTCACATGGAGGGGAGAGACTGGGAAAGGGAGAAAGAGAGAGAGAGAAGCTCCATTCTCACCACCTCATCGAAACCTAATTAACCCCCAAAAGCTTCATCTCCAAATACCATCACATTGGGGGTTACACCTTCAAAATATGAATTTTTGCGGGGACACAATTTGGCCATAGTGGAGACTGTTGATGAACTTTGAGAGAGCCACTTGAGAAGAGTGGGGAGAACAGAAGCAGATAGTAAGGGTAGAAAGTGAAGGGGAGTAACCTTCCATATTTTTAGCTCTTTGTGCCTGGTTTACAGTAGGACCTTAATGGATAACATTAAAGGAATGTTTGTGGAAGATTCTCAGAACTTTTACCTACCCCTTTCCTAACTTAAAATAGTTACTTACACCTTATCTTGAGTTTCTCCTGCAGCCTTCCTTCAAATCCTTCTGGACTAACTTCACTTTAGACGTCACAATTGTTTGCTGAAAGCACCTGATGACCACGCGCCAGTGCAGAGCAACAAGCCAGCTGCATGGAAGGGAAGAGTGATAACATCTGCATCAAGCTGGGGAGAGTTCCCAGGTCTAAATGGGGCCACCTGTACTGAGTTCCAACCAACTGTTGCCACAAAGAATTGTAAGCCTAGGGGCGCCTGGGTGGCTCAGTCGGTTGAGCGTCCGACTTCAGCTCAGGTCATGACCAATCTTGTAGTTTGTGAGTTTGAGCCTGCACTGGGCTATCAGCACAGAGCCCACTTTGGATCTTCTGTCCCTCTCTCTCTTTGGCCCTCCCCTCTTGCGCTCTCTCTCTCTCTCTCTCTCTCTCAAAAAAAAAAAGGAAATTTTAAGCCCAGAATTGCCGAACATTGGTTATTTTCCCAGAGAAGCCATAATCTCAGATTCTTATGTAAAACCATCCAATTTTTCCATTAGCAACTAATTTACATTAGTTTTGGGGGTTCAATAAAGCACACCTGCAGGGCTATGAGACACTCAAGCCACACACAATCCTCAAGTTGCCTGTGCTGATTCCTGCCTTAGATCTTACAGGAGGCAAGCTAAGCATAAATGAAGAAAAGTTCTACTGCTACACAATAAGCGGTAACGCTAAGAACCTCATTAACTCCCAGGGCATGATTTGGGTTGAGAAGAAAAATAAGTTTCCCCTGTATTCATGGAAACATAACCCAAATTAGAGTGGCAGAGGGCACTCACAGATGTCAAGTACATTCCTAACTGATCCAGAAGGACAAGCAGGCTGTTGACAACACAGGCTTTCATGTCCCCTTGGTGAGGAGAGGCCACAGGGCAATGATGTCACTGAGATCTAGGCTCTCACTAGGACTGGGGGGCGGCGGTGGGGGGGGGGGGGAGTCAGAACAGGACCAGATTCTGTTCCCTTGACCTCTCAGAGACCTGTTTCGTCCTTTGTGCAACCAAGGGGGTGAGCCCAGCATGCTCTCCCCAGTCCCTTCCACTCTGCCCATTTGCACTGAGTGGTGCACTGAATGCATTTCTGTTCCCCTGCCATGGCACAGTGTTGTTTTCTGACGGGCAGGAGCAAGCAGCATCTCTTCCACTGGATGAAGAGCTGTTGCCAGAGGCCTCAGCCACTCAGCACGCTGAACCAGCATCTCGGGGGAATAAACAATGTCAGAAATTCATCTTCATAACTAGTAAGTGAAATCTGGCAAAGAAGAAAAAGACAAGACTAAAGGGAGTAATCTTTTGTTTTGCTCTTCCACTCAGTATCCCTTCCCTTATTAAAATGAGAGAAGCAAGAAAAAGTCTGGCTCTTAGAGGAGTAAATTGCACTCAATTTGTTCATTCAATCACTCACTCAACAAATATTTATTGAGTGCCTCTAGGCTCCAGCCCCTGTGCTAGGCTATATATATATATATATATATATGGGCTATATGTGTGTGTGTGTGTGTGTGTGTGTGTGCCACTATATATATGCATGCTATGAAAGAAAAGAACCGTGTGCCATGATGAAGAATAACATGAGGTGTACAGACGGCCTCCCAAAAAATGATATTTAAGCTGGAAGGTGGAGAAGGAGAAGGTGGCAGGAACTGTTCAGGGAAGGGTGTTCGAAGAATAGGAAACAGAAAGTCCAAAGAACTAAGTCATAAGGAGCTTGGCAAATTCTAGAAACTGTCAAAGGGCCAGGTGGCCAGAGTCTGCTAACAAGAGGGCAAGTAAGTGGATTCCAAGATTACTGGAGAGGTGGCTGCCTTTCCGACAGCCATCATGAGGCTGGATTTTACTCCAAAGGCAACGGAGAACTGTTTGTAAAGGGATATAAGTAGGGGGTTGAGATTATCTGATTTTTGCAAAGATCCCTTTGGCTGCTGCATGGAGATTCAATTTCCGGAAAGCAGGAGAAACCTGATCATGAGACGGATACAATCATTCAGGCCAGAGACTGGCTATGGAGAGCAGTGAATGGACTCAGGGTACTTTGTAGAGACAGAACAGAGAGAACATACTGATGGTTTGGATGTAGGCGGTGTGGGAATGGGAGGAATCAAGGATGACCCCTAGATATTTGCCCTGAAATACAGACATTTGTGGATACTGTTTACTGTGGTGAGAAGGCTGCAGCAGGTGGGTTCAAAGAAGAAAAAAATGGTTATTTTAGTAGGTAAATGACTAGGCTTGCAAACACTGCTTTAGAAGAACCCCTTAAACATAATATCCCATATCACAGTGCTGATCATGTCAATGGCCCTGCCTCAAACATGTCAATCACTTCTCCAGGCACTGAGATGAAACACAAAATAGCATGGAATTTAAAGGGCTTTATGGTGGGGTGTCTGGGTGGCTCAGCTGGTTAAGCACTCAACTTCTGCTCAGGTCATGATCTCACAGCCCATGGGTTCAGGCCCCATGTCAGGCTCTGGGCTAACAGCCCAGAGCCTAGAGCCTGTTCTGGATTCTATTTCCCTCTCTCTCTGCCCCTCCCCACTTGCTCTGTCTCTCTCTCTCTCAAAAATAAATAAACATTTAAAGTATATATTAAAAAAATAAAGTGCTTTACGGGCCCAGCTTTATCTCTCCAGTCTCATCTACTTCCACTTCCTACACACATTCTTTCATTATTATTATTGTTATTTTTGTCATTACATGTAATTTGCAGTTCCTTAAATATGCCTTTCTCTCCTCATGCCTTTTAGCCTTTGAACGTATTGTTTTGTTTCCCTAGAAACATCCTTCTCTCTTCTTACACCTCCTGAACTCAACTCAACACAAAAGTGACACCTCTTCATAGAAGCTTCCCTTGATTGCTCCGGGCTGAGTTATGTGTGTTTTCTAACCAGGCAACATAGTATTAATTTAGAGCACAGAACATGGAGTCAGATTGCTTGTGTTCAGATCCTGACTATATCACTCAGCAGCTGGGAGTCCCTCAAGGTCAGGGACTACACCTGGGATGAATCTATACCCCCCTAAAGTGCCCAGGACAGTGCTTGGCACATAATAGGGACCCAGGAAATCTGAAATGAATGAATGCGTGTGTAAATGTTGCCTGATGAAGATCTTGTGACGAAGCATAAATGACTTTCTTTACTGCTCTCGTTAGGCTTCGAATGCCCAAACCAAGTTTTTCAATCTCCCTTCTAAACTGAGAGGATATTCTCCAGAGATATATATCAGAAATTGCTGAATGCCCCAAATGAGAAGCAATTGCACTTACTTTCCTCCAGTGCTTTCCCTTCTTAAAAATTTCACTACAGTGAGCCCGCCATGTACCCTCTCAGTAAGCAGGTAAACCATGCGCCTTCCTGGACGCCTCACCCATGCACGAGCTGAATGCCCTCTGTTGCTGACAGCTGGGCCAGCCAGCTCATGGGTCCTCTCCCTCTCCTCTCCAGTTCCTAGCAATGGCAGCCCCAGCCTGAGAGTCTGAGCCATAATCGCACACACCCCACATATATATTCTCCAGATTTCTTCTCTATTCAACCACCCAGCAGATCTCACGGTAGTCTGAAGATTTGTGCAGTGTGCTGGGAGGCAGAGGGGAAAGAAAGATGGCAAAATTCAAAGACTGCAAATCTGGGCCCAACTAGTTAGGCCATCTTAGCAACCACTCTGAATCAAGTCTCCTAAATGAGCACAAGGAAGTTTCCTGCCCTGCAGGAGTGTTCTGTGTGTGGGAAGGTATTGTTAAAAGCACTCTGAAAACTAAAAATGTCTATGGAAAACATCACATAATTGGGCGACCCGAGAAAGAAAGAGAGAATATTGCTGCTAGTTGTCCGTTCTCTCAATATTGTGAAAGTACTTTAAAATTCATTGCTTACTTTATAATAATTGACTGTCTGACATGGTATGTGCTCTGCTCCAAGGAGCACAACAGAGCAAAGCAGGGCTGGATTCACACTCTGGTCTCTGGGTTCTGAATCCACTTGTTTTTCCATTCTGCTGGACAGCTGGGGTCCAGGTCAGCTGGGGGCCTGTATCTCTCTCAGGGGAGCAGGCCATAGCCTATGGTGGGTTCCCCCACGTATTCCTCTACACTGATTCACCCAAATTCCTGTTGCTCCCTCTTCTTCTTGGTTTCTGTGCTCCTCAAGACTACAAACCCATCTGTTAAGACAGAGGAGGTTTCTCCTTCTTCCCGAAGGCCTCAGCCCCTGGCCGAGTCTAACTCTTAGCAGCAGAGGGAAACTAGCACCCATTGTTTCATAACAAGCCTTTCCACCTTCTCACAGGAGCCTCATCAAGCAACTCATGCACACATTCAGTTTCCCAAGTACCTACAGCATGTTGGGTGCTATCCCAGGTCCCTTGCAGGTACAGAGTTGAACAGGTACAGCCAGTCCCTGACCTTGACAACTCCCAGGTGGTCAGTGATGGAGTCAGGATTTTAGGCCAGGCAGGTCATGAATTTTATACTGAAAGGGTTCTCAGAGTTCACAAGGTCCAATATTCTCATTTTACAAATGACAGTGCTGTTTCAGTATTTACTAGGTGCCAGGCAGTGTTCTAGGGATTTTTAAAATGTGAGATAGGTACAAAGGAAAAAATGGAGCTGAAGAACTTCTAAGAAACTACCTAAGATTGGACAGCCAGGAATAAATGGCAGAGCTAGGATTCAAAGCCAGACGATGGGGCTTCCTCATTCACACCCTCAACCTGTCTTATTGAGTGAAGAGTAGCATGTGGGCCTCAGACCCCTCTGGCAGGTTGCCAGCCCTTCCCTGAACACCCGTCAGGATGCCCTGTCTCTACCTTCCAGCAGGCCAGACAAGGCCCAGTCTTGAGCCAGAGAGCAGAGATGCTAACAAGCCCGTGGAATCTGGACAGAGGCCTCAAGCCTGCCAGCCCTGAGTCTGCTGCCCAGATGCTCTCGTCTCCCCATCAGTACATTTTTTGCAGCTACTTCCTACTTCAGGAGAACAGATTCTGGTCTTTTTTGTGCTGGGGTTGTCAGAGCCCATCTGTGTCAGCTAGATTCCATGGGCCTGCCTTACCCAGGGCCAACTGGGGTGCTTCACCTGGTAGCCGCACCCGCCCCCCCCCCCCCGCAGGGGCTTTGACACCACATTTCATGAGCTGCCCCCAGATCCAATCAGCAGATCTGTCTCGACCCATCTGTTGACATTTCTCCACTCAAATGTCAGGGTTTTTTTTTTAAGTTTATTTATTTATTTTGAGAGAGAGAGAACACAAGCTCTCTTTCATACCTTTGAAATATGAGAGATCTGGTCCGAAAAAACCTTGACTCTGCTGCTGGTTTCAGGGCCTCACAGTTGCTTTCAGGCCATCATCTGCTCCATGTTTATTGAGTATCTACTATGTGTCAGCCATTATGCTCAGTGCCAGAGTTCAAGTGATGAGTAAAACAGCTATGGTCCCTGCTCTTGAGGAACTTAAGGTCCAGTGGAGATACAGGCAATCATGACCAGGACTAAGAAGTACAGAGCTAAGGAACCTAGTCTAGTCTGGCTGGTCAGGGAAGGCTTTCTAGAGGAAGAGATATCTAATCTGAGGTCTGATGAATTAGTGGGGTTTAACCAAGCAGAAGTCAAAGGAAGGAGAACTGGGTGGGAAAGTCTTCTAGGTAGCAAAGAGCATGTGCAGAAGCCTTGGTGAGAAGACACCCTTGGCTTTCAAGGAATGAATGTTGTGGAAAACGTGATGGGTGGATTCGCAATAGAGAAAGGCTGGAGAGATTACAAAGACAGAAAGGGGACTTATGAAGAAAATAGAGGCCATTACTGGGTTTTATGGAAGCCACAGTTTGTCTGACTGACCCCTCACCCTACCACAGGCCATATTCAAGTCCATAAGTGACCTGGCCCTCAGCTCACATGTTACCTTCTCAGAAAGTCTTCCCCGAGTGCCTTAACGTGCACAGGGAGGAGACACAGAGCTTAATTTGTATGAAAGCTGGAAACTTTGATTGACCTAGGCCGTGACTGATAAGTTATAGGATCTGGCTGGGCTGAATCCTAAGGCAGGGATTCAACAGGTCTCTGTCACAGCTCTTGGAAAAACTAAAGCCTTCCAGCTTATAATCAACAGGTTGGTGCTTTTCACTCAAAACTGTCCCACAAGGTCAGGGACTGTCTGGTCACTTGCAGTAGCAAACACCAGAGGGAACCAAAGCCAGGCCTTTGAGGAAGAAGTGTGAGGAGACCGTGGGCGTTTCACATAAAAGGGTAAACAAGAACTTTCATTTTCTCTTGACCCCAGAGCAGGTATGAACAGCAACGCCAAAACACTGAGGCATTTCACCAGAAACGGCATTACTATCACAAATAAACCACCCAGATAGAGTCTCATTACTCAAGCTAATGGCTTAAAAACCCCACAAGGCTTAGCAGTAACCACGAGGGAAGTGAGAGAAGGGGAGACCTGTGAGCTCACCCCAGGTGGGGGTGGAGCTGCAGGAAATCCAGCAGTGCCCTCCGTCAGAGCAGGTCTGGGCACTCATTTTGGAAACCAAAATAAAGAAGAAACACCAACATGGAGTGAGCTAGAAAAAGAAGAGGGAAACAAAAAATCCCACAACTGTGAATTGTGGCTCTGTGAGCAGAGCCGGGCAAATGGAATTTCCTCTTGCTGTTCAGGAACGAGGGTTTCATCAGGCAGGTCTCCAGACAAGACAGAAAGCAATGATTCATTACATCAGAGCTCTGTTTCTGCCAGGGCTGAGCTCAGGAAGAAATGAGGCCCTGGTGCTCAAAAGTTCCCATTCGTATTTACCCTTGAAAGGCCCCTTTGAAAAGACTGATGAAAACTTGACGAATGTAAATATTAACCGTGTCTTGACTGATGAGCATTTCTCAAGCAAGAAGCTGGCAGTTATTTTACAGATGTATATACAATAAAAATCACCCCATGGAAGCATGTCTTGCCATCTCTAACACCACAGCTCAAATGCCCATGTTTGCAGTTCACCAGGTTCTGGGATCTGAGAGGAGAGTATTTCTGGATCCAGGTGAAACCCACACGGACAGGCACGGACCAGCTTTGACTAATCCTGGCTTTTCAAATTAAGTTTGCAAACCAAGGGACTCTTCTGGTGATCAGTGAAAATGATAAATGGGCTGGGAAATTGATCATCAGTGCAGGAAGGCTACAGAAATGGTCTGAAGAAATAAGTTGAAGACGAAAACTGTGGGGAAGCTGAAGGAGCCTTGGGGACAAGAGTACTTGGTAACAGTCATCAGATTAAAAAAAAAAAAAAACTGCGTGAAAGATGGTGAGCAAGATCTTTTCAAATCCACAGAGGGGGAATGAGAAAATGCACGTAACCAGCCACCCAGTCCTCTAACCCATTTTGAACACTCCCTTCCTCCAATTACTGAGCTCTGATCCAAAAGCCACTTACAGAACCTGGAAGCTTGTCTTTCAAGACCACATATGCTCTTAACTCATTCTATGGCTTTATCTATGTAGCTATCATTCTTTAGAATGACTGCCAAACAATGATCAACCACTAACAGAATATGAGATCATTAGTAAAATATAAGATTTCAAGTGAGTAGACACATGGTCTTAGTTTTCACTCTGTCCTTCAAAATCCCCTTACTCTTTACATCCAAGGTCACTGGCGCCTTACAAGAGTAATGATAAACTGGACTCAAAGATTTCAAAAACTCTCTGGGCTCCTGTCACACTGCGTTTGGGTTCAAGCCTTCTCCCACTAGTCTGGTTCCCTAAGATGCCATTCTTTTGCCCCAAACCTGGACTCTCCACAGAGCCTCTGGATGGATGACTCAGCTGTCCTGAAACCTTGGGTTTGTTTCTCTTTTTTCAGCCCCAGTTCATTTGGTGTCTCATCCTCGGTTTCACATCTTGCAGCCTATTGGCAAAACCCATCCAACATTACCAATCAGCTCCAATACCAATATTCAGCTCCCTGAAGAAGGCTTCTATTCTCTGGGAGAAGAAGCCTCCAAGTACAGCTGGCAGGAATGCTAACATAAGCTCAGGAAGACCTAGCCAACACTGGACAAATGGTGCTCTTTGGAACAAGTCATGGTAGTGGATTACACTAACACCAGGATTCCATGATCAGATAAGAGGGGGACATGTTGGGTTTCTGACTCTACCCAGTGACACACAACAATACAGTAAGTACTGTTAATGGAATACATGAATTAAATACATATCTGCAGGACTTCTCAAAAACTTTACAGTTCTGGTGTGCATTATAAACCTCCAAGGGGATAACAATTTTGCTCAAAACTTGCTCAAGGGATCCCTCTCTTATTTTTCGCTGAACACCAATTAACATTTCATGGAGCACTATTATACCGAGTTTGGGAAATATTGACCTAATTCCTTTTTTTCCTCCAATGTGATTTATCTACTATGTTTGGGCCAGTCATATCTTTGAATCGAAACTATCTGAAAATAAATAACTCTTTATAACACATATGTCTCTTCAAACCATAAGAGTTTCCTACCTGTGCCATCAGTTTTTCATGTAATCCCCCCAAAAGCACCACAGGAGAGAATTATTGGCCTTTTAGAGGTTCCATATGCATTAAAGAACTTGACTGATTGGCTGGGTCCCAAATAGTAGAGGCTATTTGCTAATTTATTTTCTAGCCAAAAATACCTGATTCAAATAAAATTAGGCACCCACAGCTTTTTAAAAAATGTTTATTTATTTTTTGAGAGAGAGAGAAAGTGTGAATGGGGGAAGGCAGTGGGGGGGTGGGGGAGGACAGAGGATCCGAAGCAGGCTTTTTTGCTGATAGCAGAGAGCCTGATGTGGGGCTCAAACCCATGAACTATGAGATCATGACCTGAGCCGAAGTCGGATTCTTAACCAACTGAGCCACCCAGGTGCCCTGAAGCCACAGTTTTTAATATCAGTATCGTTTTTATGCCATAGCTTTACTTGGAGGGGTGTGTATCCTAGAAGCTTGAGTACCAATTAGCATTTAACAGAGCTGTGTCTCAGTTTCCCATGTTTCACTAGAGACATCTGCCTTCTCTTGCCTTCTGTGGATGCCAAGAAAAGTCCTGAGCCAAAAGATGTAAAAGAATCTACAACTCTTCATGCATCTATGCCTTATATGAATTCACAATTCAATACAATAGTATTATATCTGCCCAGAAATCACTATTAGAAGCAGATAAGAAACGTAACGTTAAAATGGTCTCAGAGTAGCCAAAAGAGACATTTATTTCATGGCTTATGCCCTGAAGTGCACACACCTTCCTCATTGTAGTGACCCTCACACTTTCACTCAGAGCCAAATTATTCATACATAATTCTAACAAGTGTAAGGACTTGTTTAACAGTGTAAGAACAAGTTTAAAATTCTAAGAATTTTTTTTTAAACAGCAGCCTGCTGGGCATGACGGGGAAAGGGCCATGCTGCAATGATCTGATCCTGTCCAGGATCCACCCCATTTGCTTTAATAGCTGTGGGCTCTTTGTCTTTACACCTGTAAGGCTGGCTGGTCTCTCAACTGCAGAAACAATCCCCCTTGGGAAGGACAGGGCCAGTTCCTCGGTGGCTCAGCATCATGCTGGTTTTACAGTTCTGTTCTGACAGTTGTACCTCAGTTGCCCATCACTGAATTCTGCTGTGTTCTAAAGACCATAACGTGGTCCCCTGTGAAGCCTACTTTGGGCCTGTCTACCCAGAGGACACTCTCATTTGAAAGCTGATATTCTTGGGGCGCCTGGGTGGCTCAGTCGGTTAAGCATCCGACTTCAGCTCAGGTCACGATCTCGCAGTCTGTAAGTTCGAGCCCCGCGTCGGGCTCTGGGCTGATGGCTCAGAGCCTGGAGCCTGCTTCCGATTCTGTGTCTCCCTCTCTCTCTGCCCCTCCCCCGTTCATGCTCTGTCTCTCTGTCTCAAAAATAAATAAATGTTAAAAAAAAAAAAAAAGAAAGCTGATATTCTTTCCTTTAAGTATAATAATCCCACTTTGCAACATCAAAAATTAGGACCTAAAGTCTGAGGACAAATAATTTTCTGACTTGTGTATCACATTTAGATGGGCACATTTAACAAATTATTATTATTGAAGCCAAATCCATATAAAGCAATAAATTTTGCCATAAATATTTAAATACAGTATATACTATTATCTATACAATTTTTAAACATTAGAAGTTTGAACTTGCCCTTTAAAATCGGGGTTATGTGGCCACCTTTGTTCCATATATCTAGAGAGGACATATTTGCTTCTTTCTTGAATTAACTTTCTTTCTTTCTGCTGTGGGGGTATTTTTGCATATAAAAACATGCCCAAGCATTTTAGTTTCTATGGCACTAAGAAAAAATGAAGCCCATTTTCTTTATAAAAAAAAAAGTAGTCAATTTCTATGCACATAGGCATATGCATCTCCCTCTGGGGAGAGGAACACTGGCTTCCTGGCCAAGTCAAACAGGCTGGTTCAGCGCAGAGGCCTTTTATAGTCTGGAGATCTGGGCTGCATTTCACTCATCTATAAAAATAAGGCACAAAACAAGGGCTACTGTCAGTTTCAAATGAGATAATATGCATGCTAGTGCTTCGAGAAGAGCTATAAAAATACAAGCCATATTATTACCAGTGGAGTAGGGATTCCAGCTAGGCACCGTGGTAAATGTGGTCATGAGATCAGGGGTAAAGACTCCTAGGAAGCCCTACAAGGCCCGGCCCCTCGAGTTCTTAAAGCTGCAGGGAGGGATAGACTATATATATGTCTGCCCACCCCCCAAGTGTGTACACTCTATGCCTGGGAACACGTTCTTTAATCACTTCTTTGTTCATTCAACAAATATATATCAATCTCCTTCTGTTTTAGCCAGATTTGCCTAAAACACCATTTTTTTAAACACATAAATCCTTTGTCTCCTCCTCTCCTACAGACCCAGCCCACATATCACCTCCGTGGGGCTACTTTATTTGTGAATAATTGCTCATTGACTTTATCATACTATAGTTTACCTACTCACATACCTGCCTCCTTTACCAGGTTTTGAGTACCCTCAAGGCAGTCCATGAGTCCTCTTGGGTTATTTTTATTATTTTATTTTATTTTAATTTTTTTAAATTCATTTTTTGAGAGAGAGAGAGAGACAGACAGACAGACAGAATGTGAGCGGGGGAGGGACCGAGAGAGGAGACACAGAATCTGAAGTAGGCTCCAGGCTCCGAGCTGTCAGCACAGAGCCCAATGTGGGATTTGTACTCACGAACCGTGAGATCATAACCTGAGCCAAAGTCAGGTGCTTAACCGACTGAGCCACCCAGGTGCCCCATCTTGGGTTATTTTTGGATGTGAACATATACCATATATTTTAACCCTCAATTAGATGGCAAGTTTCTGGAAGACGAAATCTGTGTGTTTTGGTATAGGATAATGTGAGCAGTAGGTGCACAATAAATGGTTTGTATTAAACACTCTCCAGATTTCAGTTATTCATGGGACCCCATCTTTCCCCATTCTCCTCCCAAAATCACAGATCAGTATTGTCACTCTTTAATCCAAATTCAGGCAGATTTACGAATCTTCTCTCACTCTCACTTAGGGGCAAGTTTCCTGCATGGAGGACATCCCCATGAAAATTCAAATAAAGATATTACGGGAAGTTTGAGCCTGGCAACCTTGCTTATGTATCCTCCTGAAGAGCAGGAAAGTTCCACTTCCTTGTTATTATAAAAGTTCTCTTCTGTCTTTCAACAAGTGAAGGAGGTCACCTAGGGAGGAAACAAGTAGGATCTAAACAAGGAAGTTTCGATATGTCAAGGATCTAGAGTCAGCAAAACTGTGTCCAGGAGCCATGGGCAGGGACTGCCAACCTGAGAAGGTGGGTTACGGCACCGAGTTTGGAGTGGTGCAGGATGGTAACACCAATGAGCCTCAGCTGCCAGCGCACATCTGCCCTAAGCCAGGCACTTTGCAAAGTAAGTTTCGGTCACCCTATCATTCAATCCTCACCACACTCCCGTGAAAGCAAGACTAATATTACCCCCATTAAAAAAAAATGTTGGCTGGGGCGCCTGGGTGGCGCAGTTGGTTAAGCGTCCGACTTCAACCAGGTCACGATCTCGTGGTCCGTGAGTTTGAGCCCCGCGTCAGGCTCTGGGCCGATGGCTCGGAGCCTGGAGCCGGTTTCTGATTCTGTGTCTCCCTCTCTCTCTGCCCCTCCCCCGTTCATGCTCTGTCTCTCTCTATCCCAAAAATAAATTAAAAAACGTTGAAAAAGAAAAATTAAAAAAAAAAAAAATGTTGGCTTATTTTTTAGAGAGAGAGCAGGGGAAGAGCAGAGAGAGAGGGGGACAGAAGATCCGAAGTGGGCTCCATGCTGACAGCAAAGAGCCCAATGCAGGGCTCAAACTCATGAGCCGTGAGATCATGACTTGAGCCAAAGTCAGACGTTTAACCGACTGAACCATCTAAGTGCCCCTGCTCCACTATTTAACAGATGAGCAAACTGAGGCTCAGACTGTTTAATAGCATGCCTGACTTCCAAGAATAAACACAACTACTACACCACAGTGAGTGGGTTTTTCTAACAACTACTGAGGCTCAAACCCAAGAAATGAAATTGTGTTAAACATGGGCCCAGTATTCTTTATGAGCATGAACTGATTCTGAAGTTGATTTTTCTAAAATGGCTCCAAATGCAATTTAAAGTAATTTCCAAGTGTTTAGGCTTATTGTGTCAAGAGAGCTCTGAGGATCACAGAAGAAAGTTGTTACATGATGCAGCGAGACCAACTGCCTGCTCTGGTTAACCTTGCAAGCTTCAACAACCACAGGAAGAAAAATAAATTCACCCAACTGTGCAGAGCAGAACAGTGCTCCAGATGAGCCATCTTGACCTAGCCAGTAATCCCACCATGACCTCTGGGCTCTAATTGCCTTTATTGTGGACATGATGGGCAAGGCTGAAGACACAAAGATAACATTTAATTATGAGTCGCTCCCTGGCTCTGAGGGGATGGCTGGCAATTCAAAGCTTCTGGTTGGGTGTTCTAGAGCTGTGCTTTAAAAACACATTAGTTACAATGTTAAATCAATTTAGTGGGTAGTAACGAGCACAAAAGAAAGGAAATGAGAGAGGGAGAAGCAAAAGAGAGAAAATAAAGTGTGTCCCACACAGTATGAGCAATATTGTTTTGTGAAACAGTTTTCAGTTGGAAGTCATTTTTCAAATATATATGTTTACTAGAACACGATGAAAAAATCATAGCCTAAGAACTTGAAAAGCATTGGCCTTGATTTTTTTTTTTTTTTAGTGTTTAATATTTTTGAGAGAGAGAGACAGAGACAGAGACACAGAATCTGAAGCAGGCTCCAGGCTCCCAGTTGTTAGCACAGAGCCCAAGGCCAGCCCAAACTTAAGAACCATGAGATCATGACCTGAGCTGAAGTCGGAGGCTCAACCGAGTGAGCCACACAGGCACCTCGGGCCTTGATTCTTGAAGTAAAGTTTCTTCAAAATACAGACTGTTGAGTCTCCACAATTATTGAGGTAAATGGAAACATTTCCAAAGTTGTCCTTACCAACCTCACTGAGCCCACTGGAGAAGTTCAAGAACCTTTCAGTTTTGCTCACTCCGTCGGCAAGATTCCCTCCCTATCCTAGATCCTGGGAGGCACAGAAAACAAATGAGTGACAATTTCCCTTACCCTTGTCCCTAACCACCCTTACCAGAAGGCTTACACTGTCTTAAACATCTGATCCTTTCTTGGGTTGGACCCTGAGTTTTGGCCCCACCCTGCTCCCATCTCGGCCTGACCACACAAAGGTGATGCCATCTCACTCATTTCTCACCAGATTATGAGCCCCTTGTGCTTGGAACTATTTACTATCACTGTGCCCTCACAGCACAATGTCTTCTTTTCAGTAAGCACTTTGTAAATACTTGGTGAATCAAAAAAACAGAGTGACTCTGCTATCACTTAAGATCAGCTAGGTGAAGGACCACATTTAACTTTGATAGGGCCTTTCATTAACCAAGGGCTAATGAGCTTTGCTAGTGTAATAAATGTCTGGCTTTGAACCCAATTAAAATTCATCTTCCTCTGATTACCAGGGCTAAGTGAAGGTCTCCAAATTGCAGAAAAGATCTAGGAGACACGTGTTCCCATCTCGTAAGTGGTGGGCCCACTGAGAGTTGCCAGGAGGCCAGTTATCTGTCTGAGCAGGTGAAGAATGCCTGACAGAGGACAAAGGATTCTATGTTTTGGGTGGAGACTGCTGGACAACGAGGGAGGGGCGAGGGCAGGCTTGGTCCCTCAGAGAGAACCCTGGGTCCATCAGGAGCTCACGCAGAGGCTGGAGGAGACGCTGGGGTCCCACAGTGGCAAACAAGTGAAGACGGGAGGAGAGACATTTTTGGGTGCCACCCACACGACATCTCCCAGCTGTCCCCCAACTTTACCCTAGGGAATTTAGTGCCAGTCCTGGAGAGAGAGGGCTATCAGAAACAGGCACCTTTCTGTGCTAATTCGGGAGGTGTAACTGAGGGACAGGGTGACTGTGGGTCAGCTCAGTCCACAAGGGTGAAACTCCCAACAGTACCGGCATCGCATAGATGGCCTTGGGTTGATCCCTGAAGTGGAGGAAACCCAGCTGCAACAGCTCCTGTTCAGAGAGCCTATACCTGCTGCAGAAACGCTCTAAAAGGGACCACGGAGAATAAGAGAGTTCCTCAAAGACCGAGAGGAGAACCCTGACGGTGCTCTGGTCCAGATGGTTGGGTAGCTGCTCCACACTAAAGTTAGCTTTCATTCCTGTCACCATTATTAGCCAACCCTTCGTTTGACCTTTCTCACTGATGTGGCTTGGCAGAAAATAGGGCTACACAGCATTGTGGAAAATCCTTCAGCATCAATCACATTTTTCCAGAGAATTCACATATCCGCCGGCCCAACCCCGAGGGGCTCATTCATATTCAGGAAATGTGCTAGTGACTCAGGCCCTGTGAGCATAATTTCATTATTAAAGAAGATCCTATCCTATGAGGAACTGTAGATCTGGACTCTGTCTCTCTCAGCCTATTCTAATTTTAGGATGTGGGGTTCCATGGTGCAAAGCACACTTCTCTATAAAGCCACAGAAATCCCTTCTGAAATTACAGCTGGGTAATACTTTTTTGTTTCTATTCCGTTATCACATCAATTCACTGACAACATGTACCAAAACATCTAGGAAACTTTCAAGCTCTGTACAACTGTTGAAGAGACTTATACAGAGCAATACTGTCACTGACTCATGGTTTCCAATAAGAGGGAAAAAACAGACTCCTTGTTTCTTAGGAATAATCTATCCATTGAAAGGTCATCCACTTGTTTTGCAAAGACCCCCAATGGTCACGTGGTTCATAAGCTTTTGGGAAAGTAGTGTGTGTCCTCATGTGAAAAGAAAGAGAAAGTATTAAGGGGTCTGACGCTTTTAAGATGTGAATTTCTATGCTGCATGCTAGAATGGAAAAGTAGCAAAAGAGCCATAACAACAATAATAGTTGCCGTTTATTCCATATTTTCCATGTGCTGAGTGCTGTCTATGCAGTGTCTTATTTAATCCTCCAAACAATCCTATGAGAGGAGTAGACATTCAGCCAGTGAAGTTACTGAGATGATTCTTTACTGGTTAGTGTATGTCCACTGCCCCGAGACCACTGACAACACCCTCTCTCTCCATGCACACAGCACCCTATCCTCCCTTTCCTCTTCCCTGGGGACATCCAGGACTGTTCCAGAACTAAAGCATCGACGCCAGAGACTGTCGTGATTGGTGAGCGTCCATGCTGTACTCGCGGTTAAATATTTCTCATGTTACCCCTGACTTAGGAGGTAGATAGGATTATCCTCATTTGCAGGTGAACAACTGGAAGATTCAGAGAGTATGGCAGACGCTCTTCCAAAGTTGGCTACAACAATATTTCCAGTCATGCATGCTCTTCAAGAACCTTGTCACTTCCCCATCGAGAGATGGGCTCTGTTTCTCCTCCCCTAGAAACTAGGTGGGCCTGTGTAGCTCTCTCAGCGAACAGAATGTGGCAGAAGTGATGCTGTGTGACTTCTGGGGCTAGGTTAGCAAAGGCAATTCACTTTTCACTTGGCTCTCTCTCGGGACACTCACTGTTGAAATACAACCACCATGTAGAAAAAGCTCAAACCACATGAAGAGGCCATGTATAGGTAGGTGGTCTGACCAACCAGTTCAGTTGACGTCCCAGCTGACTGCCAGCATCAACAGCTAGACATGTGAGTGAATGAGCCTCCAAATGACTGCAGCCCCCAGCTGCCAAATTACCCCTCAGCCTTTGAATCTTACAGCTAAGGTTTCAGATACCAGAGAACAGAGGCAAACTGCCCTGAGGCACCTGATCTAAATTTCTGACCCTAAAATTTATGAGTATGCAAAATGGGGGGGTGGGTAATTTGTTACATGGCAATGCATAATCATAGAGAGTTTAAACAACTTGTCCAAGGTCATGCACCTAGTAAGTTGTGAAGCCAAGATTTCAACCACAAATCACCTGACTTTGAAAGCCAGCATTCGTAACCACCAGGTGACACTGCTCCTGTGGCCACAAGACCAAGAGGCGACATGGTAGCATGAAGATGCCAGTTGGACCACCTTTCAGTTGGATGTGCAAAGTGGATGGATCTGCCAGGGTGCCGTCACTCTCCATGGTGTTAACCCACACGCTTTTTATCCTGGGGCTCTGTTGTGTGTCGTTTCCATTTCCAATATGATCTCCTGATCCAAGATAGCTGCTCCAATTCCAGCCATCACATCTGCATTCCAGTCATTAGGAAGACAGAAAGAAGAGAAAAACATGTACCCCTCCTTCCAAGAAAACTTTCTGGAAAGTGCAGACACTATTTCTGCTTAACGTACCACTGTCCAGAGCTTTGTCACATGGCGTACCTAGCTGCAAGTGATGTTGGGTGACCTAGTGTCCAGCTAAAAACTAGAAGCATATTTATGTAGATTCTAGAGTGTAAAAGAAGAGATCTTATATCAGGACACCTGGGAATGTTTGCCATAGAAAAGAAAGGGGATCAGGTAGGAAATTAATGATTTCCAATTTGGAGCCATGCTAATCCCTCACTTCCTCTATTTTTTTCCAGTGTTTTGTTTCTTCAAAAATTATTTATAATCTATTATTAAATATTTTCTAGAGGATTTAAATTGATTTTGCTGTAAAAGTTTTGAATGCCTCGAGACAACAGGAATCCCTTGGCTGTGTTGCAAGGGTAAATCTACCCTAAAAATAATCTGGGTTCAATCTACTGTGGTGCATCATCCTCCAAAGGGATAGAATTGCTGAATGGACCAAGAAGCTAAAAAAATAAATAAAAATAGGGTCATGTTCAGGCATCACACCACAGAAAGCCACACAGGATTAGTTATTGTTCTGGCCTAGTTGAGAAACAAAGGTTACAATGAAATTTGCAGGATCCCATTTCTAGTTTTCCAAGTGTATTTCCCTCCCCTCTTTTAAATGTATATCTAAAGAATATTTCGGATGACACTTTCTCAGATGACTACAATGCTGAAACTGATATCACTTATTTCTCCCTAAAATGGGAATGTCTACTCTCTTTTCCATTTCCAAGATTCTTCCCAAAATGGAAACCATCTAGGTGGGTGGAGGTGGAAAGCTGTCTCTTGGAACAAACACATTACTTGAACTTCTCATTACAAGCCTAAGGTAGACATTTTTCAGTGCTTGATGATTCAATCACAAAGAATTCTTTAAGGAAGGGACCTAAAATGCAATAGCCAATGGAAGCAAGTTTAAAGGAAGGCAAATTATAGTTCCCAATAAACAAACCTGTCTTTACATCATTTTGATGAAAATTTGCCACCCTTTAAGTGAATAAAACAGAAAGTCAAGAATGGCTTAGCAATAGGGAGAAAGGACTATATATAAAATGTTCTGTTGGCACAAAAACACAAAACCTGCTTTCTGAATTGGAGACTATCTGATCTTAATTAGAGATATCTTCAACTTGTTTCTACAAGAAATGGCACTGTAGTTTGTATGGAACGTTTCACCTAGGGTTTCCAGGGGAGCTTGGGAAAGTGTGTGTAACACGAAGGGCCTAACCCTAAGAATTCTTCCCTGAATCTAAAATCCCAATCCTGAATTAAAACTGGGTAGGAACTCTGTGATCTCCCTTCCCCCTTCCTTTCCTTCCCTTCCCTTTCCTTTTATTATATTTTAGAGAGAGAGCTCACATGCAGGAAAGAGGGAGAGTGGCAGAAGTGGAGAGAGAGAGAGAGAGAGAGAAAGAGAGAGAATCTCAAGCAGGCTCCACACTGACTGTGGAGCTGAGCTGAGACACCCAGGTGCCCTGTGACCTGTACTTTCTGATGAGAAAGGTACAAGAGTTTGGGCTCTGCCCACAGGGGAAGAGGAAAAGTGTTAGTGAGGAGAGGGTTTGCTATGGATGCTTCCTTCAGCCACACAGAAAGCCAGCCAGAACAGAAAAGTAGCATAAGTCTGCACAGCATTTTGTGATAGGCAAATAGGTTTCATCCTTAGACCTCTATGAGGCTCTTTGCCACTTGTAGGGAAAACATACCAATCACACAATTCTGATCGTGGAAACCAAGGTGCAGAGTACTTGTGAGTTTCTAGGCTTCATCAACTGGTGAGTGGAACAGCTGGCACTCCAGCCAGGTCTTGTGTGCCAAGGAGATTATTCTTTCTACTACTTCACATTTTTCCCTCTCTCCACGTTTTAGGTGTCTACTGTGTAAAAACACACAGCACAGGTTTTTAAAATAGGTCCACAAATTCTTCAAAACTCCTCCTTAAAAAGAAAGTAGTGGGGCCTGGGTGGCTCAGTCAGTTGAGCATCCAACTCTTGATTTCAGCTCAGGTCACGATCCCAGGGTTGTGGGATTGAGCCCCGTGTTGGGCTCCACGCTGAGCCCGGATCCTGCTTAAGATTCCCTCTCCCTCTCTCTGCCCGTCTCTCCTGCTCGTACTTTCTCTCTCTCTCTCTCTCTCTCAAAAATAAAAAATTCAAAAAAAATTTAATAAGTAGAGCCTACTAATTCTTCTTCCCTTTAACATGCACTGGACTTAGTGACTCTCTTCTAACAAACAGAATATGGAGAAATGACCATGTAGAGACCAGCTCACAGAAGTCACTGTGGCCTTCTCCCTGCTGTCTGCTGGTTCACTTATCTGGGGGAAGTCAATAGACAAGCTGTGAGGGCACTCAAGCAGCTCTATGGAGAGAACTAAGGCTCCCTTTCAACAGCCAGCTGTCTGAAGGGGGTCTAACCCCATATTGACTGCAACCTCACGAGAGAGTCCCAGCCAGGACTACCCAAAACCCACTCTCAAATTCCTGACACATAGAAACTGTGAGATAACAAATATTCATTGTTTCATAGGACTAAGTTTGGGGGTTAATTTGGTGCACAGAAATAGGTAAGTAATATACTAGAGAACTCTTCATTCTGTTCCTTGTCTCCCAAAAGTATATTCTTTTCACTATACCATGGAGTGGTTTTTTGTTGTTGTTGTTTTAATCACTACCATTTATTGAGGGATTAGTGTGTACCAGGGGTAAACATTTTTTTCATGGATTTTAGTTTTTAGGGCTATTTTAGATTCAGAGCAAAATGGAGCATAAAATACAGAGTTCCCATTGACCCCTTGCCCTTCCACATGCACAGTCTCCCCCACTATCAACATCTCCCACCTAAGTGATACATTTGTTACAATCAATGAACCTACATTGACGCATCATTATCACCATAGTTTACATTAGGATTCGCTCTCAGTGTTGTAGTCTATGGGTTTGGACACACGTATAATGACATGTATCCACCACTATGATTTCATACAGGGTAGTTTTGCTGCCCTAAAACTCCTCGGTGCTCTGCCTATTCATTCCTCCCTCTCACCTAACCCCAGGCATCCACTGATCCCTTTATACAGTTTTAAGTTATGTCATCAGTGAGAAAAAAAAATGACATACGCTTTGAAGGATATAATTTAATTGTCATTGTTACAAAAACTGGTGGTCCATTAGCACTTGTTGATAAAACATGGGATGTAAATTCTTACGTCTCATGATTATCCTTTCTCACTGGACTAAAGCTCAGCCTCCCCAGGCTCCTTCCAGTTTTGGTGAGAATTGGTATCTGTATATCCAGCTGAGTGCTGGAACCTGCAGGAGGTTTTGCACTTAAGGAAGCAGCTAGAGTAAGGGAAGGGAGTTTGTGGAATAAAGAAAGCTGATTCGTCATGCACATTCTCTATGCATGTATCTATTTTTCTGTCAATTTCTGAGATTTTCTTTAATTTTTAACAATTGCTACTCTTATTGCTACTCTTATTGATGTATGGAATTTTTGATATGTTGGAGAAATTAGTCTTTAATTTATATTGTATTTCCTAAATTTTACATTGTGTTGGGAGTTAAGATATTTTACTATATATTTTTTTAATGTTTATATGATAAGAGGTATTAATCTTTTCATTTATAGAATCTACATTTTGTTTGCAGTGTGAGGCCAATCTTTTTTTTTAACTTGTTTTATTTTTAATTTTTTTATATTTAAATACAGATTAGTTAGCATGTAGTGCAACAATGACTTTAGGAGTAGATTCCTTACTGTCCCTTACCCATTTAGCCCATCTCCCCTCCCACAACCCCTCCAGTAACCCTCAGTTTGTTCTCCATAATTATGAGTCTCTTTTGTTTTGTCTCCCTCCCTGTTTTTATATTATTTTTGTTTCCCTTCCCTTAGGTTCATCTGTTTTTTCTCTTAAAGTCCTCATATGAGTGAAGTCATATGATTTTTGTCTTTCTCTGACTAATTTCACTTAGCATAATACCCTCCAGTTCCATCCACGTAGTTGCAAATGGCAAGATTTCATTCTTTTTGATTGCTGAGTAATACTCCATTGTATAGATATACCACATCTTCTTTATCCATTCATCCATCGAGGGACATTTGGGCTCTTTCCATACTTTGGCTATTGTTGATAGTGCTGCTCTAAACATGAGGGTGCATGTGTCTCTTCGAAACAGCACACTTGTATCCTGTGGATAAATGCCTGGTAGTGCCATTGCTGGGTCATAGGGTAGTTCTATTTTTAGTTTTTTGAGGAAACTCCATGCTGTTTTCCAGAGTGGCTGCACCAGCTTGCATTCCCATTTAGTGGTTTTTCTTTTGGCGGTGGGGGGGGTGGGGGGGAGTTATTTTCTTTCTCTACTTTTCATGGAGTCCAGACTGTGTAAGTACAAATAACCCAGGGGACTCCTCATGCTGTTCCTTGGCTCCCAGAAGCCCCACCTTTTAGGAAAATCTCCCCAGATTCATGATATCCTTTAGCTATTCTGCTCATCTAATTTGAGTCAACATGTTAATATTTAATAATGTATTATCATCCCAGATATCATGTTTGTATTTTAACAGGGAACGTCAATATCTTTTTTCTGCATGTGTCACTAGCTTATTTTTATTTTATTTTATTTTTTATTTTCAAGTTAGTTAACGTACAGTGTAGTCTTGGCTTTGGAGTAGAACCCAGTGATTCATCTCTTACATATGACACCCAGTGCTCATTCAAAAAGTAAACTTCAATATCTTAAGCTAAAGGACAGCTGCGACATAAAGTAGAGTGGTGGGGTGTGGGTTTCTGGCCCCTGGAGATCCCTAGAACTACACTCATAGTGTTTCTTGGTCTTTCTCTCTGTGTGGACACTCTACAGGCTATGCTCACTATGTGACTACCCAAGATATTCCAGTGACCCAAATCCTGGATTTGAAAAAGGTCCAACAAAGGAAGTAATTGAAAAATTAAAAGTAGAAGGTTAAATCAGAAAAGGCTACATACTGTATGGTTCCAACTCTATGACATTCTGGAAAGGGCAAGACTCTGGAGACAATAAAAAGATCCATGGTTTCCAGGGGTTAGGGGCAAGGGAGAGATGAACAGGCAGAGCACAGAGGATGTTTAGGGTAGTGAAACTACTGGGTATTACACTGTAATGATGAATAGATGTCATTATGCATTTGTCCAAACCCACTGAATGTTCAACACCAAGAGTGAATCCTAACGTAAACTATGGACTCTGGGTGATAACAATGTGTCAGTGTAGGTTCACTGATGTTAACAAATGTACCCTTCTGGTGTGGGATGTTGACAGTGGAAGAAAAAAGACATGTGGGGACAAGGGGTCACTATACTTTCTACTCAATTTTTCTATGATTCTAAAACTGTTTTAAGAAGTCTATACAAACCTAAAAAATAAAAATTTTAAAAGTAGGATATTGGTCTAGATCCATAGATTGTATAGAAGAGAGGCAGACAGCAAAGGAGGAGACCACAGATCAAAGGAGGGCCTACTTCCAACACCAGAATCCTTGATGCCCGTGCAGTGAGGAGTCAAGATGGCATGTCATCAGCAGCAAAGTCTACTTCGGAGCTATTTGTTTTCTGCCCAGCCTTGGGCTCCATACTGGTGGTACAGAAGCTATAGATGACTTCTCAGATCTACACTCCACTTAAGGAAACAACACAACACACAAGAAGAAGACAAAGTAAGAGCAGCTAGTAGTAAAACCTAGGGTGATAAGGACTGCTGACGTGTGGTGGTGAAGTCAGGTGTGGACTGACTAGGAAGACAGGGCTGTGAGAACTAAGTGGCTGAAGGCGTGGCTAGATGATGCAGAATGCTGAAGAGTAGATAAAAGATAAAAGGTGCCGAATTGGGAGGGAGGAGTTGCTATCTTGGTGGGGATTCAAGTGAAGGTATCTTAGAGAACTTGAACTCTGAGTGATGTTTTGAAAGGGTATTGCACGTGGATTTTCAAAGAACTAACTCTACTATGTATGAACTTGATCTTATTCTCCAAAAGCTCAGAAAATGGAGGGAGCTCCCAATGATGAAATGGAACCTAAATGTGCTCCTATGCCTATATAGAGAGACCAGCCTAGTGCTAAGTATCTGTTTTCTCAAGAGGACCTGGTGTGTGGAAGGTTTCCTGGTGTGTGGAAAGGTTTCTTCTTGAGAGGATCTGGTGTGTGGAAGGTTTCCACACACCAGGTCCTCTACTCTCAGATCTGGGCAGCCTGTGGAACCACCCATCTGACCCCAGTGAGGAGTGGCAGGGGCCAGCAGGGTGCTGGTGAGGCAGGGCTGGTTTGTGGACTGTGAGTACAGGGCCCAGGGCACTTAGAAGTCAGAATCCATGGCCAGACAAACAATGCAAATGAAGGGGGAGGGGGCTACTAAGGGGAAGGCAAATCCATCTTGCAAATCCAGCAAGAAATGGAGACCCTCTGAGATGGGAAACTCAAAAGCTGAGACCTTTTTCTAATACATCACTCTTAAATGGGAAGAGGACTGCTAAGGTACAGCCCTTAAACTGTACTTCTTCTTTATACAGGTCCTACCTGCAGAATGGGGATGACAATAGAGCTGCCTCAAAGAGTCCGTATGAGGAATGGGTGAATTCAAACACGCACACTCAGAGCTACGCTGAGCACACAGTAAGTGCTTAATAAGGATTAGCTGCACCTCTTGTTACTAAACCTGGTCAGAAGCAGCAACAGCTCCTGGAAACAAAGTTGCCAGAGGACCCCACACAACACTCAGTGACAAATATGCTTCCTGACAGCGTGCTAGAAACTCTTTCAGAACGCATTCTGCCAAGCTGATTGCCTTTTCCTTTAGGGGTGGTGCATTCTGGCCAAGCTCCCAGGCTCCTGCCAAGGGCTGTCCTGCCTCACTATCTGTTTGGAAAGCCATGAGGGGGCTGTTCCCTCAGAGCACAGGCTGTGGGGACCATCCTGGGGCCATGCAGCCACCACAAGCCTTAACCCCCTCGCGTGTGGTGAACAAGGAAACGGGGCCTTCTTGCGTGGGGAGATGTGAGGAGATGTGACCCGAGAAAATCAAGCTGCCATTACCTCAGGCACAGCTGCCCCTGAAGCCTGTATTCATTTCCTGTTTATTGAAGGAGCGGTTCCCAGGGTTATCTTTAGAATTCACACTTCAAATGCTTTAGCAAGGAGAGAATTTTACTGATTGGTAAGGGGATGAAACGGGTTAGCACAGCTGTCATAGTCACAGAAAGAGGGGCATTGGTGTGCCAGTAGGACAGTTAGCATTTTTTTTTTTTTAATGTGTGTTTATTTTTGAGAGAGAGAGGAAGCGAGAGCGGGGGAGGGGCAGAGAGAGAGGGAGACACGATCTGAAGCAGGCTCCAGGCTCCCAGCTATCAGCACGGAGCCCGACGACGCGGGGCTGGCATTGGTGAACTGCAAGATCAGGACCTGAGCTGAAGTCAGAAGCTTGCTTAACTGACTGAGCTACCTAGGTACCCTGAGAAAGTTAACATTTAAAAAAAACTGATGGCGTCTCCTGAGAACTTTCTCTTTCGCCTTACCAAAGCTGCTCGCCTTCTCACCATCCCTATTTTATGTGGCTGAAGGTGAAAGATTCAGAAGTGTTGGGAACCTCTTTCTTTTCTTCATAAAGACCCTCTCCCCACAACTCTTCTTGTGCTAGCATCTGTGTTCTACTCTGGCTCAGCTGGCTTCTAGACTTGAAAGCATCTAACAGTGTTGGTCACTCATTCAGAAATATTATGAAAGACTTACCATGTGCCAGGCATTGTACTAGGCCCTGAGGGTGAAAAGAAAAAGAAGACAAGTGGTCTGTGCTCTGGGATCTCTGTCCACCTGGTGGGGTCACAACCACCAAAAAAAAAAATAAAAGCAATGTAGTAAATTCTATACAGTGGGATAGTTATATTATTTTAAGACTTCACAGAGTATATATGAGAATCTATACCCATAACCCACCCCCTGATGAATGTCTTAGAGTTTACCCCCGTCAGTTACCCCTGCCAGGGAGAGTTATGTTTTAATAAAAGTACTGAAAGACAGAAAGGCTTTCAAGACAAAATAGGAATTAATCTCATGGCAGACACTCCTCACTGATGAGATTGGGGGGATGAATTTTCTGATTCCACCTTCCTTAGACGGCAGCCCCAGAACCCAAGAATGTAACTCAAATGCCCCACCTTCATAAGTGTTTTATCAAAAGAATCATCTATACTAATAAGTTTCTGTACGGAAAGGGGAAGGGTTGCCTGCTATTAAGAAATCCATATCTTTATACTAAGGACACATTTTCTCCCAAGAGTCAAACCCTTTTTCAGGGGAAGAAGACATCAGAAGTCTGTTGCTAATGCATCATCATTTATCTGGTAAGAGATACTGATGGGTTCCTGGCCACAGAGGTGGGCTTGCCATGGGTCTGCCCTGCAGCGTCAGCTAAAATTAGGCTTTATCTCAGCTAGAAGGGTCTCCTTCTTTTTTGGAAAGCCATTTGGGATGAAAAGGGATATAGTTATCTTTTTGACAAGCCATTTCAGGCTAAGAATGACTTCACTGGATGACCTCAACAGTAAGGAACAGGGGAAACACCCTACACATTTTGAGCATCCTGGAAAGAGCCCCCCCGCTTTGAGCTCTGCCCTGCCCACTGCCACTGACCATGGCCAAAATTCGAGCTATACTGACCTGGGGGACTACCCCTGCTAGAAGCAGACACTTGCTTAAAAATAAACAAAACTGGAGAAAAAGAATTGGATCTGCAGATCAACAGACTATACATAGGACAAACACAATATGAAGGAGTCCAAGAGAGAAGCCCAGGAGAAATAAAGAGACACAGAGAGTTAATGACCTACTTACAAATTCACCCCATAGAGCACAGACTATCTAACAGCCACCTCTGCCCAAGGCCTGATGAGTGACTGAAATACTAAGTGCTATAAAAAAGGAACGAGCCAAGAAGGAAAGCAATTCTGTGAGTCAGGGGCATCGGGGCCAAAGAAAGCTTACAGAGGACATGGGACTGTGTTGGGCCACTGGAGCCCAGAGCAAAGTAAAGTAAAGCAATCTCAGAACCAACAACTGTAATTCAAATGACATTTTCAGGTATCTGAGTCAGGAATTTGAATTGTACACATGAGTGCACTAACTTACTGAAGCTTGAGCTAGCTCATGTAGTAATTTTTATTAAACTATGAATTGACTTAAACTGAAAAGATTTGATTTTATAGAGTGACCAAATCAACTCAAATGGAAATAAACCAACCACATTTTTTTAATATGACCAATAAAAATTAAAATGAAGATATTCATTCATTCATTCATTCATTCAACAAACACTGAAGGCTGGCTGTGCCAGCCAACATTCTAGGAGAATAAGACATACAAGGTCCTTGCCTTTGGAGCTTACTGTTTGGTAGAGGAAAGACAAACAATAAAACAGATTGAATAAACAAGGAAAATCAGGAAATTATAAGATGAAAATAAAATTACAAAAAGTAATTTGCTAGAACTACTAATTCAGATTGGGTGATCAGAGAAGGATTCTCTGGGGGAAGTGACACTTGATAAGAAATGGAAATGATGAGAAGGATCTGGAAAGGCAAAGACAGGGTCGTGGGATCATTCCAGGCAAAAAAAAAATAAGGGTGAAGGACCTAGGTAGAAGCATTTAATGTGTTCAACAAACCAAAAGAGAACAAGGACTGTAAAGTGGTGGGCAGGAGGAAGGTGGTACAAAATCAGTGAGGAAAGCTGGGAGGTCCATATCATGGAAGGCCAGGGTAAGGGGCTTGGACCTTGGTCTAAGTGTGATGAGAAGCCATAGGTGGTTTCAGCTGCTGTATGGAAAATGGGCTGTACAGAGTGAGAAGGGGAGGCAAGGAGACCACATCAGGGGCGATGGCAGTAGCGTGGTGAGAGATGGAGATGGCTTGGGCTAGGCATGCATGCCAGCTGACCCAAATCTCAAATTTTTCCATTGCCCTCATGGGAAAGCATCAGCAAGCTGTTCTTAAGTTACATGTGATTGAAAAACAAAACTGAATTCTCCGAATACGATTCAATCAAACCATGTAGGAATGCTCTTTTCCAACAGGTCATGTGAGAGTTTAGTTAGTTTCAGACAAAAGAATAGACCAAACACCCCCGCCCGTCCCCCTTTTTTTTTTAAGACAATGGGCTTTCTTTCTTTTTTTTTAAAGTTTATTTATTTTGAGAGAGAGAGAGAGAGTGAGCAGGGGAGGGACAGAGAGAGAAGGATAGAAAGACAATCCCAAGCAGGCTCCGCATTGCCAGCGTGGAGCCTGATGTGGGGCTCAAACCCACAAACTGTGAGATCATGACCTGAGCCAAAACCAAGAGCTGGATGCATAACTGACTGAGCCTCCCAGCTGCCCCACACCCCTTTTAAAAAATATATTTATTTATTTATTTATCTACCTATTTATTTATTTAGAAACATATGGGGGTGCAGAGAGAGGGTAGGAGAGAGAATCTCAAGCAGGCTCTGCACTGTCAGTGCAGAGCCCAGCATGGGGCTTGAACTCACGAACGGTGAGATCATGACCTGAGCTGAAATCAAGAGTTGGATGCTTAACCACCTGAGCCCTGTCCTTGAATCTTTAATAGCCTTGGAATTTGGTGAGAAGATGAGTTTGAACTAGCTAGACTGGGTCTTGGACAGCACAGACTGAAAGGAAGTTGGGCTGACATGCTGGCCAGGAGGCAACACCCCTGCATCGCCAGCTACCTAAATTGGCAGTGGTCTGTCCTTCTGTGTGATTATTCCTGTGGAAACTCAGTTTGTCTTCAAAGTTTTGTCTTCATAGAAAGTAAGGTTGGAGAACAGGAGATGGGATTTCGACATGAATCTCCTCTGGTACCTTCCAAGCTCTTCAGCAAATCACACACCAGAAAACTGGTTCTTCTTGGCTGGGTGGGAGAAGAGAGAGATTTCATGAGTCACCATGTGCACAGAATATTACATAATGTTCTACAAGGTACAGAGAAAGTGTAAAAGGCGTATTATCATTTACCAGATGCCAACTGTGTTTATATAACTTGATTTTCTTGGTTGGTGATCTCCATTTTGTAAATTAGCTCAAACCAATAAATCAAACTCCATTTCGTGCTATAAGAAGGCTACAGATTAGGCTAGCAAGCCCTGTGTGGGGCTCTTTTTAAAGAATAAGAGAGTCGAAGTTGTGTTCTTAATGCCCATTTTATATGCATGACTTGAGTTGAGTTCCTTATGCATAATTCATGTGGTCATTTACAGGCTTTTTCATGACTCCTCCATTAAGAGTTAACTAACAAAGGATGTTATCAGCCATGGCAACCAAGATATTATGCAAATCTGTCTCTGAACCAACAGCAAAGGGGGTAGAATGATTAATTAAAAAGATAGAGGAGGAAAGAGGGGTACCCATCCCTCTTGATGTTCCTCATCATTTATTGATGTCTTTAACTGAAAATAATTTCGAAGGGTAAATATGTGTTTATGCATTTCCTCTGGGTGTGAGGGCACTGCTTGACCCTGTGAGCAACCATTGGAATGAATGCAAAACTGCTGATTTCATTCATTTCATTTCCTCTCCCTCCAAGGAACAGCATCACGAGAAGGTGGATTTGGTATTAGGTGACACCAGATTCTTGTCCCTTTAGCCCATTAAGCTAACCAAGTCACTTATTTTAACAACTCTGTTTCTCACATATGCAGTATAGATAAAAATACTTGTCCCTATTTATTTACTTGGTACAGGGTGGGAGGGGACTCAACAAGGGTATGAATAGGAGAAGGCAGCAATCATTGGGAGTCAGCTGGAAGCTGGGCTACCAGATGTCAGAAGCAGAGACCAAGAGAGGTGATTTTCCCAGAGTCGTTGGGGTGATAGAGAACCAAGTCAAACCAAAGATCCAGCCAAGTATTCCCACAACAAAGCTCCTGACATAGCTGCTGCTCGCTGAATTGCCAGAGGGACACAAAGTGGGATCCTCTAACTTGCCAACTGAGACTTTGAAAATTTTCATTTCCAAAAACTGGTTACAAAAGCAGTAATGGGATCTGATGCATGAATAGTTAAAAGGTTTACCTTTTACCTGAAGAACAGATGTTTCCATCAAGCACAGCTGGAAAGCAAGGTTGAATCAAGAAGCAAGTTAGTCTTTCTCTCTCCCTCCCTCTTGCTCCCCCCACCACACCCCCACCACCTCTCTCTCTCAGGCTTTCACACTGATTGAGATAACGTCAGGGCTCCTGTCCAGGAGAATCTTCCAGAGAGAGTGAGGGAAGCCATCAAAGGTCTTTCTGGATTCTATAAACGGTCCTAGAGTAACAGAATCTCTGTGACAAGGCAGCAGCCACATTTCTCTGTGAGCTGCTTGGCTTTATTTCCTTTATTTCCTACACCTGAGAACTAAAGTTACCTTCTCCTGTATCCCAACTATTTGCTTTTCAGTATATTCTATTTTAATATTATGGTGTAATTACATTCTAATCCCACATTACAAAGAATTTGTGGATTGTTCTGATTCAGCTGTGACGTAGACAGCACTTTGTTACTGTTCTAAAATAACCTCTGTTATTTTTTGATTATACAAATAATTTATATTTATTGCATAAATGTTAGAAAACAAGAAAAGTCTGAAGAAAGAATTAAAAATTCCCTGTCAGTATTTGATGTGTTTTTGAGGAATTTTTTTCTTCTGTATATATGTGAACACAGCTGTAGTTTACAACATTAAAAACATGGTCTATTTCCCCATCGGAAAAGCTATGCCTCTGATCTGGATTTCCACATTTCACCCCAGAGGCCACAAATGATGTGCTATAAAACAGAGCTACAACTACAAACTTCTATAACCATTTAAAATTCGTCTTTAAGGGGCACTTGGGTGGCTGTCGGTTAAGCCTGCAGCTTCAGCTCAGGTCATAATCTCATGGTTCATGAGTCCGAGCTCCGTGTCAGGCTCTGTGCTGACAGCTCAGAGCCTGAGCCCTGCTTTGGATTCTGTGCCTTCCTCTCTCTCTGCCCCCTCTCCCATTTGTGTGCTCGCTCTCTCTCTCTCTCTCTCTCAAAATTAAATAATTTTTAAAAAGGTTTTTAATAAAAAAATGAAATTAGTCTTTTGAAATGAATAATGCTCATAATTCCTGCCAATATCCCAGATTGCAATGAAGTCACAGAGGCTCCAAGCCACTGAATACCACTGCTAATGTTTTCAAGAGGTGATCATTCTTGGAACTAAGAGTTCCCTTCTTAACCTTCTAGGAAGAGTACTCCAGGATCACCAGAACAATGGATTTTCAGGGTTTTGCTGTTTTCCTAGCAAAGCTGGGGCCCACAGCCCCAGTCTCCAAGTCTGACCAGTTATTGGGCTGATATCATTGGGGTCTTTGCCTTTCCCCTCTGGAAACTAGAGCCTAGTCGATACCATAATTCCTCATACCCTTAAACCATAGTACAAAAGGCAAACCTCTCCAGGTTTCTTATATATCACATTTTCTTAATTTCGTTTCCCTTAGAGCTTCCTTCTCATCTTCTTCCACTTGATTTTTTTTTTTCTAAGAAAACTTCCTACCATTCTCCCTGGAATCCTCGTTCCATGTAAAGAAACCTCCAAACCCCTTATTTTTAATAATATCATAGGTTATTTGGAAGAACTTCCTGCTATAAACAACTAAAAAAAGAGCTGAATTTACTGAAGTGAAGTCTTCCTGAAAAAAATCAAAGAGCTAAGAAGGCATCAAGGAGTTATGAAACTGAAGAGAAAAGGATAACCCAGTGAGTTCAATAAGCAGAAAAGTTACGGAGAGCCTGTGTCCATTCTGAAAAGTTTAAACCTTGATTTCAATGGCCTGGTGGTAAAGGGAACATTTACCAATCCCTGAACCTGGGCAAGTCAGAGGGTCTAACAGGAGACACATGGGCAGGTTCTATGTAAGCTAAGACTTCCAAGGACCACAGCCTCAGAGTGAGGCTAAACTGGTTTACCCTGGGAACCTCAATCCTTAAATCCGATAAGATGGTCCTAGATTATTAGTGGTCCAAGACCCCAAGCAGAAGCAAAGAACATTCTTTTTGTAGAATCCATCGTAGGCTTTGAGTTGTTATTACAATTTTTTTCAACTACAATTACATGCACACAATCATAACTAACAACCCCACAGCAATAAATAAAAACTCACATGTACAACTTCAGGCATAGAAAGTATCAGATAAAGACGATAACGTAATTATGTTTGTGTTTAAAATTATGAAAGACATGCTTGAAGATGAAATAAAATCATAAAAGTAATATAAAATATTTGGAAAAGAACCAAGTAGAATTTCTGTGAAAGAAAAAGGCAGTAACAAATAAAAATTCAGTGGATGGTTTTTAATGCCGCTAAAGAGACAATTAGTGAGTCGAAATATGGGCCAGGAAAATTATCCACAGTGCAGCATAGAAAGACACGCACACACACACACACAAATGGAAATCACAGAAGAAAAGGTAAGGAATATAGAGGACATAACGAGAAGGTCTAACATGTATTTAGTTGGTGTCAGAAGAAACTAGATATTATGGAGCCAAGATAATATCTGAAAAGATAATGGCTGAAAATGGTCCAGAATCGGTGAAAGATGCCAATCCAAAAATTCAAGAATCACAATATTTAGCAATATAGCTAAAAATGGTAGACACATTATAGTGAGAGCCCAGAAAACTAGAGACAAAGATAAATAAAACCTTAAAAACATCCAGAGGAAAAAAGGTATTAACTGCAGAGGAGCATCAATTAAACTGTCAATTTCTCAACAGCAATAATGGAAACCAGAAAACAATGTAGTCCTATCTCCAAAGAGCTGAAAGACTACTTGCCACTTGAATTTTACAACCCAAAAATATATCATAAAAGAAAGAAGATGAAATAAAAACATTCCAGACTAACAAAAACCAAGAGATGCCACTGCCATCATGTTCACGTGAGAGGAAATTCTAAAGGATATGCTTTGCACAGGAGGACAATGACTGCAAATAAAAAGTCTGAGCTACAAGAGAGAAAAGTAAAGAAAGTAGTAAAGTGCATATATAAACCTAAATGAACACTGATAGCATAAAATAATAGCAATGTCTTAATATTTTAAAATATAGAGAATTATGGGCACCTGGGTGGCTCAGTAGGTTAAGCATCCAAATTCAGCTGAGGTCATGATCTCTTGGTTTGTGGGTTCGAGCCCCATGTCAGGCTTTGTGCTGACAGCTCAGAGCCTGGATCCTGCTTCGGATTCTGTGTCTCCCTCTCTCTTCCCCTCCCCTGCTCACACTCTGTCTGTCTCTCTCTCTCTCAAAAAATAAATAAACATTAAAAAAAAATTTTTAAATATAGTTTTAAAATATTTCAAAATGGTAGCAAATTGGTTAGGAAAGGAGTAAATGGAATTAGAATTATAAAAATGTGATTAGAATCCTAATTGTTTTTATTGTCCTCTGAGAGGGTTATGTTAGACTTGGATACATTACGGATATAAATTGTCATATCTCAAGTAATCTCTAACACCCAAACAAGTAGAAAGGAAAAGCGGAATGAAAAAAGTAATACTTAATAACTGCAAAGGAAATAAAGGAAGACATGACTCCAAAAGTCACTACAGTAGTTAATTCCAGGGTTTGAGGGAAAGGGACTTGATGAGGAGGGAACACCGAATAGAGTATTTCTAGAGTACTGCTCATGATCTGTTTCTGCAACAGGTTGGTTGGTTACATGGACATATGCCTTACAATCATGTACTATACCATACATTTAGGTTTTGATGTATTTTTTATGTGTGTTATGTTTCATAAGGAAAAGAAAGAAACTCGCCCATACTTTCTACCTCTTCCCAAAATAGTCACCCCATCTCCTTGTCTTGGTGGAAATCTGGCCCTCTCATCCACATCTCTCCTCCCCTGTTAGAGCCTTTGTTGCTGCTTCCAGAGCATAACTCTATTATTTTTCACTAAAATCCGTGCCATGTAGATCAGCCGCCCACTATCCTTCTTGATTTCTGCACACACACATCCCCACCTTGGTGCAATAATTGAAGAAATTGGCCCTGACTCCCAGCTTTCCCTCTGACCTTCTCACACCGCCGTCATGAGTGACTTCAACATCTACGTAGCCAATTCAGCTCACAACATGCCCTTCAATTGTGGATGCCACCCCCATCCCCACTTGCAACACTCATTGCTCTGATCTTTTTTTTTTTTAATTTTTTTTTAACGTTTATTTATTTTTGAGACAGAGAGATAGAGCATGAACGGGGGAGGGTCAGAAAGAGAGGGAGACACAGAATCTGAAACAGGCTCCAGGCTCTGAGCTGTCAGCACAGAGCCCGACGCGGGGCTCGAACCCACGAACTGTGAGATCGTGACCTGAGCTGAAGTTGGACGCTTAGCCGACTGAGCCACCCAGGCGCCCCTCATTGCTCTGATCTTAACAACCCCATCCCATGGTCATATCCTGGACCTGGAAATGCTTTTTTAAATATTTTATCTTATTTTTAAAGCATAAAAGCAATACAAACTCACTATAAAATAAGCAATGTAAATGCTATTAACTTTTTTTTTAAAGAAAGAGACAAAAAGGAAATTAAAATCACTCATGATCCCACCCTCCAGAAATAACAGAGCACGGCTGTGCATGTCTGCTCCTAGGTGTTTGGGTGCCTAAGAGAAAGGCGACCTGTCTCTCACAGGATGGGTCTGTCCTCTCAACTAAACCATGTGCTTGTCTGCATTGTGTGGGAATGTCTCTTGTCAGTTAGTTGACTGTCAACAGTTAACGGAGTTCTGTTCTGGACACATGTAGCCATCACTTTGACCTTAGCAAGCTGCTCCTCTCTCTGGGTTATAGTCCCTTTTCTGTAGAACAAGAGCTTTGAACTTGATGCTTTCTAAGGTCTCCATTTTCCTAAGACTTCCCTAAAAGTGAAACTTGAGGGGACATCCAACCTCAGAAAGCATCTACAGCGTCAGCCTCCGCAGCTGGGCTGAGCGTATGTACCATTAGAGCAAAAGGCCCAACCTGACAAACTGTTATCATCCAGAAGACCCGCTGTACAAATCCATGGCCCTGGCAGTATTACCGTGCATTTTTAATCAGCGGCTATTCTGATGAACGACATTTCCCCATTTCTATTTTCTGCATTCCCTTGGCACCTCCATTTCCATTTTCAAAGGATATGGAAACAGCTCGCTTCACTTCAGATGTCAGTGTTTATTAACACCAGGGCAGGGAAGATGTGCATCTGAACCAGCAGAGATTAAATAATTGAGACGGACATAAAAGCTTTTTATGTTGATGTTCTTACATATCATTTATTGACAATACAATCCTGTTTAATGCTTTCCAGTTCCATTTCGGGGTCTGTCAGGAGCATTCTGGGACATTGTTCACAAACCATTTTATACTGATTCCTTGGCAAGCAAATGAAAAATCTTTGGAGGGTAGCGAGCTAACAGTGGCCATAACAGGAGAATTCAGTCTGTGATTCTGTGTTTGGTGTCCAAAGGGCCTATGCTCCCCTAAGCCCTTGGTTCAGACAGCTCCCAGGCGCTGTGCCTGAGTGAAGTCTGATCATCACCCCACCCCTTACTGAGGCCCTCCTGCTCACTCATTTTTCTTACTTGCAGATTACATGAATGATTGGCAAAATTCAGGACTCTGATGGAACTCACAAGCAGGTGAGACAGACACATACCTTGGTCTATGGGAGGATAGGATCAAAACCAGACATCACGACTTGGTGAGTAAATGGAAGATTACAAACAGAATACTAAAATCCCAAACAAATGTAGAAGCAGTGTTTACATGGTATATCCAGTCTAGGGTCAAGTACATCTGAGCATAAAAAGAGATCAGGAGCTGAGAGAAATACCAGATGTGTGTACCCACAATCAGAGAACAGTTACCCACAGCAACATACCCCCACACTGAATATTTAGTATAGAACTATATTCAAAATGGTTGAAGCAGCATTCTCATATTTCATATCAAGTTTCTTCACATTTAATGAAAGAATATGTAACACAGTAATTAAGGACTCAGGTTCTGTAATCAAGCATATCTGAGTTCAACTCTTGCTTTCATGAACTCTACTTTTCTCTAGCCAAATGGGAATAATAATAAGATCCCCTTCCTAAGATAATTGCAAAAAAAAATTAATGAAAAGATGTACATAAAGTACTGAATATAGCACCTACCACATCCAGGGAACTCAGTCATGATAATCTGTTGTCACTGGTTATAGGTGAGTTCCTTTTTGGTTACTTGAGATCAGTGGTTACAGATGGAGTCAGTTTCCTTACATCTCTACCAATATCAGCAAATATATTGATAAGATCAGTTTCAATACTTGTGATTATGATTTTTTTTAATTCCACCTGTCTTCATCTTTACTTATTTACTTTTTGTCCTGTGATGTAAAGGACGATGTTTTTTGGTAATTTTATATATTTGAAAGCTCCTGTAGAAATTTAAATGAATTTAAATGGTCGTATTCTTTTCTTTAGATCTGCATTTCTGAAGCAGATAGCACATAGTATTTCTTTAGAACAATAATTTGTCACATGTTGAAATTATTCTTTAAAAGTATAAACTCCTATACAATTATTAGGGCCTATTTTAAATAAGTCTTTTTTTTTCTTTCAATAACTCTATGTATGTAAGGATTTAAAACTAAGGCAGTAAAATTCATGGTCCAAAAGGGCTGTCAATCTTCAGGTAGCCCTAAGGACATGGCACGCTGTTGGTGCTTAATAATGATGTATCCTAATCATTAACATAGACTCTTTCTTTGTTTTTAGAGTTTTATAGAAAATCTTGTATAGAAGATGTGCCAACTTTTGGGGATAGTTGTGTAAAGTGCTTGAATGTGGAAGCCACAGACGTTCACAGTGTCCTCACTGAGGTCCCTGTACACCAAGTAGATTGCAGAAGATTCCAAGATTGGTTAATTCAGTGCTGGATCACCAAGGACCAAGATTCTATATTTCTACTCTGCTATATATCTCCACTGGGTCACATTTATCCTCAAGCTGTTTGCCTTTCTGGTAACTTCCCATCCAGACATAAGGGTGCCCAAAGGAAGAAGAGAGGTCTGGCTTACTCATTATGTTCTAACTTCCCTCTATGGGAAGAAAAGGATGTTGCTTTCTTTTCCCACCATATACATGCCCTTTCCTAGCCCTCCATTCTCCCAGTAGTTACATCACAATTTTGTCAGAGATATATTCAGTGTTTACATTCTCGTGACTATTTACACATTATTCAGACTGAGTCAGATGTTATCTTATGAGTTATAGTTTCTTTCTTGTACAACTTTGTGTCTTCCCTAGAGTTAACAACTACCTACTTCTATTTACTTGTTTTTTTTACATTTATTTATTTTTGAGAGACAGAGAGAGACAGAGTGTGAGGAGAGGGGCAGAGAGAGAGGGAGACACAGAATCAGAAGCAGGCTCCAGGCTCTGAGCTGTCAGCACAGAGCCCAACACAGGGCTCGAACCCATGAACCGTAGGATCATGACCTGAGCTGAAGTCGGATGCTTAACCGACTGAGCCACCCAGGTGCCCCTGTTTACTTATTTTGAACATACTTAACTACTGATTCAACCAAAAAGTCTCCATTAATCATCTAAATTCCTCTCAAGATGTTGAGAAACATAAGAAATGCATCAAATCATATTCCTAAAGAATTTTCTCTTGGAGACTTCTGACCTGTTCTAATCAGAGCTAGCTGCCATTTGGGGATCCTTGTTTAACATCATCCTAAGATGTTCTTTTTCCGTCTCTTGTCTCTCCAATTCTCTTTTTTTGGTGTACTAGTTAGTTTTTGTGGTAATCTCCCTTAAAAAAAAAGAAGGAATGAATCAGAGGTAATTTTATGAGATCCTGAAAATGTCTTTTTCTTATCTTCATTTGATTGATAGCTCTGTGGGTATAAAATTACTGATTGCAAAATATTTTGCTTCTGATATTTTGAGGACATCTCTCCACTTTCTTTTAGCTTCCAGTTTCGCTGTTGAAAAATCCAGAGCTGTTCGGATTCATCATCCTTTTTTACATAATCTGTTTTTTTTCTCTCTCGAAACTTGTAGGATCATATCTATGACCCCTGTGTTATGAAATTTAATGAGACTATGCCTTGATGTGAGTCTGTTTTCATCTATGTTGACAGCCACTCGGTGGGCTCTCTTTCCTTTAGTTCTAGAAAATTTTGTTGAACCATTTCTTTGTTGATTTTTTTTTCAGTTCCACATTATAAAACTATTTTTAATTGCTAATGCAATGAGCAAAAAAGATAAATTTTTAAATGTTCAACTTTCACTTCTTTGGTTACTAGTGATGTTGAGTATATTTTCATACTATGCCTACTATTTTTATTTCCTACGTTAATTATCTTTTTGTGCCCTTTGTTTATTGCACTCCCTTTCTTTCCAGCAGGACTTTATCTACTTATAGATAAATGGTTCTTCAGCCATTATAAAAGTATAAAGAACAAGAAAAAACACAGAAAGAGAATTGGTATGGTCCCACCACCCAAAAATAGCCCAGCCACAGTAGATAATTTGGTGTTTTCTTCCATCTTCCTTTCCTTTTTGTTCTAAGCATATGATTGTGGACGATGTTGTTTTCTGATAAAGTTGTGATCATTCTTTTTTCTTTTTTTTAATGTTTATTTTATTTGAGAGAGCACTCACATGCTCACATGTCAGTGAGGGAGGGGCAGACAGAGAGAGGAACAGAGGATCTGAAGTGAGCTCTGCACCGACAGCAGAGAGCCCCATGCGGAGCTTGAATTCACCAACCGAACTGTGAGATTGTGACCAGGGCTGAAGTCAGGTGCTTAGCCATCTGAGCCACCCAGGTGCCCCATGTTGTGATCATTCTGTTTGTACAATTCTGTGCTCTACAATCCTACTTTTATTTTTAAACCTCTAAAGAAGACACTTTGAAATGTGTGAGTCACTCAATTCTTTTTTTAAACTTTTTATCAAAGAGTTCTCTCCTATAAAATCCTAATTTTCACTATGCCCACTTGCTCTGAAATCAAAGCAGGGAAAGGGCTGTACCTCTGGAAACATGTGTAATTGGAAAATTTAAAAATAGTTCTGTGACAGGGTCTGGGTGGCTCAGTTGGTTGAGCATCCAACTCTTGATTTCGGCTTAGATCATGATCTCGGTTTGTGAGTTCGAGTCCCATGTTGGGCTCTGTGCAAACATGCAGAGCCCGCTTGGGATTCTCTCTCTTCCTCTGTCTCTCTGTTCCTCCCCTGCTCATGCGTGCTCCCTCTCTCAAAATAAATAAAAACGTTAAAAAAATAATTCTGTGATGAAAGCGAGTTAGTTTAAGATAAGGATTGTGAATCTCTTAAGATTCCAAGCTCAGGAATTCCCCACTCTTGGCAGATCCTTCCGATTTCTCTCTTTCTCTCAAGAACTGTACCTAGACCCTCTCTATTCTCTCCTTCTAAGCACTCAGGTCCTCATGCCATCTTTCTTTCCTCACTGCCCATTCTAGATCCTGGTGGCCTGGGTGGCCTCACCCCTGGACCTTATTGCCCCAGAGATTGTCACGACTCACTCCCGCACCTCCTTCCAGCCTTCACTGCCTGGTCACACACACTCCCGCCCACCTCACGCCATACTCCCAATTCCTTATACTCTGTTCCATAGTTTTTGTTCCTAACCGCACAAACTTACTGTTTTTATTATTTACTCTGTATTCTCTATCCACCCCACTCCTGAAGTTAGAGTTCTTTGTTATGTTCACTAATGTACCCCCAAAATGACTAGAATAATGCCGGGCACACAGCATGTATCAATCAATAACTTACTAATTTTGTTGGATGAAAAAATGATTGCTCAAACAAGCACTCCACCTGCCTTTACCATCCTGGCTTTCTCCCACATTCACTGTGTCAATTTCCAAACTGGAATTTAGCCAACACTCATTTTTTTCAGCTTCTGATGCTGTGGCTTCTGGTATTTTCAGGCTGCTGAGAGTCTGCCCAGTGGATCCACCACAGAATCATACTGCTGAAGCTCATATGTGCCTTTAATCATACCTAGCCATCTTTGTATTTATCTCCCTAGCAAATTCCACACTGTGATGTTCCAGAGCACCTTTTCCTTCTGAATTTGTATAGAGCCAGATTTGTGGTCCACCTGTAGCCAATGTTCAAACTTGAGCAATTGTTTCCATTTCTGCAATAGTTTTTTTTTTTTTTTTCCCAGCTCTTATTTTGTACCTACTCTTGTTGGCCTCATTCCCTCACCTACTTCTAACTTAGGCAATCTTGCTGAATTTTCAATCCACTCACAAGCTGCTTTAAATCATTTTGTTTTAACAGACGGTTGTAAGTTTGTTTTTTTTTTATGTTCCTCTGTGATTTTTAAAAGCTCTCTGCAGCTGAATGTTAATGGCTGCATTGTATTCCATTATATGATAATGTACTTAACCTATACTGATGTTCAACATAGATGTATTTTTCATTTATTTTGTTATCATAAAAACCTAGAGACATAAATCTTTATTTTACATTTCTTCAAATGCCTTATGGTAGATAACTAGATTTATTGGGGTCAAACTGTATAAATATTTTGAGATGTATGATAAATTTTGCCAAATTTCTTTTCAGAAAAGCTGTACTGATATATGTTCCTAGGCACAGTGATTATTTCAGTATACTCTCGCCAATAATAGGTGTTCTCATTTTATCATTATTTCCTAACTGGATAGACAAAAAAAAAATGGTATTTTATTTTAACTATCTCTTTGGTCATTCATATCATATTTAACATTTTTTCACATATTTGTTAACTGTACTTTTTACAAATTGCCTATGAATGTTTTTTTTTCTCATTCATCTATTGGAGGTATTCATGTTCTTAATCATTTTGTGTGTGCACTTGATAAATTTAGTGTAGGAATTATGTGTAACATCTAGCAGAAGTAATTTTCCAGTCTGATGATTGCCTTTTCATTCATTTTTGCCTTTTACATATGTACACGCTGTTTTTAAATCTTGTTAGAGCTATGTATCTTTGCCTTTGGGATCTTTGCATTTGCTTTTAACCTTAAAGAGTTTTCTCTGATCCAGAAATTTGATACTGTCTTCTGGTGTTTGTTTTTAACAGTTTAAGATTTAATAAAAGTTATTCTTTATATATTGGCACGTGTTCTCATATACATGTTTCCCCCAACTAACCAACCACTGATGTTCCAGTTTTGGAGTCTGAGCTGGACCGACAAATAACACCATTTCCCCCTTGTGAATTACAAACCACTTAATAGATGAAGATACAATTCTTACATATGGAGAACAAACAGAGGGTTGCTGGAGGGGTTTGGGAGGGGGGGATGGGGTAAATGGGTAAAGGACTAAAGGAATCTACTCCTGAAATCATTGTTGCACCACGTGCTAACTAACTTGGATGTAAATTATTAAAAAAAATGAATTATAGAAAGAAAAAAGAGAGAGATGAAGATACAATGTGGGCAGATGTTGTCTTCTTATTTCTTTAAAGCTGATAAGAACATGTACTTTTAGATAAACACCCAAATAGTCTGCTAATACACCTCCTCTCTGGAGTAAGCTGCCTCCCGACCAAGTCCTGATAGACCCCCAGCCAATGCCAGAAGTGCCAGAGAAGGAACTTCCTCACTAAGAGATGCCAGAGCAAAGGGCAGACCTGCATCCTTCTCTGTGGGCCAGCCAGCTGAGCTAAATGAGGGAGGAGGGGCTTGAGCTGCTCTTGTTTCTGGTTCTAAACTCATCAGTCAGGTATTTCCCTCCTCCTCCCCTAGAAAGGAGAAAGTGAGGGCTTGGGAGGAGAGCAGGCAATGTGACCCTAATTGATGACCCTGTACATAGAAACACTCAGGAAAACAGCTTCTCTCTATTTCCTCCTCCAACCCCCCTCCCACCCCCCAACCAACATCTAGCACCACTCATTGGAGAACCCTTCACTGCCGTCCTGTTTTGTGATGCTATCTTTATCATTATTCTGTGTGTCTGTGGGCTACTTCCGGCCTGTCCTGTTTCACTAAACTAACAGTAGAAACAAATTGATAATATTATTGTTCTTTTCTGTTGTCTTTTACTTTCTGGGAAAGCTGACCCCTCCTCACCACCCCTCTTCTTCTTTTTATTTTTTTCCTCAAAACGTATTAGTTATAGCGTCTGTTGTCCTCTAGATGCACTTTAGAATCATTTTGTCATATTCCAAAAATAACCCTATTGGGATTTTGATTGGAGTTATAACCAGAAAATTAATTTGGTAGGAATTGACATCTTTATATTATTCAGTCCTGCCATCCAAGCACATGGTATGGTTCTATTTATTGAAGCCTTCTTTTAGATCTTGTAGTAAAATCTTGTCATTTATTCATATAAGTCTTTCATATTTCTTGTTAAGTTATTCCTGGATATTTCATCTCTTTTGTTGCTATTGGGAATGCAGTATTTTTCCCATCATGTTCCCTCACTGGTTATGGTTAGTATATAGAAAATCTAGTAATTTTCAGATACTTATCTTTATATGTGTGTGCATATCTCTCATATATCAAGTCATTCTTTTCACTCTTTTATTAATAATGTCAATATTCCCCTGGACCTTACTCCCCAAATCCTCTCAGATCTCCTTCTTGCAAGGAGATCTCTCCTTGTTCTCTCTTCAGTCCTCACCATCCTTGACGTCTTTGCTGGCCACTCTCTTCCTATCTAAAAAGCTATTATTGGTGGTGGGGGTGGAGGTGGGGGGCCTGGGTGGCTCAGTTGGTTGAACACCTGGTTCTTTGCTGCAGTTCAGGTCATCATCTCAGGTCACGATCTCATGGCTGGTGGGTTCGAGCCCTGCATCAGGCTCTGTGCTGGCAGCATGGAGCCTGTTTGAGATTCTCTATCTCTGCCCCTCCCCTCCCCTCCCCCCCCCCCGTCTTTCTCTCTCAAAAATAAGTAAATAAAAAGCATTTTTTAAATAAAAATAAAAAGTTATTATTGGGGCTTCTCGGTGGCTCTGTCGGTTAAGCGTCCGACTCTTGATGTCAGCTCAGGTCATGATCTCACAGTTTGTGGAATTGAGCCCTGAGTCAGGCTCTGTGCTGACAGCATGGATCTTGTTTGGGATTCTCTCTCTCTCTCTCTCTGCCCCTCCCCCACTGCACCTGTGGGCTTGCATTCTTTTGCTCTCTCTCTAGTTTTTTAATAAAACAAAAAATAAAAAGCTATTATTTATTAAGTGCCTCTTGTGAGTCAGGAATCGTGCTAAGTGTTTTATTTAGATTATTGTGTTCAGTCCTCATGATAGCCTTATTTTAGGTAGGTCTTTTTCTACTCATCTTACAGATGGGGAAACTGAGACTTAGAAAGATTAGCAAAATTCCCCACACAAGGTAAGTAAGGGGCAGTATTGGGCATTCACATGTTCAAAACCTTTTCAATCCTCGGTTGTCCTTTATGACATTTTGTTAGCCTTGTTCTTTCTTCTCATCCTGTATCTCTGTTGTTTGTTTTTAAAATTGGGGAAATTTTCAGTCATGATTCTTTCAAATATTTTTTCTGAAGTTTCCTCTTTCCATCCTCTTTCTAGGACTCTGATGACACAAACGTTAGACCTTTCGGTATTCTCCCACGGAAGAAAAGGACTCTGCTCTTTCTACCCCCCTCCAAATGTTTTTTCTCTGTTGTTCAGATTGGATAATTTCTACTGATTTGCCTTCAAATGTACTGACTCTTTCTTCTGTTATCTGAGGCCTGCTATTCAGTCCATCTGGAGAGCTTTCTATTTCGGTTATTGTCTTTTTCAGTTCTAAAATTTCCATTGGTTCTTTTTATATCTTCTATTTCTTTGCTGAGTCTTTCTATCTTTCCATTCATTTCGAACTGCTTGCCTTTACTTCTTGGAGCATCTCTATACTCCCTATTTTAAAGTTATAATTCCAAAATCTGTGTCATCTCAGCAGTATTATGTTACTTATCTTTTCTTCTGTGAGTTGACATTTTCTTGGTTCTTTGTATGATTAACAATTTTAGACTGTACTTTTGACATTCTACATGCATGCAATGAGACTTGGGGGTCATGCTTACATCCTAAGGGAAATTTTGATATTTTAGTTTTAGCAGGCAATTAACCTGGTTGGGTTCAGGCCACAAGTTCCAACCAGTTTCTGTGGGTCATAGTTCTAACAAGAGTTCAGTTGCCAGTGTCTTTGCAGGGCTACTCAGATCTGTGCCCTGTGAGTGCTGTCCAGTGACCAGTGAGGGACCAGCATGGTGTCAGTCCACAGATCAGTTCTCATAGTCCGATAATCTGTTTAGGATCACACATATGCAGGTCAAAGGTCAGCCCAGGGGTTCATAAACAACTTGATAGGGTGGATTTCCTGAGCTTTTCTGTCTTGATGATCTTCTTGATACTTTTTAATTCTCGTAAGCTTCCCTTTTCAGTCTGGGTGTTTAGTTCCCGCTCCACTGTGTACTTCCCACAACACAGTGCATGCGTTCCCAAACATGAAACGTGCACTCAATATGATAAGGCCAATTTTCATGCCATGTCTCCTCCCTACCCCCAGACCAGTAACAGCAGGGAGATGCCTAGAGCTGATGAGCTTGCACCAGTTAGGCCGCTCCTCAGGGGCTGAGGATGGGCTGGATATCTGACAAAATCAAAGTGCTATGAAGAACAGGGAAATGGCTGTTGAGTAGACAATGAGTGGTGTCCATACACTGCTTCTTTCCTCCTTTTCTTCCTTAAACCTTAAACCACTAAATGTCACCAACACCCTCCTAATCACTCAGGCTTTTAAAACTTTCGTGTTTTCTTCACTCCTGTGCCTCTCCTCCCCACCCACACCCCTGTGAACATCCAGTCAGGTGCTCAGCCTAAAGATGCTTCTTCACCAAAGCTTCACCAATGCTTCTTCTCTTTGATATTCTCTGTCTAGCCAATTTTAAAGCCTCTTTAGTCTCCTTGCCCTCAGCTGCATGTTAGGGTAGAACAAGAAGATGAAAGTAGCCTGGATCCCTAATCCCATGTAACCACCAAACCCACTTTGGCTATTTCCACCCACATTGTTAAGAAAGTGAGCTAGAGAAATGCCTATTTTATTTAAGCTGTTGCTACCTTTGTCTCTCAAATGACATCAATATTTACATCTTTAATACTACAATGCATGGACGGGTGCAGCCACTCTGGAAAACAGTATGGAGGTTCCTCAAAAAATTAAAAATAGAACTACCCTATAATCAGCAATTGCACCACTAGGTATTTATCCAAAGGATACAAAAATGCTGATTTGAAGGGGCAGGCACATGCACTCCAATGTTATAGCAGCACTACTGACAATAGCCAATGTATGTAAAGAGCCCAAATGTCCATCGACTGATGAATGGATAAAGAAGATGTGGTGTATATATACAATGGAATATTACTCGGTGATCAAAAAGAATATAATCTTGTCATTTGCAACAATGCAGATGGAACTAGAGTGTATTATGCTAAACAAAATAAGTCAGTCAAAGAGACACAAATATTATATGATTTCATTTATATGTGGAATTTAAGAAACAAAATAGATGAGCATACGGGAAGGGAAGAAAAAATAAGAGAGGAGACAAACCATAAAAGACCTTTAAATACAGAGAACAAACTGAGGGTTGCTGGTGGGGTGTTGGGTAGGAGGATGGGCTAAACAGGTGATGAGCATTAAAGAGGGCACTTGTTGGGGTGAACACTGGGTGTTATATGTAAGTGAGGAATCATTAAATTATATTCCTGAAATCATTAATACACTATATGTTAACTAACTTGGATTTAAATTTTTTTAAAAATTACAAAAAAAATAATAAAATAAAGTCCATGAGAAAAAAAATAAAATGCATGGCCATTTTTATGGCCATTTTTCCCAACATAAAAAAAAAAAAAGGATGAAGGTACTTTTTTGAAAAATCCTACACCCGTAGACCAAAATTCTTGGCTATTTACCATGTGACAATACTTCTTTCATCTGGAGCTTATCTCAGGAAGAGAATGGCACAAGCTGTAGATATAAGATATCTCATTCTTTAAAGAAATGTATATTACCACAGGGAATTAATGCAAGCATAAGACACCTTGCAGGAAGCAACATGTCCATCAGTAGATGAATGGATAAAGATCTGGTGCTAAACACACACACACACACATGCACACACACAATGGATTATTCAACCATAAAAAAAGAATGATACCTTGCCACTTGTGACAACATGGATGGACCCAGAGGGTATTATGCTAAGTGAAATAAGTCAGACAAAGACAAATACCACATGATTTCACTTGTATGCGGAATCTAAAAAGCAAGCGGAACAAACAAACAAACAAAAAGCAGAAACAGACCCATAAATACAGAGAATGAACTGATGGTTGCCAGAGGGGAGGAGGGTTGGGGGATAGGCAAAATGGATAAAGGGGAGTGGAGAGTACAGGCTTGCAGTTATGGAACGAATAAGTCACAGAAATGAAAGGTGCAGCATAGGGAATATAGTCAGTGGTACTGAAATAGAGTTGTACAGTGACAGACAGTAGCTACACTTGTGGTGAGCATAGCATAATGTAGAGACTTGTTGAATCACTGTATTATACACATGAAACTAATGTAACATTGTGTATCAACTATACTTCAGTAAAAACATAAATTAAAATGTTGATAGCTTTAAGAAAAGACATTTTGCAAAATTTTTATAACTTGTTCTATGTCTTGAAAACTTACGGATGCTTGCTACCTTGTGATATTTCTATTAAAAAATAAAGTTGACCTTTCAGTAAATAAGAAAGGAAAAGTTGTAATTGAATATCTACTGAGAATCATTTTGGTTATAAGTAAAGAGTTAGGAGTCTGTCCCCTTGGATTTTCGGGGCCAAAGAAAAAAATCCAGCCATAACATTACTGGTTACTACTTAATGTTACCTTGAGTGGATAGCAAAAAGGGTACTATTGAAAAAGTCTTTTGAATTATGTTTGTCTCTCAGGGTTCTGAATCTTTCATTTACTTCCCCCAACACAAAAAGAACTAAATACTTAATTTTTGGCCTAGCAAAGCAAGGGAAATTATTGGCTAGGAATCCCCCTAAAACACTTAGGGTGAGTACTGAGACAGTATGCATTTCATTAATTTAGTTGCTGAGAACTTTGCTTACTTATATTTATGCAACTTTTCAAACTTATTAGTGATAACTTCATATTTTTTATGTAAAAGAAACAGTAGACTCAGCATTCTTAGATTTAACCTCATGGTTTCTATCCACAAAAAACTTGGAATGTGTACAGTATGACACGATCTTACACTTTGCTACATTTCATAGAGGAAACCATACCCTAGAATGACCCATTTGACAGGTTCACAATGGTCTGGGAATGTCAGGGTCTCACATTCAGATTTATGACTATCCTCTCTCTTCAGCAGGAAGCTTGCCTGGTTCAACAGACCTTGCTCATCAGAAATCTAGGTCGGGGTGGGGGTGGGGGGTTTGAGGGAGGGGCTTCCTTCTGTAGATACTAGAGTTTACAGTGCCTGAAAGACCAAGAGAAGAGATCATTTCCTTTCAAAACCTTTTCGTTAGTCCTTAATAATAGAGAGAAGCAACTTTTAGTTACTGATCTCTTTTCTTTAAAAATAATTCTCTTGCTAAAGGAACAGACAAAATATTGCTAGTAGATATGCAGTTTGGAAGAAAGACTATCAATCATGAGATCTCAAATGAGTGAGGCCCTTTACAATGGCTTCCTGGATTAGACAGTGTATTCATTGCTCTATTCAAACTTAGCACAGGGTCAGGTACACCGGAGGTGCTCAACAAATATTTGTTCAATGAATAAATAAATAAATAGATTCTATGGACAATTCAAGGAAGCATAAGAAACATTTCCTGCCCTTAGTGAGTTTACCAGTCATACACGTACAATACATAAGTAAAAAGAACCCAATTTTCTAAGAAGCAAAGGATTAGTACTGATTGTAAGTACTGTAGCTTTTCTGGAATTTAGTTCTCTAAGGCTTAGACAAAAAAGTCGAAGGTGAGATGAGCCTTAAGAGAAGGGGAAGAAAAGAGGAAGGAATTCCAAAGAGAAAGATAGGCATTACTACGTAAGGTAGAGCCGAACACAGTGGGCAGATAATATGGCAGAGCACGATTGTGGTTGAGGATGAGGTGAGAAAAAGAAGCAGGGGCTTTGTGTGGAAGACCTGAGCCAGCCAGCTGGGAGCTCTGATTTTCCTTTGGGTCACAGAGGCCATTGTGGTTTGCTCCAGTGGAGGAGAGAGCCAGGAGAGGGCAGGAAGACCAGTTGGGAGGCAACTGCTCTCACGTCCGCATGTCCAGATAAGAGTCTAAATTAGGGCAGTGGCAGAGGTAATGCAGAAAGGAATTGCATCAGGAAGCACGGTGAACCACCCCTGTGGGATCTGTGAGATAAACCTGCAACGCTTTTTGCTGGAATCACAGGAATCAAGTCAGTTAATTGTGAGCTGCTCTGACATAAGGTGCACTAGAGTAAATTCTAAGGTGGAAAACACTTTTTTCTATACAGTTCTATTAGCTTTGCCTAAAATCTTTTTCAGAAATATTCAAGTTCATTTCTTTTTAAAAATACACAAGAGTTTTCAGAAACAAGTAAAAATTACCCCAAATCCTACTCCCATTCACCAAGATTACTGTTATTATTTTGGTGGATACCTTTCCACACATTCTTTATGCACAGATATGTACAAAGTATGATAGAATTTTATTAAAACACAATTGTTCCATATGTGCTGTTCCAGAATCAATTTTTCTCATTCCCTAATATGTTGTAAACATTTTTCCATGTTAATAAATATTGACCTACATATCATAATGTAAATTAATTTGCCTATATCATAATGTTCTATTAATGGATACTAAGATTCCCTCTCTCTCTCTCTCTCTCCCTCTCCCTATGTTACCATAAACAACCCTGTGATTAACCTTATTATGCACATCATTTACCATCTGTATAATTATCTCTTTAATAAAAATCTAAGAAGTTGAATTGGCTAGGTCAAAAATATGTATTATTTTGTGTTTTGATACATATTTCCAAACTGCCCTTCAGAAAAGTACATCCATTCATTTATTTACTCATTTATTTACATTTATCCACTCATTTATTTACTCAAATATAATATTTCTTGAGCACCTACTATGTACGAAGCACTATTCTATGTGCTGAGAATACAACAGTGAAAAAAATGGACAACGTCCCTGCCATCATGGACCGTACATCCTAATTCAGAACAACAAACAATAAACAAACAACTAAACATATCATACATTGTCAAGGAGTGGTAACTACTAGGAAAGCAAAATAAAAAGCAGAGGGCTGGAGAGTCACAGAGTTGGTGGAGGGAATAACGCATTTGACACAAAGTGGTGAGGAAGCAACTGTGAGGACGAGGCATGCGATGGGACCTACCAACCAAGCATTAACAGTGGCACAGAAAGAAGGAACAGGAAGTGCAAAAAATCTGATGTGGAAACATGCCCGGCATGTTTCAAGGCCAGAAAGGCAGTGTCTCTGGAGAGTTGTGAGAAATGCATGTGGATAGGTAGCCAGATCAGACCAGAGAGCACTGGGAGCAAGTGTGTCCAGGAGGGGCTTCACAGCCATTCCTAGAGGTGTTTGGATTCATTGGGATATTGGCCAAGGGGATCTGATATTCTAGTGTGAGAATATTAAAAGAGAAAGGAGAAAGATAGAACCAATCTACTTTTGTGTTTTACCCCTTCTCGGTCTTCTATTCATTAGACACGGTTTAATGGATGTCTATATTTCTCTCCACTCTTTCCCCTTACACCTGGGGTCTGGCAAGGGATGGATCACAGGTAATACTACCTGGGAGATACTTAAACTTCCCTTAGGTTCATTTTAGAAGTCTTACTATACCTCCTAACTGTAAACAGATGTGAAAACTCCTTTTGTCAGCTTCCTAACTAAACTGAGAAATTCTGTTCCCTCTGTCATCTTAATAAAAACTCAGGCAGCAACATGGGCTCATCACAGCTGATTTATACTAATTTTCCCCAAGCCATCTAACACAGAATCTTTAACATGGAAGGTGGTCTACAAATATTTGCTGGATAAACAACAGACAGATTTTCTCTAAAAGTACCTTTGCTTTGTAGGTGTTCTATTATTTTGATTAGCAACAGTTTCGGGGGATACATTCTGCCCTGATCTCTAATTCTGAAGCTCTTTGACGACAGTTCCCTGAGTCTTGCCTTTGGGTGTCTTCTCATCTACTGGGGATGCCCAGGGAATTTAACAAAGGAGAGCACTGACAGACAGTATTTAGGATACAGGTTTGAGTACACCCAGGGCTTTACTCTGCCCTAAGATGTCTGCCTGAGATGATGATTTCTTCTACAGTGATATTTTAGAAATCACACAGAAAACAAATAAGACGAAGTAAGAACAAAAGAAATCTTTTAAAACATTAACTTCAGGAGGGGTGGCTGGTTGACTCAGGCGGTTAAGTATCTGACTCTTGATCTTGGCTCAGGTCATGATCTCTCGGTTTGTGAGATCGAGCCCCACATTGGGCTCTTCACTGACAGCACGGAGGCTGCTTGGGATTCTCTCTCTCCCTCTCTCTGCCCCTCCTCCACTTGTGTGAGTGCTCTCTCTCTCTCTCAAAGTAAATAAATAAACATTAGAAAATTAACTTCAGGAGGAAAGGTGATTTGCTGACAATGGAAATTGCGATGTTAATTAATTTACTGTTCTTTAAACGAAGTTAATAGTAACATTTTCTTCTGGTTATAAAAGTAATTCGTACTCATTGCAGAAAAATGTTTCAATATTGAAACACAATAAGGTAGAAAATAAAAATTACTCAATAAGCCATTCTCCAGTGATAGTCACTGTTGAAATTTTGTTGGGTTTCCTTCCATTTTAAACATAATTATCACATTATACATGCATAGTCTTATATCTTTTTCACCTGACAACAAATTCTGAATCTTTTCCCAGCATGTTTTAAATATTATTAGTAACAGATACATAATGTTCCAACTATGTCTTTGTCATAATTTATATTATGTGCCTATTATGGACAACTGTTTTCAACCTATATTATCAACTCCTATAAGTACTGTTGCAGTGAACACTCTCATACATGATCGTTGTCCAAATCTCTTATCAATGTCCTGAACTACAGCCTCAGAAATGTAACTGTTTGGTCAAAATATATGATATTTATAAAGTCTTTTGTTAAGTACTCCAAAAGTACTTTCCAAAAAGGTCTTATTAATTGACACTCCCTTCCTCCTACCCTCAGCCATCCCTATCACCCCATTATATTCTAAAAGACTAGCAAATATATCCTGGGTTCAAACCCCAGCCCCACTATGTTAGGAAAGTTATTTAACTTCACAAAAGCCCACTTTCCTCATCTGTACAGGGGTGATAGTAATGGTATCAAGCTCATAGGATAGTTATAAAAATTAAATGAAATGAGGGCCACCTGGTTGGCTCAGTCAGTCAAGCATCTGAATTTGGATCAGGTCATGATCTCACAGTTCACGAGTTCAAGCCCTGCATCGGGCTCTCTGCTGTCAGCATGGAGCCTGCTTCAGATCCTCTGTCCCCTTCTCTCTGCGCCCCTCCCCCCTCTCAAAAATAAATAAACATTAAAAAATAAAATTTAAAAATAAATAAATAAAGATTAAATGAAATGATAACATAAAATTGCCTACCAGTAACCAGGAACCAGTAAACTCACCCTTCCCAAATCACTCCTATAGCCAGAGTAATATTTGGGTATAAAATCCCCTAACACAGTTGGAAAAAGTACCAAGCTTCCCTGTTTAATAAAACTGTTTTAATAGCTGGAGCCACACGATTATTGCATCCACACCAAAGCCTCAATATTCTGAAAACAGCAGTGCCTACTTAGTTGCCACCTGGGAGCAAAGAGGATCTTTCCGAAAGGTGTTTTCTGCCCCTTATGCATTATTTTCACAATGGTGTCTTTTTCTTATTATTTCAAGGGAAACATATTTATGTAAAGGGCAATGGCTTCAATTTGAAAAATATTTTTTTTTCCAGAAAGAGAGAATACCAACATGAATAGATGCATAATTCATATACAGGGCTCACAAATATCAATCTACTACATTTTGGGCATGGCCTTTCAAAAAGAAATCAATGTTTTTAAAAAAATGTCCCTGAGCAACTTAACTAAGATTTGAATTCCAATTAATCTGAAGAGTCTGCTGGAACTTTGTGTAGAATTCAGTGAGTTTGTTGTTTGGCGGTCCCCTGAACTTTTGGTTGAGATGATCCCAAGTAAAATGAAATCACTTGTGGAAAGCTGTTTATCAGATGGAGGCCCTAATACGTTGCATGAAATAGGTTCAACTTTAAATACAAAATAGATCATTTTCAATTGTTTTATGAGAACACATTCGCTTATTTTTTTTTTAAGTTTATTTTTATTTCTTTTGAGAGAGGTAGAGAGCAAGCAGGGAGGGGCAGAGACAGAGGGAGACCGAATCCCAAGCAGGCTCCACGCTGTCAGCACAGAGCCAGATGCGGGGCTTGAAGTCACAAACCGTGAGGTGATAACCTGAGCCAAAATCAAGAGCTGGATGCTTAAGCAACTGAGCCACACAGGCGCGCCCTTGCTTAATTTTTTATATAGATATTTATTGGATGTGAGAACATTAGTATTCAGCTCTAGAGAGAAACAACTCAAAACTGTTCTGTATTCGTTGTTTAAGAGGGTAATTATCACTACCGGTGAGATAAATACACAGAATGTGTTCTAGATTCTTTGCAGTTCCTTGACATTGGGTAACTTTGTGTCATTATTTAGGAGAGAAACACTGGGACATTTCATGCTGTAAAAACAACAGAGGAAATGAAATTGTAGGATATCAGAAATGGTCTGGGCTACTGTTTTCACCTGCGGTTTCTTTGGAAATCTAAATAAAAAACTTTGGTCTACTGCCAAAAGGTGGCATTTGGGAACAGAAAACTGATTCAATCCTTCCCTTTCCGAAGTACAAATATGCCCAGTGTTTTCCTGTCCCAGTTTCCTTCTCCTTACTCTGAGATCAGTGTTATCAGACCCTATAAATTTCTTATGTGGTAGGTCACCAAATAAACAGAGGTGTATGGTAACAAACAGTTGGGCTTAGATGTCTTCCTGTCTAACTGTTTTGGCCAGAAAAGATGGGTAATTTCTCCTGTGAGATGTATTAGGGAAAAATTCTAATTTAGAGTTATCCAGAACCTGATCCCACCCAGATTACTTCCAGCTCTCCACCACTACAAAGAATGACTTGCCGAACATCCTCATACATGTTCCTTTATGGACCTGCATAAAAATCTTTTTGGGATATACACCCAAGGTAGAACACTGAACCATCAGGTGTGCATAGATTTAATCTGACCAAGCCAGATGACACATATAGCTATGTACTGTAATGCAGTATTCTTGCATTACGTAACATATTCTGGAATCCTACATTTCCCCCTACCATTTGTCAGTATCCAATGTTCTAATTTTTACCAATCTAATAGGTACGAAGTGATATCTCATTCTTTTTTTAATTTGTATTTTTCTGATCATAATATATCTGAGTATCTCATTATGCTGGTTAGCCTTAGGAGTTTCTTCTCTGTAAATCATCTGTTCATAAGCTTTGCCAATTTCCACTGGGTTTGCTGTCTTTTTCTTGTTAACTTGAAGGAATTCCTGATATACTCTCTTATTGGACATTGCAAAATATCTTCTCCCAATAAGTCAACTGTTAACCATCCATGGTTAACAGGAATTCATACTACAGAAATTCTTAATTTTTATGTAATCAAATTCATCAGTATTTTGCCTTATGGCTTGGGGCTTTGATGTTTTTAAGAAGGCCTTGCCGTTCTTGAGCGACAACGATAACCTCTTACGTTTTCATCTAGTACTATAATAATTTTATTTTTCATGTTTAGTCTTTAATCCACTTTCACGTGGATTTACCTGTGTATGCTGTTTTAGGTTGGAGTGCAGTTTTATATTTACCCTATAGTGAACATTTTCTACTAAACAATGTATGCTTTACTCACTGACCTGGGTGCCATCTAAATCTTACCCTAAATACTAATACATACAAATATTTGTGTCTCTAATTTATCTATTTTGTTTCAATGGTCTATTTGGTTGTTCTTTTGACAAACACGTATTTTATTACTAACGTTTTGACAATGTCTTTACATCTGGGGCTACTCCCATTCTTTATTACTCCTTTAAAAATTTAGCTTTGTAAAAAGCTTCATGGGTTTTTATTCTTATATATACATTTTAGAATAGGCTTATTATTAAGTTCATCAGAAAATTATTTGTAATTTGCATTGGGATTGCATTGAATATGTGAATTAGACAAGACTCTTCATATATTACAATCTTCCACCCAAGGGTATGGAATGTGTTTCCATTTAAATTAAATAACTCTATGTTCTTGATTAGACTTCTAATTTTTTTCCTAAAGACTATTCTATACTTACACTAACTCATGTAATAATCAAAACAGCCCTGTAATCTTTTATTATCATCATTTTCCAAATGAGGAAACTGAGCCCAAAGAAATAAGTGATTGCTCAAGAACTCACAGCAAGTAAGTAACAGAGTCTACATTCAAAGAGTTTATAGTTCATACTCTTAACCACTGTACTGCCTCTCAGTTTACAGGCAGTTACTTTAGTTTGGCTGCTACTGTGAAAGATAACTTCTTTGTATTATTATTTATTTATTATCTGGTATATTGTTTTTATTATATGTTCTAATTTATTGTTGCAGATGTAGAGAAATGTAGTTGGTTTTTTAAAATTTTAATCCCAGTATAGTTAACATACAGTGTTATATTCATTTCAGGTGTACAATATAGGGATTCAACAATTCCATACATCACCCAGTGCTCTTTTGTTTTTAATTTTAATTCCAGAAATGTAGTTGATTTTTAAAAGTTTATATTTGCATCCAGTGAAGTTGCTGACTTCTCTAATTAGTTATAATGGTATATTGTTTCTGTTGCTTTTTTAAAATATCAACTGTCAATAATGACAATTTTGTCTTTTCCTTTCCAATTTTCAAGTCCCTCATTTCTTTTTCTTGCCTTATAACATTGGCCAAAGACTTCCAGTAAATGGTAGACTTTCTGTAGTAATGATCATGGGCAAAGACAGTGTCTTAAAAAAAAGCAATGTTATCCAGAAGAAAGTTTTCATTTTATCTTGGCGATAGTATATGCAGCACATCAGAGAACTGTTTCACAAAAGTATAGGTTAGAAATTGTGCCTAGAATAGGTCAAGAACCTATTCTAAGCAGACAGGCCCTGTGCTTATCTGTGCCACAGAAATCACTTTTCCATAGGAGACAGCCCTTCCAGGGGAGACATAGCTCAGTTGTAACAAACTTGACTTCATGCTGACTCTAAGTGAATTTAATTCCATCCTAAAGCCCTATAGCAACAACACAGCTCTGCACCTGTCACTTGCTTCATACAATCTGCTAGACGCAATTGTTTTTGACAACACATTGGTCTCCATCCCCATGGGGGAATTCACAGACAGCAACATTGGAAGGAGTCTTAGAGATCAACTATTGCTCTCATTTTACACACATCTAAAAGTCCCTATAGTGGGTGCCTCATCACCTTTGAACAGATAGATGATCCACTTTGGGGGGACTGATGCTAACAACTGAGAGAGTTTGAATCAGACCAGGGGCTAACACAGCTTTCTCCTAATTGGCTTCAACACTCCATCTTCAGTAGAGGTTGTCAGATGTTTACGGCAACATCTCAAGACTTGCAGTGACCTCATCCATCCTGACTTCAATGGGGATCCGGAGGAGAGAAAGAGGAAGCACCTACTCTTCTTTCTTGTATCCCCAAAGGCTTTTCCCTATGCAAGATTGGTGCATCTGCACAAAAGTGGGCACTGGTAGCTCTGTTATGTAGTCTTGGGGCTTGAGTACAGTCAGACACATCAGAAGCTCTGAGTAGGTAACCAAACACAACCCCTCCCTTTTATACATACCCAGGGTGACTAATACTTGTGGTAGAAATGAGTGAACTGAAAAGCCCCACAGGAACCTCAAACCCAGTACATCCAAAATGGAACTTCTCACTGTCTCCTCCAAACGCACTCCCTTCTCACCGTAACCCCTGCCCAGGACCTAGAACAACCTCCATTCCACCATCTTCAGCACCTTCCTGTCCATCACACCTGAGGAGTCACTCAGCACCCTGGGAATATCTCCTGACCACCCTCTCCTTCCCATTATGATTGAGGACTTGGCCACACCCTCCCAGCTACTCTAGGAGATTACCCCTGACTCCTGGGATCCACCCTTCATACTACTGCCGGAGGGAATCTTCACATCATGCCTTCACATGTAACCATGTCTCCTGCCTAAAGGCTTTCAAGGCTCCCTACCACTCTCGGAGCAGATGCTCCTTAGCATGGCATCTCCTACCCTCATAGCACAGGCTCTTTGCCCTCTCCAACCTCACACTCTGACAGCAGGATCCCCAGATCCCCATCTCTGTACCCTCCCTGACTGTGCTTCTGATCACTGTTCCCCCTACATAGAACCTGCATCCCCTTCCACTGGGAACAGTCTAATGTCTCTAGGAGCATGTTGGAGGCCCCTGATCTGGGAACCTTTGCTCCCTCCTCACACTCCTTGTCCTGCTGAGGTGCCCTCCCTCTGGGCTTCTTCCAAGACCCTGTGCATCCGCCCCACTAAACTGTAACGGTTCTTTCCTGGACACTGTAAGAGACTAGATTCTCTATGACAGTAGTTATTGCATAGCCAGTCTTGTTTCATCCCTTTCCATATTTACAATAGTACCCCTGGGGTGCCTGGATGGCTCAGTCCTTAAGTGTCCGACTTCAGCTCACGTCATGATCTTGCAGTGCATGAGTTCCAGCCCTGGTCGGGCTCTGTGTTGACCGTTCCCCGCCTGGAGCCTGAGTTGGATTCTGTGTCGCCCTCTCTCTCTCTGTGCCCCTCTGCCACTCGCAGTCTGTCTCTCGCCCTCTCTCAAAAAGAAACATTAAAAAAAAATTTAAGATAGTACCCATGAATAAAATACACTGAGTCAGATTTTAGTATAGGACCTGTTCAGCAGTGGGTGTCCCACGCCTAGCGCAACGTCAACCTGACACGCTGTGGACCATCTGAATGAATAAATGTTGAATGATGAATGATGAATGAATGATTTGCTCAAGCCCTTTCAGGACTAGGTGGGATGTCACGATCAGGGAACATCCTGGGTATAGATGGAAACTGAGTGGCACCAACAGGCGCTCGGTCGGGAGGGGGCGCTGCAGGGCGGCGGGACGAGAGCTGGAGGGTTGGGGGCGGGGGCGTCCGAGACCCGCAAGTGATCGGGCTTGCCCGGGGACCCTGCGCCACGACTCTGCATGAATTTCGCTTTCGCTTTGGGCCAGCCGGAGGCGGCGGGGCCGTCCCCTGAACGCCTGCGGCCGGGCACCCGTGGAGTTAATCCGAAAGCGCCGCAAACCCCGCGGGCCGAACTCCGCGTGTCACCGAGAAGCTGATGTAGAGAGAGACAGAGAGAGAAAGCAAGCAAGAGACCAGAGTCCCGGGAAAGTCCTGCCGCGCCTCGGGACAATTATAAAAATGTGATCCCCTGGGTCGGCTTCCCACCATCGCCCTCACCTGCTGCGTCCACCGTCCGGATCCAGCTCCAGCCCAGTGTCCGCCCAGTGCCCGCTCAGCATGTGCCCGCCGCGTGGTGAGTAACCAGCCCGACTGGAGACTCATCGCTGGGGTGGGGAGGGCGGCAGCCAGGGAAGAGGAGGCAGAAACTTGGGACCCGCTGTGGGGGAGACTGGCAGGCTGTCAGCAGCCTCGTGCAAAGGTGAAAAAAAAGCGTGACTGCGTGCTTACCATGCACTAAATAGGATATTGTCTCCTTATCTGCCCACTTCACAGATTTGAAACTGAGGCTCCATGCGCTGCGTTTCTCCCTCAGGGTCCCTCAGCTACAGTTAGAAAAGGGCAGATCCCAGCCAGCTTCAAAGTGAGGCTTTGTCACCCCACTGTTTCCAAACACTAGGCTAGGAGTCTGGGCCAGTCACTTCACTGCCTGGCCTCAGTTTCCCTACTAGTGAAATAGAGGCCTTTTCTGTGTGAGCTATGAGTCCAACACCTTTGTCCGAGCTCAACAGGGGGCCTTCACAGGGAGTTGGCTTCTAGCCCCAGAATAGAGCACTACTTTCCAAGAACTTGATTCCTCTCTCAGGTGATGAAGGAAGATTGGAGACTGGGGAGGGAGGTGGATGCTGGTAAGATGTGGATAGGTGGAGATGGGTGGAAGGTAGAGGCAGGCCAAACCAAGCTGACCAGCTCAGCCTGCTCCTCGCTTGGTTTCCAGGCCTCCTCCTTGTAACCATCCTGGTCCTATTAAACCACCTGGACCACCTCAGTTTGGCCAGGAGCCTCCCCACACCCACACCAAGCCCAGGAATGTTCCAGTGCCTCAACCACTCCCAAACCCTGCTGCGAGCCATCAGCAACACGCTTCAGAAGGTGAGTTTTCCAGTGTTCTTGTTCCCACTTTGCAGCCTCTCTAAGGACGGGGGCTTCTCTGAACCTCTGGTCACCCGAAAGAACTGCAAAGAAATTGTGGACTTTAATCAGGAGCTGTCAAGAAGGGGAGAGGGAACTTTATAAAGGGCCCAACTATTAGCTAAAGAGTCTCAATGAAATTGTGTCTCCAGAGAAAGCAAGAGTGGTAATAAATTATAATGGCATTCATTTTGGCTGTGTCTACGCAGAGGAAAGTGGATATTTACAGTGTTCCCTTTAGCCTGCCAACAGAGATGGAATTGTGTCAAGCCCACACTGTTTCTCTGACACACTTATCAATCCAGGAAACCATTATTAGGTGCAGCCTCTGTGCCCTAGGGGCTACAAAGATGAATTAGGCTTGCCCCTCACACTGCTCGCCAGCTTCCAGTGTAGTGACCCAGTTTGTTGTCTGAGCAACATTTCAGGGGGCCTGTGACAGTGCACGTCCAGCCTTCAATTTTCTGGCTTTTTTAAAAAAAATTTTTTTTATGTTTGTTTATTCTTGAGTGAGAGGGAGACAGAGTGTGAGTGAGGGAGGAGCAGAGAGAGAGAGGAAGACACAGAATCTGAAGCAGGCTTCAGGCTCGGAGCTGTCAGCCCAGAGCCCACAGCAGGGCTTGAACTCAGGAACGGAGAGATCATGACCTGATTCAATGTCGGACACTTAACCGACTGAGCCACCCAGGCGCCCCTGCCTTCATTTTCGAGGGAGAAACTTACCTAATATTATTGACAGCTTCATTCATTTCTTAGGTTTCATATTTTAATGCAAAAAAAATTATTTTCCTTTCAAAAGTGCTTCAATACCTACAGCTTTTGCTGAAGCAACCCAAGACTGATGTTTTAAAAGCGGTCCTTTTGCCTTCCTGTTCTCTAGTAAATCTTGCCTGAATTTCTTGTTGTTTTATGAATATCTTAAAACGAGGTCAATGCCACAAGGCCTTAAAGAATTCTTTTCCTCTTCTAATCTTTCACAATGTGCTGCCAGTTGCTCCTCACAGTTCAGTCGATCTTAATTAAAAAGGCAACTCAGCAGATGAAAACGGCAGAGAAAAGTGCTTTAATTCCTGAAGAAAGTTTCACTGTGGATAAAATTTAGAAGCTGCAATTTCAGTAGATGCTTTACGTGAAAAAGCTAACTCTTCTACTCCCCAGGACAGCGCCAAAGGTCAAAAGATTGCAGAACTCAATCTGATATTTTTTAATATCATTCCTTTGTCCAATTTGGTAGAACACACGAGCTGGCTACCGCAGAGGAAAGAGGTGGCAAGTGCATGCGATTCACAGCCCATGGATTTGTAGAGTTTGGCCTGTAGCTTTTGTATTTGGTTTTGATTTTGAGTTTGATGCCATTGAAAAAGTGGACCTTCCATATAAGAATCCAAATTTCCAGCTTCTCTTGAAAATCTCTGAAGAACTACAACAGAGGGCCTGTATTTCCAAATCTAATGCTTTACAGCCTGCTCGGGAGAGTGGCTGCCCACGTCCGTGTGAATACCTCCAGGAACAGTGTATAGTTGCCTGTTGCTGCTATAACAGATTACCACAGACTAAGTGTTAACACACATTAATTATCTTACGGCTCTGGAGTTCAGAAATCTGAAATGGGCTAAAATCCAGGTGTGAGCAGAGCTGTGTGTGTCCCTTTCCGGAGACTCCAGGAGAGAGTCCATTCCATTCTCTTGCCTTTTCCAGCTTCTAAAGGCAGCCCACATTCCTTGGTGTATGGCTTCCTTCCATCTTCAAAACCAGTAATGGCCAGTTGAGTTGTCCTCGTGCTCCATTACTCTGACGTTGACTCTCCTGCTTCCTTCCATTTATAACAATGCAGTAATTCCATTGGACTCACCCAGATAATCCAAGATAACCTCCCTATTTAAGGTCAGCTGATTAGCAACCTTCGTTTCATCACCAACCTTAATTCCCCTTGACCGTGTAACATATTCTCAGGTTCCAGGGGTTGGGAAATGGATAGGGACCTGGGGGGATGGGGCAACATGTTCTGTATCTCAAGCCTTGATGATGGTTCATGCAGTTCCCTCTGCCTGAAATTCTCTCTCCTTTGCCTGTCAGTCTTCTGATCCACTTAATGCAGATGTCCCATCACTGGTGAAGCCTTCATACCCTTCTCAGCACTTCTCACCTGCTGACATGACTCCTAATCATTGGGCGCTTTGCTGTCTCTGCAGCTGAACTTGGGATCCTAAGGGGGCATAACATAACACAGTCCTCTTCTTTGTCATGTTCCTTAGTACAGTAAGTACCCCCTTATCCAAGGGGGATATGTTCCAAGACCCCCCCCAGTGGATGTCTGAAACTGCAGACCATACTGAACCCTATACTATGTTTTTTCCTCTACACACATAACTATGATAAGAGATTAACAATAATAGCTAATAATAGAACAATTACAATGTATTATAATAAGTTACGTGAATGTGTCTCTCTCTAAATCTCTTACTGTGCTGTACTCACCCTTCTTATGATGAGGTGAGATGATAAAATGCCCATGTGATGAGATGAAGCGAAGTGAATGACGGGCACTGTGACACAGTGTTAGGCTACTATTAACCTTTTGACCGTGTATCGGAAGATCGTCTACTTCCGGACCATGGTTGCTGGCAGGCAGGTAACGGAAACCAAGGAAGCAAAGGCACCGATAAGAGGGAGGACTCTGCTTGCACACGTGAGGCTTGATGAATGGAAAAAAGATGTCAATCTTCAATCAGATTTACTGACTTCTTAGATAAGTTTCATAGTTACATTCAACAGTGCTTTCCAACATGCTTGTAGGGTGACATCTGTGCGTTTGTGTGTGTGTATGTACCGCAAATTAAATCTCCACTTGTCTTTAGGGTTACATGTTCATTATATCCCTCAAGTTGTGACCTCACCAGTTCCGCCTTTACAAGTTATACTTGAAAAGGATGTTCATAAAACACAGGTCCTTTGGCAAAAGGAAAAAACCAAAAACTGTTTTCACCAGAAGCAAGTGTCACAGCGTGGTGTGGATGCTGATTAGCACAGCCTGTTGAAATGATTTATAGTGTGTACATAAGGGAAAAACACATCATCCAGAGAAACATGTCCTAAGCGAAGGGAGAGAAGAGGGAGGGAGGGAGAATGTAAATAACTGGTTTCTTTTTGTCTTAAGAAGATCCCAAATTTCCTGCAGGTCAAAGAGATGGATGGCAAGGACAGCCAGCTCTCACCTTGCTGGTACCGTGGGGTGCCAGCCTCATGGGAATCCAGGTGCCTTATTAATATTATAAACCGGGTTACTCTTTGTTTTTTACAGGCCAGACAAACTCTAGAATTTTACTCCTGCACTTCCGAAGAGATTGATCATGAAGATATCACAAAAGATAAAACCAGCACAGTGGAGGCCTGCTTACCACTGGAATTAACCATGGTATTGTTGATTTTCTTCTCAAAGTATGTAATACAGTGAAGAGCTGTGCATCAAACCTCATCTTCTTCTAAAAATGTGCATGTTTCAGGTCTCCATCATCGTGAGACTTTAACAGGTCCCACTTCAGAAGTTGGACTTGAAAAATATATATATAAAACAAATACGTTTTCTACAACAATGTGAATATATTTAACACTATTGAACTGTACACTTAAGAATAGTTAAGGTGGCAAATTTTATGTTCTATGTTTTTTACCACAATAAAAAGATATGTTTGAGAAGAAAAGTAAGGAAAATGTATATTGAGAATTAATATCTTTGATATGTTTTTTTTCCCTCTAGAATGAGAGTTGCCTGGCTTCCAGAGAGATCTCTCTGATAACTGTAAGTCAGAAAATCAAAGGTTTTAGCTCATATGATGTATTCATATCATTGATGTCTCATTATCTTTTCTTCTAGAATGGGAGTTGCCTGGCCTCCAGAAAGACCTCTTTTATGACGGTAAGATACAAAACTCTTTCCTTCCTCAAACGCAATGGTGGCGGGGAGGGAGACATTTTTAGCTCATCTCAATGGTTCCTTCCCGTTTTGTCATATCACTTAGACCCTGTGCCTTAGCAGTATCTATGAGGACTTGAAGATGTACCAGGTGGAGTTCAAGGCCATGAATGCAAAGCTGTTAATGGATCCTAAAAGGCAGATCTTTCTGGATCAAAACATGCTGACAGCTATTGATGAGCTGTTACAGGTAAGACCTTCATACTACCAGTAAGAGCACCTTCTTCATGCTGAGACAGCTAGTCACGGTCCCTGATGAAGTGTAAAATCTCCCCTTCTTGGATTGGGAGTGGCCTGAAATTGCCCTTCCATATACCATGCAGAGCCTCTTGACAAAGGCCAGTGGTGAGCAGGTCACCGTAAGAAAAGCAAACTCCCACTTGTTGATGATATGGTATATACCAGGCTCTTTGCAGATGTTTTCATATATTTTCTTATGTTGTCTCCACAACCACCAGGGGGTATGTACAAAGGAGGAAACCAAAGCTTAGAGTTAGCCACTTGTCCACATGGCTTATAAGTGGCAGAGCCAGGATTTAAACCCCCATCAAAGGGATTCCACTACACTTATCCTGTCACTCAAAAGGCTCCAATGATGAGGGCACCTGGGTGACTTAGTCAATTGAGCGTTCCAACTTCAGCTCAGGTCATGATCTCATGGTTCTTGGGTTCGAGCCCCATATTGGGCTCTGTGTTGACAGCTCAGAGCCTGGAGCCTGCTTTGAATTCTGTGTCTCCCTCTCTCTCTGCCCCTTTCCTGCTCACACTCTGTCTCTCCCTCTCTCTCAAGAAATAAACATTAAAAAAAAATTTTTTTTTAAAAAGCTCCATGATGTGCATTGAGAGGCCAACATGCGTAACTGCATATAATTGTCAGAGAAAACAACTGAGGCTGATGCCTGGGTGTGACCCATTTTGAACTAAAATGTGCATTAAATAAAAAGAATGACCTATCCCCTAATATCCACAATGTTACTCAGAGACAAGAGCTTGCTTTGTAATTTTCTGAATCATCATAGCATGTGATGCTAATACAAAACATAGAAATATTCACCTAAGCAAAAGCCGTGTGACTATCTTGGTGACCAGGGCATGGGATAAAAAGAAGTATGATGTCAGAAATCATTGTCTGAAAAAGAATTTATTCTCCTTTCTTTCCTTCTTTGTGCCAAATTACTGTTGGAAAGGCAGTGAACTTCATGCAGGTATCAAAGAACATTACCACCTAGAGAGTTGTAGATGATATTTCATTTTCAGGTCTTGGAGTCAGGTGATTTGGGCACTGGAATCCATTCTCCCGGGAATCAGCCAGCCATGCACAAACCATTCACAACTTGGGGGCTCAGTATTTTTCCTTGCAAAATGGGATGACTTTACCCACCCCGCCTTTCTCTTAGGCTTTTTGCAGGGAATAAGTGAAAGCATTGATCATTGTGCCAATATAAGATCTTGCATTGTGTTGGCAAATTAACAGGCTAAAACTGAGAGATCCATTGCCAGGTTTATTTATCTGTCACAAATGAGTGCACCAAACAAGTCTGTTACTCATGGAGTTCCGATCAATAGCAATCCGTCACCTCTCTGTTCTAAAAAGGACTTAGCTTCTTAGTAGAACATATAAAAATTAATTAGATATTGCAGCAGATGTCATCTTAACAGAATTGTTCCCTTCTAAAATGTAACTCCCACTGATGATTTTCTAAATAGCTTTAAGGGTCTTTTCAGAGCTCACTGAAGATCCATGTGCTTGGATAATGAGTATTTCTTCTCTCAGGTTCTGCCTGGCCATCTGGATGGGAGTAGATTTGGGTCGGGTTTAGGAGATGTAATGAGTGAGTGGGTTGCAGGCTCTGAGACATGTATTGGCTTCACCCATTTTTACGGATGAACGTTTTAATTTTGGGATACTGTATATGTCATCCTTAATATTTATTCTCCTAGGCCCTGAATGTCAACAGTGTGACTGTGCCACAGAACTCCTCCCTGGAAGAACCGGATTTTTATAAAACTAAAATCAAGCTCTGCATACTTCTTCATGCTTTCAGAATTCGTGCAGTGACCATCAATAGAATGATGAACTATCTGAATTCTTCCTAAAAAGCTGAAGTCTCTCCCAACCTTAAAGCCACTTTTACAGAAATGTGAACCAAAAAAAAAACCAAAAAAACATATATATATATATATATATATATATATATATATATATATTTCACAGGATGTGGGTTAAGAACCAGGGAGTGGGTGGCTTGACCTGGTCCTCCTTAAGCTAGTACAATAATTCTCATACTTGTTTACATTAGTTGCCACCCAAAATTTGAAAGATATGACTGTTATGTCCACGTGATGCCTTTGACCAAGTCTATTTCACATTTACTAGGGAGGGATAAGTTGTTTTTAAGTTTTCATGAGCAAATTGCTAAAGAGGGAAAATGTCCTTCCTTGAACATGTTTTTCTTTTCCCTTTAATAGAAAAGCAAGAATTTATAAGCTATTTCTGTACCTAAGTGTTTGTAGACACAAACACCCAAGCATAATTTATTTTAAAATACTTATTTATATAATTTTGTGTTCATGAAAGCATGTGAGCTAACTTATATTTATTTATGTTATATTTATTAAAATATTTATTATCCAATGGATTTGAGAAATACCTTATGTTCTAAAAATAAAATGATTGAATAAAGTAATTCTCATATTTTTCTAATGTAATTGGAATATTTTAAGTGTTAAAATACATGTTGTGGGAAAACTGAAAACTCCAATGAAATGTGAACAACATTCCCTTAGAAAGAATGCCACAATATTCTTACCCATGTCCTAGTTTCTCTAATCTCTTATTTTATTTTATTTTTCCTAAGCTTATTTATTTATTTTGAGAGAGAGAGAGAGAGAGAGAGGGACAGAGAATCCCAAGCAGGCTCTGCACTAACAGCGGGTCTCGATCCCATGAACTGTGAGATCATGACCTGAGCCAAAACCAAGAGTCAGCCACTTAACTGACTAAGCCACCCAGGCACCTCTTCCCCCAATTTCTTAAAGGGAGACTCATTAGACTAGATATGCTCTAATACTAAGGCCATCAAATGAGTTATGGTTTTTGAGAGTATATTTTGTTCAGCATCTACATCTGAAAGTAAAATACATAAAAATGTTTCTTCCCTGTTAACCATAACATGCTGTGCATTAGACAAATACATAATAATATCCTCCAACTGGGAAAAACATCATTAAGAGTCCTTCTAGTTAAATTATTCTAATTTTTGTGACACTTTGGGCCCTCAGGGGAAGCTGTTTCTAAATTACAATGAGAAAAACTCTCCATTTGCTTTAAATTATATAGAACTTCTGCCTGAACCACATGGATAATTGCCTCTCTTTGGCTTAAGAGATGTGCTCTTAATGATCCAAATATTAAATTCCATCTTTTTAATTCTCTAAACCATGTGAATTTTAAAAGATTCACCTGGCAGAATACCATGTAATTTTAGTACTCTGATAATCGTCTTCCTCCTTAACACAAAAAGGCCATAGGAAAGGAAAGATTTGGTGTGCCCCGCCCCCTTCCTCCCGTGACTCCTGTTCATCACATCCTAGCTGGGATCCCTGTGGACCAAGAGGGGATGTGTATTGGCCACCCCAGGTCCTCATTTGTGTGGCAAACTGACTCATTTGTTCAGACTCTCACCCCCCTTGATATACAATTAAGTAGAAACCATCAGAAACTAGATCCCAATACATCTCCTCTTTTCTTTAGGGATTCCTCCACAAATTTGAATGACCTTCAAGGGATTCACAAACAGGAATTTCTTGCCTTTAAGTGTTGGGTTTGGGGTTTCAGCAGCTTTGATTACGATTAGAAGAGCTCGAGGGCTTGATGGGGCTGGAGCCATAGACTTGCTGCCATCCCTCACTTGGAATGGTGACTTGTCTGTTGTCTGGCCGGTTGTCTGTGCCCAGAAACAAGGAGAGGCAAGCAGATCGTCCATCTGTGGACAGGATGAGTACAGAGGAATACAGGTGTTACTTTGGTTCTTTTTTAAAATTTTATTTATTTTAGAGAGAGAGCGTGAATGGAGGAGAGGGGCAGAGGGAGAGGGGAAGAAGGAAAAAAAAGTCTTAAGCCATCTCCTAATGGAGCCCAACTCGGGGCTGTATCCCACAACCGTGGGATCATGACCTGAGCTGAAATCAAAAGTCAGACGCTCAACCAACTGAGCCCTACTTTGGTTCTAGAAATTACCATGACATATGCTTCAAAAACATGACTGGCCCTTGGGGCACCTGGGTAGCTCGGTCAGTTGAGCATCTGACTTCGGCTCAGGTCATGATCTCACATTTTGTGATTCGAGCCCCGTGTTGGGCTCTGTGCTGACAGCTTATAGCCTGAAGCCTGCTTCAAACTCTGTGTCTCCCTCCCTCTCTCTGTTCCTCCCCGACTTGTGCTCTTTCTCTCTCAAAAATAAATAAACAAACATTAAAAAAACAAAACAAGACTGACCCAAGAAACCCCTTTACAACTAATTCCTTTATTACATGGTTCGTTTTCCTCTTTTCTTTTAAGCCTGGGCCTACAATTTACAAGTTGTATAACATGACCGAGTTGTTTTAACCTCTCCTGTTTCCTCTTCTATGAAGTGAAGGTGATGGTAGGCCCTACCTCAGAGGATCAAAGTGAAGGTTAAATGGAACAGCTCCTGCAAAGCACTGGCACTGCACCTGACCATAAATATGAGCCATTTTTGAAAATTATTAGTCTTTGGGCTTGGTGATGGGGCCAAATCAATTAAACTCTCTTTTGCTACTGTTTTCTTATCTGTTAAAGTCAGAAAACCGTAGCCCCTATTTTAGTGCTGTTGTGAGGATTAAATGGCACAGGACAGTGCTGGCGTCTAGTCAATGCTCACTGTTAATTTTTTCGAAGTGTGAAGGTTGTTTAAAGATTTCAGCGATGCCCTGTCCCCGCGCAGCATTATCACAGGCGTGTGCCAGGTGTCTGGGGCAACCCTGCCTTCACACAACAAAGGATGGGGAGCAAAGTAACTTAATAAGACTGAGGTTCCTCTCTCAAAAATAAATAAACATTAAAAATTTTTTTAAAAAGGGGCGACTGGGTGGCTCAGTCGGTTAAGCATCCAACTTCAGCTCAGGTCATGATCTCACAGTTCATGGGTTTGAGCCCTGTGTCGGGCTCTGTGCTGACAGCTCAGAGCCTGGAGCCTGCTTCGGATTCTGTGTCTCCCTCTCTCTGTACCCCTCCCTCCCCTCAAAAATAAACATTAAAAAAAAAAGAAAAAAAGTTTTTCTCGGCTTAAGACCGAGGTTCCCCCACTAAAAATATTTCCCAGTCCTAGTCTGTTAGAGATTCATTTGATTAACAAATTATTTTTAAAAGAAAATAAAAAGTGAAAGTGTTTCTCACACCTGAGAATGACTTAATCAGAGAATGAACACGAAAAACAGCTGACAGTTGTCCCACTGAGGGCCCAGAGCTTTAGGAAAAGGGAACAGTTCTGGGGAGCAGTCTGGCCAGACGTCCAAGGGTTGTCTTGGACAGCTCAAGTGATGCAAAAGGACCTTAGATACCCTAATGAGGAAAGAAAACATAGGGACAGAAAGGAAAGAAAGAACAGCTTTGTCTGGGGCCCAGCACTGACAGAAACGGTGAGTCCTCTGCCATAACACCCTGAACAAACCATTCAGGTGCTGTCCTTGTTTGAAGACTAAACATACGGTTCTAGCTAGCATAATGTGGCTTCCTAGTTTAAGACAAAATACGTTACAATATTGCCACAGACTGAATGTTTGTGTCCCCTTAAAAATCCTATGTTGAAGCCCTGCTCTCCAGTGCGATGATATTTAGAGATGAGGCATTAGGAGGTGAATTAGGTCAGGAGCATGGAGCCCTGATGATGGGATTAGTGCCTTTGTAAGAAGAGACTGGAAGAGGGGCGCCTGGGTGGCTCAGTTGGTTAAGCATCTGGCTCTTGCTTTTGGCAGAGGTAATGGTCTCGTAGTTAGTGGGATCAAGCCTCGTGTGAGGCTCTGTGCTGACAGCAGGGAGCTTTCTTGGGAGTCTCTCCCTCTCCCCACCCCTTTCCCCATTTGCATGCACATGTGCTCTCTCTCTCTCTCTCTCTCTCAAAATCAATCAATAAAAAAAATAATAAAAAATTTTAATTAAAGAAAAAAGAGACTGGGAGAGACCCTCTGACCCCCACATGAGGACACAGTGACGCGTGGCTGTGTACAAAGCAGGATAAGAGCCCTCACCAGATACCAAATCTGCCGGCATCCTGATCTCAAACTTCCCAGCCTCCAGAACTGTGAGAAATGAATGTCTGCTGTTGAAGCCACCCAGTCTGTGGTATTTTGGTGTAACAGTCTGAGCTGACCGAGAAATCTATTTTATTTTATTTATTTATTTTTTTAAATTTTTTTTAACATTTATTTTTGAGACAGAGAGAGACAGAGCATGAATGGGGGAGGGGCAGAGAGAGAGGGAGACACAGAATCGGAAACAGGCTCCAGGCTGTGAGCCATCAGCCCAGAGCCCGACGCGGGGCTTGAACTCACGGACTGCGAGATCGTGACCTGAGCTGAAGTCGGACACTTAACCAACTGAGCCACCCAGGCGCCCCGAGAAATCTATTTTAAATAAAAAAAAACCCCAACCACATTTTCAAAAATTGATTTGTATCCATTTTTTTGGTTGAAATGTATTTGGTGAGAACAAGTCAAAAACTTTAGTTGTATTTATGTTATCTTTCAATATGGTATTAAAAATACAAATGTGGAGAAGCATATGGTTGGTTCAGTCAGTAGAGCATGCAACTCTTGATCTCAGGGTCATAAGTTCAAGCCCCATTTTGGGCACAGAGCTTACTTAAATATATGAATATGAATTAGGACATCAGTATAACATCAGAGCCAATATATTCATGTAACCTTTTTAAGAAGCAATATTAATGCTTTCTGGGTGCTAACTAAATGCCAGGTGTGTTTCTAAGTGTTTACCACAAAATGTATAAAATTCCCCCAATAATCCTACAAGGAGAAACTACTATCTGCCCCCCAACCCTTTTTTTTTTAAGTTTATTTATTTATTTTGAGAGAGGGAGTGCAAGCGGGGAAGGGGCAGAGAGAGAGAGAGAGAGAGAGAGGAAAAGAGAGAGAATCCCTAGCAGGCTTCGTGCTGCCTGCACAGACCCCAACTCAAGGCTCGAACTCACAAACCATGAGATCATGACCCAAGCTGAAGTCAGACACTTAACTGACTGAGACACCCAGGCATCCCTACCTTCCCCTTTTTATCTTTTTTATTTTTTAAATTTTTTTAACGTTTATTTATTTTTGAGACAGAGAGAGACAGAGCATGAACAGGGGAGGGTCAGAGAGAGAGGGAGACACAGAATCTGAAACAGGCTCCAGGCTGTGAGCTGTCAGCACAGAGCCCGATGCGGGGCTCGAACTCACGGACTGCGATATCATGACCTGAGCCAAACTCGGACACTTAACCGACTGGGCCATCCAGGCACCCCCTACCTTCCCCTTTTTATAGACGAGGAAACTAAGGTAAGAAACCATATAATCCCGCATGATGAGTAAGTGGCAGGCATTGTGATTTAACTCCAGGAGGCCTGGTTCCAGCCTGTGCAACCATTGTACCCTTTGCCTTTGGTTATATTAAGGGCCTAGTGAGTCAAGGGACATCGTTGTCATAACCATACAAACATCACCAGGGTTATTTATATATCTTCGCTTCCACTCACCATACCATGCGAACCTCAAGTATGGAAAATGTCATGTTACTCATGTCTATGTGTTCTCAGGCCCAGGCACTTAAAAGTGGTAGAAAGCGAGAGAATGGCCAATCTTCATGGGCTCCCATATGTTTCTCATTTCTTTTTCTAATCTAGGAATAAAGAGAAAGTCTTCTGTCTTTAAAAATCATAGCATTCCCAATTACCAAAAAAATTTTTTTCTCTTTTAATTATAAAATGCATATGTTTGCTTGGTTCAAAACAATTGTACATGCTTAGACTGGGGAAAAATCCAAAATTCATAAGCCTGTTGATTTATGCAATTCACGTATCTATGGTTTGGCATGATGTGGTCACTATCCATTAGAAGCCATATGCCAACACTTCACACTGGTGAACCAAAGAGTGGTCTACTTCCCCTTGCACGTGACTTCCACACAAACCCCTCAATGGTAGTTCCGAGAGGCCCAGGCAATCATCTCATCGGCTGGTTCTCACACTGCCCCTGACAGGAGTGGGCCACAGGTCCAGCCAGGCTCCTCAACACCCCCTCCAAATCCCTTGGTAAACCCCTCTTGGAGAAACTCCACTTCTGAATGCTTTATCGATGCAGGTTACAGATAAGATCTCACAAATGACCTCTATAGATCAGGGAAAGTTAAAAACTCACCAAACTAGTCCAAGTCCTGCCTGCAGTTGAGTTTTTATTAAGTAACAAAACCATCTCTTAGACTTCCCAACTTGCTTGAACATAAAACAGTCCTATAAATGCACAGAGCATACCCTAATCTAAAAATGAACGCAAGCTAGAGGTTCCAACAGACAGCAAGAATGGACGGCCACAGGATAAAGATGTCTGACTAACTCCAGGCTGTCTTGTCTAACCAGGAATCTACATCACGACTGGAACAGACTGGATCTAAATCCTCCAGCAGGCTTCAGGGCAGAGCTGGAGGTCCCCAGGACCTGAGGAAAAACCTCAGAACTCCATGCTCAGAAATAAACCCCAGGGCCTCTGTGTTAATATCAGCAGCTTACAGAGCCCTTGTCGTAAACACTCAAACCTCGGGATGTGGGCTGGAAAAGACACAATCCCGGCAGTAAATCCCTGGTCACCCAGTTGGGATCACACCCCCCAGCAAGCAGTACGCTGCTTTACCCCAAGAAGGACTTCCAGTAACAGGCAAAGGGCTGGGCCAACGGCCTCACTGAGGACACCTTATCAGCAAATATGATGTCCTCTTCAGGAAATGGAGTGAAAATGTGTTTCCACATGACAATGCAGGGGAGGAAAATCTGCCCCTAAAGCAATTCAATAACATTAAAAAATGAGCCTCAAATGTGCAGGAAAACCCCTCTAGAGAGATGCACACGTGAAGAACTAAGAGGAACCCACCTAGTTTTAAATAAAAATGCACCTTCCAGTAACAAGATGCGGAGGGATGTAGTCATACACTCAGTCATTCCTGGAGTGAGGACAGTTAAGGGAACAAGGGGATGGGCAGGTTCTTCCAAATTTCCGCCAACTCCTGGGTGAACCAGCCTGCCCTGCTCTACACTTAGCCCCCGTCCATGACGTGGAGAGCTGGGAACAAAACCAACTAATGCCCAAATGGCCAAGGTAACAGAAATCAAGAAATAAGATGCTTTAAAAAAATAATTGATAAGTAAATAAAAATACAAAGGACACGTATTAGTACTGTACAAATGCAGATTTATTTTTCTTCCTTTCATTCATACTATGAAAAATTGTTAGGAAACCGGCTTACATACAAAGCACCTCTGGAATTATGCGTTTCTTCGGAAAACTTATAAAAAATAATGAACATTTAAAAATTCAAGTCCTTTAAGTATTTTACATTCCTGAATGTTAAAACTCCATGTGTTTCCTAGTGTATAGTACAATTTAAAAAAAAAAAACTCATAAAGTGACACTGACTTGAATTCCACAGGATCCCTGACAATTAAAAATATGTTCATCCCTATAAAGTGAATTTGTTCTTCACAGGCAAAACAATAGTTAAAGTGTATTTCTCTGATTAATTCATTGAGATTTATTTTATTCTCCAGCTAATTCCTACAGAAGACCAATGGTAATTTATAGTTAGTTGAAATAAGTTAACAAAACATATCCGAAATGTTAATCGCCACATGCATGATTCTAGGAGAGTGACAATATCTATACATACCCAAAAAACCATTTCACCAATTAACAAGAGCCAATGTGGCTCATTATTCCCTGGGGCAAGTCTTCTTCAAGAAGACATGACATTTTTCCCTTGGTCCTGCTCTGGCTATTTCTGAGTAGCATCTCTCCCCCCACCAGAAAGTAAACGATTCCAGGCTGAGAGTCAAGAAATGTAGTGCTTAGCCTTGTGATTTTGGAAGGTTAATGAAATTTGAAGGGACTCTCTGACCATCCATCCAGTTGAACTTCCCCACTGAGATGAGATCACCTCTGAGCGTGCACCTCAACACGGGATGGGGACTGGATTATATTCCTTTCTCATCACTCATGGACAAGGTAACATGATTGGTTTAACGGTTTAACAGACCACTAGCCAGACAGGTTGGTAATGTGATCTATGGAAATCATCCCACATAAAAAGATACATTGTACCCAGGGGCATGTATGCCTGAGTGGGGGCTAAAAGAACAGGAAGGTATCTCTCATTATTAATGTCAGTATGAGAAAAGCTCAACTACATTGGTGCAAGTTTAAGCACACTACCACTGAGTTGCTAAAAAGGTTTCAAATACTTGATATGAATTTCATAGTTCACAGACTCCAAAAGGAAAATTACCACATTTCTCACCTGACTGAGTCATTTTAAGCACCTTTGTTAAGGACAGATGTTGGGTGGGGAAGCAGGGCAGGATGGTGTGAGTAGGAGGTGCAAAAAATTTTTTTAAACCTAGAGGTTTTTTAAGTTTTCCAAATATTTTACATTTTCTCTACCCCTGAATAATGCGAGCTGCAGAATGGCCCCCAGTGAAAGGAGCTGCCTCCACAGACTGTGAAGTTCAAGATCTCATCAAGTCCATACCCAATTACCAGTTGAAGTTGGTCTTTACAGGTAAAAGTTCCTGAGGCTTCCTTTTTCAGTCCATCTTCCAAACTTCACCTTTCCTGTAAGAAACCTAACAAAAGAGAGAATACAAACAAATTCAGGGATTCACTGTTAGGGGAAGACAGAGGCATGCTTTTAGAGAAAAATCACCCATCCATTTCAAAAAGGAACTTCTCCAAGTGGCTGGGTTTTCCTGAGCTGAAGATAAGCCACTGTAATTTAAAGACTAGTTGCAAGATGCTAAAACATCCTGATAAAAATACAAAATTCCACCAATTTCTGGCCACAAACGGCACAAAATATTGGTAAATTTTGCTTTTTTTGCGTGTTTTTTTTTTAATTCACAGAAGAATTTTGTTTTTCTATTTAATGAGGGAATTGGACTAATAAGCTAGCTTTCATGATTTTTTTCAAGGCTAAAAAAAAATCTCACAAACCCCTTTATGGTTCTAATATATCAACAAGTCAAGTGTCTAGTGAGATCAGGAGCAGACACAAACAGAAAACAAAATAACCCATTATATAGAGTTTGTGAGAGACATTTTTTTCAAGGTTGTTTTGATGGAAGAGGCTGTGATTATTTGGTTATCACAGCACAGAGGCCATTGTTGTCAATAGGCAGAAGCGTCTATATGCAAATAAGCAGATTTCCACATGTGAGCCTTAGTAATTTACAAAATGTCAACATTTCCAGGAATATGAATGAAAAATTTGGCACTAAAACCAGATATTCTATTTACTTGAGGCTTCTGCACCCAAAATCTACAGGGGAGATAAGCCCACAAGATCTCAAAAGCATTCTGAGTGATCACAGAGTGATTTTACTTTTCATACAAACTTGTGGGGCATATACACATTTTTACATTCTTTTTGGAATAAAAAGTCCAACTAGAATTCCAAATAAAAACCTCTCTCTGACTTACTGAGGCTTTTGAGAAGTAACACTACATTTGTTAACTATGGTAAGAATGTATAATAAAGTTTAGAGTTGGTTTCACTGATGTGCTAGATCAAACCATACACACAAAAAAAGACGAGCTTACACACAAAGGAAGGAACTTGCAGTTTTCTGGATTGAGACTAGAAACTTGAGCCCTCCTCTGGGCTCCACTTTTGCCACTTGAGGTTCACTGGTGCCACCCAGTGGCCTCCCCCGGCACTGCTTCAGTGCCACGGGAGGCCTAGAAAGCTGAATGTCTCAAGTACCATAATGACATTTTTAACTACCCCTTAGAGAGCCTTACTACCTGCCTGGAGCTTTCCACGCATTATCTTTTATCATTCTCACAATAAACTTAGGACACAGGGGTTTTTGCATCCATCTGCCAAAGCGGAACAGAGAGGCTTAAAGTTAGGTTGAGCATTTGCTCCGTCACAAAGCCAGCCAGCACTTGAGATGGGATCTCAACTGTTCCTCTGATCCCACACACAAACCATTCACCTTTACTTAGATTGTGGCAGCCCACGTGCTTACCCTACATTAACATAATTCTCTGAATCCAAGCTCACAAATAAGCAAGCAACACATTCTATCATAGAAACTGGCTCTTTGAAAGACAGAGCTTGATTCGAAGTAAAACGACTAAGAGAATTTCTTGCTCACCTTTCAGCACATCTTGGACTTCAACGGAGATGCTTTTCAAGCAGTTGTATAAATTCTGGGCTGTGGCATTACTCTGCTCCTTTTCTTGCCACTTCTTTAGCACCCTAAAGTTATAGATCGTAACATCTTCTTTCTTCTCCTGGATATCTTCAATATCGCTCCTCTCCAACTCCAAGTTGGCAATGGCCATTTTCATCCACTCCTTCCCCAACTTCGCAGCAAGGATAATCAGCTGTGTGTCTGTTAGCAGGTTTCTGGTCTTCGCTCCGTCTAAAAGCAGACAAGGAAGTCTGCAGTTGCTCTCAACACATCATTTATAGCAATTTATAATGAAAATGCATTCTCCTTATATCTGTGATTTGTAACTTCAAAATATATTTAAGTGTCAAAAACTCTCTCCTTTCCAAACTATTATATGGACTAAAGGGAACTATTTCATATAATAACGTTAAACCAGGGTACAACGTTCACAATGTTAATTCAGTAATTCAGGGAATGAAGCTGTTTTACAAAGCAGCACAGATTGGGTTGGAATAAAAAGATCGGACACCAAAAATAATTTATATGGCTCAAAAAAGAAAAATACATAGTTTTGCCCTCGCCCAGCTCGTGCCTTTACCTGAATGTTAGTGCCACATATAAACGCTATCTTAGTGGTCACTAAAGACACAGCAAGACATCTGAATCCCAATTTCTATTATGCCATCTCCTGGCATTACGGAAAAAAGCACAACTTACAGAAAAGTCATGAGATGGTCTGTAATGTCTATTAATCTCTATGAAACAGCATCATAATCTTGGAGGGACATGTGTTTGTCAACGTAAACTACTGGCCCCATGAAAAATACTAGCCCTATCACTGATCTAGATTTGCTACTTTTATGTTTTGTAGTTAGTTGCACAATAGTGTTGCAAAGCTCACTGGTTGCCTAGATTCCGTCAAGGATCATAAAGGCATTACAAAATACTGGAGGCAAAATTAGAAGGGAGTGACAGGCAGAATACTTTCTGCCCCTTCTTCAGGACCACAGAACTCTACAGCCAACAATTTACTAATATGAATCTAATCTCTGTACTAACCCTTCCCCACTTCACAGATCCCTTCCAGATTGAAGAAAAGGTCTAAACAATGGCCCGCGCTCTCTAGTGGTTTCTTGAGATGCGGTACCCTGCTCCCAGCTCTCAACAGCGGCAGCAATGAAAGCTGCACAGGCAGCCTATGAAAACTGCCAGTTGTCAGGACCATCATAAAACTTATTGCTTCCGATCCCGAACCTAAATTCTAACAAGACCGCAAGGTGATTCTATTAAGACTGAGTACTGGCCATATTTAAAAAGCATCACACTGATACACTGAGTCTAAAACTACCAGGACAGTGACTCAGTATTTCAAAGAATGTTGTGAAAATACCTTAACAGAAGTAAATCTTTATTAACTTATTTTTTTTTTATTTAAAAAAAATTTTTTTAACGTTTATTTATTTTTGAGACAGAGAGAGACAGAGCATGAACGGGGGAGGGGCAGAGAGAGAAGAAGAATCTGAAACAGGCTCCAGGCTCTGAGCTGTCAGCACAGAGCCTGACGCGGGGCTCAAACTCAGGGACCGCGAGATCATGACCTGAGCCGAAGTCGGACGCTTAACTGAATGAGCCACCAAGGCGCCCCTTTATTAACTTATTTAGATACCACACTGTCAACTCCAAAAAGGTTGGAAATCCTTAATCTTTCTAGGTAGCATTTAATAATTTTATTTCTATTTCTAGCTGCTTGCTATCGGAGCTCATTTTAAATAGCCAAAAGTAACTGCATGTAACAAGAGAAACTTTTCCTATATATCAATTTAATATAAAAGTGTGTCCCCGTTATAAGATGAATACGGTCTGAGGATCTAATGTACCGCATGGTGACTAGAGTTAATAATACTATGTTGTATACTCGGAATTTGCTGAGAGTAGATCTTATGTACCATCACCACCAAAAAAAAAAAAAAAAAAAAAAAAAAAAAGTGAGGGGATGGATGTGTTACTTGACTTTATTGGTAAATATTTTACAATGTGTAAGTAGATCAAGTCATCACATTATATAAACAATTTTATTTGTCAATTATATTTCAATAAAACTAGAAAAAATTATATTCCAGTTACGTTTTAAAAGTAATTCTAGAACCTCATTTATTTTGCTGTTTACTTAGCAAAAACAATATGCGTTTCTGTAGTGATATACAGTAAAGGCATCCACATGTCGTCCTCACAGTCTCCTGCTCTAGAAAGTAGAGAGAATCTTACATCACTTTATAGAGGGCTTATCTGCTTTCAGAGATTCATATCTTACAATAATAGTAAAAGAAAAGGTATTCTGAAGAAACAGCTAATTTAGGGAGTTATATGAGGCCCTTGAAGCCTTGAGACCTTGAGTCTCATATAATTTGAGTCTGTTTTTAAACTTAGGTTTGTAAATTCTGCCTGGGCTTGAATTTTGAGCTACATACTCCATCTTCTGGTGCCTTGGAGTACTGTTGTTAAACATTTTCAGTATCTATTGTATTTTCACAATGATCAAGCCTTGGTCTATGCCATTTATTTGGAAGAAATTGAGACTCGCCTCCAATAATTGAGCTGGAGGCTCTTTTCCCCAGATGTAGCTAGTGACCATGACACCAATGAAGGCATACACGGACATTCACAATTTTATTCATTCAATCAGCATCCATGATCTTCTACATAGAAGGCTCCATGGTCACTGCTACAGAAAATATAAAGATGGACAGTTCGTGGCCCCATCCTTATAGACTGGAAGGGAGCTCCCCCTGGTGCCCCCTTCTATTTAGAGTGAAGGGGTGGAGTGGGGACTCAAGCTGGAAACAGGGTGGGGCAGACCCAGGAGGACCCTTATCCGGGCCCGAGGAGGAGTTGGGACACAGAGGGAAGATATCTGGGAGGGCAGGCTCAACTCATGTGGCTCCAGAAGACTGGCCCAACAGCACAGGCTTGGATAAATATTAACGGGGGGAAGCAGGGAAAATAATTTACAGCCACTGATGACATTTTTACAAACCTGAAGTATCAACCTGCTTCATTCTTTTGTCATAGACTTCCTCATCAGATAAGCTGCTATTCATTTTTCGCCGCCTGTTACCTTAAAAAAAAAAATCAACAAATTTGCTTTCCTTATATTATTTTCTACCCACCCTTAATCTGAATTTTTAAAAAAAATCATCATCCAGGTACGAACAAATTGAGAATGAATTCAAAGTTTGTTCAGATGATTAAGAGAATTACAGAACACTTAGATCTTTTTTTAAAAAAATTTTTTTATAGTTTATTTTTGAGAGAGAGAAAGCAGGGGAGGGGCAGAGAGAGAGGGAGAGAAAGAGAGAATCCCAAGCAGGCTCCAAACCGTCAGTGAAGAACCCGATGTGGGGCTCGAACTCATGAACCAAACTGTGAGATCATGACCAGAGCCAAGATTAAGAGTCGGACGCTTAACTGACTGAGGCCCCAGGTGCCCCAGCAGATAATGAAGCCACATTTGCACAGTAAAATAAAAATTCTAGTAGGTAGAAGGAATAAAGGGATAGATTAAAACTCGTTTAATGTCCAGTTAACTAGTACTTACCACTTGTGCTGCTTTTTGAAATGTTCTGATTCTGATCATGCTGAACCCAGTCACCTGTTAAAGTACAATACACATCAACTGGAAATAGTACAAAATTTGACTTAAGTCAATTTTTTGAGATAAATAACGAGTACTCTTTTCAACAGGTCCTACAGGGCAAATGTTTCCTACCCTCCAGTCATCCACTGCAACTGTCCCGATTTTTGCCAAACCCATATGCCAAGTGAAATGTTACTTACTCAGTATTTCTTTACATCTCTAACCACTGTAAACAGACCACTGGTATCACTTGTGGTATGGATAAGGAAGACACAAAGATAAATATTTCTTATTTTAAATGTATTTATATGTACTCCACCGAAAACAATCTCATATATTATCATTCTGCACTTTGGGAACACCATACGTGGGGAGTTCCTTCTGAACATATCATTGTGACTTTATGCCACCTTCCCTGTTTGAAATGCAATCCCTGCTCCATGAAGAGTCTATGCCTCATGCAGGCCTTCTTTGGGTCCCTTTAGTGAAGATGCCTTAATAGTGACGAGCAATCTCAATTAACCATTAGTTTAGCCATTCCTCCCCCCCAAATACAGTGGAGACCAGAAACATCTTACAACAAGAGTATCTTCTAAAGTTTTTAAAAAAATGTTTATTTTTGACAGAAAGAGAGAGAGCACGAGTAGGGGAGGGGCAGAGAGAGAGAGACACACACACAGAATGTGAAGCAGGCTCCAGGCTCTGAGCTGTCAGCGCAGAGCCTGATGCAGGGCTTGAACCCACAAACCGTGAGATCATGACCTAAGCCAAGGTCAGATGCTCAACCAAGTCACCCAGACACCCCATAATGCAGAGCACTATTAAATATGTTTTTAAAAACCAACATGAGAAGTCTTATAAAGTGGTCTTTAAAACTACCAAGAGGGGCGCCTGGGTGGCTCAGTCGGTTAAGCGTCCGACTTCAGCTCAGGTCACAATCTCGCGGTCCATGAGTTCAAGCCCCGCGTCGGGCTCTGGGCTGACGGCTCAGAGCCTGGAGCCTGCTTCTGATTCTGTGTCTCCCTCTCTCTCTGCCCCTCCCCCATTCATGCTCTGTCTCTCTCTGTCCCAAAAATAAATAAACGTTAAAAAAAAAAAAAATTTAAAAAAAAAAGATAAAATCATAGAAAATAATGAAGCTGAAAAAAAGAGGGAGAGGAAATTACTAGATCACAAAGGGAGAATTAGAGAACTAAGTGATTCCATAAAACAAAACAATATCCGGACCACAGGAGTCCCAGAAGAAGAAGAGTGAGAGAAAGGGGCAAAAGGTTTATTTGAACAAATTAAAGCTGAGAATTTCCCTAATCTGGGGAAGGAAACAGGCATCTACGTCCAAGAGGTAGAGCGAACTCCCTTCACCGTCAACAAAAACAGATCAACACCATGACATATCATAGTGAAACTGGAAAAATACAAAGACAGAGAATTCTGAAAGCAGCTAGGGACAAAAAAGGGTAGACATATAACAGTAGTAGCAGACCTGTCCACTGAAACTTGGCAGGCCAGAAGGGAGTGACAGGAAATATTCAATGTGCTGAATAGGAAAAATATGCAGGCGAGAATCCTTTATCCAGTAAGGCTGTCATTCAGAATAGAAGGGGAGATAAAGACTTTCCCAGACAAACAAAAACTAAAGGAGTTCATGACCGCTAAACCAGCCCTGCAAGAGATCCTAAGGACTCTGTGAGTGGGAAGCAGCAGCAGAGACTACAAAGGACCACAGAACATCACAACAAACATGAAATCCACGGATAACACAATGGCGCTAAATTCGTATCTTTCAATAATCACTCTGAATGTAAATGGACTAAATGCCCCAATCAAAAGACAAATGGTATCATAATGGATAAAAATAAAAATAAATAAATAAATAAAAAAACAAACACCAAGATCCATCTATATGCTGCCTAAAAGAGATACCTGCAGATTGAAAGTGAGGGGATGGAGAACAATCTATCATGCTAATGGACATCAAAAGAAAGCTGGAGTATCCATACTTATATTAGACAAACTAGATTTTAAAACAAAGATTGTAACAAGAAATAAAGGGCACTATATCATAACTAAGGGGTCTATCCATCAAGAAGAACTAACAGTTGTAAATATTTATGTCCCCAATGTGAAAGCACCCAAATATATAAATCAATTAATCACAAACATAAACAAACTCATTGATAACAATACCATGATCGTAGGAGACTTCAACACTCCACTTATAGCAAAGGACAGATCATCTAAACAGAAAGTCAACAAGCAAACAACAGCTCTGAATGACACACTGGATGAGAGGGACTTAACATAGATATTCAGAACATTTCATCCGAAAGCAGCAGAATACACATTCTTCTTGAGTGTACATGGAACATTCTCCAAAACAGATCACATACTGGGTCACAAAACAGCCCTCAACAGGTACAAAAAGGTTGATTTCACACCATGCATATTTTCAGATCACAATGCTATGAAACTTAAAATCAACCACAAGAAAAAATTTGGAAAGCCCCCAAATACATGGAGGTTAAAGAACATCCTACTAAAGAATGAATGGTTAACCAGGAAATTAAAGAAGAAATTTAAAAAATACATGGAAGCAAGTAAAAATGAAAACATGACAGTCCAAGCCCTTTGGGATGACTCAAAGGCAGTCCTAAGAAGAAAATACATTTCAACTCAGGCCTATTTCAAGAAGCAAGAAAGGTCCCAAATACACAACCTAGCCTTACACCTAAAGAAGCTAGAAAAGAAGCACCAAATAAAGTCCAAAGCCAACAGAAGGGAAATAATAAAGATTAGAACAGAAATAAACAATAAAGAATCCAAAAACAAAACCCAGTAGAACAGATCAATGAAACTAAGAGCTGGATTTCTGAAAGAATAAACAAAATTGATAAACTCCCAGCCAGACTCCTCACAAAGAAAAGAGGACCTAAACAGATAAAATCATGAATGAAAGAGATCACAACTAACACCACAGAAATTGTAAGAGAATAATATGAAAAATTATATGCCAACAAACTGGACAATCTGGAAGAAATGGACAAATTCCTAGACACTCACTCACTACCAAAATTCAAACGGGAATAAATAGAAACTTTGAACAGACCCATAACCAGCAAAGAAATTGAATCGGGAGGTGCCTGGGTGGTTTAGTCGGTTAAGCGTCTGACTTTGGCTCAGGTCATGATCTCTGGTTTGTTAGTTCCAGTTCCACATCGGGCTCTGTGCTGACAGCTCAGAGCCTGGAGCCTGCTTCAGATTCTGTGTCTCCCGCCCTCTCTGCCCCTCCCCTGTTCATGCTCTCCCTCTCTCAAAAATAAATAAACATCAAAAAAAATTTAAAAGAAAGAAAAAAAGAAACTGAAACAGTTATCAGAAATCTCCCAACAAATAAGAGTCCTAGGCCATATGGCTTCCAGGTGAATTCTATCAGACATTTAAAGCAGAGTTAATACATACTCTTTTCAAACTGCTCCAAAAAGTCAAATGGAAGGAAAGCTTCCAAACTCATCCTATGAACCCAGCATTACCTTGATTCCAAAACAGACAAAGACCCCACTAAAAAGGAGAATTACAGATCAATGTGCTTGATGAAGCTGGATGCAAAAATTCTCACCAAGGGGCGCCTGGGTAGCTCAGTTGGTTAAGCATCTGACTCTTGATTTTGGCTTAGGTCATGATCTCAAGATTCGTGAATTCGAGCCCCTCATCAGGCTCTGCACTGACATGTGGAGCCTGCTTGGGATTCTCTCTCTCTCCCTCCCTCCCTCTCTGTTCCTCCTCAACTTGTGCTCTCTCTCCCTATCTCAAAACAAATAAATAAAAACTTAATAAAACAAATTCTCAACAAGATACCAGCAAATTGAATTCAACAGTACATTAAAAGAATTATTCATGGGGCACCTGGGTGGCTCAGTTGGTTGAGCGGCTGATTTCAGCTCAGGTCATGATCTCACAATCTGTAAGTTCACGGCCTACATGGGGCTTGCTGCTGTCAGCAGAGTCTACTTAGATCCTCTGTCCCTCTCTCTCTGTGCCCCTCCCTGCTCATTCTCTCTCTCTCTCTCTCTCAAAAATAAATAAAAACATTAAAAAAATTAATTGAAAAGAATTATTCACTGTGATCAAGTGAGATTCATTCCTGGGCTACAGGGCTGGTTCAATATACAAAAATCAATCGATGTGATACAAGACATTAATAGAAGAAAGGATAAGAACCATATGATCCTGTCAATATATGGAGAAAAAGCATTTGACAAAATACAGCAAATCGTTTCTTGATAAAAACCCTCAAGAGTATCAGGATAGAAGGAATATACCTTAACATCATAAGAGCCATATATGAAAGGCCCACAGCTAATATCATCTTCAATGGGGAAAAACTGAGAACTTGCCCCCTAAGATCAGGAACGCTAGAGGGATGTCCACTCTCACCACTGTTGCTCAACATAGTGTTGGAAGTCCTCAGCAATCAGACAACACAAAGAAATAAAAGGCATCCAAACTGTCAAAGAAAAAGTCAAAACTTTCACTCTTCACAGATGATTTGATACTCTACATGGAAAACATGAAGACTCCACCAAAAAACTGCTAGAGCTGATACATGAATTTGGCAAAGTGCCAGGATATAAAATCAATGTACAGAAGTCAGTTATTTCTATACACCAATAATGCAGCAACAGAAAGAGATATCAAGGAATCAATGCCATTTACAATTGCACCAAAAATGACAAGTTACCTAGGAATAAACCTAACCAAAGAGATAAAAGATCTGTATGCTGAAAACTATAGAAAGCTTATAAAAGAAATTGAAGGAGATGCAAAGAAATGGAAAAACATTCCATGCTCATGGATTAGAAGAACAAATGTTAAAATGTCAATACTACCCAAAGCAATCTACACATTCAACGCAATCCCTATCAAAATAACACCAGCATTCCTCACAGAGATAGAACAAACAATCCTAAAATTTTTATGGAAACACAAAAGACCCCAAATAGCTAAAGCAATGTTGAAAAAAGAAAACCAAAGCTGGAAGCATCACAATCCGAACTTTAACCTGTATTACAAAGCTGTAAACATCAAGACAGTGTGGCACTGGCACAAAAACAGACACATAGAACAATGGAATAGAATAGAGAGCCCAGGAATGGACCCACAAATATATGGGCAACTAATCTTTGACAAAGCAGGAAAGACTATCCAATGGAATAAAGACAATCTCCTCAGCAAATGGTGCTGGGAGAACTGGACAACAACATGCAGAAAAATGAAACTGGACCACTTTCTTACAACATACACAAAAATAAATTCAAAATGGATGAAACACCTAAATGTAAGACAAGAATGAATCAAAATCCCACAGGAGAAAACAGGCAGCAACCTCTCTGACCTCAGCCACAGCAACTTCTTACTTGATATGTCTCTGGAGACAAGGGAGATAAAAACAAAAATGAACTATTGGAGGGGGGCAGGGTGCCTGGGTAGCTCAGTCAGTTAAGCGTCTGACTCTTGGTTTTGGCTCAGGTCATGATCTCACAGTTTCGTGAGTTCAAGCCCCACATCAGGCTCTGTACTGGCAACGTATAGCCTGCTTGGGATTCTCTCTCTCCCTCCCTGCTCCCCCCCATTCAACGCTGTCTCTGTCTCTCTCGAAATAAATAAACTTAAAAAAAATGGACTATTGGGACCCCATTAAGATAAAAAGCTCTACACAGCAAAGGAAGCACTCAACAAAACTAAAAGACAACGGAAAGAATGGGAGAAGATATTTGCAAATGACATATCAGATAAACAGTTATTATCTAAAATCTATAAATAACTTACCAAACTCAATACCCAAAAAAGAAATAATCCAGTGAAGAAATGGGAAAAGACATGAGCAGACATTTTTCCAAAGTAAACATCCAGATGGCTAACATACACATGAAAAATGCTCAACATCACTCATCATCAGGGAAATATAAATCAAACCACAATGAGATACCACCTCACATCTGTCAGAATGGCTAAAATTAACAACACAGGAAACAACAGATGTTGGTGAAGATGCAGAGAAAGGGGAACCCTTTTGCACTGTTGAATGCAAATTGGTGCGGCCACTCTGGAAAACAATATGGAGGTTCCTCAAAAAATTAAAAATAGACCCTAAGTAAGTACAAAAAGATGGAGATCATACCGTGCATATTTTCAGACCACAACACTATGAAACTCGAAATCAACCACAAGAAAAAATTTGGAAAGGTAACAAATACTTGGAGACTAAAGAACATCCTACTAAAGAATGAATAGGCTAACCAAGCAGTTCAAGAGGAAACTAAAAAGTATATGGAAGTCAATGAAAATGATAACACCACAACCCAAAACCTCTGACACACAGCAAAGGCAGTCATAAGAGGAAAGTATATAGCAATCTAAGCCTTCCTAAAGAAGGAAGAAAGATGTCAGATATACAACCTAACCTTACACCTTAAGGAGCTGGAAAAAGAACAGCAAATAAAACCCAAAACCAGCAGAAGACAGGAAATAATAAAGATTAGAGCAGAAATCAATGCTATCAAAACCAAAAAAAAAAAAACAAAAAACAAAAAAAAAAACAGTAGAACAGATCAATGAAACCAGAAGCTGGCTCTTTGAAAGAATGAACAAAATTGATAAACCACTAGCCAGTTTGATCAAGAAGAAAAAGGAAAGGACCCAAATAAATAAAATCAAGAATGAAAGAGGAGAGATCACAACCAACACAACAGAAATAAAAATAATAAGAAATTATTATGAGCAATTATATGCCAATAAAATGGGTAATCTGGAAGAAATGGACAACTTCCTAGAAACATATACACTACCAAAACTGAAACAGGAAGAAATAGAAAATTTGAACAGACCCATAACCAGTAAGGAAATCGAATTAGTAATAAAAAATCTGCCAAAAAACAAGAGTCCAGGGCCAGATGGCTTTCCAGAGGAATTCTACCAAACATTTAAGGAAGAGTTCACACCTATTCTCTTGAAACTGCTCCCAAAAATAGAAATGGAAGGAAGACTTCCAAACTCTTTGTATGAAGCCAGCATTACCTTGATTCCAAAACCAGACAGAGACCCCACTAAAAAGGAGAACTATAGACCAATTTCCCTGATGAACATGGATGCAAAAATCCTCAACAAGATATTAGCCAACCAGATCCAACAATATATTAAAAAAAACTATTCACCACGACCAAGTGGGATTTATACCTGGGATGCAGGGCTGGTTCAATGTCCACAAAACAATTAACGTGATTCATCACATTAATAAAAGAAAGGACAAGAACCATATGATCCGCTCAATAGATGCAGAGAAAGCATTTGACAAAATACAGCATCTTTTCTTGAAAAAAAACCCTCAAGAAAGTAGGGATAGAAGGATCACACCTCGAGATCGTAAAAGCCATATTGAACGACCCAATGCTAATATCATCCTCAATGGGGAAAAACTGAGAGCTTTCCCCATAAGGTCTGGAAAAAGACAGGGATGTCCACTCTCGCCACTGTTATTCAACAAAGTATTGGAAGTCTTAGCCTCTGCAATCAGACAACACAAAGAAATAAAAGGCATCCAAATTGGCCAGGAGGAGGTCAAACTTTCACTCTTCACAGATGACATGATACTCTATATGGAAAACCCAAAAGATTCACCAAAAAACTTCTAGAATTGATTCATGAATTCAGCAAAGTTGCAGGATATAAAATCAATGCACAGAAATTGGTTGCATTCCTATACACCAACAATGAAGCAACAGAAAGAGAAATCAAGGAATCAATCCCATTTACAGTTGCACAAAAAACCATAAAATACCTAGGAATAAACCTAACCAAAGAGGTGAAAAATCTATACACTGAAAACTATAGAAAGCTTATGAAAGAAATTGAAGAAGACACAAAAAGATAGAAAAAGATTCCATGCTCCTGGATAGGAAGAACAAATATTGTTAAAATGTTGATACCACCCAAAGCAATCTACATATTCAATGCAATCCCTATCAAAGTAATACCAGCATTCTTCACAGAGCTAAAAAAAATAATCCTAAAATTTGTATGGAACCAGGAAAGACCCCAATAGCCAAAACAATCTTGAAAAAGAAAACCAAAGCAGGAGGCATCACAATCCCGGACTTCAAGCTATACTACAAAGCTGTAATCATCAAGACAGTATGGTACTGGCACAAAAACAGACACTCAGATCAATGGAACAGATTAGAGAACCCAGAAATGGACCCACAAACATATGGCCAACTAATCTTTGACAAAGCAGGAAAGAATATCCAAGGGAATAAAGAGAGTCTCTTCAGCAAGTGGGGCTGGGAAAACTGGACAGCGACATGCAGAAAAATGAACCTGGACCACTTTCTTACACCATACACAAAAATAAACTCAAAATGGATGAAAGACTTAAATGTAAGACAGGAAGCCATCAAAATCCTCAAGGAGAAAGCAAGTAAAAACCTCTTTGATCTTGGCCACAGCAACTTCTTACTCAACACGTCTCCAGAGGCAAGGGAAACAAAAGCAAAAATGAACTACTGGGACCTCATCAAAATAAAAAGCTTCTGCACAGCGAAGGAAACAATCAGCAAAACTAAAAGGCAACCAGCAGAATGGGAGAAGATATTTGCAAATGACATATCAGATAAAGGGTTAGCATACAAAATCTATAAAGAACTTACCAAACTCAACACCCAAAAAACAAATAATCCAGTGAAGAAATGGGCAAAAGACATGAATAGACACTTCTCCAAGGAAGACATCCAGATTTCCAACTGACACATGAAAAAATGCTCCACGTCACTCATCATCAGGGAAATACAAATCAAAGCCACAATGAGATACCACCTTATACCTGTCAGAATGGTTAACATTAACAACTCAGGCAACAACGGATGTTGGCAAGGATGCGGAGAAAAAGGATCTCTTTTGCATTGTTGGTGGCAATGCAAGCTGGTGCAGCCACTCTGAAAAACAGTATGGAGGTTTCTCAAAAAACTAAAAATAGAACTACCCTACGACCCAGCAATTGCACTACTAGGCATTTATCCACGGGATACAGGTGTGCTATTTCGAAGGGACACATGTACCCCAATGTTTATAGCAGCACTATCAACAATAGCCAAAGTATAGAAAGAGCCCAAATGCCCATTGATGGATGAATGGATAAAGAAGATGTGGTATATATATACAATGGAGTATTACTCGGCAATCAAAAAGAATGAAATCTTGCCATTTGCAACTACGTGGATGGAACTGGAGGGTGTTATACTAAGTGAAATTAGTCAGAGAAAGACAAAAATCATATGACTTCACTCATATGAGGACTTTAAGAGACAAAAGAGATGAACCTAAGGGAAGGGAAACAAAAATAATATAAAAACAGGGAGGGGGACAAAACAGAAAAGACTCATCAATACGGAGAACAAACTGAGGGTTGCTGGAGGGTTGTGGGAGGGGGGATGGGCTAAATGGGTAAGGGGCATTAAGGAGTCTACTCCTGAAATCACCGTTGCACTATATGCTAACTAATTTGGATGTAAATTTTAAAAAATAAAATTTAAAAAAAAAAGCAAAAAAAAAAAAAATTAAAAATAGAACTACCCTACAACCCAGCAATTGTACTACTAGAAATTGATCCAAAGGATACAAAAATGCTGATTCGAAGGGGGCACATACACCCCAATGTTTATAGCAGCACTATCAATAATAGCCAAATTATGAAAGAACCTAAATGTCCACCAACAGATAAACGAATTAAGAAGATGTGGTGTATATATACAATGGAATACTACTTGGCAATGAAAAAGAATGAAATCTTGCAATTTGCAAGGACATGGATGGAACTAGAAGGTATTATGCTAAGTGAAATAAGTTAGAGTAAGACAGATATCATATGATTTCATATGTGGAATTTAAGAAACACAACAGATGAACATAGGGGAAGGGAAGGAAAAATAAGATAAAAACAGAGAAGGAGGCAAACCGTAAGAGATTCTTAAGTACAGAGAACAAACTGAGGGTTGCTGGAGGGGGGAGAGGGTGGAAGGATGGGTTAAATGGGTGACAGGCATTAAGGAGGGCACTTTTCAGGATAAGCACTGGGTGTCACTATGTAAGAGATGAATCACTGGGTTCTATTCCTAAAGTTAAGACTACACTGTATGGTAACTAACCTGAATATAAATAAAAAAAGAAACAAACAAACAAAGAGTATAATATTGAGATTAAGAATCAATCCCATCGGGGCGCCTGGGTGGCGCAGTCGGTTAAGTGTCCGACTTCAGCCAGGTCACGATCTTGCGGTCCGTGAGTTCGAGCCCCGCGTCAGGCTCTGGGCTGATGGCTCGGAGCCTGGAGCCTGTTTCCGATTCTGTGTCTCCCTCTCTCTCTGCCCCTCCCCCGTTCATGCTGTGTCTCTCTCTGTCCCAAAAATAAAAAAATAAAAAACATTGAAAAAAAAAAAATTAAAAAAAAAAAAAAAAAGAATCAATCCCATCTACCAAAAAGGTTCATGCTTAAACTAGGACTGAGAATTCCAAAATGCTTAAATCAGGTTTTTTTTCTAGAGTATAAAACATGACAAGAAATACAGACTCTAACAGACAGAAATCTGTATTTTGGAAAGACATGAATATATGACCCACACACAGCACTCATTCTGTTACCATTAGCAGTTACCAAATTCCTTTGTCTACACATAACCCAGTGGATACAAAAGAAACTAGCTGAAAATTGATTCAAATGTTGTTCAGATGATAAAGAGATTTATAGAATACTTAACAGATCCTCACTGTTATTACATTTGTACAACAAAATTAAAATTCTGGAGAATGAAATTAATAGGAGAGTGGGTTAAAATCCAGCTAGTGGCACTTACTAACTTGTGCTGCTTTTTTGAAATGACACTGTATTACATATACCAGGACAGAATTAAGGTATCATAATCCAAAATGCAAATGACGCAAAAATAATTTCTACTACAAACACATGACGGTGGCAGGAGGGACCTCAGTGCCATTTGCAGATGAGGATACAACAGCCACAAGGGGGTTGGGAGACTTGCCCACACTCCCACGTACAGCTGGTCAATTCTAGGGCTGGAACTAGAACCCATAGGACCTCACTCCCAACCCACTGTTCTGCCTCCCTTCTGGGTCCAAAATGTGCTCACTATACACATTTCTGCTGTTTTAATAACTCCCTTCAATAGAATTGGAGTTCAAGCTCAGACCTGCCTGAGGAGGAGGCCAGGGGCAGATCTGGGGTATCCCCCTGAGTCTCCCCTCTCCCAGAGGCGGTCCACAGCAGCAGCAGTCCTCTTCAACTCCTCCCAGAGCAGGAGAGCATGTTGAAAAGGTGGTTGTCAGAGGACTTCCCAGCACCAAAATATCAGAAGAGGGAAATGCATTCCCACAGCACAGCTGTGATCATACCCAGCAGGAGCCACCAGCTCGTGAGGCAAACGAGACAGGCGGTCGGACAAAACATCGATGTACCTCCAGGTCACGAGAGGGACTTTGTCAGGGTACCCCTAATTCACATTAAAGTATCTGAGACCCATGGGGCGCCGGGGGGGCTCAGTCGGTTAAGCATCTGACTTCAGCTCAGGTCATGATCCTGTGGTTCATGAGTTTGAGCCCCGCTTCGGACTCCATGCTGACAGTTCAGAGCCTGGGGCCTGCTTCAGATTCTGTGTCTCCCTCACTCTCTACCCCTCCCCACCTCTCTCTCTCTCTCAAAAATAAATAAATATTTAAAAAAAAAAAAAAAAAAAATATATATATATATATATATATATATATCTGAGACCCAAACCTCAGAATGGTAAGGGGGGAAAAAAACAACACTTTATTGGCTATGCCCACCCACTGCCTGAAGTTTCCACATACTCACTGAACTATACCCACTGACCAAGGGGTCTGGACATTGGTGCCTGAGAATCAGAGCCTAGCTGGGGTTTTTGTGTCTCTTAATCACATTTTTAAATGTTACGGTAATGAAACAGACAATTACTCTATTTGTCTTCCCACCCCAACCAACCCACAAACCAGAGTTTTCATTCAAGACACAAAAACACTTACATTCTCTCAGCTTTGCTTTCCATACAATTTCCTCAGAATCCATTTCAACCAAAAGTAATTTAAACTCCACTGGTTGCTCCAAATACACTTCAATGTAACTTTTCAATTTTAAAAGTGAACCGTCAACAAATTCGATCTCCTTAAAAAAAGGGGGGGGGATTTTTAAAATTAAAAGTTGCATTAGTTGACAATAACAAATGTCAAATAAGGAATACTAGAAGGGTTAGTGCTGACCTGAACGCTTACTGAAACTCTGATGCTCGAAATGCCACTCCTTAATCACAGACCCTCTTATTCTCTTGCTTCTAGACCCTCATTACTCCAACCTGCTTTTCTACTTCATTGAGGCTTCCAGTATGTTGGCCCTATTTTTTTTAAGATGTAACTTTTCAGCCCTTTCTTGGTTTCAGTGTTTCACGTTCCCAAACTAATCACCCTTTTGTAGGTGCTTTTAAACTTCCTCACCACCTTTTGCTTCGATCATTCCACAGCCCGGAATTGATTTAAAACATTGACAGAACTACACTGAGTGTTTTAGCCACACTCTGTCACTGAATACCACCTTTCCCCCAACAAACCCTTTCTTTGCTATTTTATGGATAAAGAATCTCAGAGAAGCTAATAAACTTGCCTAAATCCACATCTAGGAAATGGTAGAACTGAATTTGAATCCACACCTTCTGACTCCTCTTTTTTTTTTAAGTTTATTTATTTATTTTGAAAGAGAGAGAGCGAGCGAGCACGGGTGGGGGAGGGGCAGAGAAGGAGAGAGAAAATTCCAAGCAGGTTCTGCGCCATCAGCACAGAGCCCAATGAGAGGCTCAAACTCACAAACTATGAGATCGTGACCTGAGCCAAAATCCAAGAGTCAGATGCTTAACCAACTGAGCCACCCAGGTGCCCCACCTTCTGACTCCTCTTAACTACTACAGAGACTGATTCCTGTCCTGGACCTCCTCTGCTCCTCTGCAGACTGACTCACAAGCCTAGAGGGAGAAGTCTACTTAAAAAAAAAAAAAAAAAATCACTGGAATGTACTAGGCACCACCTTTAAAAACCAGGGATCTTAATCTGCCCCTCTTCTTTCCCATTACAAATCACTAGCATTATCCTCACAACCTTTAATAGGTCACGAAGGCCTACAAAGCAAAGATCTCTCTCTCTCTCTCTCTCTCTCTCTCTCTCTCTCTCTCTCTCCTGTGGCCCCACTTTTCCCAAAGCCCTCTGCATTCCCATTTCCTGGAACTATTCTGGTGCCCTGAGCCCAGCTGCACATCCCCATCACCTCACTTGGGCACTTATGGTTTCCTCTTCTGGGAGAGCTGCCTCCCCGGTGAATCTCTCTCCCTTCAAACCCAGAACAAATGTCACCACATGGGAACCCTTCCTGAAATTCACCACACCCATCTCTATGGTAATACCACATGACAAGTTAAAATTATTTCTTTACATGAATATAGTATGTCTCTTTCTATACTGGCATCTTTTGAAGGAAAAGATCATGACACTCTTAGCTCTTATCCCAGACTGACTTTTAATAGGTAATTTTGATAAATGACTGTTAAACACATCATTAATGGTATAAAATCAGCAAGAATACCTTAGGTTTACAGAGTTTCACAACTCTCAGAGAACCCCAAAACCATTACCTTTCTATGATCCTTTGGGCAATACTAGGAGATTATCCCCCATTTTATAGCCCAGAAATTTGGTTGAGAGAGAGCACACAACTGGTGGCAGAATTAGACTATTTAAAGCCCTCCCACCATCATCTTGTGTAAACGAGAGCTCTGGGGACGATCTCAGTCCTTTCCTAGACAGATTTACCCACTGAATGTGTACTATTCCCTCTCCTGGTAGCTCTTAATCCTGGCAGCACATTATAGTCACCCTGGGAGCTTTAACAAGCCCGATGCCGAAGCCACTCCCAAACCAATTATGTCAGTATCTCTGGAGATGGAACCCAGGCCACAGACTTTTTTAAAGCTCCCCTAGGAATTCCATTTTGCAGCAAAGGCCAAGAATCACACTGTTCTAAGCAAGCCCTTCACATTTAATTCCACCTCCCAGGCAAGACCGCAGTTGGCTTCTTGTGATCATCTTGAGGTAGCATCTGCCAGGGCTTGATCAGCTTGCAAGGGCTGAGAACCTCTCAGATCCCAGTGGAAAGACTGTGGAATTAGGACCCAAGGGCAGACGGGGCTCAGGGCCAGGCTCTCCCACCGCCTGGCCATGGGACTCAGTGGCTCACTGGCCCACTTTGCACATTAGTTTCTTCAGCCATGCTACTGTAAGGCTCAAAACACACCAGGTGGAAAGAGACCCTTTGAAACTGGAAAGGAAGGTCATAGAAGGCCATCTGATCAACCTGACTACTTCTCCAGGGCACCAGGCCCCTGAGAATATAAGAAAATAATGCAACATGGGCCACTGCAATCAGCTCTCTCTTGCTTCATCTTTTAATGTAATGGAATCAAAACGTTGTTCTCAACTTTTCATAAACTATAAAACAAACATAAAAAGGTGTACAAAAAGAATTTCCACACAGATGTCTAGTTAGATAAGGTATGGCACACAATCAGAGCACATAATGAAAATAAGTTTTAAAAATAACTTAGTCATTTACAGGAAACCAAAATCACTTACAAATGTCATGTGTACAGTGAATAGTTGAAACCTAGTGACAATTTGTTCTCATAACTATTTTTCAAATGCCTTCCAGTAAGAAAAGCCAGTACCCTTGTTAGCAACTCTTTTCCATTAACCTTCAGTGCTCTGTGACTTAAAATCAAGCTTAAGGTTTTCATTCCTTTGAAGCTAACATTGAATTTAATTAAAAAAAAAAAAAACTCGAGAAAATTTAAAACCTTTTTAAAGGGAAAGAGATTAGATAAGTCGATTTTTCAGATTAATTCTGAAATTCAACAGCATCTCTGGAATAAGCTTCAAGTTTAGCAAAACAATTGCTTTCTTTTAAATAAAAAATGAGAACAAAACACATTATTTTAAAACCTTCAGAATACATATCTACAAAATATACATCCTGCTGCTACTCCAAGTGGTTTTCAAAATATATATACCTCTGGGGTAATTTCGGCTTCCGGTTCGCTGATCAGTCTGTATTTCTTCCCATTCTGCAATAACTTCTGGCAAACAGGAGGCTTGTCAATTTTCATGAATTTCTTGGAGGAGTGCTTTACAGACTTGGAAATATCCTGAAGGTAGAAATAGGTTTTGGTTTTGAAATGCATCAGCAACAACTGTAAGGACTCTAAGCATCCGAGCAGTGCATGTGCTGCCCTGCATTATCTTCATTTCCCTGTACAAAATGACAGCAAGGGAGAAACTTTCACGGTGCTCTGAAAAGAAATGCCATAGAGGCGAATAAGGCACCTTTGATCTGCACTTCAGGCTTCTAGGTGCCCAAACATCTTTCTGCCAAAGCACTACAGCCAAAGCACCCACCCTGCATGGCACCTAAAATTTGCTTCTGAAGGATTTGAGAAAATTAAATTAGGGCTAGTGTTACACATTCGTATTGATTATATGCCAATGATGTGAACAGAGAGCAGCTACTTTATTGTCAACAGTTCTGCTTTACCTGAAGTTTATTTCTACCCAGCACCTTACATGTTCCCATCCTTATTTTCACAACTGTCCCAGAGGGGTCCCTGATTTTATATGTATAGCTTGAATGCCCCAAAGAGGTTAAAGGAAACTTTGGCCCAGGCTCACTTGTAAAGCAGCTGAGTAGCTGAACATGAAATTTAGGTTTCCTGAAGACAAAGTTCAAGGAGTTCTTCCTATGTAGGGAAAAAAACAACCCAGGAAGGTGTAAAAACCAAACATCAACAGGAAGCACATCCTGCCTTTTAACCATGCTATGCTCCCTATCGTTCTAGTGGTGTCTTCCTCTACATTTGTTGATACAATCAGCCCCTCACCCCAGCTTCCCAGGAAGTACAGATAATACCCTTTTAATTACTTGTATTTACTTTCCTGAAATATGAACTTCATTAAATAATAGTACTTTATTCCAGGGTGCCTGGGTAGCTCAGTTGGTTAAGAGCTCGACTCTTCGTTTCGGCTCAGGCCATCATCTCATGGTTCATGGGTTCGAGTCCCAAGTCAGTGGGAAGTCTGCTTAGGATTCTCTCCTCCTTTCTCTCTGCCCCCCTCACCCCCTCATCCCCTACCCCCACTGGCTCTCTCTTGCTCTCAAAAAATATATATATATATTTATTCCAAATCCATGGTAATTCTACTTTAGATAGGGTTATTTTTATACTATTTTGAAGACTAGCTTCCCAACTGAAAGTATTAACTTTAGTAAGATTAAAGGAAGCATATTTTACCTTAGGAAGAAACTAAAAACCTATTACTTAATAGAATTTTTAAATTTTAATATATATTGCCAATTATAATCAATATAACTTACGTTTCTAAAGCTGTGCAAACACTACAACCTAAAAACACTGGAAATAGGTAGTTTCATGTTGTAGGGGGCCAAGGGAAGGCTACCCCAAGATGGACTACTTTGGCATGAAGGCTATTTTGATTTAAAAAGCAATCAAGGGTGGGTAGGTGGGTGAAATAGGTGAAGGGGATTAAAGAGTACACTTATCATGAAGAGCCCTGTGTAATGTACGAAATTGTTGAATCGTATTGTACACCTGAAACTAATATAATACTGTATATTAATTATACTTGTATTTTTAAAAAAATTAATTTAAACAAATTTTTTGAAAAAGCAATCAAAACCCAGCAGATTCAGGAAACACTCTTTACCTCCCCTACAATTGCCTAGAAGAAGTTGGATAGAGGACCTCCTCCAGGAAGAGAACTATCACCAGAGAAAACTACATTACGTGACATGAACCAGGTATGGTGACAGAGAGGAACCCTGCAAGGCCTGTTTCATCAAAGTCCTCTATGTTCCATTGCTTCTGAGGGGCCCAGCAAGCACTTGTTTACTAAGCATTTACTTTTTCATTTTCTTGCAAAGTGTATTCCTTCCCTTTGAAGTCCCAGAATGCTGCCCCCTTCTCCTTAGTTCACAATGACATATATACCTCATTTTGCCAGAGTGTCTTTGGAATTTCCACATCTGTGTGGATTCCCCATACATACAAAATTAAATTAGATTTTCTCCTGTTAATCTGTCTCATGTCAACCTGATTCTTGAAGGGCAGCCAGAAGGATCTTGTAGGGCAGAGGAAATTCTTCCTCCTTGTCAATGTAAATTCTGTAACTCAAACTACAACTTATCATTTTGTACACTTTATCACAGATCTTATGTTTATTTTCTTAACTTCTGTCAAACTCTCATTTCAAATCTGAAAGGACAATTTTGAGTCATGGTTTTTTCTGTCTACTTTATTTATTTCATTTCTCCATCCACCTCTAAACCATTACAATTGTACAGAAAATGGTTAAAGGTATAACAGGAGATCTAACTGCCACAGCTCTAACTATGTAAGCATTCAGAAAGCGGGATAATCACCACATCCTGATTCTGGAAAACTGGTTCCATTATGAACACCCAAACCCCCACCCCTCAGGCCTCGCTGCCTTAAACACAGTTAAGTGGTTCATGAATATCTGCTCTACAAAACTCAGAATGTGAACCACAGGCCAATTTTTATCCAAAAATTTCCTCTGCAATGAGTTAACCTGGGAGGTGGATCTTATGTGAGGAACTTCAGGCAAAGAGAAACCTCAAGTCATCCTACATTTGACCCAAAGGCCTCAAATGGCTCCCCCGTGTGTTCCAGAACAGGTGCTCCTCGAACTCTTAATGTGCACGCAAATCACCTGGGAATCCTGCCCAGTTCAGGCTCGGATTCTAGAGGTTTGGAGTGGGCTAGAGCTTTTGCATTTTACCAAGCTCCCTGCTGATGTCAACATTCCTGGCCCCCTGGGTCCCAGACCACATTTTGAGTAGCACGGCTATAGAAAACAAATGGCCTAGACTGTACATCAGCCAACCCTCTCCAAAGCCAGGCCTACTTGTCTGGGCCATCCTCATCTATGGAGAGCTACTTCCCCATCTGTTATCTTCTTGACACTATTTACACGTACAGACAACCATACCCCATAAACCTGAGGACTTGGCACACACCGAGGCACTGACCTTAGAACCTTATGCCAAATTAGACCCACAGTGGGGGGACACTTAAATGAACAGGGACAGGACCCACATAAACATGGCATAACGTTTGAACACAGAGTATTCAACATTTATTATTCATTTTCATTAACTTTACCTTGATGAAGGACTCATTATTGGTTGCTATGTACACTCGAAAAGACAAGGATGGATTATGGTCAATGGCTTTGTAGAGAATCACGGCCCCATGGTGGTATACTGTTTCTTCACTTTGAATAACAGGTCCCACCGGAGAAAGAGAGCTCACATGCCACTTGACATGGGTTGCAGAATGATCCACAGTGGATTCTAACGAGGCCCCAGAACTTTTAACATGTAAGACTTTGAACGTCATATTGGCATCATGGTCTGTTAAAGCACGAAGGTAAATTAGTGTTCCAGGCAGTATACGGATGGCACACATACTCTTATATACGCACATGCACACACTAATGAGACTTTTAGAAAACGAGTACTTACGACCCAAGCAGAGGGAATGTGGAAACTGAATGGAAGTAAGACAGTTTGGGTCACATTTAACATCAAACAAGGGTCCACCAACAATCCAGGGCTTAACAACCAGGTCTGCGTATTTGCTCCAGGACAAAACGCAATACTTGATGTCAACTTTTCTGTTAACCTCAAATATCAGGCCAGTTTCTGTGCACTGGTAAGTTCCCTCCGCGTCCAACTTTAGCCTGCATTGGACAGATAAGAACACCTGTTTAGGCCTAACATTTGGTCAGCAAAGGACTTTTTAAAATTATTTAGGTTTTTAATTTCATTCAAAAGCACTAATGAAATTCTACCACATTTTGAAGAAGCATCACTATCAAAGAAAACAACCCAAGTAGTTACATAAAATGTGTGAAATTAGTGATATTGCTTTGTGTTTCCCCTATTTGGGGTCATTTTTATGTACAAAGTTAAATTACTAACGATATTAAGTCTTCTGTATTCACAACTACTTACAAAAACTGTTCCCGGGAAAGGAGCCTGGGGGTCACTTGCTCATTCTGTTTCTGAAGAAAAAGTATACACACATATGCACATAAGCGAGTAATATATAAGTAAATGTTGTTTTCTTAAAGCAAACTAGGAAATCATATTTTATAATTAAAAGATACTTACATTTTCAGCATTACAGTGTTCACAGGAAGGTTGGATTTTATTAAGTTCTAAATAATAGAAAAACGGTTTTACTTATATGAATGTGATTGGCATTTTCAAATAAAATTTTTTTATTTAATTTTTTTGTTATTTTAGAGAGAGCAGGGGTGAGGGGCAGAGGGAGAGAGAATCTTAAGCAGGCTCCATGCTCAGTTCAGAGCCCAACGCAGGGCTCGATCCCACAACCCTGAGATCATGACCTGAGCTGAAGTAAAGAGTTGGATGCTCAACTAACTGAGCCACCCAGGTGCCCCTCAAAGATAAATTTTTTAATAAATATATGTGATATGACCAGATCACAAAATTCAAAAGTACATGCCCCTCAGCGATAACAAGATCTAAAAGAATATTTTGGAACATGTAAGTTTATACCTGAATGTACATGATCCTTGGGCAAGTCTTTATCCTCCCACTCTTGCACTGTGAAAGAGATCATCACACATGTATTGGCACAAGTCATCCACAGGGTAAGTCATGTACTACTTAAGTACCTACCCACCTTCAGCTTCCCAACTGACAGGAGTTTAAACATGTATTTAAACACTTGCAGGAGTTAATCCAATGACACATGACACATCATGTTTGTCAATCCCACTGCAGGTCTAAGGTGTGAAAATTAGCTTGAATGTGACTTCAGTGCACCCCCTCTTGGCACATAAATCTTTATGTGATCTTTTTATGCAGCAGTGAAGGCTCTGTCCCCATCCTGCAAACCTGACCCACATGTCATGGGAGAGAAACAGAGGAAACTGGCAGGGTAAGCATATTGCCTGGTTCTTACCCTGAGCAGAAGCTTCCTCAGTGGAAGACTCTCCTGGCTCCCCATCTGTGGAGACAAGAGGGGCATGAGCAATCTCTTCATTAGTTATTCCTCACCTAGGCCAGTGTCTCTCCTGGAGGGCTGCAGCCCCACTGAAGACTCCTTCGTGGCCCATCATAAATGCTTGGCTGGCGTCAGCCCTCAAGCTGTTAGAGTTAGAGATTAGCTTGGGAGAAAGGAATCAACATCCTATTTTAAGCATATTTAAACCGGAACTATTGTAAGACTCTCTGATACAGCATGCAGACTCCTTCCATATGGCTCAAGGCCCTATATGATCTGGCTCCCCATTACCTCATTTCCTGCCTGCCTCCCCACACCTACTGCCCTCCCGTCACTGCTTGCCATTTCTCCATCCCCAAAGCACACTCCTAACTCAGGGCCTTTGCCCATACTGTCTCCTCTTACAAAGGCTCATGCTACTCCTCCCCTCACTTCCTTGTGGTCTCTCTCAAACATCCTTGTATCTGAAAGGCTTTCCTGACAAACACATAAACACACACACACACACACACACACACACACACACACTCCCCTGCAAGAGGGCCTGCCTGACATACTCACTCTTCGCCCTTCATTTTCCTTGAGGGCATCTCCCCAACCAGGTACACTGTACAGTTTAGTGTTTCCTGCTTCCTGTCTCTCTCCCTGCTAGAATGTGAGCTTCATGAGGACTGTATCTCTAGGGCCTGGTAAGCGCTCAGTGACTTTTTTCTGAATGATTACAATTCCATAATACAAAAATAATATTAAGAAAGGGAACAGAGAAAGAAAAGAGAGAGAGAGAGAGAGGAGAGAAAGAGAGGAGAGAGAGAGAGAGAGAGAGAGAGAGAGAGAGAGAAAGAAAGAAAGAGAGAGAGAGAAAGAAAGAGAGAAAGAAAGAAAGAAAGAAAGAAAGAAAGAAAGAAAGAAAGAAAGAAAGAAAGAGAAAGCAAGCAAGCAATAAGTTCTTCTATTATTTACACTGGCCACTAGTTGCATGAGCCTGGACTCTGCAGTTATATTACTAAGTCTCCCCATGCTTTGCCTTCCACATCTGTCAAATGGGGATTAGAATAATATCACCCCCCAAAATTTAGGAACACAAATTACCATTCCCTAAGTGCTCCGTAAGTGTTAGATAACTATTATTAACTATTATTTTGCTCTGGTGATAAGCGGGACTCATTAAAAAATTCAAGAATTCTAGACAACAACATTGTCACTTATATTTTAAAGGTCTGAACAACCTTTGGGAGGGTCACCCCATGGGTAAGGCGCTCCTCAACACATATGCAAGGTCCTATGCCATCACAATGCCCAGAAGGTACAGACACTCCCCAGAAGAGCACTCCAGCCCAAGACACACAAGTTGCCTGATTCCTGGCCTACTGGGGCACTATCCAGGGACCAGGGTTTACAAGACAGAAGCAGCTTTAAAAGAAAGCATTAAGGGGCTCCTGGGTAGCTCAGTCGGCTGAGTCTCCAACTTTAGCTCAGGTCATGATCTCACAGTTTGTGAGTTCAAGCCCCACATTAGGCTTTGTGCTGACAGTGCAGAGCCTGCTTGAGATTCTCTCCCTCTCTCTCTGCCCTTACCCGTTCGCGCTCGCTCTCTCTCAAAAATAAATAAAAACACACACAAAAAAATTAAAAAAAAAACAGCATTAAGATAAAGTGGCAAACAGAGACTATAAATATTCAGAGTCCTGGACTCAGAATACTACAGATGTGAAATACCCAAACCCTACACCACACAATCCTCCAATCATATTTCCTCAGCTACTATCCTATGAAGGATCATAAAATTATAAATTATTTATGGGCTGTATATCTACATTGTATCTCATCCACACCCCATGTTTTTCTGCCTTGGGAGCAGAGAAAGGGAAAGAGATTCGAGAATCCTAACCAGCCCGCAAATACACAGTCTCTGACCAGGTCTTCCCAGCCAAAGCAGAGAAAAGTGATGCAATTCTCCCCAACTTGTAAATCGCAGCTTCCCTTCAATCCATATGACGAGGGTGGCCCCAGAGTTCATGCCCATGAGTAGAAAGCATATCCACTCATGAGGAGGGTGAGTGGGCCTGCGCTGCCTGCTAGCCCACAGAGGAGCAAATACTCCAAGGTGGCCTACCTAGTCTTTCCACCTGACCTGAGAATGGAGGTGAATGGGTGGGTACCTCTCTGATCTCTCCTCTAACGGGAAGGATAAAAACTCTCTTTTAACAAAGAGAATACTTTTGTGGGGAGGCAGGACCCCTTACATGACCTGGGGCTCACTCCTAGGACAAGCATCCTCAGCCAGCCCACAGAAGATGCGAGGCCACTTTCACTGCCAAAGAATACCAAGAAGTCTAATCCAGCCAATGGCCAGGGCTTGTGTCTTGCTCCACACACACCCTGCTGAGAACGACCGCACCCTCCCACCCAATTTTGAGCCTATCTTGAGCCTCACCGACTCCAAATGCCTTCCTCCTAGGTTGCCTGCCCTGGTGAGGCCCTGGGCCAGGCCTAGCTTCTGCAGCCTGAGCGTCCTGCCTCCAGACTCCATACCCCTATGGCCCTTTACCCAGTTATTACCAGGGATAACATCAGAGACCTGATCCCAATGCACAGCTCTCTAATTTCATTTCTATCTTAAACCATTCTATAGAGGCTAGACTTTTGACTGCATTTTTAAAGGATGAAAATCATCCATAATGTATAGAGACCTGAGGCACACATTTTTTCTTTATAGGTATCAGCATATGACATCTCTGCAAGGGTGATACACAGATTATTACAGGTTCTTATCAATGCATAACACGATTGCAAGAAACTTACAGTTACTATCACAGGTTCCCCACTGGGAAGCTGCAGAGAGAATCAGGTTCTACACAGGACTTCCGAGTGAAGTGATTTCATTTATTTAATAGTATTACAAAGGAGCCCTCTGACTGCCTTGCTACAGTGTTCATGGGCAGATCCCAGTCTAAGAACTGGGAAAAAAATCCTACAGTAAAATAAAATCACTTAAAATAAAAGCTTAGTCACTTACAAAACTCTTGACCAAAACCGTATTTTATATTTAGAATCCATGCCCCTCAAGTGGTTTCATACTCAAGTTGCTCACAAATAACTAGAATGGCATGCCAGGAGACTCTAAACCACAAATGGTACATTTGCAGCAGCAAAGAGTTCACTCTGCTGTAATCTGTGAGCAGCGACCACCACAGAAGGAAGCCAGGCCCGCTTGTGGCCGCACTGTAGATTGCGGTCAGTGCAGATCAAGAACATATGCCACGTACTGTTAGTGCAGGGAGCTCAAATTTGCAAAACGCTTACAGAAATTTCCCAATGTTTAACTTAATTTTGCATATTAAAAGATAAAGAACAAGCAGTTGGCAACAAAGGCGATCCTTCCCTTTCTTCCTTTCAACAACAAAAAATAAAATTCAGAGGAAGGATATACTTACTTGTTTTTTCTGGTTCTGGTTCCTCATTATCTACAAAAAAAAAAAAAAAAAAAGTCTAAATCAAATTCTCTTGACAACCAAGAGGAAACCCGGGCTAATGGGAGAATAGGTAAAATGTTTGCCTTTTGCCAATAGCAACCACTTCCTGTCTTTCTTCTTCAGCTCATCCTGTTCGGCCGCTTTGCTTGCCAGCTAGAAAGTATTTACCATGGAAGTATTTTTTTTCAGGACTTCACAAAACCACACTAGTAATGTGTCCTCACACCGTATAAGGGATGTATGCATTAGTTTAAAATACAAATAAAGGTTCATATGTTTAACTAGAATTCTATAACTTAAAAAAGACATATGTGACTCACCAGATTCACTTTCAGAGCTGTCCTCAGAACTGCTGTCCTCAGAACTGCTGTCCTTTCCTGAATAGAGGCATATGCCGGGGAAGTACACAGTGAACAAAAAATAGGAACTATTTTTTTTTAATTCTGGTTCTGTGAAGTAATTTCTACATATTATTTTTTTTAATTTGAGAGAGAGAGAGAGAGAAAGAGAGAGAGAGAGAGAGAGAGAGAGAGAGAGGGAGAAAGAGAGAACCTCGAGCAGGCTCCATGCTCATCATGGAGCCTGACAAGGGGCTTGATCCCACGACCCAGGGATCATGACCAGCGCTGAAATCAAGAGTTGTACACTCAACTGACTGAGCCACCCTGGTGCCCCGTATTTATATATATTATAAAACAGATTCAAACTCAACTAATTTCTTCTTAATTTAATAAATTCTTACTGAGTCCAAAACTACAGTTCATATAAAAGGGGGCTGATTTTCCTTTGGAAATGGATAAAATATACTTTGATTGTTTAAGTGGGAGCTCAAATCACACTTTGCCTGCAGTAATCATTTTATTTGGTTGTCACTCAAGTCCTACCCAGCCTTGACTTGCCCTTACTGCTCCTGTCTTCCTCCTATACTTGCACCTCTGGACAGCTCACATGCACAAGTTCAATGACACAACAGGGCAGAATTCTGGAGAGTAAATGCCACTGACTGAAGCACAGGACAAACGCAGTCCACACTATGCAACTACTTCTGGAAAGAGTAGTCCCCAAGAATGGGGACCTTGTGTCCTTGGTCTCCTTCCACTTCCTCACCCCCAACTCAGTGTCTCAGCCCATTGCAATCAGGCTTCTGTTCCCATCACTAGTTAGGAATCCTCTCCGTGATGTCCCTGAAGGACCATGAACCCCCAGAAAATGACTCCCACAGGTAGACACCTACCACCCCCTCTCACATGGCGCTCCCGTGAGGTCGGTCCTGGCTCTCCTACCTCTCTGCGTGCCCTCCGCCCACCCTGCAGCTCCTCTCTGCCACCCCCCAATTACTAACGCCCCAGCCTCCACTCCCCATTCCCAGCCTCCCTTCCACCTTAAGAGCCCTCAATCGCACCCGCTTCCCAATTGGATTCCAACCTCCACCTCCAGGGGCACCCTGACTCTCCCAGCAGACCCCAGAAGTGCCCGAGGCCTAATCTGTTGGCCAGGTTCAGCCCCCACTACCAATCCGCATTCTCTCCTCCTCCCAGTTTACAGACACTGCCCCAGCCCCCATGCAGGATCAGGATTCAGCAAGCACATACATGGAAAGTTATTAGCATCACTCTCAAATCCTCCCTCCCTTCATCCAGAACAAAGGATTGGCAGCAGTTACATGGAGGAAAGAAAAGATTTGAGAATAATGATGAGAACAATAATAATAGTAGCTAAGAGCGGCTTTGAGTGTTCCATGTGCCAGGCACATCGATATATATATTCACGTATTTACATGTATTTACTCATTTTGTGTATATATACTTTACATATACTTATATAAAACGCTTTACGTATATTTACACATTAATCTTCACAACTGTCCAGTGATGTAAGCTGAGGCCAGTTAATTTACTTAAGCAAGACCACCACCTCCATACCATCCTCCCCTTCACCCACCCCCCCCCCCCCCCCGCCCAACTCCAGGCCAGGAAGTCTGGAGTTAAGATTTCAACTCAGGCAGTCTGGTGGGAACCTGCACTCTCAACCATGTTGTTAGACTTACACACATGCTCATTATTACTTCAGCAGATCAACCCCCAGGAGCTGGTGACTAACTGGATGTGGGTGTAGAGGGGAAGTAGGAGGCAGGTTCCTGCATGAGAGGATGCCTGAGTGGAGGGTGAGGCACTGACTGTGTAGGAACAGGTGCTAGGAAATCAACTGATGGGACATGGCCTTGGTCCTCCAGGGCTGGAAGCATAGAAGAGTGATTTTCAACCTTGGCTGCACCATGGAATCACCTGGAGAGCTTTCCCAACACATCCAAGCCCAGGACTCAGACACTCCCTAGACCCTCTGATTTAGCTGGTCTGAGGTGGGGCCTGAATAGCAGTATTGATCTTTAAAGTCCCCAGATGACTGCAATGTGTAGCCAGGATTGAGAACCACTGGGCTAGAATCAATCTATTTTAATTACTCCCCTGCTCCCCAAATTTGAATGTTCCCCAAATAGGATGATTGCCACTCCTTCTCCAAGCCTTTACAGATACCTCCCCATTGCATGGAAGTCTCTTTCCCAGGCCCCAGGTCCAGAGTTCCCAGGGATCCATTAAGACCTAGCCCCAAGTCACTTCTGCTGAAAGTCTCCCTCACCCCGCCAAGTTAGCCATGCCTCCTCTGTGATCTACCCTATCACATTTATCCGACTGGCAAACCGAGGTCTGGAGGTCCTCCAAGGTCCCTGGAGGACCACGGCTGTGTCTTATCACCTTGATTCGCCAGTACCCATCCTGACACAGACGCTCAATGCATGAATGCACATATGCCCAGCTTAAAAGTACCAAGCAGATGGAGACAAGCCTCATAAGTCAGTTCTCTTGCTTATTAAAACTGCCACCTACCAATCTTGAGTGGTTTGGCTCCTTCTTCGGTTTCTTCTTGACCCCCATGGAAGGAGGCTGGCTTGCAGGCCAACAGCCAGTGAACGCCTGAATGGAACAAAGTGGCTGCAGTCAATAAATAATCATTTTCTAAGACTTCAAATGTTTTATACAGTATAGATTAAGTTTTTTAATAACTCAACAATGACTTAGAGTACCATACCTTTTTCTTCTGAAGAGGCATTGTGATGATCATCACTAGAGCAAGAAAAGAAAAAGACTTTTAAAAACAGATACTAGAAGCGCCTGGGTGGCTCAGTTTGTTAAGCATCTGACTTGATTTCAGCTCAAGTCATGATCTCATGGTTTGTGAGGTTGAGCCCCACGTCAGGCTCTGTACTGAGCATGCAGCTTGTTTGGGATTCTCTCTCTCCTTCTTTCCTGCCCCTCCCCTGCTCATGCACTTGAGCCCTCTCTTTCTCAAAATAAATGAATAAACTTAAAAACAGGATACTAATTTTACATAAAATAATTATGAAAATCTTCAAAATGATCATTATACTATGCTTCTCCAGAAATGTTGCAAATTAAAGAACTCTCTCCTTCCCCAATAGATTTCCTGGCCCTCTCACTCTCCACCTATGGCCTGACTCCATGCCAAACACTCAATGGAGCTTATCAGGTGTGCACCTGATGGACTTTTTGTCCTGTCACACCCTGGGGAGACATCACAGCACCTTTAAGATTCACAGTATTGCCCATCCACGCCCAGCCATCTGGCTTTCCTCTGTCACCTCTCCAGGAACACAATCCTAACTCCAATCCTGCACTGGCCTCTAGACCCTCCATCCAGTTCGGTGAGTCACCCTCCTTCTCCCAGGTCGTCTCGCTCTACCCTCCTTCTCCCAGGTCGTCTCGCTCTGCTTCTCTGGCCTCCTCCCTCAGATATGGCACTCTGAGTACTGAGGGCGCACATAGCTCCCCCGTAAGTAGGTCTCTCCTTTGTCCTCACCAATGCTGAACTCTCTGTGCCCTACATGCAGCAGTCTCACAAGAGAACACATGATCTCCACTCTCCTCCCTATTTTCCCCTAGACTCAAAGCCACCTGGCTGCTGCTCTCCCACGTTACCAGTGACTACTGCCCAAAAGACCCAGTGGGCCTCCTCAGTCCTTAGTGACCACTGTCTCATTAGACCAAGGTGACAGGCTTCTCCACAGCTTCCACGTCCCTTCTAACCTGGTCTGCCACCACTTCCCACCTCCCCTGTTGCAGTGACCTCTCTTCTCTGTGTGCTTCATCCCCTGGCCCCATCTGCTCCAGCCTCTGGAGCATCGATGTAACCCGGAAGCACATCTGTGCACCCTCCTCTTCCCACTCCTCACACTGCCTCGGGGCTCACCTTCATGCCAACATTTCAGATCCTAAATCCGCACCTCCTTCCCAGGCCTCTCCTTGGAGTTTTAGGTGCCTGGGACCTGGTGGTCACTTCAGCACTTTAAATTAAATACGGTCAGCACTTAACTAATCGTTGCTTTCCCTCTTCATGAAAACCTGCTCCTCCTGATCTGCCTTTGCAGAGAATTCCATCCCTAGATCACCCACCTGGAACCAGCCAGCACCAGCTCCTGCCCCCTTTTCCTCATCGGGCAGCTGGTCCTTGTCCTCCTGAGCCTCCCTCTATATATCTCTCCAATCTGCCCCCTCCTCAACACATGCTGTCTCTATCTCAGTTCATGTGTGTACTCACTCACTGGGGCGCTCTCTCTCTCTCTCTCATTGGTTCTCACCACCTGGTTAGCTGATTGTAATTTCCTCATAAATATTATATATAACTACAGTCTCACTCTCTTGGCTTACCCATCATGTGACCATCAGTGAGGTCTAATCATGTCCTTGTTTACACCCTTCTGTGCTTCTCACTGCTTTGTGGCTAAAGCCTAAGTTCCTTAGCAGGGCACACAAGGACCTCCACCCTGCTCCCTGGTCTCCCACCCTAAGTGGTCCCCCAGAGTGAAAGATCTTCAGTGTCCCAAGCACACCCTGGCTAACACACACACACACACACACACACACACACACACACACACACACACATCTCACTCTATCATTATCCCCCACACAGGGTCACTGCCTCTGGCCTTCCAAGTCATGTACCCCAACTCTGGGTGCTCCATGGACACGTGCTATGATGTTAGGTCACCCCCTGGAGTTGTAAGTGCATGTAAATGACACCCTGCCCTCCCGCTGATGTCAAAACTCCTACTCATCCTTTAAGAAGAGCACTTCTCGAAGTATGGTCTGAGGAACATTAGAACTATGGGAGGTGACTTCCAAAAACAGTTTTTCTGGGCCCACTGAATCAGAATCTTTGATGATTCTGAAGAAAACAATGATGCTATTTGCACTTAGAGTGTTTAAAATCTTTATTTTCTCATTTAATCACCCCAATAATCCTGTGAAGGCCATTTTACAAATGCAGAGAGTGAGGCTCAGACAGGTTACTTAACTCCCTCAGGGCCACAGAGCTAACAGCTAGAAAAGCAGCACTTGACTCTAGGCCATTAGAACTTCTAAACCCATGTACTTGCCTGCTACCAGGACTTCTGTCACTGCCCACCACTCCACCCCCAACCCTCAACCCTGGTGGTAAACTGAGGGTGACGACGGCTAAAGCAGTAGCAGACCAACCGCTTTCCCTTCCCTCCTCTTCACCCCCAAGTTATTTGGGATCCCAGACGTGGTAAACCTCCTCGACTCAAGATTTTACACTGGTAAGCTTCCCCAAGTATTTGCTATTTCCCAAATTCCACGACTCTAGGAGATACACATATTCTCATTTTCAGACTTAAATCCTCTCATTTTTTAATCCTCAACTCCTGCTCAAAAGGTCGGGCGGTGGTGGTGATCCTGTAATTGGGAAATGCTTCAAGAAACTAAGAATGGCTAAAATATGGTCTTTAGTGAGACGCATAAAAGAACAAGTCAACCATTACATCTTTTTTCCTCTAGACTCATGCCTCTTATAATGCAGTCGCTATGCTTTTTAATTTGAAAATAATTATGCGAACATGGATTGAAAGTTAGCCATTCATATTGCACAAAATATGCCTGGTTAAAACCCACTTCTGTGTCCTCAACAAAACCATGCTTTCCTCTTCACTAGCGCTTTCATTTTCCCCTTTCTACAGCTGCTTATCTCTGTTTCCAGACATATATACATCTACTTAGATATTAGAACTTTTGCTAAAACCCAGAAAGCCTCTGTATAAAATCCTTTATTTTCTCCATGAAGTGGATGAGAGTGAGTGGTGTCTGAGATGAGATTAGTGGCCAGACACTCAGGGGGAGCAGCTCAGGGGGAAGGGCTTAGACCCGACGAGGAGGAACCCGCCCGCAAGGCAGCGCACCTGCCCAGTCCAGCCACGTGGAGGAGGCAGACCCTAGTGGACCCACAGGGCTCCTTACCACTACATGAATGCTAGGTCCCCACACTCTCTTTTGCCATGTGCATTGCTCTAACTTAAAACCACAGCAACCATCGAGAGATAGCACCCATTCCATATATTCTCAGTGTAATTCAGGGACTGAAGATAAGTTGGAAAGGGGCACAGACATTTACTTAGCATTTAAAGCTCCTTAAATTTTGATCTGGACTTAATCATTATTATTAGGTAAAATTTTATTGCAGTTCCAACATCAACATCAAATATAAATGCTGCCTCATACCTATGAGCTTCCCAGGATTATGAGCTTTCCCTTACAGGAGGGGGGGAAACAAACAAAAACACCCTGCATCTTGGCACAGTAAAATCCCTGAGCTGCTACAGGACTGAAAGAACAGGCTTGAAACCTCAAAGGGCTGATATTCAATGAGGGTATTTATTGCATGTTTGTTGGGAAATGTGGATAATATTAAAATATGTGTGGCCACCCACGTGGCTCAGTCAGTTAAGCGTCCAACTTCGGCTCAGGTCATGTTTCATGTTTCATGAGTTTAAGTTCGAGCCCTACATTGGGCTTGCTGCTGTTGGCACAGAGCCCGCTTCGCATCTTCTGTCCCCCTCACTCTCTGCCCCTCCCCAGCTCATCCTCTCTCAAAAATAAATAAATCTTTAAAGATAAAATAAAATAGTAAAATATGTGCAAATGGATAAAACCAATTATTGTTGGAATTAAGTCACAGCTGCAACGAAATGAAACCTGAGAGCAACACCAAATTCTCACATGGGTGCAGTTACCTTAAAAGTTCCAAAGTGCTTTCAAACTCATGAGAGCACCAGCTCCTCATACCAGCTCTGCCAGGAAGCAGGAAGCAGGGCCAGTACTGCCATCCCCACCTGCAGATGAGGACACTGCCGCTCTCCCCACCTGCAGATGAGGACACTGCCGCTCGGGAGGTATTGAGTCACTTGGCTGAGCCGGCACCGGCTGGTGAAGGGTGAGATGCAACTAGAATTCAAGAATCCTAACCTCTGAGGAAGCCCGTTCTCCAACCTCACCACCCGGCTTGACTCTGTGCCACCTGGACAGGTTGATATCAGGCATCGGAATGATTTCACCCAAATCTGGCTCAAGAAGTAATAATTCTCCACTTAATTTTTTTTTAACAATCCTTAAGGTAAAAATAAAACCTTAATATGACAATGGCCTGTATTTATTAGATGTTTACCGTGTACTGGAAATTCAGCCAAAGACTTGGCATGCGTCGATCAGAGCTTATTTAATCATCACGACAATCTTTCAAGTGCCGGTCACTGGGCTAGCATTATCTCCATTTCACAGGTGAGGAAATAACACTCAGAGATCTTGAGTAACTTACCCAAGAATCCGGGTCCATCTGACTGCAGAGCCCAAGCTTTTATCAATACCTTTTTACAACCAAAAGCAAAAAATTCTGCCAAGCAGATGACAGAGCACCAGTCTCTCTTCCTACTAAGGTTCCTACTGCCTGTGAAGGTAATTTTCAAATATAGGAAAGACTTTTTTGGTATAATTAAATCCATAATAAGCCCCAAATCCTCCTCTAACTAACTTTTCACCAGAATGAAACCAACCAGTATCTTACCCCTTTCAGCCCCTATTAACCTTCTAGAAAACGGACCATAAAAAGCAAAGTAAAACCTATAAGCAAATGGGTTAAGGAAAGTGGAAAAGAGTTTATGTTAGCCACAAACTAGAGTTAATCATGAAATAACTATATTTCCCAGGGAATAACCCCAATGCAATCAATATTCTCTGTAATACAGATCTCTTTTTTATCAACTCAAATTAACAAACATCTAACTATTTACTGTACAACAGGTGCTGTGCTAGGCAGAGGGGATATAAAAGTAACACAAGACACATGAACTTTGTCCCCATGGAGCACCCTAATGGAAAAGGGAAACTAATCAGAAAACAAATACATATGTATATGATGCCAGAAGAGCAAAATAAAAACAAACATAAGCTATAGGTTAGCCCAGAGCAGGCTATGAGAACAGGAAGAACTGAGCTCTGATGCTAAGATCACAAGCATGTGACTAACAAAACAGCCAATTAAACCATGATGCTAAGTCCATCTTGCATTTTCAAAGAGTGCTGCCTCCCCACAAACAGAATCCTCTAGTTGTTAGGCTCAGAAAAAGCTGCAAATGAAAGGAACCCACAGGATCTTCCAATCCAATGCATCATTTTACAAGAGGAGATGGGAACCTAGGAGAGGGTACGTGGATAAATAACCAAAATCACACAACAAGTTATAAGCAGAGACAATCTCCCAACTTGTCTCAGGTCTTGGTTTTCTCATCAATTCACTCATTCAACTAACACATGTGGAGTATGTGCCAGATACGAGTAAACAAAGCAACAAAACCCATCAGCCTGATAGGGAAGCCTGACTTCCTGTATCTGAGACAAGAAGTGCTTTGAGAGAATGACAAGAGAGCTCCTCTAAGATTGAGGAATTGGGGAGGGCTCCCTGGGAAAGTGACATGTAAGCTGGGCCACAAAGGACAAGCAGAAATGGACAAGAGGGAAGAAATGGGAGTAGTGGGGGCAGCTCCTGTCTGAGACAGGAAGGAGTAGATCAAGGTCCAGGAACAGGGGGAGAGGAAGTGTGGTCAGAGGGAAAGAAGCAGGAGATGAGGAAGGTCAGGGAGGTGGACAAATCCTAACTCTATAACCAAACTGATAGCAACTGCCAGGATGCAAAGTGGCAATTATTCAGTCTGCTGAGTAGTCTCTGCATTTCCACCCTGGGAAGATTTAAAACTTGAAAGCAGAGGAAGAAGTCAATAGTACAGGTCCCCGAACCCACTGTCCTCAGCATCTCACATGGGGACTTGCCTAAACTTGTCAGAACCGACCCCCTGACAACTTGCAGGTTCACACACTGCTTGTATTGAGCCCAGAAGCCTGAGACTTTCTCTAAAGAAAACCTCAGTCCCCCAGACCACAAGAGCCAGCCAAGCCCAAGGCCTTGTAGTACTAGGTGACAAAAACCTTCCAGGGGGTTACTTATTCTTAAAGCACACTCCAGGGAAACTGCCTTCATTCAGAACTGTGCTCTAGAAGCCAACAGTCCCCCTCCATACAAGCCAGGACAGAAAGACTTCCTCTGAGGCAAGCCCTCCACGACTAGCCCTGGGGTAGATGAAAGACTCAACAAAGGGAAGGTAGAGAGAGGAGGGCAGGAGAGATGTGGGTACCCTGGGCCACCAGCTGTCCATCCCTTTGGGGATACTTCCCAAACCAAGCTGGTTTCCCATCATGACCTAGTTTCTTTTCTTCTTTCTTTTCTAAAGATCACCACTTCCAATCAGCTTACTCACGAAAGAAGCCATCCCACGGTTTTTTTTTCTTCTATGTTTAGGTCACTGAATGAGAACACAGTCTTCAGTCCCTCCAAAGGTACTTAGCGCTAGCAAAGATGAAAAATCCACAGGGCTGGCTCACCCAGCCGGCACCTTCACCTACCCCTATCCCTTTTTAGGTTACTCCAATAGGAAAAAATAATGGTGAAACTGGTAGGCCTTTGGGTATTGAAAGGCTGAAGGATTGATTGCACATTTTTTGTAGTAGGCAACAACTGGAAACTACCATGCTCATCAAGAGTAGAATGGATCAAAAAACACGATACAATCGTAAAATGGAATACTGTAAACAATGAAAAGGAAGGAACTACTTACACACAACAATGTGGATCACTCTCACAAATGTAGTGTCACATAAAATAAGCCAGGCATGAAGATTATATGCCGTATGATTCTATGTTTATAAAGTTTACAAACAAGCAAAATTAAGCTCTCTTTCCTTTAGGGAGGAGAAATACGACTATGAGGGACTGGAGAGTGAGAGGGGCTTTGGGGTGCCATGTTTTAGTTCTTGACCTGGGTTGTGTTTACATAGACGTGTTCGCTTTGTGATATGTCACTTAAGAAGCTTGTGTTTTCTACATGATTGTGTACACGCACCCACCCACCCACGCACCCACATACACACAAGGGATTTTCATCATCTTCGGAAAGGAAAAGTAAAGTATTTAGAACTTCAGCTTTACAGGCCACAGTTGTGAATGGAGGATGACCCCGGCTGGTGCGAGAGCAAGGTAAACCAATGCTAAACTGCATTGGGGATATGGCCTAAAAGGCAGCTATGGGGTGACAGGAATTGGGGGGGAACAGTTTTGAGGTTTATTCCCTTCTTCCTTCTTATAACTATCAATGAGAACTTTGCATAATATACTCCAAAGGGAAGTGGGGCCAGCAGAGAAAAGGACTGGAACCAAGCTAGAACATTTCTAACAGTGAGAAGAGAAGGAGGGTAGGCGGAAAAGAGAAAGAAATCGTTAAGTGCCCGGGGTGGACAAGAAGGACAGCTTGCCTGAGCTGACGATGTATGCGGTAGGGGAATTCCCATGAGTCAGCCCTGGAGAAGGAATCACTTCTCTGTTCCCCTCCCTGAGCCAACAACATCTGATATACACCTGGATTAATGGGGTTATTGCACTGCTCTGCTGTAATTTATTTACAAGTCTGGGAACTGAAAAGAAACAAAAAGATGTGAGTTAGGGCATGTGTATAGCCAAGGATTCCATATCCCCAGCATCCAACACATGGTTTGGCATATAATTTGCACTGAAAAAAAAAGTTCACTGACAAAGAAATGAAAGAATATGGTAGACATAGAGATTCTCTATTCCTCAGTATTTAACAAATCTATAACAAACAGCTTACAATGCCAAAAAATGTGAGAATGGAATCCTGTGCAGCTACTAAAAATTACAAGCAACAATAGCCATCATCTGTAGGGTGCTTTACATAAGTTTACAGAGACAATTTGCACCTCACCCTTGTCTGATACAGAATTATACCGACTTTGTTGCCATACTGAAACATGAAAATGACACATTAGCAACAATCTCCCTGAGAGGCCAGAAAGATCAGAGATGGTGAACTAACAGGTTTTCATGGAAAGAGGTAGGGCGGGTCCATATCTCACAGAAATACCAGGAAGGGCTCGTATTTCTGGGTGGCCAGCAGAAAAGTTCAGTTAGCTCTGTTTGTGTAAATAACTGTGTTAATTTCACATACTATATTTCATTTCACTTCCTCTCTTTATTGTTTTCTTTTGGGGGGGACTTTACTTTTAGCCATAATTTAATTCAAAAGTTCTCTTTAACAATTATTCCCAAGACTTACTGTTGGGTGAAGCCCTCTAAAGAAGTGTTTTTGATGTTCAATGTGGACTCAGTCTGTGTCCCACTGTGGTTTTATTCATGAGCCTTACGTCAAGAAATCAAATAGTAAAACCTATCTGCACACAGACTTTTCCGGGCTGCCTTGCTGATTGCAACAGTGTTTTAAAGAAAGGACAGTGGCAGAAAAACAAACCTCTCTCCACCCTGTGAGAAACTGGGCCTAATGTTTAATGATTCACAAAAAACTGAAGTCGTGGACACTTTAAACCTTGGCAGTCTCTCCTTGCTCTAGTTGTTCGTGCAGAAACTTTGTTGTGCAGCAGTGACTGTCCTAAAAGAAAATTTTCTGCAGGCTGAATCTTTGCTGAGCGTTTCTGCCTACTTGGGGTCACTTCCTGCAAGCACTTAACTGCAATTGAGAGGATTACCTAAAGTATATATTTCACAAACCGCCCATCACATGCCTTACTGAAACACTACATCCAATGCTAAAAGCCTCCTTTTGCAGATGACAGTAACTCTGGAGAACACGACCACAATACCGTTAGAGCGTCCCAAAACTAGCTCTTAATAAACATTCCCATGTAAAAAGCAGCTGCTTTTAAAGGTCTGTGGAACGCTGGTGACAAACAGAGGCACTGGCTACCTTTACAATAATAGAAATCCTTCAGGCTTATACTGATTTGAGCCTTCTGTGCGTGAGGCATTGTTTTAGTGCCACATTGGGCATGATGGACTGCCTGCCGCGGGGTAGAACCTCCATACAAGGGCAAAGGGGGGCGTTAAGGGAACTAATCCTGCCCTCGATTCAAGCCATTTTAAAGCTAGGGAGCCCAAGCGCAGACAGTGCTCAACAAAACCTCGGACATCCGCCCGGAGCGACCGCCCAAGTCCTCCTCCAGGTGCAGAGGGTGCAGGGGCTCCCAAGAGCGGAAGCCCAGGAGCTAGGGGCAGATGAGGACAGCAGAAACCCAACCTCGGGGGGCGGAGAGTCACCCGCGGAGGCGGGAAGAGCGCGAATCCGCCCGCGGGGAGCAAGGGGGCGCTGCAGCGCCACCTGCCCTCCTCCGCACCCGCAGGCCTCCCGCAGCCGCCTCCACCTGGAGGATGTGAATAAATCGGGCCCACCTGACACCGCCGCAGCGCCGGGGAGCTAGGTGCCGGGGGAAAACGCGGCAGCAGGGAGCTGCAGCGCCGCCTGTAGGCCCCGCCTCCGGGCCTTGAGCGCGGGGCCTCCGGAGCTGCGCGCCGCCGCCTCTCGCGCGGGCACCTGCGCGCGACCCCGGCGCCGCCTGCCTTACGCAGGTGCGGTGCAGTGCACCCAGACCCCCGGCCAGGGATAGAGGGTTGGGGTAGAGCATGGGGGGAGCCAACGCTCCCCCCATGCTCTGTGCCCGCGCGGGGTAGGCGGCGCCACCGAAGTGAGCTTTGTTTGTGTGGCCGGAGCGGGGGTGCCTGGACGGGAGTGGAGTCCTCGCCCCCTCCCCCGCAAGGGCAAGGACAGAGCCCCGGGAGGGGTGGGGGTGCTCAAGGGGGCAGAGCTTCTGTTGCAACGCGTCGTCGTTGGGCCCAGCCGGCCCCCATCCCGCTCTGCCCTTTCTCCTCCGAATCCCCCGACCTCCGCAGATGCGCTCACCTGCTCTCCACGACCCCCACGCCGCGGCTCATCGTCGCTCTGCCGCTGGGAGGGGGCGCCACGCGCGCGCCAGGCTCCGCGCTCAGTGCAAGCCGGGGCGGCTGCAGGAGGGGCTCGCGTGCTGAGCGCTGCCCGGCACACTCGGAGGCTGCCGACGCTGCGGGGGGAGGGAAGAGGGCGAGCGAGAGCCACCGGGGGAGGGGACTGACTGGGAGGGGGTGCCGGGCGCGCATCCGCAGCTGCAGCCGCAGTCTGAGGCTGCCGGGGCTCCGGTAACGGAAACGCACGCTTGCCAGCGGCCCGCGCGTGCACACTGGCGTGCACACCAGCGTGCACACTCGCACACTTGCGCAAATCTTCCTAGCCTTTGCTGCTTGTCGGCGCCCTTGCCCTAAGGGAACTCGGCTTGATGAGACGAAGCTGAGGCTTCTGTGAAGGAGAAGGACAAGGGCCATTCTTTCTGGAGGGATCAGAGAACTCATGGCACCATGATTAGGGTTAGCTACTCCTGTATCTGGGAATTTTCACTGGGGACCACGAGATACCCGCCCAAGGTGTTCCCCGATTTGCTTCTTAAGATCTATAACCCCCCTGAAATTCTAGGTCAAGTTTTGTATCCAAAGTACGGGTGCCTGGAGTGAGGTGCCACAGCTTTCATACGATTAACAGCTGCGTGACCCGTCCCCCCCCCCCCAAACCGTGAAGGTGTATGGATTAAATCAGCGGTTCCCAAACTTTGCAATGCATTAAATCACCAAGGGAGTTTTTTGTTTTGTTTTGTTTTGTTTTGTTTTGTTTTGTTTTAAATCGCAATGCCCCAAGTAGTATCCCGCACCAATTAATTCGGTGAAGTGGGACTCAGGCATCAATAGTTTTAAAGTTCCCACGTGATTCCAAAGCTCGGGAAAGTGTGGGAACCACTGCTTAGGCTGTTGGTGACCCTCACCACACTGTTCTCTTTCATTCCATTTTTCAGTATGGTTGCTCGTCTGTCTTACATGAAGTGGTGGGTGTCACAGGCTCTAGCCCAGGTCTGGCTCTCAGTAGTGCTCACTATAGGGTTATTCAGGAAGGCGGCAAAGGCAGAATCCAGGATGGGCTGTCTAACTTGCAGCCTTCTCTTTGTTGTTTTTGGAATTCTCCACAGACTGAAATACCCCTGAGCTCATGGAAATGGCCTCATGTAATGCCTGAAGCTGGGGGAGATGGCTCATTGCAGCTTGAAGAGACCTCTCTGTCTTTTAGATTCCTCCAAAAGTCTCAGCCCCCCACCTGCCTCACTGTGACTCAAAGGTCCTGTGCTGGCAGTGTGGGTGAGTACAATGAAAGTCCTAGCCCCTACAGGTGGAGCACCCATGAATCCAACACCATAGTAGGTACTTATATATTCTAAGAAAGAACTGACCTGGGGCACTGTTATTGGGCCTTGATGTTCTCTTTGTTGAACATAAACAATTTCACAGAACATCAACATCAGATATGGCCTCTCTGTGACCATGATGGATCAAGACAAGAACAAGACCACTATGTAATCTTGTCTGAACACAGACAAAATGTGAACATTGTCCAAGCCACAAAATACCAAACATAGCTATCCTGGCTAATAAAAATGACTGCTGCTTCTTGGCCAGTCACAGCCTTAGCCTCACTCTAGTCTGCCCTCTCTATGGATAACATTTATGAAGATACATATTCGTAGAACTACCCCTGCTTTCTTAAGCCTGCCCCCTAGTTAGTTAATAAAAGCCCAAATCCTTTAATAATATATTCTCACGCCCTCTCACTGAGACACCTCCAAGGTTTCCCATGGTGTGCATTTCCCTCACTGTAGTGAGTAATCCAGCTTGTATAACTATAGGTGCATTCCAAGTGGTCTCTGGGCAAAAGGATATTAAAAACAAATTATCTTATTTAATCATCGCAGTAACAGCACAAGGTAAATATTATACTCTCTTTACATATAAGCTACCTTCTTATAGATCATATAACTGGAACTCACACAGGGCTACCAGCTGTTAGTGGAGAGCTTGTTCACGTTCACATGGGCTTGTGGGGAACCAGGCTGGTATGTTGCTTACCCACACAAACTTTGGCTTCCAGATACGCCTGAGCTCTAACCCCAGCTCTGCCCTCTTCTAGCTATGGGAATTTGAGCAAGTTATTTAACTTTTCTCAACCTCAGCTTCCTTGCCTACCCCCCAAAAAGCAGGGGGGTGGTATCTAGGAACTGGTATTTTTTGAGATATAATTGTTATATAAAATTGTATTGATTTCAGGCATACAATGTAATGATTCGATATTTGTATATATTGTGAAACGATCACCACGATAAGCCTAGTTAACATCCATCACCACACATAGTTACAAATTTTTTTCTTGTGATAAGACACTTTAAGATCTACTCTCTTAGCAGTTTTCAAATATATAATATTTGAATCAAATATATAGTACGTTATAATTAACTACAAGAAATACGCATATTTTTTATAGGCTCCCCAGGTGGCTCAACCCAACACCAGACCCTAGTTTGGGATCTCCTGGCCCTATCTCCTTTTCCCTTCTTCCCATTCACTTCTCAACCAATTGTAATATCGTTTTTGACCCACTCCCTGCTCTTGCTAAGGTCACCAGTTACCTTACAGATGCTAGATCTGAGGTCCCCTTTTCCATATGCCATTGACTCACTTGACTATTTTCCCCTTCCTGAAATTCTCCCTCTTTGGTTTCCAGGAGGCCTACATGGTATGATAAGCAACTGAGGCCCAGAGAACGGAAACCCTTTTTTTCTTCTTTTAATGTTTATTTGTTTTTGAGAGAGAGAGCCAGGGAAGGGCAAAGAGGGAGGGAGACAGAGGATCCAAAGCAGGCTCTGCACTGTCAGCAGAAAGGTGGATGTAGGGCTCTAACCCACGAACCGTGAGATCATGACCTGAGCCGAGGTCAGACACTTAACCAACCGAGCCATCCAGGCGCCCCAAGAACTGAAACTCTTGATCCAAGCCTGTAAGGCACTGGAGACTGAAAACAACCATGTGAGTGAGCTTGGAAGTCGATCCTTCACCCCAGTTGAATCTTTTCATGACTGCTAAGCCACTTCCAGATTCCTGACCCACACAAACTATGAAATAATAAGTGTTTGTTGTTTTAAGCTGATAAATTTGGGGGGAATTTATTATCCAGCAATAACTGATACAAACAGGAAACAAGATCCTATGGTTAGTGCAGTAGAATCACATCATCTGCACTTCAACTTGGGTAAGTTCAGCCTTACTTGGTCTGCAAAAGAGGGACAGAGAACAATTCTGCCTGCTATGCCAGTGAAATAAGATGATGAAATGAAAGAGGTGAGTCTGGTTTCATTAATCAGTCTCTGTTCCAGTCCTGGGCATCTCTCACAGAGGAGAAAGCCTTTTTTTTTTTTTTTTTTTTTTTTAAATATAATTTATTGTCAAGTTGCCTAACATACAGTGTATACATTGTGCTCTTGGTTTTGGGGGTAGATTCCCATGATTCATTGCTTACATACAACACCCAGTGCTCATCCCAACAAGTGCCCTCCTCAATGCCCGTCACCCAATTTCCCCTCTCCCCTGTCCCCCTCCCCCCATCAACCCTCAGTTTGTTCTCTGTATTTAAGAGTCTCTTATGGTTTGCCTCCCTCTCTGTTGAAAATTATTTTTTCCCCTTCCCTTCCCCCATGGTCTTATGTTAAGTTTCTCAAGTTCCACATATGAGTGAAAACATATGATATCTATCTTTCTCTGACTGACTATAGAGGAGAAAGTCTGTGATGTGTTGTTCATATTTTTAACTATCCATGTTTTGTACAAAGTGGGAAAAATGAGGCTAATTCACTGACTTGAGTGTATAATGTAGTCAAAATGACCCCTGACATCCCTTAACTCCTCAGGACCTGAACCCAAGAGTTCCCCAAGCAAAGAGTAGTACTGACCTTAGGCCAGTGCCAGCCCTGGGAACTTGCTTCAGAGGGCCCTACCATGGCCCTCCCCTATTTGCACCTTCCACAGGAGGAGCAGTCAGTGAGGCCCAAGGGATGTGTCCTTCTAGAGACTGTTCCTCCCCCACCCCAACTTGTAGACCAAACTCAAGGGATGAGAGACCCTGAGTTCCCTGTCCAAACGGCATTAAGTCCACTTCTAGGCCCTACATAGGCCTTTTCCCCAAGTCCAACTTTCTATGGGTGGAATATACCACCAGAATGCACATGCCAGGGCAAGGGGACACCAAAGACAGCTGCTTAAAGGGATATGGATGGAGCTTGGGTGGTCCACATGGGAGCTGAGTGGTCCACTTATGTGTACAAAGCCCCTCACCATGTGGACAAAGCAAGCAGTGGAAAAACAAGAGGGTGGCCTATGGACTCTGAGCCAGCTCACCTAATGCTGTCTTATACTGGTGTTGGACTCCGAGAAGGCTAACTTTACCTGACCTTCAATGTCATTTTACAGGAATATCTGTCAAGTCAGGAAGACAGAATATATTTCTTTTTAAATTTTTTTTAATGTTTATTCATTTTTGAGAGGGAGACAGAGCATGAATGGGGGAGGGGCAGAGAGAGAGGGGGACACAGAATGTGAAGCAGGCTCCAGGCTCCAAGCTGTCAGCACAGAGCCCAACGCGGAGCTCAAACTCACGGACCGCGAGATCATGACCTGAGCCAAAGTCGGATGGTTAACCAACTGAGCCACCCAGGCACCCCAGGAAGACAGAATATATTTCATTTAACAGTGTGCTAACTTGCTTTATACCTTCTAAATATTTGGACATATTACATATTGATATTCATTAGTACTGCAGCCCTGAGTCCTGCAAATGATTAGGAAGCCCTGGCCAAGAACTAAATTGCTTGCATTCACTTCAGTTTGCTCTAGTTTTGGTTTCTCTTTGCCATAGGAAGTGGAGGCCAAGGCATCATTTGAATGGGAGAGGACAGCAATGGGATGAAGTGATTACTTTTCCATCCCCTTTTATTTAAATGTATTTGTTTATTATTTTCCCCAACACAGGTGTGTCTTCTCTCTCTGAGGTCCAAATGGAACTTGTCCTTGGGAACCCCTATTGTTAAAGCACATGCTCGGATTCTTTGTATTTTGTGGAGGTTGTTTAACCCTTTCCTCAAGTAAGTACTCATCCCACTTGGCAGTGTTCATTCCAGACCATTTTCCCCAAATCTTTGTATATGTTATAAAAAATACCATTTTTATGCATTTGTCTCAAAAATTAGGTGATATGTGCGCTGTTTTTCAGTTTGTTTTTACTCTACAGTATATCTCAAAGGTCTGTCCATCTTAAGAACAAATTCTGCTATTTATATATTTATTTATTTTTTTAATATATTTATTTATATTTCTATTTGATTTATATAATTTTGTTTATCTCATTTGGATACTAAAGATACTATATGAAACTTGTATGTGAGTCATGCAGGCTTTTAGATTAAACAGTAAGTTTATTTATCTTAATTTTTGGAGTATAGAGTGTTAGTGGACAGAGATTTGAAGAGCGAGAATTTCCTGAAGACATCTTGGAGAATTCCTTAAATATTGTAATATCGGGGTGAGAATCACTTATTGAAGCTGTGAATAGGAGAAGACCAGCCATTTCCTGATTTAAATATGGCAAAGACTACTCAGTTTTCTCTCCATATCTGGTTTCTCTGTGTCATAGACTCTTATCTTCTGTATCAGGCCTGGAAAAGCAGATGTGGCCAAGATATCAACACTAAGAAGTTCTTTGGCTGCTGACATTAGCCAGTGGAAATCTTTAATTATATATTCAAACAACTCTAGGTTTTTTTTCTGAAGGCCATCGATACCTTGGGGTTCGCAATGTTTGTTTTCTAAAGTGAGGGGGTCTAATTTTTTGCTGAAGTTACCTTTCATGGCCTCTTAGGGCTTGCTATGAATCTTTCCTCCAACTGACAAAACATGCAGTCCTCTAGGTTCCACGGAGAAGGGTGTTGGCCACTGCTCTGCTATCAATCAGAACCCACCATGGTACATGTTCATTCCAGTGAAACATACCGCAACAGGGACCTTTCCCCAAAACTGACAGACTTCCAGCATTCAAGTTAAATCATTTATCTAGAAGAATCTTTATTTAGTTGTAATGGACTTCATGTTTGTGTCCCCCATCCACACACAAAATTCAGATGTAGAAATCCTACCCCATGATGTGGTGGTAATAAACGTAGGGTTTTTAGGAGGTAATTAGATTTACATGAGGCCCCCCCCAAAATGAGAGAAGTGTCCTCATAAGAAGAGGAAGACACCAGAGTTCCCTTTACATCTTGTGAGGAAATAGCAAAAATGACTATCTGCAAGCTAGGAAGAGAACTCTCACCCAATCTGCTGGCACCTTGGACTTTCCCAGCCTCCAGAACTGTGAGAAATAAATGGCTGTTTAAGCCACCCAGGCTGTGGTATTTTCTTATGGCCGCCCAAGCTGACTCAGACACTAGTCTTGAGGCTTCTATTGTCAACAAATGTTCTTATATTTTGGTGAGCACTAATCTGTTTCTGCCTTTATCCAGTTAGCCTTTATCTCTTTGTTTCATTTACTTAGAGACAGAAAATGTGTGAGAAGGGATTTAAGGAAAGTTAACTTCAGCTAGGAAGTTACCATTCTTCCCTCCTACAACCACTTACACCCCCATTCTAATCATGCACCTGAAGAAGTAACTACTCAAAGTGTGATTTCCAGATCTAGTTTTATGACAGATACATCACTGTGTCTCCCATTAATTCTAGGGCTGTTACAGAACAGTAAAACATTGCTCAACACTATTTTAACTCACCTTAATGTCTTTTTTTTTTTTTACACCTTCACAACTCTGTATTAGCTTCTTCCTCACTCAGCAATGATTTTCCCTTTTAGAATAACCAGTTCAGATTTCAAAGTAAGGAAAATATGACCCCTCTGATACGCCCAGGGAGATTGCACACTTGGTCCACTGTGTACTTGTGGATATCTTTAAGAGGTACAGACAAGCTCTTGTCACTCTCTCATTGACTTTGAGCTTCTTCTTCTTTTTTTTTTTTTTTAATTTACATCCAAGTTAGGTAGCATATAGTAATGATTTCAAGAGTAGATTCCAATGATTCATCCCTTACATAACTCTCAGTGCTCATCCTAACAAGTGTCCTTCTTAATGCCTCTTGCCCATTTAGCCCATCCCCCACCCACAACCCTCCAGCACCCCTCAGTTTGTTCTCTGTATTTAAGAGTCTCTTATGTTTTGTCCCCCTCCCTGTTTTTATATTATTTTTGCTTCCCTTCCCATATGTTCATCTGTTTTGTATCTTAAATTCCATCTATGAGTGAAATCATACGATATTTGTCTTTTTCTGCCTGGTTAATTTCTCTTAGTATGATACACTCTAGTTCCATCCATGTTGTTGCAAATGGCAAGATTTAATTCTTTTTGATTGCTGAGTAATACTCGGATATATATATATATATATATATACACACACAGATGTAGACATAGATATAGATAGATATAGATGTAGATATAGATACAGATATAGATATAGATATAGATATAGATATAGATACCACATCTTCTTTATCCATTCATCTGTCGATGGACATTTGGGCTCTTTCCATAATTTGGCTATTATCGATAGCGCTGCTATAAACATTGGGGTGCATGTGCCCCTTCAAAACAGCACACCTGTATACTTTGGATAAATACCTAGTAGTGCAATTGCTGGGTTGTAAGTCAGTTATATTTTTAATTTTTTGAGGAATCTCCACACTGTTTTCCAGAGTGGCTGCACCAGTTTGCATTCCTACCAGCAGTGCAAAAGAGTTCCTCTTTCTCCACATCCTCGCCAACATCTGTTATCACCTGAGTAGTTAATATTAGCCATTCTGACTGGTGTGAGGTGGTATCTCATTGTGGTTTCGATTTGTATTTCCCTGATGATGAGTGATGTTGGGCATTTTTTCATGTGTCTGTAGCCATCTGGATGTCTTCTTTGGAAAAGTGTCTATTCATGTCTTCTGCCCATTTCTTCATTGGGTTATTTGTTTTTTATGTGTTGAGTTTGATACATTCTTTGTAGATTTTGGATACTAACCCTTTATCTGATATGTCATTTGCAAATATCTTCTCCCATTCTGTCAGTTGCCTTTTAGTTTTGTTGATTGTTTCCTTCGCTGTGCAGATTTTTATCTTGATGAGGTCCCAATAGTTCATTTTTGCTTTCGTTTCTCTTGCCTCCAGAGATGTGTTGAGTAAGAAGTTGCTGCAGCTGAGGTCAAAGAGGTTTTTGCCTGCTTTCTCTCCGAGGATTTTGATGGCTTCCTGTCTTACATTTAGGTCTTTCATCCATTTTGAGTTTATAACTCACCTTAATTTCTAAAATTAGATATCACTTGGGGTTTTTTTTAGAAGACGATAGGATAATTGTAATTCCAGAAAAATTGGAAATTTTCCTTTTAGTGTGTTTCAGTATCATTTTATGTATAAATCCTTCCCATTTTATTTTTTACAGAATCTGTAAGTGTAGGTCAGGGTGTCAGTTTGAGCTGAAAACAAATTTAGTACAGCCTTGCCACACAACGTGGGATCCAGAGGCCAGCAGCATCAGCACCACCTGGAAACTTGTTAGAAATGCAGAATCCCAGGCCCACCCAGACCTACTAAGTCCCAATCTACATTTTCATACATCCTTCTTGGGATTGTAAACATGCGCAGTTTTGAGAAGCACTGCTTTCAAGATACTGGATAGTTCACAGACTCTCCAGGAGGGCCAGAGAGCCATGTTTGGAATATTGCTGTCTGGAACAACACCCAAATCACTCCACAAAAGGGCTCATTGAGGGCAGCAGCCTGGAAAGCTACCACTGGCAGCAGGCTTCATTCACCTTTGGAGCCCATGTGGGCCCAGACCCTTTCTTCTAGCTTCCAAGCCCAGGCATGAGGCAGATGGAGAAGCTTGCTGGGGCCCAGGTGACAGCCTACCCCCCAGCTTAGGGGAGGCCAGGAAAAGGAGCAGCATTTGCAGTTTAAGTAATGATCGGAGGGCTGTGTCCCTGAAGGGGAGGGAGTCTTCAAAACATAAGCAAGGAGGTTCGGTTGCCAGGTGGCCACAAAGAACGGCAGATCTCCACTCCCTACATATTTTTTTTTGAGGAATGGTGGAGCCCAGCTCTGCCATTACCTGCACGGTCACCTTTAGCAAGTCCAGGAACATCTCACAGCCTCTGTTCCCTCATCTTTCATATTGTTTTAGTATGATGGTTTCTATTTACACAGAGCTGTACAGTTTGCAAAGCATTCCTACACATATGTTTTCATTTGAGCCACAAAACAGCTCTGTGTCATAGGTAAGGAAAATAGTGTTATCTCCATTTAATAGCTTGGAAAAGAGAGACACAAAGTGACCCACAAACCTTCAAGCTTTGAGTACTGTAACCTGTAACCACAGTCAAATGAATTCATGCATGTGAAAGTAAATTGAAAGTTCAATGTGTTATTCCAGTTAAAGGTGTTCCTTATCTCTCCAGTACCGCTCCACAAATACACTTCTAGGTGAATTGAAACATCCACCATGATTTTGCTGGTCCCAGAATCAGCAGTCCCCTTTCTCTCCCTGTAGTATGCTAAAACTATTACCAGGAAAAGTTAATAATTCACATCAGTGGTGGTGTGAATATTAATGAGCCATAAAAAATACCATAGGAGCCCAGATAGAAGAACAGACTAAGCTAAAATTGTTTCATTGTTTAGAGTCATCTGAAGAAAAGTAACTGAGAAAATGTTAAATGTTTCTTTTGAACTATTTTTGAAGAACTAACATGACCACCAATTCAATTATTAGTTCTTTGTCCTCATACTTTGTAAGTTCTTCTACAAGGTCCTGTGTCCAATTCTAGAAGGTACAAAGGCAGCTAGCTAAAGGACCAGGACAATGATTAGACCAGATTTCAGGTCTTCTGTTCTCAAAATCAATGTTTATTTTGAGTGTCTCAAATAATGAGCCTTTTCTATTTTTTTCTCTAGAAAGACACAATAGTTTACTTTGATCTCTTTTTTAACAGTAGGTTACACCCTATGGCTCCTTCATTGTCTGTTATGAATTCCACTAACTCCAGTTCTTTCTTTGTCATAGATGTTACACCAAGGGAAAGACTTTTCAACAGGGTTGTTAATTGGGTGAGGCCTCAAGGTCAAATGTGTTTGACAAAGCCTGCCCAAGGAAATAAGTTTTTGGCTACAGCAGTGGAGAAAAGATTATTACTTTTTTTTTTTTAACTATTATGAAGTCCCTGCTGTGCAAATATATAATAATCAATGCTATCATTATCCCATCTAAACTGAAATAATTTTATTCACATTCATGCCTTTTTTGGGGAGAGAAGTGTTCTTTGCTATTCTGAATATATATGTATTTATACATATATAATAATTATATATAGCAATAATAATTGCCATTGTGGTGTGCCTACTATATGCAAAAGATTAGGCTAAACGTTCTTTAAATAATTCTTTAAAAACTTTTTAAATTAAAAAAAATATTTTTAATGTTTATTTTTGAGAGAGAGAGAGAGCAAGAGAGGCAGAGCACAAGCAAGAGAGGGGCAGAGAGAGAGGGAGACACAGAATCTGAAGCAGGCTCCAGGCTCTGAGCTCTCAGCACAGAGCCCGACATGGGGCTCGAACCTATGAACCTTGAGATCATGACCTGAGCCAAAGTCAGACGCTTAACCGAATGAGCCACGCAGGTGCCCCCAAAACTTTTATTTATTAAGTAATCTTTACCCCCAATGTAAGGCTCAAACTCACAACCCCAAGACCAAGAGTCACATGTTCTACCCACTAAGCCAACCAGGTGTCCCATGACTATGCTAAACATTTTTAATATATTATCTCAAATCACCTTTGGTACTATCACCAATGTTATCAACATTATACAGTTGATTGTAGGGTTGGATAATCATCATCATCATCATCATCATCACTAATTTTTACTGCCTTTTTACAGGCAATTGTGTTTGAGTTAGGCTCTTTCACATGTATTGTCTTGCTTAGACCTTGCATCTGCCCTGTGAGGTAGCTACTATCATCATTCCCATTCTACAGATAATTAAGTATTGGAGTCTATAACCATGCCCATATAGGTCCATTGCCCAAGCCTTTCTTCTTCCTAAGAGCAGGTTACCTATGAGTTCTGTGAAATTCTTATATACACAGTTGCCTTTGAAAGACATTGGAAAGCCCAACTTAGCACAGGCTCTAGCATCAAACAGACTTGGCTTCAAATCCAGTGAATCAGATTGGCAATAACCATCAAGATAGTTTTTCCCACTTCTACCACCAAGTCTACTTTCCATCCAGTAGGGAAGGAAGAAAGAACAAAAGCATAGGCCCCTTCCTTTCATGAATGACTTCTGCCCTGTGCCATTGGTCGGAACTTAGTCTTATGGCTGGATCCAAGGGAACTGGGGAATTCAGACTTTATACTGGGCAGCCATGCACTCAACTAAAATTTAGAGATTTCACTAATAAAGAAAGAAAGAAGGATAAAGAAAGGAAGGAAGGAAGGATGAAGGACTATTAGGATAACCAGTAGTCTCTTCCTCCTTGAGCTTAAGCACTCTGTGACCTTGGACAAGTTACTTATCCTCTCTGAGCCTCAGTTTTGTTCTTTGTAAAATTAGGATAGTAGTATCATAAGCATATTGTTAGGATTTTGCTAGTGCGTGTAAAGTAACTAGCTCAGAGCCCAGGACAAATTAAGTGCTCAATAAATGTTAACTACTACTAATACTCAAAAGGAATATATAATTGAAGTACTAGAGTGGAGCCACAAAGAGGAGAATTGTATAGTGACTGAAAAACTTGAATTATAGTGTCAACATATAACAAGGATTATTTTGCTAGGTTTTGTATTGTTGCTGAGCTTTTTCCTACCTATATTTCAAGGAATGCTGGGAGCTGTATGGAATATTAAAATGAGATAGTTTCAGATTCTTGGACAACTGAGGTTTAATTTCCCCCAATAGAAATGATGACCACACTAGAGCTGTATGTGTGCTAACCTGCATCATCTAGATATATCTAGACACAATATCTAGATAGTAGCCTAGAACAATGACATTCAGCCTCTGTTTTATAACACTTGAGTTTGTCTCCAATTATTTGTAAGGGTACAACAAACTCTTCAAAACAAACTTAACTAAGATAAATTTTATGCATGCAGTATGCACAGTGTTCTGACACTATTTTTATGAAACATTTATTGACTATGTACCAAACATCCTGGTAGGTGCTGGAGATACAGTGGAGATACAGTGACAAGTGGGCCCTGCCTCCCTGGAGTGGGCAATCACTTAGCAGAGATAGACTTTAATCACATAATTGCACAAGTCAATGTTAAAATTGCAACTCCAGGATTATGAATAGGAGGTACATGGTGCTCTGAAAATGCACAATAGGGAGAAAAAGCAACACGGGAAGATGGGGAAGGTTTCCCTGAGGAAAGTCATGCCCTTTTGCAATCTGAGTCATGAGGAGCACAGTGGACATGTTCTGGTGCAATCTGGAATCAATTCAGGTTTTGTGAGGGCTGAAGGGTATACAATTTGGGAAGCCCTTTTTTAGAAAAAGAATACAAACATATCTTACTTCAGAAATTTTACAAAACCACATTGACCATGCAAAGGGCCCCATGTAAGTGAAAGGCTCTAAGTCTCAAGCTTCATCAGCTGTAGGTAACCCCCTCAGGATGGGATAGACTAACTCAACGATGGCTTTGGAGTGAGCAAGGGGAGACCTTGTCAGGGGAGACAAGTACTCAGATTCTCTCTCAGAGCTGGGCACCAGTGAGAACTTTTAAAGCAGTCTCTATAGTAACCTCAATTTTTAATTAAAAGGCTCAAAAGGGTTTGCCGGGTTACTCCAGGACCTGGACTAGCACTTTCAAATTTTCTGAAAGGAGTATTCATGGGCAAAGAGATCCCCCCATTCTCCATGCCCATGATGTGCAACCCAAAGCAAAAACAAACTAGGCTGACCAACTCTCACAACTGGCCTGAAACTCTCCCAGTGTTAGCACTAAATGTGCCTCATTCTGAAGAAACCCCTCAGGCAAAACAGGACAGATGGTCACCCTCATCCAGCAGAGGGCAGCTTGTGAGTGCTTACCAGTGTGATGCCTCTTCTGGTGAAAGTGGGTGTGACAAGCATTATTGAGCACCCTCTTCCTGTTCCCCTCTATTTCCCAACAGGAGGGAGGTTTATGCTTCTCTGCTCTTTTGAAGTGAGGTGATGTCATGTGATTTTGGAAAAGATGCTTGTGACTTCTGGGTAAAAGCATTTAAGAACCAGTATGTGTAATTCTCCATCTTTTCTTCCTCACTGGCAATGTCTTACATGGTAGAAACTTTGTCAACCTGAATCCCTAAAATGACATGGAGCAAAGCCCCCCACCAACCCTCAAAGTCATGTACTGTGTGTGATAAACTATTGTTCTTGGGGCACTTGTGTGGCTCAGTCAGTTGTGTATGACTTTGGCTCAGGTCATGATCTCACGATTCATGGGTTCGAGCCCCGCATGGGGCTCTGTGCTAAGAGCTCAGAGCCTGGAGTCTGCTTCAGATTCTGTGTCTCCCTCTCTCTCTTCCCCTCTCCAACTTGTGCTCTGTCAGTCTCTCCAAAAAAATAAATATTTAAAAATAATAATATTTTTTAAAAAAACTATTGTTCTTTTAAGCCATTGTGATTTGGATGTCTTTTGTTACTGCAGCATAACCCAGTTCATCCTGACTGATATGGGAGGTAAAACCAAGACCCTACATAGAGTCTATAGTAGTAACATGGCTTTAATGATTTTCTTGTGGATGACTATAATAAAACTGTTGTATATATCCTAGCATGGTTGCTGAAAGGAGAGAAAACCAGTGTCACTTTTCCAAACTATCTGGCAGGAGAAAGGCCCTGGACTAACCTGAAGACCTAGTGAGAAAAACTCACTGGGCCGGGGATTACTCTAGCAGGTGTTGCCCTCTTGACCTCACAGGATTAGACAGGTGCCTGTCAGAGAAAATGAGGCTTTGCCACAAGCATGTTATACTAAAGATTACGCAACTTAACATGCACTCAGATAGTAACAGGGTTAAAGTGTATACACACACACACACACACACACACGTTTATGGAGCTATAATTTACATATTGTTAAGTGATTTAAGTGTACAATTCCATGATTTTTTAGTATACTTACAGGTTGTGCAACCATCACATTTTCATCCATTAGAACATTTCTAACACTCCAAGAAGATCCCTCTTGTCTAATCACAGTTAATACCCAGTCTCACCTCCAATTCCAGGCAACCACCAGTCTACTTTCTATCTTTACAGATTTGCCTTTTCTGGACATTTTATATAAACAGAATCATACATTATATATTCTTTTATGTCTGGCTTCTTTCCATTTACATAATGTTTTTAAGGGTCATCCACACTGTGGAATGTATATACATATAAATACATAATCTATATAAATACATATATATACGTGAGTACATATATAAGTACATCAGTATCAGTATATATATTTTTACACATACATATATAGTGTTGAAGAGACAGGGTATGGAGGAGAAATCATAGGCTTTGGAGACTATTAAACTTGTACTGAACCCCAGCCTCCTGGAAGCTCTCAAACTGTCAGTTCAATTATTCCCAAGTCCTTAAAAGAGTAACCAAGTCTCTGTACCTGAATACAAGTACCCCTATCATTCCCCAAGACCTTGTTTCTCAAGGTTTATATCAAAAGGCGAATTTACATGAGAAACAGTATTTCCCTGTGCAGCGATATGGAGACAGGACAAAACACCAGAAACCTCCCAGTGGCCATTTCCTCCTGGCCCATACATTTCCTCAGCCCTGCAGAGGAGCTGCAGGTACGCACCTGGCATAGTCCTTTCTTCTTCCTCAGGCCGGAGGTGCTGAGGAGCCCTAGAATAAACTGCCCAGAGACAGGCAGCAGGAGGAGGTCAGGAAGGCAGGAGAATAAAGGGGCAGGATAACTCATGAAAACAACAAAGAAGCAACAAACACTGCAGATACAGCCCAAATGGCCTCGGAGGAAAAAAATTCTGGGCACAGGGGTGTGTACTTCAGATGCAAATACAAGGGACACCTGGGTGGCTCAGTCAGTTAAGCATCCAACTCTTGATCTCAGCTCAGGTCATGATCTCACAATTCATGAGATGGAGCCCCGAGTGGGGCTCTGTGCTGTCAGCACAGAGCCTGCTTGGGATTCTTTCTTTCCCCTTTCTCTCTGCCCCTCACCCACTTGTGCACACTCACTCTCTCACTCAAAATAAATAAACTGTAAAAAAAAAAAAAAAAAAAAGATACAGGGGTACCTGGGTTGTCTTCAAGCCCCGCATTGGGCTCTGCACTGACAGTGCAGAGCCTGCTTGGGATTCTCTCTCTTTCTGTCCTCATCCTGCTCACTCTCTCTCTCTCTCCCTCAAGATAAATAGATACATTTAAAAAAAAAAGAGAGAGAGAGAGAGATACCAAAATATCTGTACATAAATCTTTTTATTTCCTTACTATAAATTCCATATACCCTGGTTGCTCCCACAGTGCATCAAATATATACTTTGCCAAAAGATAATAAAATGTAATTAAGAAGACATCCTATATTGCAGAAAGCATTTAAGCCCCAAGCTGAGGAAAACTGCCAGGAGAGACACTTTCGAAACGCCCTATTCCAGTGGTTCCCAGCCCTGCCTGCACATCAGAATCACCCAGGGAACTCTTAAAAGTACACAATGCCCAGGCCACACCCCACCTGTGTTAGTTTCCTGTGACCGACAAACAAATTACCACAAGCGCGGTGGCTCACACAACAGAAATTTCTCCTCTCACATTGCTGGAGGCTAGAGGTTTGAAATCGAAGTATCAGCAGGGCTGTGCTTCCTCTGAAGGCTCTAGGGGAGAATTCTTCCTTGTCTTTTCCAGCTTCTGGTGCCTCAAAGTGTTCCCTGGCTTGTGGCACATGGATGTAATCTCTACTCCATCCTCCCATGGCTTTCTCTTCTTCTCCATGTGTCTCTCCCCTGGTGTCTCTTGTAAGGGCATTTATCATTGGATTTAGGGCCAACTGAGATAATCTAGGATGATCTCAGCTCAATATCCTTAACTTATTACATCTGCAAAGACCCGTTTCCAAATGAGGTTACATTCACAGTTTCTGGGAAGTAAACATATCCTTTTGGGAGCAATCATTCAACCCACAAAAAACTGCTAGAGGATGAATGTATGACCCCCAAATTCCTATGCTGAAGCCTTGTCCCCAGTGTGATGGTATGGGAATGGGGTCTTGGGGAGATGATTAAGTCATAAGGTTGGAGCCCTCATAAACGGGATTAGTGCCCTTAATGAAAGAGGTCCCAGAGAGCTACTGTACCCTTTCCACCATGTGAGGACACAGCAAAAACACAGCCGTCTATAAATCAGGAAGCAGGCTCTCACCACACACCAAATCTTCTGGTGTCTTGATCTTGGACTTCCCAGGCTTCAGAACAGTAAAAAATAAATTTCTGTTCTTTAGAAAGAACAGAAGATAGCCACCCAGTCTATGGCATTCTATTTAGCAGCCTGAATAAACGATGACAGAAATCAACCAATTGAATCAGACTCTTCAGGGTGGGACTGGGCATTAGCATTTTTTAAATTTCCCCCAAATAAATCCAACCTGCAGCTAAGTTTAAAAACCACTGGTCTATTTAAACTGCCACTTCCTGCCCAGCAGAGACCCTGGGGTGGAAACAGAAGAGGCCCAAAGATAGCCCAGACGATGTTCCTGTTCCCCAACACACATCTGAAGTTGCGCAAGATTGAGTGGACCGCCCACTGCAAAAAGAGGAGAAAAAGAGATTGCTTGGAAAGAGGGAATCCCTCTGGAAGAATGTAAGAAATGCCCCATGGAATATAAGCTTCTAGCTTTTAAGGTTTAGAATCTCTTCACAGGAGGGAGTTCTGCTAAAGGTTAAGGGCACGGCCATGAAGTTTAAATACTGGCTGGTTTCAAATACTGGCTGTTATTCTTTTGCTGTGTGACCTTAGGCAAGCAACCTAACCTCTCTGACCTTTGTCTCATCCTCAGAATGGAAATGAGATAGAAGCTACACTGCTGTCAGTTACTGGAGGTAAAAGTTACCAATGGAATTTAGAAATGATAGACCAAATTCCCAAAGAGGTGGCTCTCTGGGTACAGAAAAAAAAAAGGCAAAGTGACAAGAAAGAAGTTTAATATACTATCCCTTGGCTATTTTTATCTGGAATAACTAAAGTAAAAGTAAAAGGGAACATTGTGGCAAATCCTGGTGCTGTGCCATACTCAAATCTGGCTGGTCAAAGCTATGGAGAAAGCAGTCCAAATGGTGAAGGGAAGGGGGTGTTAAGGGTGTGCAAAACCAAGAAACTACTAAACCAGAGGACATAGTGTGAGGAGTGATCTCATTTTGTAGATTGATATCATCAGCTTCCTGAAGAACTTTTACTGCAGTAGATTGTAAGAATGACTAACTGAGGAACAGTGTCTTGATTCTGAATACAGCAGAGTACAAGAGCATGTTTGGTTGATGCAGCACCCACAACTTAACCATTGAATAATCAAACATGGCGGTACGTGATCCAAACACACAGCAGGTTGTTCCAAAAGGGACAGCTAGCCTGGTAGATGGGCCAAAAGCCACTGTAAAGTTTGTTTACCCTGAGAAGGTAAGTTGGTGGTTCCCATTCCTAAATGCCTGATGGAGCTGCCCAAATGAGGCAGCTCATAGGCTGCATATGCAATTCATGCTAAATTAGCTTTATGATGATCAGGATGTTCATCCACTTAATATGCCCCTTACCCAGGTCATAGCAAATGCTGTGATTTAAGGGAGCCCCTTTTGCATAGACACCCCATATAAACATATTGTTGCAAAGTCAAGCAACAGTCTAATAAACCATATCAGAATTGTTTTCTCAGTTTTCCTGTACTCTAAGAAAATTAGATCCATTCACAAAGGAATGGGGGAAAAGAGGATAGTCAAGGGAGTAGTCCCAGCAGGGTAGAGTCTTTAAATAGTTATTAGGAAATAAAATTAACATGGAGGACACTGACGAGATTGAAACACAGATCTCAATCCACCACAATGGGAGGCTGAGTGGATTGATAGCAACTCCTGCTATCCCCAACATTGAAGGGCTCTAAACAAATCCACTCTATTTACCTTAGTTTGGGAGAAATTTAAAAGCTGGAAGGCAAAGATGACAATGAAAAACATGACATCATATCACTGGTGGAAATGATCAGTCAAATTAATCAGGATGAAGACCGATAAAAGCACCAGGGTGTCTTGGCCTGATCCCTAGCTGAGGACCCAACGCCATGTGCACATGTGTGGCTAAAATGACCAGGGGGTGAACAAAACTTTTTCTGGGACTCCTTGATGCAGGATCCCAATGTGTAATTTCTTTTTTTTTTTAATGTTTATTTATTTTTGAGACAGAGAGAGACAGAGCATGAACAGGGGAGGGGCAGAGAGAGAGGGAGACACAGAATCTGAAATGGGCTCCAGGCTCTGAGCTGTCAGCACAGAGCCCGATGCGGGGCTCGAACTCACAGACCGTGAGATCATGACCTGAGCCGAAGTCGGACGCTTAACCGACTGAGCCACCCAGGCGCCCCCCAATGTGTAATTTCAAAACCTACTGGTGAGGTCCTGAAGGAGGCCACAATTAGCTTGGGATCATATGGAGATGCAACAGTGATGGGAGTAATGTGAAATTTTGGATGAAAATTAGATTGTTTGAACAGATTTTGTGTGAGATAGCTGTGACTCCTCTACCTGAATGTATTACTAAGATGGGTATTATGTCTGACTGGGAAACACTTCCGATATCTTGTATTGTAAAACTGAAGGCATGTCAGTGTGCCCTTTAGCTATTATTAATTAGACATGCTAAATGAGAGCTTATAGATCTGCTGGTGCCCAAATAGTTGTTAATTGTCAGTATTGGATACCTAGTGGATGGAAGAGATTTCCACTTTAATTAATGACACTTCTATGCTAGCACTGTGTGCCCCATGAGAAAGAGATATGCTCATAGAGACTAAGAGTAGATTATCAAGGCTTGAATAAAGTAGTATCACTTATAGCATTAGCAATCCCCGGTATGATTTCAACACTGCAAAAAATACAAGCCGAAGATATTGGTACTCCTTGATTATTCTTGCAAATGCTGTTTTCTTGATCACGATCTCAGAAAAGAGCCAACCACAGTTTTGCTTTCATATGAGAAGGATTCCATATGCATTGTCACAGGATTATTTGAATTCACTAGCTTACTGCCATAATTTGGTTTGATAATACACTACATTGATGATACGATAGTGTTAGAAACAGAGGAACGAGCCAAGACCACTTAAGTGCAATAGTGGCATACATCACTAACAGATGCTGGTTGACAAATCCAGCAGAGATCCCAGAGCCCACCCAAAACCGTGACATTGTTAGGAGTAACGTGGGAAGGAGCCACATCTGACATTCCACAGACAACTAAAAACCACCAATGTCATGGCCTACCCCTGGGACTAAGTGAGGAGCACAGTGCCTGTTGCAGTGCTTGGGTTTGGAGGGCACAGATTCCACGTTTGGGAGCCCTGCTTGCTCCTGTCGTGACACTACCTGAAAGAAGGCTGTATTTGAACGGGAGACTTAACAGTAGCCAAAAGTGATGGCCTGATCAATATGGGGCCCTTATGATTCACACTCAGATATGATTTTGGAAGTATCTGCAAACTCACACTTAACACAGACTAGAGCTTATGGCAATAGCCCACAAATACCACCCAGGGGTGACTGCTGGAATTGGGGGCCAGAAAATTTCCAGGTGCAGCAGCACAGTACGTGCCACACGAAAGACAATTACTGGTCTGCTATGACCGAGGGCTAATTGAAACTGACTCTGTGACTGAGGGACATAAAATAACCTTGAAACCTGAAACATGCATATTATCTCGGGCAATGTCAGAAAACTTTCCAATAAGGAAATCAGTATCAAGAAGAGCTCCATAATAAAATGGAAATGGTTTATTCAAGAACGTGCTCCAGAAGGAATGAAAGGAGGTTCTCATTGTCCTCAGGGATGGGTAGCCCCGTTTCTAGAGGGCCAGCTTTGGAATTGTCTGAAGAGCTACCAGATCCTATTGACACATTGGTGATGCCATACGAGCGTCTCTTGACTGACCTAGAAAAACTGCGTGGTTCAAGGTTGGCAGTTCTAAAGTACAAGCGACATCCTGTTTGGAAGACTGTGCACCATAACCAGCTGATGAAAAACTATAATTGAAGGAGGTGAGAACCAGTCTGCGCAGTGGGCTCGATTACATCTCTTTTCCTTGCAGTGTTGGAGGAATTGAACAACAACGAGAACCCTAAAGTCAGAGTGTGTCTGGCTCATGGGCAGTGGCCAATGGCTCGGCTGACACATGGAGAGAAGGAGACATAGTAGCTAGGGGTAAAGGAATGAATAAATGTGTTATGCAACAGAAGAAATCCAACATTGCACTGATGCCCTAGTGATGCTCAGAGAAACAGAAGGATATTGTCTTCTAGCATAGTTATATCAGGAGACTGAAAGGGTTAAGCCATACATTTGCCAAAGACCATCTCTGCTTTTGGAATCTGATAAGAACAAGTGGGAATCTGCCGATCACAGTGGTATTGCTCTGAGTGACATTTTAGTCACCTGATATATAACGAACTGAACCAAGTATTAAGAACCAGATAGGACTCTAGTAATGTTCCCACACCTTTCGGCTCTTATTTTTCAGGTTGCATCTACTATCAAAGAATATGATTAAGTTAGGAATTTCCAAGAAATACTTTCTACTGGGCCACTGAATTGTGTAGTGTACAGCTTCTGGCCAAGTGATTACTGTGTAAACCTTGATGATCAAATGCTTATGAAGCTCTCCAGTTATAAGGGTCAAAATACAGCAGTGGCATACCCAATATGCCACAGTATACTGTGCACAAATACATACTATCCTTGTTTTTGTGGGTGGCAAGGTATTAAACAGAATAGGAAAAGACGATGACTTTCTGGGGAATAAAGCACTGGGCATCACGTGCTAGAGCTGAGTTCCCCTGGGGAACAGCCTCACAGCAAGATGACGAAGGCTATGGTGGTCCTGATGGCAGACGCAGACTAAACTACATCTAGGCTTGACAACCATGTATCTCACCCCAGTATGGGGGACTCAGTGTTCCTGAGCATAAAACATGTGTCCTAACAACACCCAGGCCATTAGTATACAATGACAATATGCATGGTGGATTCACACATTGACCCTCAGACAGAAAAGGGCCTTACGGTAGATAGGTATTAGTTTAGGCATCAGAGGACAAGCTGAGGGATGCCTGGGGCACTCAGTTGGTTAAGTGTCTGACTCTTAATCTCAGCTCAGGTCATGATCTTACGGTTTGTAGGATCGAGTCCCACATCGGGCTCTGTGCTGACAGCAAAGAGCCTGCTTTGGCGTGGGCTCTCTCTCTCTCTCTAAATATAAATAAATAAACTTAAAAAATAGTTTAAAATAGAAAAGGACAAGCTGAATTTGCTCTTAATGAGGAGCTATATTCAGAGGATGACAATAGAGTTTTCTTATGACCAGCATGAAAGGTAGCCCATCAAGGCCTACTGTGTAGTGCATAGCAACAAAAGCCATCCAAGTCAGTGATAATTAAAGACACTTTTACTGGATGCCCAAGGCAATTTCAGAATAAAAATCTCACTTATTATTGGGCTAATAGCCAAAGAAATGTACCCTGTAAATGTATAAAACTAGTTTCCAATTAAACTCACTTATCGTTTTAGAGTCCGTGTCAAGAGCATTCTTATAAATTCTTAAACATATTTTCATGCAGTTTGATTTTCTAAGGGTCACAGTTTTATGTCAGAAACACTGAGGTTCCAAGTGAATCAGGGAAGATTCTTTTCATAAAATGCATGGTCTCTTGTATTTCAACTCCACCTCTCAAAGCACTCTTTTGTGGCCCAGAGTCCTAAAGGTTCATTTTACACCTTTAGGTTTAGACTCCTTTTCCAGTGCCTCCGTTTCAGAAGGCCCCAACCAACCTCACCTGCCTCATTCCCCAAAGCTGCTGCTAGAACTACAGTTTTACTGAGTTGGGAGGATAGGAAACGTGCCAAACCATGAAGCAAATGGTAAACAATGAAATATTGATGGTGCCAAAAAGAACCTGAGGGAATCACGGAGGCTCACATTACTCAAAAGCCTTGTGGGTTTGATAAAGTTGCTTAGCCATATGTCTAAGGATAATAAAACGCAAATACACTGTATTAACTCCAATTATGAGGGAGAGTAAGGCTTTCAAACAATAAAGAAAAATTTAAATTCTGGATTTTAAGGTATTTATTGTCACTTTCATCTGTTAGGCCCTAGAGGCAGATCAATGGAAGACATAATTAGATTTAAAAATAAATGCCTAAAAAATCCAAACTCAGAGCTGCACACTGTAAGACAAAGCCTCCAGTACGCTATTATTTTTGAAGACACTCATCAGCGTCTAATAAAAGAAAGAAAAAAGATAGACTTGAAACTTTTGGAATACGTGTTTTGAAAGAACTTTAAAATACATTTTTGGGGGATACTAAGTAGCTGGGTTGAGAATAAAACACTGTGACATTTCGCTTCTGGTAGAGAATGCAAAAAGCATTTTTATCTCTTTAGAAAGTTCAAAGCGAAATAATTTGGGGTAATTGCTTGAGCATCTGGAAATAACAACTCTCATTACTTTGGTCTGATCTCAGAGAAATGCAAACATACGTTGGAGAGCCCATCAACTTTTCCATTGTTTATGTGTCCATGCTTACACAGATAGAAAAAGCCATGAGCAAAAATGAAAGTAGTTGGATTTATGGTGGTGGATGGGAGGTTTATGGGTACTTTTTTCCTTTTCTTCTGATTTATGTTAATGTTGCTACTCTTACCATGATTTCACAATCACATTTTCACAAATGTTTCCTGCATGATTCTTCCTCTGGTGCCAAAAAGATCCAGTGTTACACAAAAACAGCTGTGGGGCAACTAGGTTCTTGTCCAGGTTTGTGTGAATTCTCCCTAGAGACCAAGATGAGAACCCAAGATGAGAGACAGTTCTATATATGATTTAAGTAGAGTAAGATATGGGGGGTCTAGAGTAAAAACAAATTAGAGGGGAGCCTGGGTGGCTCAAGTTGGTTAAGCATCTGACTCTTCAGCTTGGCTCAGATCTTGATCTCAGGGTCATGAGTTTGGGCTCCGAGTTGGGCTCTGCGCTAGGCGTGAAGTCCACTTAAAATACATACATACATACATACATAAGAAAAAGTCCAGGATAGGTTTGCAAAATCCCAGAGAACTTATACAAATTGAACATGAAAGGTATTTAATTATTTAAAGACCTAGTAAATCCATTCACAATGGTAATATATAAACATGTCACAAGATAGCATCAAAGCTTAGAAGAATATCTTTAAGCCAATATTTTAAAGACATGTTTACTTATTCGACGTATTTACATCTATATTGATGTAAATCTTCAAACAAGATCCATGAAAAAAAAAAATATGTTTGAAAGTAACACTTAGATGACATTTACTTTTGTTTTTGAAAGGAAGATCCCTCCCTCTTTTTTAAACTATTTGGTTCCCACTAACATCTTTTCTTTCAAATTCACTCACTTGGTTTAATTTTTCTAAGTGCCTTTCTCCACTAGCTTTCAAATAAATTATTTACCCCTCTGAAAATGTTTTAAACATCAACTCAGCCAAAGCTGATGTAAGTGAACCCAGAGGAATTGACAACACACAAAATAAAAGGTTTTTTTCTTAAATGGGGCTACAGAAAAACAAGGAAAAATTGATAGAAGAATAACCTTAATTCTCCATTTCCAAGGAGGGGAAATGAGTGCAAGACAAACTGGGGCATGATGACATTTTCCTAGATTTTTCTTTTTCTATCTGGAGGCAAAATGTGGCATATTTGGTGCCCATGACAAATGGGCAAGTTGTGAACTTAGAAAAGTTAATGGTTATATAGGAGAGTGTTGGGGTACTTTGTTGAAAAAGGAAATATTGCAACAGTATACAGTAAATATTTAGTGTGATTGAGCCAGCATATAGGGTTTAATTACAGAAACTTTAAAAAACAAAAGGCATACATTCCTCAAGGTTTTGTTTTGTGGCAAATGACCAAGGACACACACACAAAAAGTGAACTGTGATTTTTCCTCAGGTTCACAAAGAGAGAATGAAAATTTTCAGACTTTGATTTTGACCCTAAAATAAATTCAGAAATGGGAACGGCTTTGGCCAGAAAGGGGATTATGTACCAGGTGTGTTTCCACCTCAATTTAGAAAAATGCTCCTGGAGGATAAATAATAAACCTTTTAAGTCTCTCACAACAGCTGTATGGAAAGGAGCAAGAAAGAAACACAGCAGAGGCTGAGTGAGAAGAAGTGGGGCTGAGCTTCTTCGTGGAAGCAAGTGTGGGCGAAGTAACGAGCTAGGATCTGTTCCCACAAGAATGTTTATATCTTCACTAAACCAGAGACTCCAGCCAAAGAAATACCTCCAGGGACTAGGAATCAGGATTCTTTTTAATGCTTTAGCTTGTAATGAACTACTGAAGAAATAAAGTTGATACAGGAAAAGAGAACCTACCTTATTTTCCTGCCCTCTGACCCCAGATCGCTGGTTTCAGAGTGAGAAGGGGACTTGGAATTCACAGAATCTGTCTCCTCCACCTTATTTCACAAACCCACGGGAAGTTTTTTTCTTTCTAAACTTCACATCTCCCCTTAAAGCCCCAGCGTGGTCACTTGCTAAGTCCCCTCAGCTTGTTACTGCTCCAACACTGGTCTGGAGCCCTCTTAGAACTCTTAGGTTCTGGTCAGCACAGTCCTTAGGTGAATTAACAAACCACCAACAAGCCACCTACCCCCTCCACACACACACACACACACGTACACACGTACACACGTACACACGTACACACGTGCACACACATGCACATGCAAGCACAAAAACTCGCTCACGAAGGACAAAAGCAAGAACAAATCCCTCCCCTTAGTAACAGAATGACATGCAGTTACTACATGGTACAGCCAGCTGCACAGTAGAGTTCTCGTATAAGCACAGGATTGGAGACTGCTGCTGTACAGAAACGTGAGAATGAATTGATACCCAGGAGGAAAAGGCAGTTAAAAAATTATCTTCATTGGGGCGCCTGGGTGGCTTGGTTGGTTAAGCGTCCGACTTCGGCTCAGGTCATGATCTCACGGTCCGTGAGTTTGAGCCCCGCATCGGGCTCTGTGCTGACAGCTCAGAGCCTGGAGCCTGCTTCCGATTCTGTGTCTCCCTCTCTCTCTGACCCTCCCCCGTTCATGCTCTGTCTCTCTCTGTCTCAAAAATAAATAAACGTTAAAAAATTAAAAAAAAAATTATCTTTATTTGCAGAAGCCTGACATGCATCAACAGTGATAAGTCATGTTGATAGTACATACTTCTGATATGATGTGATGAAAATGATGCTCTTTCTCTGTGGCCTTTTCCCAAAACATAACCCCAGTCTAATCACAAAGAAAATATCAGACAAATCCCAACTGAGAGACATTCTACAAAATACTTGACCTGTACTCTTAAAAACCGTCCAGGCCATCAAAAACGAGCAAAGACTGAGAGACCGATACAGCCAAGTGGAGTCTAAGGAGACATGATGACCAATCGCAATGTGGCATCCTGGATGGGATCATTGAACAGAAAAAAAAGACATTAGGTAAAAACTAAGGAAATCTGAATAAAGTATGGACTTTAGTTAATAATAATAACCTATCTAGAGGTGCCTGAATGTCTCAGTCAGTTAAGTATCTGACTCTTGGTTTTGGCTTAGGTCATGGTCTCATGGTTCGTGAGTTCAAGCCCCACATCAGGTTCTGTGCTGGTGGCACAGAGCCTGCTTGGGATTCTCTCTCTCCCTCACTCTCTGCCCCTCCCTGACTCTCTCTCTCTCTCTCTCAAGATAAATAAATAAACTTTTTAAAAAAACTTAAAAAAAATCATGTATCAATATTGATTTGTCATTTGTAACAAATGTACCACACTAATGTAAGATGTTCATAAGAGGGGAATCGAGGTACAGAGTATATGAGAACTCTCTATACAATCTTTGCAATTTTTTTTGTAAATCTAAAACTGTTCTGAAACAAAACATTTATTTAAAAAATTCTAGTTACATAGTACGTATACTGGTACTTCAGAAGTCAGAAAGATCAGCTTACAGTCTAGTTTCTGCTTATTAACTTTATAACCCTGGACAACTCTAGCCTTCATTTTCCTTCCTTATCTCTAAAGATTGTAGGAACTGAAGGGGATCCAAATATTTCATCCCGAAGTATGCCAATTTTGGGATAAGGATTACTTTTATTATTTTAAGCTGAAGGCAATTGAGAAACAGCAGAGGTAGGAGAAGCTCTCTGCCCTCCCCCTTTCTGCCTAAAAGCAGGGCATAAATTCCCCTTCACAGAAGTGACATGAATTTCCATTTGTAAAGGTGTTCCTCTCTCCCATACTAGGAAGAGAACCAGCTTTATCATTGGAGAGGGCACCTGGAGTTGGAGTCAGCATAGCAAATCTTACTAAACAACTCTTATCTACCACACATTTCCTAGTCAACTTCCCACACCTTACTGTCCTTTGGAGCCCCAACACCATTTTCCTTTATCTAATCACTTTGCCACCGTTTATCGTTCTTTGTTAAAATAATATATAAACCCCCAAATCTAACCATTTCTTTGGGTTTTCACTTCTTTCCTGTAAAGTCCCCATGCCTATAAAAATATTAATAAGGGGCTCCTGGGTGGCTCAGTCAGCTGAACATCCAACTCTTGATTTTGGCTCAGGTCATGATCTCATGGTTCGTGGGATCAAGACCCACGGCAGGCTTCACATTGAGCATGGAGCCTGCTTAGGATTCTCTCTCTCCCTCTTTCTCTGCCCCTCCCTGCTTATTCTCTCTCTCAAAATAAATAAATAAAGGTTAAAAATGTTTTCTCCTGTTAATCTGGGGTGTTTTTTGTCAGTTTAAATCATAGGCCCTAGTTACAGAACATAAGATGATAGAGGAACAGTTTTTGCTCCCTCTAAAATCAAGTGACATCAATAAACTATATGTGGGGTTGTAGCTAAGAGCACTGGAGGCTTCAAATTATTTCCTATTTGTATGACTAATGGGTATCTTCTTTAGAATTCAATTTCCTTGTCTTTAATCTAGAGGTGATAATAGTACCTTTATCTCAAGGAGATGTTGCAAGCAATAGATGAGATGATGGTAATGTAAAATGCCCAATGCAGTTAAGGACATGTGAGGTGTTATGATACATAGTCCCTGCTGCATAGCTGACCCTCAGTCAGAGATCATTCCTTTTTCTTGGCTCTCCTGCTAGAGGCACAGCAGGGGCAATATCTGGCCCCCAGCTCTGTTAGTTTAAAAAATACATTTATCCATCCAGTTAGGTGTGATCAGGTCCAGGGAAACTGAATCATCTTGATCAAACTTTCAAGAGATTAGCTCATAAACCAGCAGGCTAATGTATTAAGTTTCTTGGGAAATATAATGATCCAAGAGACTATGTCTGGCTGTGAGGCTGGTTCCTCCCAATTGGAACATCCTCTGGGGTTCATCTCAGGTTCAAAAGCCAGCTCAAAGAGGACTGGGATGGGGTGCAAAGAATGCTACAGTCTCAATGGAATATGTAGCCAGCTCTTGGTAATTTATATTCCTAGTCCACTGGTATGAGCTGAATTGTGTCCCCTCAAAATTCACATGTTGAAGTCCTAACCCTCAGTACTTCAGAGCGTGACTATATTCGGAGGGAGGCCTATAAAGAGGTAAGTAAGGTAAAAGGAAGTGATTAGGGTGGGCTGTGTTCCAATATGCCTGGTGTCTTTATAAAAGGAGCAGATTAGTACACAAACAAGCGCAGAAGGAGGACCACATGAGGACACAGGGAGAAGGAGGCCATCTGCAAGCCAAGGAAGAAGAAACCAGCCCTACTCATACCTTGGTCTTGGACTTCTAGCTTGCAGAACTAGGAAAAAATGGATTTCTGTTCTTTAAGCTGCCCCGTCTGTGGTACTTTGTTATGGAGGCCCTTATAAACTAGCACCCACCCACTACAGAGAAACAACTAGTTGGCCTGGCACAAATTCTGCCTCTTATCCAATTCTCTTTTTCAACTTTCTTTCTCAAACTGAAAGCACAGCACATATTGAGACATGCTACAATTCATTTGTATAAATAACTTTTTGTATAGACTTACTTGCATAAGTATTTATTTTATAAAGAAACTTATTTGTAGAAATACATACAAGAAGATAATCAGAATCCCTTGTTAAAATTAAGAAAATACCCCAGTAGATTTGTCTACAAAAAAATGATTCCATTGTAAAACACTTTTGGAAAATACTACATACTAAAGCTTCTCTTAGAAGTTCACAATGTATGGGCACCTGGGTGGCCCAATCCATTAAGCGTCCAACTTCGTCTCAGGTCATGATCTCGCTATCTGTGAGTTTGAGCCCCGCATCTGGCTCTGTGCTGACAGCTCAGAGGCTGGAGCCTGCTTCCGATTCTCTGCCTCTCCCTCACTTGCGTTCTGCCCGTCTCTCAAAAATAAACAAACATTTAAAAAAAAATTTTTTTTTAAAAGAGTTCACAATGTATCAATATATTAAAGGTCTGAGAAATCCTACAACGATGAATGTGTTTCAACATTATTTAATCCAATACTTGCAGAAATGATTCAGCCATGCAACTCTTTCTAGTAGGTTTCTATTTACAATTCACTTTGAGAAACTTTGCTCTGGTGGAATGCTTCCCACTTAACCATCATCATTTAAATGTGTTATTTCCTCAGGAGTCAGTTAATGTCATTCTTTTTATTCCCACAGTTTTTGTTTTTCAGAGGGTGACATTTCTTGGCTATCTTCCCAGATTCTCAAAGTTAAAGTCTTTTGTTCACACAGGATGGAAAAATAAAATTCTCCTTGCAAAGCAAGGTAAAGAGAAAACAGAAATCATTTGAGCTCATGTCATTATCTTATCCCATCAATTAACTCTAAAAGTTCTGACAGGGCCCTAGAGAATACAAGAAGCTCCCACTTGGGGCGCTTAGCTGGCTTGAATGGTGTGACTCTTGATCTGAGTGGTAAGTTTGAGCCCCACATTGAGGGGGGAGATTACTCAAAAATAAAATCTTAAAAAAAGAAGTTCCCACTTGGTGAAATGTACTTTTTAAAAGGCCATCTTTTTTGAGGACCTCTCGTTGCAGCTGATATTTTTAAAAGCCAGATAAATAAGATAACTATCTGGGAAGCTGTTAACCTATGTGATGGCTGAAGGGGACTTTCTGGAAATTAAAATGTATCCTATCTCTAGACATCTTCAATCTGAGTTTTATCTTGATCATAAGAAACAAGTTAACTCAATGAGTTAAAAGTCATTGTTATTCATAACTGATTTTTTGTCCTGCTCCTTGGTCAGCTGACCAATAAAATAATTATTCCTTTTTTGGTCTATTCTTCACCTTCATCTCTCTTAAGATCCTGAATGTCATTTCAGATTCTGCACATGGGGAGACAGAAGCTTCTGAAGAAACAGATGACCAGCTTGAGAGTAAATAATGAAACATTTATTTTCTAAAATGAGTGAGTTAGGATGTAACTTACAAGCCTACTAAATTGCTCAGTGGAGTTGCAAACAGAATTAGAGGAGGTGCCCAGAATTTTAGAATTGGAAGAGAAAATGATGGCTATGCCATGTAACACCCACCCCCTTCCCATTTTTCTATTAATAGAAGAGGAGGGGACTTGGGATTGGACTGTAAGGGACCATGTGTGGTACCCAGCAAGAGCAGGCACAGTCATGGAGAGCTGGCTTCCAACTCAAGGAGGCTACTTACCAGCTGGGTAACCCCAAGCCATCAGTCAACCCCTCTGCAGAACCTGCAGTCATTGCTGCTGTGCTCTCCTTTGTGGGTGGTTACAAAAAGTAAAGTAAGATCAAGTGAGTTTGTAACTGGGTGACCTCCACAAGGGAGGTTGCAAACTTGATGATCTGTCATTTTCCTGATGTGTTTTCCTGGAATTTATTATGCTTTCAACTCTTAAATTAGGAGATTTTATTTGAAAATCTTGCCACTTGCCACAACATGGATGGCCCTAAGGGAACTTTCACTTATACTAAGTGAAATAAAACAGACACAGAAAGACAAATACCATATGATTGCATTTATATGTGGAATCCAAAAAACAAAACAAACAAACCAAATAGAAACAGACTCATAAAAACAAAGAACAAACTGGTGGTTGCCAGAGGGGATTGAGGTGGGAAGATGGGTAAAAGGTGAAGGGGACTGAGGTACAAACTTGCAGTTAGAAAATCAGTTAAGTCACAGGGATGAAAAGTACAGCAGAAGGAATACAGTCACTGATATTATAATAACGTTGTATGACAGATGGTAACAGCACATATCACAGTGAGCACTTCCTAATGCGTATAAATGTCAAATCACTATGTTGTACACCTGTTACAGAACCTGGTCTGGATCACCCAGTGGAAGAACCAAGTGGCACTGGCAGATCTTGGAAGGCAGGAGATTAATTTCACACGGGTGGGCTCAGAGGAGATCACTCCCCAGAGGTCTGAGCCCCCAGCATAAGCAGAAGGAACAATTTATAGTCTGTTACATCCGCATTAGTAGTGATTTGGGGCACGTGGCAAGTGGGGCAGTAAGAAGAACCTGAAGCGGAGTCCTCCGGCAGGGACTGGAATTCCCCTGTCAGTCCTGTCGGCCATCTTAGAACATAATTTTTCCCTATCACACCTAAAGCTAATATAATGTTGTATGTCAACTATACTTCAATTACAATAATTGGTTTTCCATCAGATTTTTTTAAAATTTTCTTTAACGTTTATTTATTTTTGAGACAGAGAGAGACAGAGCATGAATGGGGGAGGGTCAGAGAGAGGGAGACACAGAATCCGAAACAGGCTCCAGGCTCCAAGCTGTCAGCACAGAGCCCGACGCGGGGCTCGAACTCACAGACCGCGAGATCATGACCTGAGCCGAAGTCGGCCGCTTAACCGACTGAGCCACCCAGGCGCCCCTAGATTTTTAGATATTTTGTCTAAATAAATGTCTTTATAGAAATATAAACAAGCAGATAATCAGAAACCCTTGTTGAAATTAAGAAAACGATGTCTTTCAACATTGGGCCCCTATTCCCAACATGGGAATTGGGAGCTCAGGAGCATTTCCCCCTTTCGATGGGACACATGCTAGCCAGGTTATATCAGTGCTCACTCCCACCCATTTGTTAATGAGACTTGCGTGATACTGAGAGGCTTTGGATTTCCTAACCTCTGTAAAAAAGAGTGAGTTGCAATACTAGGGGTCAGGATATTAGCACTTCAACTTCTTCTTGGATGTAATGTGTCATTTCTTTACACTAAGATTGGAGATTTGATTTCTCTATAAATCCATAATCACTGACAACATTGAACTTTACCTGGTCCCTGTTCTTCTGGAAAACAGAGAGGATTAATCTTCCCAACCTTTTGTTTTCTGAAATCCTCCACCTTTTTGTGTTACTAGAAAGGAATCCTGTAAAGACCTACCCCTTTCCCTTTGGAAAGACTTGCAATACCCCCTTGTTTACCATGAAAGGGCCAGACACAGACTCTCCAAATTCCTATTCTTTGTCTTGTTAAAAGACAAAACTCAACTGAGTAAATTTGAAGATCTAATAGGTTTTATTCAATGATTCATGAATTGGGCAGCATCCCATCAAGCGAATAGAAAATTACCCCAAAAAGCTGTACAAAATGGGAGATTTTATTGGCAGCAGGGGTCAGGTCAAGGATGTTACTAGTAAAAAATGGATTGCTTTCGGCAAGGTCACCTTCCTTTGGGGATAGCAGTGGTCTATCAGGCGCGTTGCCTCATTAGTGCTGACCAGGAAATTCCAAACTGACTTGTTAAGATTATTTTCCTGGGAAAGGCTGAAACTGCAGTTAGGTTAGTTATGAAGCCTTAGTTTGGTGATGTGGTCTTACACAAGTGACTTCATTTTGGGCTTGTTGTCTCTTTAAATAGTCTCAAACATGATTGTTTGAATTGACCCCTCCCAATAGGAGAGGAAGAATTTCCCCTGCCTTTCAAGGTCCTTTACGCTGGACTAAGAATTAAATTGACATGTGACAGATTAACAGGAGAAAATCTAATTTAATTTTGTATGTATGGGGAATCCACACAGACATGGAAATTCCAAAGACACTCGGAACTAAGGAGAAGGGGGCAGGGGTCTGGGACTTCAAAGGGAAGGAATACAATTTGCAGGATAATGAAAAAGAGTAAATACTTGGTAAATGAGTGCTTGCTGGGCCACTCAGAAGCAATGGGACATAGAGGACTTTGATGAAACAGGCCTTGCAGGGTTCCTCTCCATCACCATACCTGGTTCATGTCACATAATGGAGTTACCTATGGTCATAGTTCTCTTCCTGGAGCAGGTCCTCTATCCAAATTCTTCTAGGCAATTGTAAGGGAGCAAAAAGTTTCTTCCTGAGTCTTTTGGGTCTTGATTGTTTTCAGCTGAGCATAATCTGTATGCCAAAGTGACCCATCTTGAGGCAGATTGCCCTTGACCCCTATACCACCACTCCTCCAAAAAAAAAAAAAAAAAAAAAAGCAACTGACTAGATACAGATATAAATATATATTTTTTTTGGATCAGCTGGCTGACTGGGGCTTCTCCTGATGAAGGAAGCAACTCCAACTGTAAGATCACTCCATCTATAACTTGTCTGCTTCTCCCTACAAAAGTCTTAGGGGAAACCTCTCTGCAGAGACACTCTGATCTTGACATCTAGAAGCTCTTCCTATTTCAGTTCCGAGTAAAATCAATTTCCTTACCTTCCTTGTTCAGGTTCATTTGCCTTTGACATCCTGGTTCCTGAAAACTGTATAGGACCTTTGCACAAAGCATGAATCCTGTTAAGCATTTCAGACATGACTGAGTCACAGTGTTGGACAGAGGTTGGTGGCCTGAGTGTTCTCCTAGCTTAGGGGCTGATGAAGAAAGGGAAGCTTCAAGAAGGCAGAAAGGGAGAGCAGGACAAATTTGGAGATAAAATGAAGACAAGAGTGGAAGGTAGGTCTTTGTGATGAGCAGAAAATTCTCTAAAAGTCATTTCTGTTCACTCAAGACAATTCCATAAGCTAAGACTTACCACCTCCATTTCATCTCACCCCTCCCACCCCCTGAATTATCTTTGGTTTCCTCACTATGGTGTGTCCTTCATGCCACCTCCAGTTATCTAATCAAAACCAAGCCATGATCATCACACTGATCTATTATAAGACTATGGCTATTCTCCACTGCCTTTAGGGTCAAGACCCAAACCTGTAGTGTGGCACAGAAGATGCTTCACATCTTGGTCCCAACGTGTCTTTCCTGCAGTTTTCCCCCACCAATCCTCAAGCCACACCCTCCCCCAATAGAGCAATACAAACAAAGCTTCTGACTCAACAGCTAGCGTCCCAGAGGAGGCCTGATCTCTATACCCATATTAGAACTCTGGCAGACCTCCAGGAGCACTGTTTACATAAGGAACAAGTGGCCCCAAGAGAAACAGGAAAAAAAAAAAAACAATGTTAGAGCTCATGTTAATCCCAAGAACCCTGGCATTAAGGCTGCCCCAATGTGAATGGTACATGGAATTTGCTGGCCATCAAAGGAGAGAGATGCTGTGAGGGTTGTAGAAAGAGCATCCTGCTTCCTGGAAAACCAGGAACTGACAGAGCACAGCCTCAGGTTATCTGATTCTAATCTCTCAGTTGTCTTTGGGCTATTTTGGAAACTTTTCAATTGTAAATGGTTGATAGTAATGCAAAATGATTCTCATGAACATGTAAATTTTCTCCTGACTGATAGAGGTACAGTTGATTCCCCCCACCCCCATGGAAAAACCTGTGGAAAAACCAGTTTGCTTCCGTTTACATATGAATTTCAATATTTCTGATCTATAAATACATCTGTTCTTAGAGTTATAATGCCTGCCTGATTCCTTCATTGGTTAATAAGTAAAATTAAATCTTTAACATATATATACAATTGACCCTTGAACAACCCGGGGGTTAGGGCCACTAATACAAAATTCCATGTGTAACTTTTGACTCCCACCAAAACTTTACTGTTTACCAGAAGCCTTATGATAACAGTTGAGCAACACATATTTTGTATGTTATGTGTATTACCTACGTTATTCTAAAAATAAAGTAAGTAGAGAAAAGAATGTCATTAAGAAAATCATAAGGGGGCGCCTGGGTGGCTCAGTCAATTAAGCACTGACTTCAGCTCAGGTCATGATCTTGCAGTTTGTGGGTTTGAGCCGTTTCGGGCTCTGTGCTGACAGTCCAGAGCCTGGATCCTGCTTTGGGTTCTGTGTCTCCTTCTCTCTTTCTGTCCCTCCCCCGCTCATGCTCTCTCTCTCTCTCTCTCTCTCTCAAATAAAATAAACATTAAAAATTTTTAAAGAAAGAAAGAAAATCATAAGGAAGAGACAATACAATTACATTTACAGTACTCTACTGTATTTATTGAAAAAAATCCATGTGATGAGGTTTTGGAATGGTAGTGGGGGGCTGGTCTGGACATCACAACAAGAAAGAATTCTCGAAGATGTCTTTGGTGCAAAAAGGGGATCTTATTAAAGGACGGGGACAAGATCTGTGGGCAGAAAGAGCTGCACTGGGGTTGTGAAGAGTGGCTGGTTATATCCTATGGAGTGGTGGGGGGGGGGGATAAAGACAAAAGGGAGGCCTCCAGAGGGACTTTGATATGTGAAAGAGGCCTCCTAAAATACTGGAAGCCTTGCTGTTGTCAACCTAAGGTTGTTTTCCCCCTAGTAAGGCATTAACATTAAGACAAATATACTCTGTATTTGCCTCATGTATTTGTCCAGGGGCTGCAGGTTATAAGGAAATTTAATTTTACCTGCCATTTCCTTCCTGCATTTTTTCCCCACATCACTATGGAGGGGACGGCGATATTAGGGCTCCAGGAAACTGAGTCTATAGGTTTCTGGAGATCAGGCTATTGATAAGATTGCCTTTTTCTTGTAACTTACTAAGATATTTGTAAACTGATGGACACTCATGTTCTGTATGACTGTGATCTCTGTCAGTTAACCATTTGTTTTCTTCCTTCCCTTTCCTTTGTTCTTGAGCAGCCAGGAGTGCCTGAGGAATATCACACATATCCCACCTGGACTGGCGGGTGGGGGCTTGTGCTAGCTTGTGCTTGATGCTCAACCTGCCTTATGCTCCCTCATCACATGTATAAGTGGACCCAAGCAGTTCAAACCCATGTTGTTCAAGAAAGAACTATATGTGTGTGCGTGTTTGCCATGATTTTAATTTTTTTAAGTTTATTTATTTATTTTTGAGAGATAGTGTACACTCTTCGAGTGGGGAAGGGAGAGAGAGAGAGAGACAGAGAGAGAGGGAGAATCCCAAGCAGGCTCAATGCTGTCAACACAGAGACTGACTTGGTGCTTGATCTCACAAAGTGTGAGATCATGACCTGAACCAAAATCAAGAGTCGGACACATAACCGACTGAGCCAACAAGGTGATGAGGGAGCATGGGGCAAGTGGAGGGCAAAGTACAGGCTAAAAGCACCCCTCCACACACACACGCACCCAAGTGGAATATATATGATATTCCTCAGATACTCCTGGCTACTAAGAACAAAGGAAAGGGGTTTAAGTGCTTGCCATGGTGATGTGGGAAACTAAGGCAAATGAAAAACTAAATTTCCTTACTGCCTACAGCCCATTGACAAGTCCTTGAAACTGGCAGAGTGACCTCCCTCTAGGAGCTCAGCTGCCTTCATGATGACAATTTGCTAGGGGCAAAAGAGAATCTTAGCTTAAGGTTATACTGACCTCCCAGGATCCTGTAAGTCTATTTTAACATATAAAAATTCCTTTGGAAACTCCCTTTATCTCAACTGCCCCAAGATATATACTGGCAATCATACTCCAAGCTTATGGCCGCCTGATATACATCTGAAAGTGTCTCATGACTAAGGCTTTACTAGACGGTAATAAATGGCATTTTCCAAAAACAACTAGCCCCTGAAGGTCCTGGAAACCTTGCTTCCCAAATACCTTAGAGACTTAACTCTATCCCTAACCTCTTCCAATCCTGAGGATGTATAATCAGTTACCCATCACAACCCCAGTACACCTCTTTCTGCCTATAGGTCCTGTCCCTGTGCTTTCATAAAATCACTTTTTTGCACCAAAGACATCTTCAAGAATTCCTTCTTGGCCGTTGGCTCCAGAGCACCCCACCATCACCCCAGAACTTCATCAAAGGCACCCCTGCCATGATTTTAATTTTAATTATCTTTTAATAGAGGATAAGATGCTGTCTGGTCCTACCCAAAATTCTCCCAAAGCTGCCCAGAGACAAGTTGTCTTCAGCCTCTCCAGGGAGTCATCACAGGAGACTGAGGGAGTGATGTCACTATTCTAGTATTTTAAAAAATGAGTTGTGAAACATCATGTAAGGAGACCTTCTTCACCTTGAGAGAGCACTCCAGTGGCTCAGCAGATACCAGCATCAACAGGTAAGTCAGCGTGGGGCTGCAATAGCAGTCAGGTTCTGTGCCACAGCAGCAGAGGGTTAAGGAAAGCTGTAGGTAAGGATGCTGACAGGGAGACAGAAGGGAAACCAGGAGGACTGAGGAGTGGATGAGCCTGGGAGCTCAGTGGGCCTCAAGCCTATAGACTTTTCTTGTTGTCATTGTTAATGTTCCCCACATTCTTTGAATATCCATCCTCCTTAAGGCAGACATGGCACTGGGGAGGGAAGAAAGTACTAAGTTACATTGGTGCTATATTCAGTGAGTTCTTGTGATCCTAGTATTCACTGTTCAGGAACCTAGGATACCAGGTTATGTAAGAAAGCAAATATGATATAGAAAATACGCTGAGATGCCCATTTGCTGACATCATCCCTTACTCAAATATCCCTCCCCAAGCACTCTAGTATCCATACCAGTTATCAGTCAAAGACTGTGGTCAGTCTCTCTTCAGCTGTCAGAGACTGTAAATATATCTGCCATTTTCAGATGACATCTGCGACTACGAAGACTACAATGCAATCAATTTCAAAATGAAATTGCAAGTCTTTTAAAAGATGTGGGTGTGTGAAGCAATGAGTCTGACACTGGAGATGTGTTTGAATCATGTGTAAAGCTATGACAGGCAGGAAGAAACAGTTAATAACAGAGGGAAAAAAAACAAAAAGTAACCAGATTTGGCAGACATTGTAGGTGACTCATTCAACATCTCCCACCCCCTTCTTTTCCTGCCTGTCTCTACTTTAGAAGCTGGAAAAGCTGAAATATCTTTCTCCCTGTGTTGTCTGCAGCCAGCAAGAACTGACTGCCAAGTTCAAATCTCTTCCTAACTATGTGATCCTGAGCAAGTCATTTAACTCTCTTTTCCTCAGTTTGCTCATCTGTAAAATGTACCTGCCTCATGGAGATGTTCTGAGAATTAAATGAATTAATATATGTGAACCCCTAAGAATAGTTCCTGGTGAAAAAAACAAAAACGTTAACTCAGGGGCACTGGGCTGGCTCAGTCGGTAGAGCATACAACTCTTGATCTTGGGATTGTGTGTTTAAGCCCCATGTTGGGCATAGAGCCTACTTAAAAAAAAAAAAAAAAAAGAAGCACTAACTCAAAAAGATATCTGCACCCCCATGTTCACTGCAGTATTATTTACAATAGCCAAGATATGGAAACAACCTAAGTGTCTATTGATGGATGAATGGATAAAAAAGATATGATAGATATACATGTGATACATACACAGAATGGAATACTACTCAGCCATAAAAAAAAAATGAAATCTCACCATTTTCAACAAAAACGGATGGACCTTGAGGGCATTATGCTAAGTGAAATGAGTTAGAGACAGACAAATACTCTCTGGTCTTACTTATACGTGGATTTTACAACAACAACAACAAAGAGTCCAAGCTCATAGATACAGAGAACAGATTGATGGCTGCTAGAGGTAGGGGGTGGGCAAAATGGGTGAAGGAAGTCAAATGTTACAAACTTCCAGTTATAAAATAAATAAGTCATGGAGATATAATGTATGGTGTGGCAAATGTAGTTCATAATACTGTATTCTATATTTGAAAGTTGCTGAGAGAGTAAATCTTAAAAATCTCATTACAAGAAAAAAAATTCTATAACTATGTGTGGTGATGGACGTTAACTAGATTTATTGTGGTGACCATTTCTCAATATATACAAATATTGAATCATTATGCTGTACACCTGAAACTAATATAATGTTATTTGTCAATTATACCTTAATTAAAAACAAACAACAAAAAGGAATCGTTTCTGGCAACTAGCAAGAGCTCAGTAAGTGTGACCAGGAGTCTAACTGATCTAGAAGTAGGGTCGCATGCATGTACACCTCTTGGTGTGGAGGTGGGGAGAAATGACTAACAGTCCCACAGACTGCATATTTTGGAAGAGGCGTGGTTTACTGAAGCAAATTCTGGATGCTGGGCTCGCCAAAGTTTCACCAGCTCTGCTAACATAGCAGGGACAGCCCAGGGCAATTGTCATAAGTCACCAGGGGCCCAAGGAGAAGGTATCTAACACCTGGAATGTTGAATTCCAGAGTCTTCACCACTGCACGTTTGGAAGGCTAGTCCAGAGCCAAACAAATTTGGAAAGGTCTTTTCTTCCTGCTCTGATATTCCTCCTACATTTTTCTGTGCTTAATTTTCTCATGCTTAATTTTCTCAGCCCTGTATTTATTCACACAAAATTGTGATAAACACTCCTCTCCCATCTGTGATGTTAATCTGGAACTATTTGGAATGCATAATCCTGCCAACACTTGGTTGGCTATACATCATCGTTAGCAGAACAATTCTGCCCCCCGTCAGCCACATTTGTCAAGTTCCTACTGTTTTCTTGGCTGGAACTTTTCTCCCTTAGTAATTCTTCTCAGTAAGCCCCTCAATTTATCCCATCTTGCTGATCGTGTTTCTTTAATAGTCCCTCAGTTTTCCTTACCCCTACCCCCAGACTCTTCAGGGATTCAAACTGGCTTTTGCTCACCAGGGCAGCCTGGCTGAATGCACGTGTCCTGTTTCTTGGCTATTCTCGATCCCTTGGCTGTTGAGTTTTTCTCTAGAGCATCGTGATGAGTAATTGCACCTAAATCTCTAGCAAAGCAGTGCCAAGAACTAACAGGAGGCCCTCTGAGCATAAAATTACAATTTCACACTGAAATGTTTCTCTAATCATTTCCTGCCTTTCTCAATTCCTTCCATCCCATCTTATAATCATCCTCCATAAAGATAAAAATAAAATGAAATCTGGTTATAGAATTTCTGAACTTTAAGCAGATTCACTGAAACACGGGTTGTAAACTTCCATTTTGTACAAATGCTCAATTTGAAGAGAATAGATATGTAATCCATCTGTGAAATTAATAAAACAAAACATTATTTCATTAATAGGCAAGCTAATTCAATGTAGACATATGAAAAAGACCATGAGGAGTAACCAGCGAAATATATGGAGGATGAAATAGTGAAGTAGTGTTAGCCTCACTCTAAAGTTGAGTCTCTAGAAGCAGCATAAACAAGAAAGGCATGTTGGGAATTTAGAGAAGGGATATCTCAAAGTTGTCATTTTGTGTGGTCATTGATACTTTGATATTACTGTTCAAAGCATAATTTTTAACTCAAAATATTATGGACAAGCAAACATTTCACAAAAGAAGATGTACCAAAGGCTTAAGCACATGGAAAAAATGTTCAACATCATTAGTCATTAGGGCAAAGCAAATAAAAACGACAATGAGATATACTAGATATAGCCAAAAATAAGAAGACTGACAATCCAAAGTATTGGCAAAAACATAGAGCAACTGGAACTCTAGTTTTCATCTCTGTTGGAGATGAACAATGGTACAGCTATTTTGGAATATAATTTGGCAATTTCTTAAGAAACATACTCTTACTTATAACCCAGTCATTCAACTCCTAGATATTTATGAAGAGAAATGAAATCAAATGTCCACACAAGGATTTATACACAAATGGTCTTAGCAGTTTTATTCAAAATAGCCACTGATTGTAAAGAACCCAACTGTCCATCAGCAGGTGTATGGATAAACAAAATATGGTATATATCCATACAAGGGATCAGTAAAAAAGGGATGAACTACTGATATATGCAACAAGGATTAATCTCAAAATCATCATGTTGAATGAAAGAAGCCAAACACAAAAGAGTTTATGCTGTATAATTCCAAGTATTTATTTTTGAGACAGAGAGAGACAGAGCATGAACAGGGGAGGGGCAGAGAGAGAGGGAGACACAGAATCTGAAACAGGCTCCAGGCTCTGAGCTGTCAGCACAGAGCCCGACGCGGGGCTCAAACTCACCAGCCATAAGATCATAACCTGAGTCGAAGTCAGACGCTTAACTGACTGAGCCACCCAGGCGCCCCTGTATAATTCCAAGTATATAAAATTCTAAACAATGCAAACTAATCTATAGTGAAAGTAAAGCAGTGGTTGCCTGGACACAGGGATGAAGAGAGAATAGATTGCAAAGAGGCATATGGAAACCTTTGTAGGTGAGGAAATACTTTTTTATCTTAATTGTGGCAGTAGTCTTACAAGTGTGTCAAATCTGTCAAAACTTATTGGACTGTGCACTTATTTATTTTTTAACTTTTTAATGTTTATTTATATTGAGAGAGAGAGATTTAAAATAGTTCTTCAACCTGAGTGCCTTATGTTTGATACTCTTTGAATGGGATTTGAGTAGGGAGCTGAAGTTCCTCCAATACCTTTTAGGTATTTCCAACACCTTTTGGGTATTTCTGGAAAGGTCCTTGTCTCTCCGGGAACTGAGCTTCTAGATTCAGGAGTAATATCCAGGAAGCTGAGAAAGAGTGAAAGTGCCCATCACTCACACTCTCTAACCCTGTCCTCTCTGCTGTCCCTCTCCCCCAGACAGCCAAGTAAACCCATATCTATAACTGCCATCGGGCACGTATTATAGCCAAACACTTCACATGTGTTATTTCACTCAATTTACTATAACAGCTACATAAGGCAGATACTGTTGAGATGCCTCTCATATAGATGAGAAAACTAGGGCTCAGAGAATTTATGTGATGAACCCAACTACATTGCTAGTAATTAGCAGAGCTGGGATTAGAAATCAGACATTCTGACTCCAGAGCCATCTTTAAACACCCTATTCCCTAACATGGAAATCCACCTAGTTGACAATTGTTCAGTTAAAAGGACCCTTACTGGGGTGCCTGGGTGGTTCAGTCGGCTAAGTGTTCGACCTTGGTTCAGGTCATGATCTCATAGTTCGTGGATTCGAGCCCCGTGTCGAGCTGTGCTGACAGCTTGGAGCCTGGAGACTGCTTTGGATTCTGTGTCTCCCTCTCTCTCAGCCCCTCTCTGGCTTATACTCTGTCTCTCTCAAAAATAAATAAACATTAAAAAAAATTTTTTTAATTAAAAAAAAAGGACCCTCACCTTTGCTAACTATAATTCAGGCACCACCTATAAGTCCAAGTCTGGAGTTCTGGGCATCGCTGGTGCTTTGGTCTCTGGAGGGAGGGGAATTGGTCAAAGGAAGGGAGGCACATGCTTCCACAGAGGATTTCCTGGCTGCCTGAGTCTCCACACCGGGAACAGCCCACAACTTCCTTAACAAAGCCAGATCTGAAAAGGGGCTGATTGTCCCAGTAACACCCCAGGAAGAAAGCATTTCAGGTTTAAAATCTCCTTCTTTGGGAGCATGTCTCTCACTCTTTGTAGAAGACATAGCCACTGTAGCATGAACATCTTTTTAAGAGACATTGTCTAGATACTCTTGCAGAGTCCAGCTCCAGGCCAAATTCTATGTGTGATTTTTCAAGCCCAACATAGGCAACTATAAAGGCTTTCCCTGGCAGGCCATATGGGGGAAGCTGCCGTCCCTGGCCAGCCTTGCTGTTATGCACACCTGCATTCCTAGCACAGGGGCCTCCATTTGGAAGTCTGCTTATCAAAGAACTGGAGAACTGTAAAGACACTTGTTCATTCTGGCTCAGTACTCAATGCTTTTCCACTCCTACCTCTTTCCTCCTTACACGGTTCCCCGACTCCGCCCTCAGGTCCACAAAACTGCCCAGACATTTTACCTGGGGCTCCTCAGCAGTGACATGACCCTTCTAACGTGCCGCACCTGTGCTGATCCACCTGCCCTTCAACTGATGCACTGTTCCACGGGAAAAAAAAATGGATCATCAGGGACTTGGCACTTTCTATGGTTTATACTCTTGCTTCTACTATTGCAGTAAGTGACACTGGCTTGACCATTGCTTCCGTTTTGCTTTAACGGGCTATCCAGGCATCCAGCAGCTCAGCTCTCTCAAGCTCAGCCGAGCTGCTACGACTTTAGTCTCTAAAGAAACTGCCCCAAAGACACATTGGTCTGTGGCATGCCTTTCTTCTGATCAGTCTTCTTACCCACATCCAGTTCTTCTTTTCTCTTTAATATAAGGCTTTGCATGCATCTTTCTTTTTAATTCCTGCCCCTCAGGGCAGTACATGTGGCTATCTTGATGTCCAGATACTGTCACTGCTCAGCTTTCAGACCTGACATTCACATAAATAACTCTCCATGGGTGGTGACAGGCATCCATCCACTTCACCTTGGATGAATTGGGTTGACAGGGACCTCCCACTGGGAGAGTATAACACAGCAAGTAGAGAGGTCACTCATGATAAGTCACAGAATCAGACAATGATGACTAGAGGTGTGTCCCGTGATGGCTCATTCTTGAGCTAGGGTGTACCCGAGAACTTTGGGGAGAGTGAGGCTCTGTGGGTTGCCTGTCTGATTTGGCATTATGTGAGACTGCTTAGTAGAGGTAGTTGTAAGTGACTCAAGACTCTGAATCTCACTGCAAAGACCACGTCCACTTAGTCTCTGATAAGACGAAGTTCCTCAGAGTCAGGGACACTGGTTAGTTCACCTCTGCATCCCTGGTGCTAGATACAACTCAACAAACGTATACTGACTACATGAAAGAAGCCATAAACATACGTTACCGGCACACTGAAGAAATGGGACTTCTGGAATGTTGTCAGATAGCAATTTAATTTTGCTTATCTTGTGGCACTAGTTCTCACCCTGCCCTGGTATAAAAAGTCAGGCATGTCCTATGACTCCTCTGTCCACTTCTTAAGTCACCAACCTAGTCTCAAATTCAGCATTTAGTGTGTCTAAGCCAAATTAAAGTTCAAAACTTCAACCGCGGTTTATAACTGAACTGTTCCTCGTGGGTATGTGGCGCCCAGGGCCAGCTGCAAACAGGAAGACTCAGTTTGGGGAAGAGGCTGTGCTTGCTCTCTCTCTTGTTCCTACTCTGCTGATTTCTGCCTCTTCCATTTTCCCTGCTGTGGTTTCTTACATCTCCAGGGTCTGAGGGTCACCAGAAAGTTCTGAATTGACCGATTCTGTCATTTGCTGGCTCCAAGTTTTCTCATTTTGTGGGTTCCTTGGAAGGCTCTGCTCCCCCTCAAAAGAAAACAGATTATCCATTTTGCAGTTATGTTGACCTAGGTGAATTCCATTTTATTGCACTGGTACCTGATCTAGGATTCCAGCCCCTAGGAATCTAGGCAGACCTTTATCTTCTATCAGCTCTGTCTGCCCATGTGTGGATCTCTGGGGTAGAACCTAAGAGAAGCTTATGCCAGCTCTTTGTTGTGTTATGACCTACATTTGGTGCACAGGATATATGTGCTCCTAGCCTCACAAAGTCTGCAAGTAACATCTGGTCCCAACAGACCTCAACACTGAGGTTTACTTCCCAGGCCAGAATTGACCTCAGATTACTGTGACCCAACTGTGGAGACCCTCATCTGGCTCTCCTGGGGGCCTTTGCATTGGGTTTGAGAGAAGGGCATTCCTTGCCCATTGGCTATGATCAGACTCCCAGCGAACCCATGATATATTTTGCAAAAATCCACTTCCCCATCTCTCTCTTGCCTCTCCTCCTTTCAATCCTTTATATGCCCTTGATGTGGGCAAAGAGTTCAAGGGTCTATAACACTTTTCTGCTAAATACTTTGGAAGCTTGCACATTGGAATGCGCTATCTATTATATCTCTGGTGCCTCAGCAGTTACACACACATCTGAAGGAACTGAAGCATAAATGCTATTAACTTTAACGTAAAACTAATTTGCCTGCTCAGTGAGGAGAAAAGTGGTTGAAGAGCTGTCATGACTGAATGCTCTCAGATGATTCATATGTGTACCCTGACAGCTTCAGGGGTGCAGAAGGGGCCCCACAAACATGAGGTCAAGCTAAATGGAAAATCAGAAGAGTTTCTTCCTAGGGGAGTCTCTAATGGCCACGGCCTAATGAGAACAGCTAGAATGAAGTGATGAACCCCTGCAGGCTGCCATGGCCATGCCATGGCCACAGAGAACTTGGGGTCTGCTGATAGTGTTTCCTGACAGGCCCTGTGGGAATGGTAGTAATACCCATATTGAATGGAAGTGAAAAGTCCAAAATAAAGTCCCCTCAGGAGGTCAGGGGGTTGAGGGAGTCTGTAGGCAGCTGGGGCTGGCATTAAGATTGATAATTGATAACAGAATTGAAAATTCTGCAGACCATTGGGCAACAAAAGTCATCACTGCTGCTGGGGTTCAGAACATGCTACCCCAAAATATAGCACCTTGGCATGTTGAATATTTTAGGCTGAAGGAGTTTGAGAAAACGGCAGAAGCAGGAAGGCCAATCTGACAGTACCTCCACCCCACCTCATCCCCCTACCCCCCATTGCCTTTCTTCCCTGAAACAGGTCCTAAAACCCTCCCACAAGTGTTTTCGCTATCCTGGGAGAAAAGGAGCAGCATCATCTCTAAAGACATAGGGACACTGAGAAGAATCCTGACAAACAGGCCTTGCTAAGTTTCTTCCAGTTCATTACAATTACCTCATACTCCTAGACTGTTATATTTTTATGTGACTGTTTGCTCTTCATCAAATGTATCATAAAAATACTCAAGTCTAACTGTTTCTTTGGATCTTCATTTCCTTATGAAGGTTGCTGTGTCCCATAAAAACCTATATTAAATAAATATGTATGCTTTTCTCCTGTTAATCTGCCTTTGTCAGTTCAATTTTCAGACCTGGCCAGGAACCCCAGGAGGGTCAGGGAAAACTTTTCCTCCCTTAAGCTGCTTAGGATTTCTTTCTCTCTAGCACTGCATGTAACACAGGATCCTGAAAAATAAAACCCATAGGAAGACCCAGGGCCTGGCTTTTCCTGGGATCCTTGCCCCTCCTCTAGGCTTAGGGAGTGGGTGAGGCCATTTAGAAGGAAACGAGGAGGCTCTCTTTATTTCTGGAGTCCAGGACCTAAGAAGCCTGTTCTTGGCTTCTTCCCGTCTGAGCCACCAGTCAGAGACATCATCCCCAAGCTCCCCATGCAATAGCAATCTCCCATGATCTTTTGCTAAGAAGACTCCAAATGGATCACCAAAAATGCTTCCCTAGCTTTCATAATAATTTCACTTTTCCAAAACTCCTACCCACCCACAAACTCTCTTTTCTTCCTTTTCTGGGGATGAAAAAGGAAGGAAGGCTACATCTGCCAGTACTTCTGAGCCCAAAAGGGCTATTCTTTCTTCTCTCCATCTTAACATATAGCAGGGTTCCCAAGATCTTATTTGTGAAGGTTGAGATAAAGGGCGGCAAAGACTTCTGAGAGACGAAACTAAGAAGTCCAAGAACTGAGAGAAGTGAAGGTTCAGTCTGGGAAAACTCTGAAGACCCAGAAGTTCAAGACACAGGTGTGGGACACAGGCATAGGTGTCAGGGGGTTGCAGACAAGTACTTTGGATTTGGACCAGAAGTTGCCCTCAGGTTAAAAGGCCTGTCTTCCCCCACAGATTAGAGCTGGGACAATGTGTGGAACATTTCAGACTGGTATGTTATGCTGCCTAGCTGAATTCTATGACTCTACCGAGTTGCTGCATATGACACCCAGAGATTCTTCACCCTGAGTAGATGGATTTGGATGACTCAGCCGGAAGCAAAGTAAAGAATAGGGCTGTGGGACTATGTGAGATCTCAGCAAGCAGTATAGAGTAGAAACTCTTTAATGTGTGTGATCAAAGGGGAACCAGGAGGACTTGATATGTGTCTGAGTCAGACACATCAGACCTTTTTGTGACAGATGTTAAAAAAAAAAAAAAAAGACATATGGGTGCCTGGGTAGCTCAGTTGAGCATCCAACTCTTGATTTCAGCTCAGGTCATGATCCCAGGGTCATGGGATTGAGCCCCACATCAGGCTCTGAGCTGAGCATGGAGCCTGCTTGAGATTCTCTCTCTTTCTTTCCCTCTGCACCTCCCGAACTCACACTCTCTCATTCTCTCTCTCTCTCTCTTAAAAAACTGAAAATAAAAAGACATACATTTGGACCTCATGGAAAAATGAAGGAACTATATCATTTTTTTCTTTTACTAAGACATAAATATTGTATAAAAATAGAAGATTAAATGACACAGAATGGCAAGCGATAGCGTAATTCATAAGGGTTTTGTTTCAGATTAAAATTCAAGTTTGCCAATGTTTATACTGGGATAATAAACTCCTAATGAAAATTTTAACCTTTCACTTTCTTTGTTACAATACACTTTTAATTGTTATTATTATTTTTTTGCCAAAATCTCCAGCTGTTTGGAATCTAACAATCCTCCCTTAGACTGTTTATTACCTTAGCATGTTCATAAACCTAAGCCACTTGCTAGGAGGGAAAAGGGAAGATCTGAAATTAGACTTTCATGCTCAGAGGGCTTCTATTTCACAATAGGATAAATGCAAGGACCTAACAACTAATCAGTTTCATAATGTAAATATTTTAAAGTGTAACTCATCTTGTGTGTGTGCCTGCATCTGTCACATGAGACTTGGTATCCCTTGGGGTTTCAATGGCAGATTTCAAGCATGTTTTGTGCTAGGTATTCTTAACAGGCTAGCTCTGGTAGGAAATTGAGCTCCTTTCATTCAAATGAAAAATGAATCCAATGTCTTTTAATGGGATCTATATTCAATTAGTCGACAAATGGAAGGAAGAGTCTACCAGTGACCACATTCCAGACATCGGAATTAAGCTAATTTACCTCAACCTGATACTATTTTTTCCCTCCTAGAACACAGTATAAAGTATAGAAAATTCTCAAGTTTCCTTCAGTCTTCACAGTTCTTCTCAATTTTGTCTGTCTCTGGAAACATAGATGCCCCTTGTACGATTGTGTTACCAAATGTGATTCTTCTTTCTTAAATTAGAAGAGAACTTAATGTAAGTAACTCATTATTTAACATTAACTCCCAGCCACAACAGTAAGCCTTTCTGCATCTGCACAGAGCTCTGTCATCGAAAGGTCAATTTATTGCTCAAGGTGACCTATAACAGTCACCATGGACCGAACTAGGTATTTCTTCTTATAATAACTGAGGTTTCGCAGTATAAATGAATGTGTACAAAACACACAAGGTCAAATAAGTAATAAAATTTGGCTAAAGCACCATAAAACCCCATTTAAATAATTTTTAATATTTTAATTTATTTTTGAGAGTGAGAGAGTAAGTGCATGTGCACAAGCGGAGAAGGGGCAGAGAGTGAGGGGGACAGAGGATCTGAAGAGGGCTCTGTGCTGACAGCTGAGAGCCCAACATGGGGCTCAAACTCAAGAACTGTGAGGTCATGATCATGACCTGAGCCAAAGTCAGACACCGAACTGATTGAGCCACTCAGGCACCCTTAAAAACCTCCATTTAAAAAAAAACAACTTGAGGTGCCTGGGTGGCTCAGTTGGCTAAGCGTCCAACTTTGGCTCAGGTCATAATCTTACAGTTTGTGAATTTGAGCCCTGCGTTGGGCTCTGTGCTGACAGCTCAGAGCCTGGAGCCTGCTTTGAATTCTGTGCCTCCCTCTCTCTCTGTGCCCATCCCCTGCTCATGTTCTGTCTCTCTCTCAAAAATAAATAAACAATTGGCACAAAAACAGACACATAGACCAGTGGAATAGAATAGAAACCCCAGAACTAGACCCACAAAAGTATGGCCAACTCATCTTTGACAAAGCAGGAAAGAACATCCAATGGAAAAAAGACAGTCTCTTTAACAAATGGTGCTGGGAGAGCTGGACAGCAACATGCAGAAGAATGAAACTAGACCACTTTCTTACACCATTCACAAAAATAAACTCAAAATGGTTAAAGGACCTGGATGTGAGACAGGAAACCATCACAACACGAGAGGAGAAAGCAGGAAAAGACCTCTCTGACCTCAGCCGCAGCAATTTCTTACTTGACACATCCCCAAAGGCAAGGGAATTAAAAGCAAAAATGAACTATTGGGACCTCATGAAGATAAAAAGCTTCTGCACAGCAAAGGAAATAATCAACAAAACTAAAAGGCAACCAATGGAATGGGAAAAGATATTTGCAAATGACATATTGGACAAAGGGCTAGTATCCAAAATCTATAAAGAGCTCACCAAACTCCACACCCAAAAAACAAATAATCCAGTGAAGAAATGGGCAGAAAACATGAATAGACACTTCTCTAAAGAAGACATCCAGATGCCCAACAGGCACATGAAAAGATGCTCAACGTTGCTCCTCACCAGGGAAATACAAATCAAAACCACACTCAGATAACACCTCACGCCAATCAGTGGCCAAAATGAACAAATCAGGAGACTATAGATGCTGGTGAGGATGTGGAGAAACAGGAACCCTCTTGCACTGTTGGTGGGAATGCAAACTGGTACAGCCACTCTGGAAAACAGTGTGGAGGTTCCTCAAAAAATTAAAAATAGACCTACCCTATGACCCAGCAATAGCACTGCTAGGAATTTACCCAAGGGATACAGGAGTACTGATGCATAGGGGCACTTGTACCCCAATGTTTATAGCAGCACTCTCAACAATAGCCAAATTATGGAAAGAGCCTAAATGTCCATCAACTGATGAATGGATAAAGAAATTGTGGTTTATATACACAATGGAGTACTACGTGGCAATGAGAAAGAATGAAATATGGCCCTTTGTAGCAACGTGGATGGAACTGGAGAGTATGATGCTAAGTGAAATAAGCCATACAGAGAAAGACAGATACCATATGTTTTCACTTTTATGTGGATCCTGAGAAGCTTAACAGAAACCCATGGGGGAGGGGAAGGAAAAAAAAAAATGAGGTTAGATTGGGAGAGAGCCAAAGCATAAGAGACTCTTAAAAACTGAGAACAAACTGAGGGTTGATGGGGGGGGGAGTGGGAGGGAGGGAATGGTAGGTGATGGGCATTGCAGAGGACATCTTTTGGGATGAGCACTGGGTGTTGTATGGAAACCAATTTGACAATAAATTTCATATATTAAATAAATAAATAAATAAATAAATAAATAAACATTAAAAATTTTTAAAATAAATAAATAAATACATACATAAATAATCAAAACAACTGTATCCTACCCCTGCATAGGTGAGCCATATGCCAGCAAAACAGGGACTGCTGTGGACAATCCATCTCTGCAGGTGGCCTCTTGTTGAAGTTCCAGAATTTGGAGCTTTGCAATGGATTCAGAAATCCATTTGAAAATGGAACCAAATAACACCAAATAATGAGTAAAGACATTGCCCACCAACTATGATTGTGACTAACTATATTTGAAAATGCAGGCTTATTCAAATGACTATCGTTCCAGGTTACCTTGTCAAGGGTCATAGCCTTGACCCTGTGGCTTTACTGAAACAATAGCAACATCAATAGCAACTAAAATCACAGAGATGCTTAAGCCTCTGGAGAGCAAGGGCAAAGCTTGATTTTTCTCCAGGTCTTCCTCCCAGGGGAATGCATCAACCAACCAGTGTTTGTTGTTAGGTTCAAGGGTTTGAAGAAAGTGGGTTTGTCGCTCACCCCGGCCCAGGTTGCCCTTTTCCTTGGCAATTTACAATGGTCCAGGGTCTTGCCCCAGGCCTTGGTGGGTCTTGCCCCAGGCCTTACGAAATCTTAGGAGGGTCCCAGACTTGCCTGAAGGCAGACTCATGGTCACAGGAGCCACATGCTCATTGATTCTTTCCAACGAGAAATAGATCAGATGCACATGCCATCTCAAGTAGGCTATTCTTCCATAGAGGCAGGAAAGACAGGTTAGCTGGTGTTTATCTGGCAGCATGGCATCAGAGCAAGGGCAGGAGGTACATGACTCAAGGGCGTGGTCCCAGCAAATTTGGGTGGCCCATTAGACCATTTCTACAATAGTCATTCCTGTGTCACACACTGGCTGGGCACTCCTTTCCCAGGATGGTGTTTGAATAGGCACCAATAGCTTTTGCTTCAGGGATTATCCTTTCTCTAATTTCCATAACCAACCAACCCCCTCTTAATGATGCTTTCTCTCTTTAGAAAATTTAGTACATTTGATCAAGTTTTCAGCAGTTGGGCTACCTGGGAGCCACTCTGTATCTTTAAGGTGACTTTGTACACCTCTGCTCTGAGCCCCTTTGGGCTCAGAGGATAATTTATTTTCCTCTGTGAGAGGAGGGACCTACTCAGGTCATCATTGCCTTTATTATTTTTTTAATTTTTTAAAATCTGTATTCATTTTTTTGAGAGACAGAGTGTGAGCAGAGGAGGAGAAGAGAGAGAGGGAGACACAGAACCCGAAGCAGGTTCCAGGTTGTAAGCTGTCAGCACAGAGCCTAATGCGGGGCTTGAACTCACAAACTGTGAGATCAGGACCTGAGCCGAAGTTGGCCGCTTAACCGACTGAGCCACCCAGGCACCCCCAAAGTCAGACACTTAACCAACTGAGCCATCCAGGTTGCCCCTTGCCTATACTTAAAAGCTACACGTGACACCAAAGGAAAGTTGAAAAAGCTCTCTAGAGGTTATGTATTATCAGGGAGTTGTGTTATCCTAGGGAGCAAGTCTTCAAAGGTTAGGTAGTCATTGACCTGGTGGAGAGGACAAAGAGGTCATAGTAGTAGCAGTAGTGGGGGATGGTGGGCCGGAGCCTAGAGGTAGTGCAGACACTATTTGAGCACAGATAAGAAGTAGGCAGGTCTACCTTGTCGGATAGTCTGTAGGGTGGGGCCTTACCTTCTTCCTCAAGTGTATCTCTAGTACTTAGCAGTATCTGACACATAGTAGTTGCTCAATCAACACAGTGAAAGGGTAGCGATCAAAGAAATGAATTTATATGGAGTAAAAGGACTCATCCTAAAGTGGGATTTCTTGTTGGGTAGTCCCGAATCAATGGAAAGAATACTGGAGCTTGGGGCACTTGGGTGGCTTGGTCGGTTAAGCGTCTGACTCTTGGTTTTGGCTCAGATCATAATCTGAGAGCCCTGTGTTGGGCTCTGCACTGACAGTGCAGAGCCTGCTTGAGATTGTCTCTCTCCTTCTCTCTCTGCCCTCCCCTGCTCCTGTTCACTCTCTGTCAAAATAAATAAATAAACTTAAAATAATAATAATAATACTGGAGCTAGAATCAGAAGATCTGAGTTGTGTGATCCAATATGTGACTTGGAGCACAGCAGTTAACCTCTTGAGGCTCAATTTCCTCATCTGTAAAACAGGGATGATAATACCCACCGTATCCACTTTACAGGATTGCTGAACAATAATGAGTATAATCGTGAGCGGGAACGTACAATAGTGAGTGGAAACGCTATTTTGGAAAGCGCAATGCTCACAGAAGGTGGTGGCAGTGATGATAAATAATCTAGTTCCTTCGTGCAAGGGAAAGCCACTGAGGAAGAGGGCGCGAGTCCATCTCTGTTGAATTCCCTGTCCCTTATGCAAGATCACAGGCAGCCTGCTGATGAGGTTTCAAGGGGCTGGAGAAGGAAGTGGGATTTCTCACCCAAGGCTGGCAGAGTCACCAAAATTAAGAGAACAAGCAGAGCTTCAGAGCCAACTGAAAAGCTGGGCTCAATAAAAAAAAAAGGAGATTCCAAATAGGACAACAAGAGTGAAGCATCAAAGACGGAAGCATGAAGCCAGGAATCTGAGAGCCGCAGAGAGGAGATAAAAGCAGTGCCCTGAGTATAAGCACATGCCTGGAAAAGAGGGACTTGCCTGGGGTTGCCTTTCTTTTTTTTTTTTTTTTTTTCCCAACGGCTATATTGAGATACCATTCATATGCCACACAATTCAACCATTCATAAAGGTACAATCCAATGGCTTTTAATGTGTTTGCACGGTTAGGCACTCATCACCACAATCAATTTTGAAACACTTCATTAGCCTTAAGGAGATAACCCACAGCCATACCTCCCCAATCTCCTTACCTTCATCCCTAGGCAACTCACCCCCTGTCTTTACAGATTTGCTTATTCTGACATTTCATCTAAATGGTTTCCTACAATATATAGTCCTTTGTTGCTGGCTTCTTTCACTTAGCATGTTTTCAAGGTCTCAAGCAATATTGTAGCATATAGAAGTACTTCATTTCTTTTCACTGCCAAATAATAGTCCATTTTATGTATTTGCCATATTTTGAATATCCAGTCATCAGTCAATGGACAGAATTCTATACACAGACTAATTATTTTTAAGGGTGAGGGCACAATAAGGACTCTTGGACTTTGCACCATGCCAGTATTTTCAACTCTGTTAGGATATGCCTAAGCTTATGCTGAAGACAAAGACTGAAATTGTTACTGATTGGATTCATACCCAAGTATGAAAAACACATGCAAGTATGTATTCATCCAATACATGAAAAGTGTGAAAAAATCCATTCACTTGAAAATATCAATCTCTCTGCGTCCTCTAAGGGTCAGCCTTCCATAGAGCAAATGCTCATTTGGGAAGTGCAAGGGAGTACTTAAGTGCGTAATGCTGTTCTCGTTGATAACCAGGAGAAAATCAAATGTCCCCTTAAATGCACTTAAAAGAAAACTGTGAACTACTAGACAGTCCTGCAGTAAAGGACCCTTCCCTTTCCTTACAGGCCTGGAAGAGCAAGTGATTCAAGCTGTTTTATCACTTGGGAGAGTTGCATTGAGCCCCAGTCTAGGGGCCAGAATACCTGATGACCAGCCACTGAAGTCAGGGCTTCCCAAGGACAGTAGGTCTGGAGCTTCTATTGCACAAAAGTCACAGACTCATCCTGGCATCACACCTCCAACCTTTCCCTCATCAGCCACATGAGCTCACGGCCCCAGACTCCTGGCTCTAGCCGCAGTTATGCAAGAGGATTCCAGAATTAAACACTACAAGTTTGGCTCCCCTCTTGCCAGGAGCTCCCATCCATGAGATGAGGGAGATCATACATCGACTGAGACAAAGTCTGCTTGGGAGGAGGACCCCAGGCAGCAGAACTGGCTCTGCTTTTCCCCAGATGTGACAGGAATCTGGAAGCAAACCAATGAACGTATGATACTCTCTCCCAGCTGATGCTCTCCTTTGGTTGAAAATGACAGCCATGCTTGTTTATTCCCAGCCTTCAGCCTGAGATCCTTTCTAGACCTAGAAGATTTTCTCTACAAAAGATGAAGAAAAGCTGCTAAACAGATTTTCTTGCCGGAATTGTGTGCTTGTTGTAGTTTATGGTTTTCTGAGTTTCTAAGTAGCACATTCCATGAACATTTGAAGGAAATGAAAGCAAACCAAAAAGTATGAAGAAAAGAACAGTAACTTTCCACTCAGATTTAATCACTACATCTGCTGTTTTCTCATTGTGGAAGTCTCTATATATCTGGATTTACTGGATTTGTGCATCATGTTTTCTCTCTCCTCTGCCTCACTTTTGTCTCTATTCAACTATGAGAAAATGTCTCAGTGGTCTTTGTGCCCTAATTTAGTACCAGCTGTGTCCACTGGCCTCCATGCATTGCCAGATGTGGCTATTCTGTCTTAAATAGTATTCTTGCATCCATCGTTCCCTTTTCCTGTCCACCTGCTCCTGTGTCTTTTGGTGCAGTGTGCCCTTAAACTCCCCGAGGCACAAATTAGAGATGGTTTAAGGTTTCCTACTGGGCTGGAAGTAATACTTTCAGAAGGGAACATTTTTGCTCTGATTTCTCAGGTTAGGTCTCTTGTCTTAAAAAAAAAAAAAAAAAAAAAAAAAGAAAAACACTTTTTTTTTTAATTAAAAAAAATTTTTTTAAGTTTATTTATTTTTGAGAGAGACAGAAAGAGACAGAGCAGGAGCAGGGGAGGGGCAGAGAGAAAGGGAGACACAGAATCGGAAGTAGGCTCCAGGCTCTGAGCTGTCAGCACAGAGCCTGATGCAGGGCTGGAACTCACGAACCATGAGATAATGACCTGAACAGAAGTTGAACGTTTAACTTACTGAGCCACCCGGGTGTCCCGCCCCCCCCCCCCCTTTTAATATGTCTGGTGATTTTTCTCCATATAGATGGGCTGTCCCTATGTGTCCAGTATAGGGTCACGAGATCTATTCTAACAGCAACCATGTGGGTCCCTGGTTAAAATCCCACAGGCCAAGTAAGGAAAACAATTTCAGATTTTCTGTAGTTCTGCCTTTATCAGATTAGAGGTCTGCTTGCAAGAGGGAATTAGGTGGGGCCCCCCAGCTGCTGGCAGATCTGTAGCAGTGCCGCCCTGTGCAGAAGTTCCCTCTCGAGTTTTACTGTGCAGCCAGAGGTTCACGGAGGTCATCTTCTCCTGCCTCAGCCACCACTGCCCTCGGCCGGACCCACTTCATACTGATGCTGTCTGCTCCTATGGGGAGCTAGGAGTGAGTGCTGAAGATGCCTCTCACTGTGCCAGGCACTGGTGGGGATGAGATTTCACGCTTTACCCCGGCTCGCTCCCCCCACCCCTGTTAGGCCTCTGACTACCCCCCCACCCCCCACCCCCCCCCACCTCCGCCCCCAACTTCTCTGATTCCATGATAAGGGGCTTTATAGGGGAACTGCTTGGGCTCTCTTACACCCCCTGTGGCAGACAAGACATCGCTCTTTGCCTGCCCAGTGTCTGTCCCCCTTCCGCTTTGCCTAGAGAACCCTGATTTCATGCAGCCTAAGGTGGCCCATGATTGATTCACCTAAGCCCGTGGTTGTCCAGGAAGGTGGCTGACCACACCAGAGGGTGCTTTGGAAGTGTGTGGGGGGGGGCAGGGGGAGGGGGCGGCGTGGAATGGGATGTAAATGTCACAAGGATTGATGGGCACCAGACAATGGGCCAAGGGGGCTGGGAGCCCTGCAACATGCGGCAGAGGTGCGTGGAGCTGGCCCTGCACATCCTTCTACTGCCCACTGGGAATCTGTGTAGATGAGAAAACCGTCATCTGCGCCTCATGATCTGACTCCATTTTACACGTAAACACAAAATACACATTTCATCGCTTTAACAAACGCTGAAATTTTCCGGAAGTACAGCTATTGCATGAATTGAGGAAAGATTGTGCTACACTTTGTTATGTTTGCGCCATGTTTTGAAATTTACCGGGAGCTATTCACTATTACAGAAAATTACATCACTGCTGGGCGTTGCTCCCTGTGTCGGAGTTGCCACACCCCAACATTGTAGCTATCACATGTAATTATGTGACTGTGACACAGTCTCTGTTAACACGATCAAAGGTTATTACATAAGGGGAGATGCATGAAACACAGAAATCTGAGTTAAATGCATTATTAAAAGTTTTCAAGATAATTTCATGTTCGTCGTCCCATATTACAATTTTTTTGTTTAGCATAATGACAAGAAATCTATGTTGTGAGAACAATGACATTTATTCTTTTAGGGGTTACCTATTGTTTTTCAACTTTATTTTGATCCTCTCACCAGAATAGTTCCAAACACCTTCTCTAGAGCCTCTTCTATCATGATTTTTTTCTAGAACATTTTCTGTTTCATTGCTTATTAAAGCACAAGGCCTCCAAGGGTTTTTTGTTTTATTTTGTTTTGTCTTATCTTGTTTTGTTTTGTTTTGTTTTTAGGTCCTCAAGGCTGGAGTGTTTGTCTTGACATGCATTAAATCTTCAAAATAGGGTTTTCTGTGGTACTTCCCCACTTTCCTGTCCCACATCATAATTATTTTTGACACTGCACTTAGCAATGGTACTCAGCTCACTTGAGAGAATATCATTGTCTTCACTGTCTCCACTTCAACAGCCTGTAATTTGCCTGGACAATTAAGGGTTTTCTCCCTCTTTCTTTTATTCCCAGCAAACAAGTCTGGTTTGTTACCACTTACACTGGTTTTTATCCTAGTGAGCATTTAAATCTCTGTTCTTTCATCTTCCTGTACTTCTTGTATGGAATATCTTTTGATCTTTTTTCTCTTTTCTTCTCAATTATTCCTTACAAATAGGTACAACATCTGACTATGACATTACGTCTCCTAATGGAGGCCTACAGAGGCAATTATATATTAAAATGCATATATTTTATTACAAATTACTTTCCTCTTATTTCTTATTTTTATGTTACATTTAGGGCATTATTCTGAGATTATGCATCTAGACTGGTTATATGGTCTATTTACTGCTTCTCTGGATAAAGGAGTATTATAAAATATTTGTTTACTCAAAGGAGGGAGTAAAAGGGGAAATTTTTTCTGGTAGGGTTGAGTCTAGGGTAAATGCAAAAGGCTTGTTGCCCCATGTCCCCGCCTCCCCAGAGCCAGGGCGGGGGTGCATGTGATCCACTTCTAGTCAATGAGATCCAAGCAGATGTCCGCTGTGTAGAAGGGTTGGAAAAGCCTTGTTGGAAAAGGGGACACAGTGATTTGCCCGCCTCGTCCTCCCTTTTGCTACCTGGAATGCTGATGCCTGGCTGGGACTGCAGTTTATGACCATGAGATGACTAGTCCAAGGAGAAAGCCAACATACTAAGGATACTCTGGAAAGAGAAAGGAGCTGAGCGCCCTCATGACATCTTTACCTACTGAAACGATACAAATCCTCTGCTTCTGGATATGTAGTTATACGGGGAAAACTTTTGTTTAAGCCATTGTTTTACAGTGTTCCTTTGCCTACACTGAATCCTAAGTTTGCTGGTCTCACTTGTAGCTGTCACCCCAATGACTCTGCAGCATCCTAAATCAGTAGCAGTTTGGGAATCACTATCTAGAAAGATCCGTGAATGACTGTTCCAGTAGGCACCACTACGCTTACAGAAAACTGCCCATATTCTCTCCAGAATGCTCCATTTTGAATGCTTATTCAGTCTTTTGAACAAACCATAAGGGAAAACTTGATCCAGTGATTACTGCTCTTTGATGCCTTCTTAGGGAGGCAGCTGGGCAGTACTAGCATGGCTTAGAACCCTAGATTGCTGAACTGAATGTTCCATGGAACAGCATGTTGCCAGAGTCCTGTTGTTGGCTAATGCCAGTAGCAAAGATGAAATAAAAGCAAATCTGTTAACTCTGCTACTGTAACCACTTCAAGCTAATTATTTAAGTGAAGTGGTTTTGCTTTAATATGGAACATTAGTCAATTAAATTACATTTGACTACCCATAACTTTTGTTCAAGGAGCACTTCATATACCGACACCTCTAATCAGAGCACAAAGTACTTAAATACTTAATCTGGTCAAATGGAAGTGAAAACCGTAATGTATGACATTCTCCCTACCAAGGGAAATCTTTAGCCATTGTGTCTGTGCAAGACAAGGTTTTAGAAACAATGAGAAACTACCGGAAATCACTTAGAGTATCTTGAGGAGTTTAGGAAAGGCATCCAGACTATATTTGTTCTCCAAACTCCCAAAAAAATCCTTGAAATTATTCTTGTACCAAAATAGAAAATGATGGGAATTATAGTACAATTGATTTACTCCCTCATCAACCAGCAGACAATATGACAGGGACTTTAAGAGATACTTTGTGATAGGATGTGGAAGTTATTTTGTCCAGAAAATAGGTCATTTACCATAATTTTATGGAAAAGTTTTTTCATTGTGCTCATCAACTGCTCTTTTATTCAGTGCCTGGTTTGCACCAGGCCATGTGCTGGGTGTCAGTCCGCATCAACATCAGGAGAGACGCTGTCCCTGCCACTCCTGAATTGGTGGTCCAGAGGCTGGGGAGAGCGATCAAAAAAGAAGGTGCAAAGGTTTACCAGGTCAAGATGAGCCTTGGGGACAGACATGTCAGGGGTTTGTAATTTGTTCAAAAAGCATAGAGAAATCAGTGGAAGTTTTGCACAACATTCTCCACATCATTTTTGCACTGTAAAACCATCTCTCTGGCTGCAGAGTAGAGACCAGATGGAGAACAAGCAAGACTAGAAGACAGGAGTCTAGTTGACAGGTGAAGAGGTAGGACAATGAAGAGGAAACAATGAATGGTTAGTAGAGATATTTTGGAAGATGATTTGGAAGGACTTGGTGAATTACTAGACACTGGGTTGGGATGGTTATGAATCAGTGGGTCTGAGTTGGTGTCCAGGAAGCTAAGTATCTTTAAGAAACACCAGCCAAAAGTTTTAGAAAAACACAGCAGTTCCCTGAAGAACTGGAGACCTAAAGCTGGTGAATGATGGTCCCTAAGGTCATTTAGCCTGGCTTCTCTCTTGGTTAGCTGGCACTCCATACTTATTTCTGTATGAGTGTTCTGCTTTTCTTTCCCCTCCACAAACCTCTGGGCAAAGCAGAAGTGACAGACCTGTCATATAGGGCACGAAGTTGAGCAGTCTTTGAAGGAAACTTTCCATTGCCTCTGTGCTAGTAGAAAAAGAGGTTAACAACATTTGTGGAAGGTCTGCCCTCATGTCTGACTCTGGCTAGATACTCTATTTTATCTCATTTACTACCCTAGTATTATTATCCCATTCTGATGATAAAAAACTGAGATTCAGAGAGGTTAAGTGAGCTGTCTGAAGTCATGTGGTTAGGAGTTTATGGGGTCTCAATTCAGGTCTGTCTAGTTCCAAAGAACATGCATGACTTCATGCCATTGCGGGCTGTTTCTGCTGAGAAACAGCCATAGTGGAGTGTAAATAATGGGGCCACTATAAAACTACATAAAACTACAAGATGGCATGTGGCTGAGCCCAGTTCAACTAAAGTCTCATCTTAAGCCTATGACTTGAGATTACTCCCTGTTGATGGGCCCATTAATTAATACATCTCCTGAAATTTAATACTTTAGTCAATCCTTGGCTAGCGTTGTAGATCCAACCTTCCACCCACTTAAAGAAAGTGTGGAAATTTTTTCTACTGTCAGACACAAATGAGATCCAGCTGCCTGTGACTTCAACTCTAGGCCAGATGTTTTGAATGTTAAGTTTCCTGCCCAGTGTATCTTTCCATTAACCAAAATTATTTAACTGCAGGCTGCAACCCATTAGTGATCCTGAAATCAATTTAGTGGATCACAACAGTCTTTTAAAATTTTGGAAGAGAATGCACTAGAATGGAACAGAAAATTTCAGAACACACCGCACTGAGTAAAGGGTGTTATTCTGTGAAACTTACATGTCAGTTGCATTTGTATGTGATAATAAAAAGTGTATTTCTTACTCTGAGTTGTGGTTTTTTTAAAAAAAAAAGAAAAGAAAAGAAAACTGCTGCTATGGAGGGCTCTGTCATTTTTTTTTTATAGTTCCTGAAAGAGTAGTTCCCTCTGCCCATGGGAGAAAGTTAACTTACAAAAAAAAAAAAAAGAAAAGAAAAGAAAAGAAAAAAAATGGGAAGGAAAAGACAAGTGGAAGGTGGAGTCTTACTGCAGGCAGGAAAATAACAGCAAACAATAAATGGAGATGCTCTTGTCAACGAGTCATCCAAGGCCAGTGTCCTCAGAGAGACTCTACAGTAAATTATTTTGTTGTATCAACTTTACTGTTTTCCCACATCTCAGGATCCTCAAGATGGCTTTGGGATACTCCCTGTGTCTACTCAACAGTTTGGCTTTCTGGATGCTGCAGCATGAAACAAAGAAGTGTGTGTGTTTCCCTTTTTAAATGTTTATTAATGGAAACATTTTAAAAATTTACAAAAGTAGTCAGGGGGCACCTGGGTGGCTCAGTCGGTTAAGCATCTGGCCCTTGATTTCAGTTCAGGTCATGATCTCATGGTTTATGAGACTGAACCCCACAGGGGGCTCTAGGATGACAGTGCAGAGCCTGCTTGGGATTCTCTCTCCCTCTGCCCCTCCCCTGCATTCTCTCTTTCTCTCTCTGTCTCTCAAAAAAAAAAAAAAAAAAAAAAAAAGGATAGTTTAATGAAACCCCACATTCCATCACCCAGTTTCTCGTCAATCTGGTTTCATCTATAGCTTATCCACTTTCCAGATGTCCTATAATTTCATACGTAAATATTTGAGTGTGTATTCCAAAGAGATAATTTTTGAACACTGATGTCTACTAGGATCTTCACATCTGCACTTGAAGAGAACTTCATTCCTTGAGACATGAGGCTTTGACCAAAACACAAGAACAGGGAGTTAGGTCCCATAAGAAACATATCAGACGGCTTATGTTCCCTCCAACCAAAGACCCCAGAGAGGAAAGCTGATCACATATCCCAAGACAATTTCCAAGAAAAAAAAGGCGGTGGGGGGGGAGTTGGAGGAGAGAATGACTTTATGAAAAGTAGGACATAAATTAAGAGCTCATAGTCACCACAGCTGACTACTAGACACTCACTGTCATTTTGTAGATGAAGTAACTGAGGCCAGAGAAAGTGACTTTGAGCCAAGGGCCAGAGGACAGCTCTGTTTGATCTTTAGTCCACAGAATAGAAATAGTACATGAGTATGATTCTTATTCAAAGTTAGAGATGGAAAGTTATTAAAAGATGGCCTGCTAGTCGGGATGAAGAACTAACTGCAACCATGGCATGTCTTCTAAATTGACATTCTAGATTGTCACCTTTCCTGAGCCAAATCCCTGTGCCTTTAACTGCCTGAGACCAGTTCCATCTTTAAAGAAAATTCAACATTCTAAAATCTTCCTCAGATTACCTGCTTCCTCAAACAACTGATTCCTTCCTTTCCCTTGGTTCTGCCCTTCCTCAGAGTCAAGTCCAAACTCCTCAATCAGGCCTTTCATGGCCTCCTGTCCCAAGACTTCTACCCCACTCATCTCCACAGAGCAGATTGGTTTTCCCTGTGATCCCTGAATGCCCCAGACTGGGTCCCCTTCCAGGCCCTGCAAAGATGTTTTGTCTCACACAGAACTTTCCTTCCTCCTCTTGCTCCATAATTTATTCATCCTTCTTGGCCTCATTCAACTCTCTAAGCTTTGGGAAGCCTGGTACTCACAGACACTCATGCCTCTATTTCCCCCCTTGTCTGGATGCCCGCGGTATTTCACATCTGTTACATTCATACTGGTGCTTTTTAATATTGCCTTTTACCTTTCTTACCTTGGTTTACCTAGTGATCTCACCTGGCCTCTAATCTCCTTGAGGTTAATAACCGAGTATTCTCCTTTTGTAGACTGTCTCCCATAGTTAGTTAATTAGGAACAACTTGTCAGTCAGGGCAGCAGGGCACTATGGAATGACCTTTGGAATCAGAATTCCCTGGGTTAGAACCCCAGCTCCACTGCTCAGTGGCCATGTGACCATGGCCAAGTTCATTGATTGTCTGGAGCCTCATTCTCGTAACATTCTCCTCTTTGTAGCATATACAAAAAATATGAAATTAGCTACCTACTTACCCAGATCATATTTAGAGTTTCTAGGTATATGTTACTAGAAGCTACTGAGTAGTTTTGTGCCACATCACTGAGGGGACAGAAGCACAGATTTAATTCTATCTTTACTTACTCACAAGCAACTCCAGGATAAAATTGTGCCACAAGCCAAGCCCACAGAAGGTGAAGTCAAACACTGCTAATACTGCAAGGGTATGACAGATACGATTACCAGTGATTAGTACACATTCAGCAAGAAATGCAGAGTGCATTAGGGAGACGAATACGTACAGCAATTAACAGGGGGCCGCTGCAACAAACCAACCTGAAATCTCAGTGGTTCAACCTAATAAAAACCCATTGCTGTTGCTGCTGCTGCCAGGTAAAGTTGGGCATGAGTCAGGAGGCTGTCCTCCAGCTTGCAGCTACGAACTTGAAAATGTGCCGCCCAGAACGCTGTGGCAGAAGAGAGGAGTGCATATGAGAAGCGGCTCATTTCCTGTACCAGGAGCGACAAGGAAGCCTGCAGCTGCACACCTGGTGTGCCTTAACTACCTCTACACGTGGCACAAGCGCGGTAGCCAGCAGCTCCGGTCCCAGTTTCCCTGTGAGCGCGGTGGTATTGTTTGTATCAGCCATCACCCAAGATGAAATTCCAATTTTGCTGCTGGGCCAGTGAAATCACCTCCAGGGAGAATTCTGCCTGCTGCTGGCCCAGGCCAGCCACCCTCAAAGCTGACACCACTTAGAGGGGTGAGCAGGGAGCTGATCCTTTGGACCACAGCAGCTGTGCAAGGACCCAGGCTCTCTCTGCTTGTTCCCTGGGCTTCTGTAAACGCCCTCCGTGCTGCCTGTTTGCCCAGCACTCCCCCTCCGCCTCTGCCTTTCTCCCATCTTTCTGTTTGTTCGGACTTTGCCCCTACCACCTGTTAGAGCCAAAATGGTAGAGGGAGAAGAGGCCAGCTGGCCATGCCAGGGGCTTTGTGGACTCAAAGTCCTCAGCCTTCCTATGAGATCTATAATTCTCTGATGGTGGAGATCGTTTTATTTTTTGTGCATACAGTAGGTGCCCTATACACATTTACGAGTAGAACAACAGGTACTCCTACAGTGGGATTAGGAGAATGTGCACTGAAGTCAGCCACACCTTCATTCAAATTCTGACTCTGCCATTTCCTGGGTCTCAGACCTTTGCAGCGTTGTTTAATATGTCTGAGTTCCAGTTCATGGTACTTAGATAGGTCCGTGTCTAGAATACATGTTGCTAAATATGTTTACCTTAAATATCACCCTTAGTTATCAAAGATAAAATAACACAGTATAAATAAAGTACCAAGCAGAGAATAAATCCTTCTCTAAAACTATTATAGTTATTAGTTTCTCAAGGGAAAAATTCATACCTGACTTATCTTTTATTGCTAGTATTGTCTATAGCACACATTAGGGGCTTCATAAACCTTAAATGGTTGAATTCATTCTCCCAAATTGTATTTACTGGGTGCCTCCTCCATGCCAGGAGAACTGGGGCTACAAAGTGACAGGCACAGTCCCTGCCTTTGTGAAGTTACTATCTAATGGGGAGAGAATGATAGTATATAAATGACCATGTAACACTCCATGTAGAGATGTGTTGAAGAAAAACACAGTGGATCAGAGCTAGAGGGAGAGCACTGTTTTAGACTGTGTGATCCCGGAGGTAACAGAGAGCAGACACCTGGGAAGACAAAGCATGGAGATACACCATGTCACTGACAAAAATGCTAACAATCACATTCACTTCGACATCAACGCTGCAGTAGGTTTCAGTGCTTAGATTAGAGTGACAGCAACATTTCTAGTTTTTAAGTAGCCCTTAATTTGAAGGTTTCCATCCTTGTTCTTGTCCTGTCTCCCTTCTTAGCTCTAACTACCAAACAAAGCCATCTCCCTTCTCCTGCTTTTTTTTTTTTTTCCAGGCACTTCATTCAAATTTTATAGTCCCTCCTTCCCTCTTCTGTTCCAAAACCACTTTGATCCTTTTGTCCTTTTCCTCTCTAAGTGTTCTGTGGCCCTTTTCTGCAGAAGATGCACATTTTCAGCAAAGCTCTCATCTCCATGCCCTTTGAGACTATCACAGAACAGTGAAAAGTGCTGAGCGCATTAGGGAGGCAAGAGCTGCAGACAAGGGGAAGGTCAGAGAGAGCTGAGCTGACAGAACTGCCCGGGCAGGAGTCCCGGGCAGCTGCGGTGGCTCACGGGCGGGCATGGCTCTCAACACAGGGCTCCGATACCAAGAGGCCAATGCCTGCACTCTAGGAGCTGTGGGTTAGAGCGTTAACCATGAAGCTGGCATCCCTCCTGCCATCCCAGGCTGACCCCTCTGGGTTTGGCAGACTATGGCGAGCACAAGCCTCAGGGGCCACAGAGAGACAGCACATCCATGCAGTGGGTTTGTCAGCTTTGCCTGACTGGGACAACCCAGAGCAGGGCCCGCTGGGGACAAATGTGGGGACATTCGCTGCGGTGGCCTTTGTGTCAGTTGCCTGTGTACCTTCATGCCACATCTTGTACCACAATGTGCCATTTCTTATCTCACTCGCTTTAAACTGACTTACCTCTTTCCCTTTATCTCCAAGGAAATCTTCATGTCAAGGTTGTGTGGGGTGGAAAGGAAGCTAGTAATGGGCCGAGAACTAAGTACAATGAAACTGAACAATGATATCAAGCAATGTTAGTCTTAGATATTGCAGCCTGCCAAACACTCTACACATAAGGTTCTATGCTTCATGATGTTCTCTCTGCTAAAATGAAACCAAAAAAGGCGGGAAGGTAAGTTAGCAAGTGTAAGAGAGAGATGTTAAAGCCATAGTAGCACTCATGCTTTGACTTTAGCAGAAGGATAAAAGGAAAACTGAAAGGAAAAAAATGTTCTCAATACCGATTCAGTGTTGAAAGACTGTGTCCACATATAAGGGAATCTGCCAGTCATCTCAGGTTACCCCCCTGCTCCTGCTGCCATATACGCTGTGATTTCACACAGACTCTGGCAGGGACAGGGCATTGGCCGCACCGGGTAGGCTTCCCAACCCAGCAGCCTGCTGTAAGCCCCCATGGGAAGGGCCCTGACTACCGCACAATAGTTACAATTTTTTGAGCTCTTATCATGTGCCAAGGTCTTGACACAGAGTGTCTGACTTTAAGTCTCCAAGGCATGTATCGTTATTTGCATCTTAGAAATGAAGAAGCAAAGAATCAAAATTACAACACGATTCGATCTCAAGACCATCTTACCCCAAAGTTCTTGCCCTGTCCATTACGCTCCACTAACTCCCTTAGTTGTGAGATATAAGCTCTCTGAGTTCTTTGTAAGACCACTGATTTTGCTTGGTGGAGTAGTTTTCAAACTCTTTGTTTAAAGCTTTGCTTCAGTGTTCTATTGCTGTGTACAAACTACCAGTAAATAAAATGGCGTTTTATTTTGAACACAATTCTAGGGTCCACATCAAGGCAAGTGGTATTGGCTGGGCTCTGCTCCATGTGATGTCTGCTGGAGACAGAGTGTCTGAGACAGCATCTTCATGTGCCCTAGGATGGCTCAGAGGGCTGGGGGCTGGCTGGATCAGCTCAGCTGGAAGCATATGTCCGTGCCTCAGGTCTCCTCTTTGGCTGGTTCCTTGGCTTATTACCACATGGTCTCTTCAGCAGAGGAGGGCTTCTTAGATGGTAGCTGAGGCCCCAAGAGCCCACTTGTCAAAGGAGAAGTGGAAGCTGCCAGTCCTCTCAAAGGCTAGTGCAGCATCACTTCTGCCACATTCTTTGGTCAAAGCAGTCACAGGAGTAGCCTAGATTGAAAGCAGGGTAAATAAACTCCACTTCTTGATGGGGAAGTGAAAGAACTTCTGGCCATCTTTCATCTGCCACAACTTTGAAGCTTTTGAGAGGCGAAACCATACACAGAATTTGAATGTGCAAAATTGATAAGGGGAGGGAGACATACTGGTTTGAAATGGGGACACAGGGGAGGGCGCAGAGCCTTGTATACCCTTATTTTGAGAAAGAGAGAGAGAGAGAGAGGACTTGTGCATGCCCGTGTGCAGGCATGTGGGAGAGTGGGGAGGGGCAGAGAGAGAGAGAGAGAGAGAGAGAGAGAGAGAGAGAAGGAGAGGGAGAATTCCAAGCAGGCTCCAAGCTGTCAGTGCAGCGCCCTATGTGATGCTTGATCCCACAGCCCTGGGATCATGACCTGAGCTAACATCAAGAGTTGGACACTCAACCGACTGAGCCACCCAGGTACACTCCCTAAACTCCAAGCACTTTCTATTGAATTAACCTCTCTTACTTCATTTATAACACTTAATATCTAGAATGTATCTTATTGAAACGTTCCCCAAGGGCAGGAGCCTGATCTGTCTTGTTCACTGCTGTCATTCTTGGCACCTAGTACAGAGCTTACTACTTACTAGGCCCTGGATGAATACTCATTGAACAACAGCATGATTAGTTGAATGGATGAATGAATAACATTCAGTGAAAGGCTATTTAGCCCTATCTTCTCTTTCTGATGTGCTCCCAGGGCATTCCAGAAGAGAATGGATCTTTTGGGATTGTGTAACTAATGGTTCCTACACAGGAAACAATAATATTAATACAACTAATAAAAATGGCCTCAACCGGGGCTCATTCACTACCCCTCGTTGCATCCCAGGTCTCTGAGTGCTCTTCAAGTGCCTTTCCAAATCAAGTAGCCCCAAGGTGAGGCCAGGTCTGTAGACAGATCTGACTGCTAAAATTCACACAGGTCCTGAGCGAAACGTTTCTCTGCAGCACTGTGAGAATCCCCACCAATCAATTCTCTGGGATACGGCTTTTGTGCAGAATTGTGCCCCCGAGCGTACAGTGCTCGGTGATGGATGAGGATATGACTTCTTCATCCTCCTCCCCCCACTACAAGTGCCCAGCCAAGTATCCCATCTGTGCCCTGCTTATTTCAAGTTCTCTGTGCCCAGCAGTGATATGTATGTCCAAGTATCCCCTGTGGCCTCTCTCTCAGAGAACCCAGCTGGGCAAAGCCAAGTCTTAAAGGGACCCTGTCAGCTTGCAGCTCAGGGCTGTGAAATAAGACAATTGTCCCAGAGACCTGATTAGGAAACAAGAGAAAGACGGCTTCATTCCTAGACAGTGCCATCCCTTTGGACATAACTCTTCTCAGAAAGGGCATCTTTAACTGCTGACCAGAGGGACGTATGAGTTACCAAGGACTAAACTCAGTCCTGTGGCTCTAAAGAAGGCCTCTGTTTAGAATAGGATTCTCATGACAAACAGCTTTTGTGCCACAGCAAAGTATTTCAGCCGTTCATTCTTAAAGGGTTCTGAAAAATTCACTCGGGATTGCCACTTGAACATAAAGATTTTCCTGTTCCCACCCTAGGGAAGATTATTTTTTTCTTCCAGATTTCAAAAGATACCATGATTGGTATTAAGGAATTCCAAAACCGAAGAAATAGCTCTTGCTTTTAATTTATTCATGAATGTAACTTTTGTTTCTCTGGGCTGTACCAGTTGCAGGGGGAAATCACAGACATGGGTTCTAATCACAGCAGGAATTAATTTCCAGTCTCTACCCCATTTGTGACTGAATCTAACTCTTCCTGATTTCCATAAATGTCACCCTGGGGCTGCTGCCAGCCCCTGCCACATCATCCATGGGTTCCAGATGACACACACCATCCTTAGCTGCTGCCAACAGTGCTCTCACACAGAAGAAAGCCAGAGGGATAACTGGTCCCCCAAGTGCCACATGTCTTTCAGCCAACCTCTGGCTTTGTGGTCTTGTTTACTCCCCTTTATAATTCCTTGGCATGAAGGACAGGGGGATTTTAATGAAGACATTCCTTCGCTGACCCTGGAACTACATCTAGAAACGGGGCCATATTTTTGATTGTCTCTTACTTCAATGGAGTTCTCCACTCTCTCCACTGGCTTAAAGACCCCAGGTCCTGAGGTAGCCATTATCTTTGTCTTCATTTCAATCCCAACTGGAAATCCCAGGGCCCACTTCCTTATTTATCCCAATGAGTCTTCATGCAACCAACAATATTTGGTGGTCTGTAAAAAAGGTCTTTGCAGTCCTGTAAAAGCTCATAGATTTGCACCACCTTGACCTCCCTAGCTAGAGAATAATTAGCCTAAGTTTGGCCACACTGAACACTAACTCTCACACACATGGAAAGGAAAGATTTTCTCTCTTCAGACACTGTCTATGGTTCTGATTTTTTTTTCTAGATAATTAACATGCTATATTTAAGGAACTAATGGAACCTAACGGGCATACTATGAAAGGTCCACAGTGTTAGTGCTTCTCAATTTCATGCAACCTTCAGCTCCTCCCCCAAACTCAGTAACTCTGGCTGGATGTTTTAGCAAAGGTCATCAATTTCATGACACAGCTCAGGATGGATTGGGAAGTATTTCTCTCAAAGACCGTAGGTCTTGGTTTATTATACGCTACCTTGATATTAGTCTATGCTGCTCTCCTTTAAGACAGTGGTTCTAAAAATGAGCCAAGGATCTTTTGGCCTAGAGCATTAATCTTCACAGTATGTACTTTAGGGGCATGAATTAATAATTAAGTTGTGATCAATTTACTTGTGATAGCCCTCCTTGGTGTCTCATCAGGAACACTACCACCCATCAGGACAGCCTATTTGTATCTACAAATAGGAGATTTGAAGGGGGGGCGTGGGTAGAGAAAAGGGAAAGGAACAGTCCATAGACCAAAGCTGTGCAGAGATCAATGGCTCCAACTGCTCTGTTAAATGTTCAGGCTGACTTGGAGAATGCTTTAGAGTCATTTCTGGGGTTAGGTACTGGAGGATGCACTACAGGCAAACCATTTTACCTGGCCCTACTTAAAACTTTGGAAATAGAAAGTACCAATTGTAAAATACCACGATAATGATTATGGTAGTCCAGAATCATCAAAGGACACTAAAATCAGTGAATGGACAGTAGTATAATGAGAACCAGCATATTTACATTTTCCTACATGATACTTATTAATTACAAAGGACAAACAAAAGTGTTAGAGTGGAGAAACCCACCAGAACCACCTTAGCCAAGTGATCAAAGTTTATACCATCAGCAATGGCACACGCGCCTCACGCACCCTCTGATGTGATACACCAAGAAGGGGATTCTTGGAAAAATTTAAATCCCAAAGGTAAGCAGGAGGAAACATTACACAAACGCACTTTGCAGATCATCCTACAAAATAACTGGCCAGTGCCCTTCAACATTTTAAGGTCGTGAAAGACAAAGAAAGAGTGAGGAATTGTCCCAGATGAAAGGAGATTAAGGAGATATGGCAACCTAGTGTCACTATGATCCTAGATTCAGAAAAAAAAGGGCATTAATGGGACAATTGACAAAATTTGAATAAGCTCTGTAGATTAATTGTATACTATCAATATTTGTTTCCTGATTTGGAACATTGTACTATGATTATATAAGATCTATTGTGGTTATGTAACATTTGGGGAATGTAATTGAAGAGTGTATGGGAATTTTTTGGTACTGGTTTTACAACTTTTTTGAACGTCTAAAAGTACTTTGAAATGAAAAAGTTTAAAGGGTCTTTAAGACATGGATGAAATAGGCGGAAAATAAACACCAGAGCAAACTTGGTCAACAAGTACGATTTGAAATAACAGAACTACTCATCCATTCAGCAAACTGAGTGCTTACTATGTGCCAGGGGCTATACTTGGAGATGGGGACACAATGAGGAAGACCCTGCTATCCAGGACACCTCAGTCTGGACTAGAAGGATACAGACCCATAAATGATGAGATGCTGTGATGTGAGCTATGTTAGAAACTTGATCGAAATATTATAATATCATAGAGGGAAAAGAAGTAACAGAAAGTTAGGAGGTGTCGTAAGTGGACAAAAAGCAGCCTGAACACACTACAGAAGCATGGGAAAGAGACCCTGCAGAGGGAAGGAAGGAGGGAAGGGTTGACCATGGAGGTACAGAGGGCGGGGTAGAGCAGAAAGATATACAGCGGGTTGGCAAGGGAATAGCAGAGGGACTTGGGAGAGGTCAGAGAGGAGCTTGTGAGAGGGTTGGTAAGTGTCAGGAGAAGGCTGTGATTGGAGGTGAGAGTGATAATGAGGACATGAGAGGGACTCCTCAGAAAGGAGTCCCTTGGGAGTACACACGCAGTGAGGCCACAGTGAATGTGAGCATGGGAAATGGGAAATGGTATTTTCCTGGATGACCAAGGAAGGTGGTGCCCTCCCAGTCTGTTCAGAATGAGTCCAGTGTTGCCTTGCTACAAGAAGGCGAAGAGGGCAGATCAGCTGACACCGATTACCTAGAAACCCCAAAGGCAGGATCTCAGGTCTTTCTGAGCATCAGCTGCTGGGGCGGCTCTTTGCTCCTCCTCCTGGGCCCCTGCACTAAGCCAGCCCCCTGTGACCCACAGCAATGGGAGCCCCTAAAGTGCAGAGTCTGAATGGCCACTTTCCTGTACCTCAAGGAAAGCTCTCATGAAATGTATTGATCTCAGAAGGTTCCAGATTCAAATGCCAATTCCTAGCTTGGCCTTCCTGATTCAGTATGAAATGGCTTTGTTCCAAGGAGAACTTAACTAGCATTCTCCCCAGCAGCTCATTTATCAGCTCTTCTTATGGCATCTTCAACCAATTAAAAATAGAATGGCCAATTAAGAGATATTTTCTTTCGGGGTGCCTGGGTGGCTTAGTTGGTTAAGGTCTGACTTTTGATTTCTGCTCAGGTCATGATCTCACAGTTCCTGGGAGTGAGCCTGCATAGGGCTCTGAGCTGGCACATGGAGGCTGCTTCGGATTCTCTCTCTCTCTCTCTCTCTCTCATCCTCCCGCCCCCAAATAAACAAATAAACTTAAAAAAAAAAAGAGAGGGAGATTTTCTTTCCTATTATTGATGGTAGTTAGTAATACAATGTGTGTTAGTTATATACCACACCTATTGTTTCTGAGGGTTACTTCGTGAATCTTAAGAAGGAAAAGAGAAAAATATTAGGTGTAATCCTCTTCTTAGGGTAAAGATTCAAGACTTGGAAGGCCAACTCTATGAAACAACCAAGCCAGCAAGAAGGAAAACATGTCCAGGTTGCATCTAAATTCCAAACTGAAAAGAAATGTTTGCCTCAACTAAATAAACGTGTCAACAATTAGCCAGCACTGCGTGTTGAGATGCTAGTTTGTCGGAGAGTGTGTGGGAGTATGTAAGCAAGAAAAACTGGGGTGTTCCCTGCTGAAAAGATTGCTACAAGTCACAGTAGCTACAAAAGGAAAGACTTCCTCAACAACCACATTTGGACCGACCTTTATTTTTAATTTGTGAGTATGGCCAGCAGGTGGGGATAGTTCTTTATTGGTAGATAACTATCACAAACACCCTGTTTTGTAAGTTTCTAGGATGAATCAAAAAGAGAAATCAATTTAGAATTGTTAGGTCTGTATATTCCTTAGATAACGTCAAAAGGATGAAGATGGGTATCATTATGCCTCTACTGGAGTAGGAATCAAAATGGTCTTTCTCAAATATTTACTGGGTACTATGTAACAGGCTCTATACTAGGCACTTGAATCCTTACAACAGCCCTATGAATAGGTAATACACAAGTTTAGTTGGCCAAGGCCATAGAGCTAGTGTGTGCTAGAGCTGAGCTCTCATCCAAGCCTGTGTAGCTCCAGTCTTCGCTCACCCATTCTATGAGATCCTGCTGCAGAGTAGACTCTAGAAAAGCTGTGCAAAGTTATGGCCACATAGTATAATCTCTAGAGCAATTGCTGAAAAAAGGGGGGGGGGGTAGGGCGTGACTGCAAAGAGCTATAGCTACAAAGCTCAACAAAGGTTTTTTACAAAACTTGGCAAATTGACCCCACATCCTTTTGGAAGAGCAGATAACCTAGAAGAATCAGGACAGATTTGAAGGGCAGGTTATTCATAAAGAAGGAAATACAAGTGACCAAGAAACACTAGGAGGTTCTGAAACTCAGGAAAATGAAAATAAAGCAATGCAATACCATTTCCTAAGTCTGAAAATACCATGTGTTGCTAAAGATGTGCGGAAATGGGAATGCTTATAATCGCTGGTGACAGTATAAATTAGCACAACTTCTTTGAAGAGCAAGGTGGGGATACCTAGTGAAGTTGATTTAAAGCAATTATGGTGAAACATTAACATGTATTTAGTCCCAGTAGTGTGCACATAGTTACGTATTGTAGCTGTTCTGTAATTTCAAACAAAACTGGAAGTAAAACAAAGATTTATGTTCAAGGATGTTCATGGAAGCAATTGTTTATAAGGCACAAAACAAAACAAAACACCAGAAACTGGACATCTCCTACATGTCCAGCATTAGGGGACTGGTTACACAGATTGTGTAGAATAAAATAGTATGCAGCTGAATGATATAATTTACCTATGTATGAAAAACGTTATCAAGTGTATTGCTAAGGAATGAATCCAAGCTGTAAAGCAGTAATGCTCCCATCTATTCATTTGAAAACTACATGTTGGGGGTGCCTGGGTGGCTAAGTTGGTTAAGTGTCTGACTTCGGCCCAGGCTATGATCTCATGGTTTGTGAATTTGAGCCTTCTGTCAGGCTCTGCGCTGACAGCTCAGAGCCTGAAGCCTGCTTTAGATTCTGTGTCTCTGTCTCTCTCTGCCCCTCACCCACTCACGCTGCGTCTTTTTCTCTCTCTCAAAAATGAATACACATTGGGGAATCTGGGTAGCTCAGTCGGTTGGGTGTCCAACTTCGGTTTAGGTCATGATCTCGTGATTTGTGGGTTCAAACCCTGCATTGGGCTCTGTGCTGACATCTCAGAGCCCGGAGCCTGCTTCTGATTCTGTGTCTCCTTCTCTCTCTGCCCTTCCCCGCCCCCTCTCAAAAATAAGTAAACATTTAAATTTTTTTTTCTAAGGGGCACCTGGATGGCTCAGTCAGTTGAGCGTTGGACTTCGGCTCAGGTCATGATCTCACAGTCTGTGAGTTCAAGCCCCACATCTGGCTCTGTGCTGACAGCTCAGAGCTTGGAGCCTGCTTCAGATTCTGTGTCTCCCTCTGTCTCTGACCCTCCCCTGTTCATGCTCTGTCTCTTTCTGTCTCAAAAATAAATAAACATTGGAAAAAAAATTTTTTTAATGGATGAACATTAAAAAACGCTTTATAAAAATTAAACTAAATTAAATTAAAATAAAATAAAATAAAGTAAAATAAAATAAAATAAAATAAAATAAAAGCTACATGTTGTATATGCTTTCATGTGCATAGAAAATGCCTGAAAGGAGGCCTGAGAAACTGTTAATAGTACTTACCACTCAGAGTAGAACTGGGAGAGGGAGGGGCAAGTCTTACTTTTTGATTTATGTTTTTCTAAATTATTTGAGTTATTTTTTAGCTTGAGCACACATTTTTATATTCTTAAAAAGGCAAACTTTAAAAAGTTATTTTTGTTCATAATAGCAGTCTACTAATTGATTTGCTGACTCATGCCAGCTGTAAAATTTTTAAAAATCTTTTTCTCAAGTTTCAACTAGTGGAAAGAACTTAGGTTTAGCACCATTGCTCATCTCATTATGTCCTTCATCCCTGTTTACGTGGCCTCCACAAGCACCCAGGACTCCAGGTCACCTCCCTTTCCCCCACTCTTTGCGGCCCTGGCCCACCATTGCCAAACTCCTGAAGCCTTCAGGAAACTCGCAGTCACCAGCAGAACCTCCCACAGTCCCAGCCTCTTCTCTAGGGGTAGCCTTCACCTTGCTCTCTGGGAACCCTGCTGGCCCCTGAGGACACTGCTCCCCTACAGCCCTCTTTCCTGGCAACTACTCTCCTTCTCACAGCCGTGCCCCCAGGCGGAGGGAGGTGGCTTCTCTCACCTCCCTCCTTCCTCACTATCTGCACCTGCCTGCATCTTTGGGTCTCAGGTCACCAGGTGGGAACACCCAGATGTCTCCTCGTTCTGTCATCTACCAGCTCTGGGACATGCCCTCAGACCTGGTTCCATGTCACTCTCTCCAACTCTGCTCCTGCCTTAATTCTTGATGATTTCAGTATTTTCTCAGATGATCCTCCCAAAGCTGGCCTGTCAGTTTCTTTCTTCTCATCCAGTGCTCCTGCCCTCCCCACTACTTTGGCTATTCATATCCAGAGACATATTCTAGTCATGTAATTAGCAACAGCCACAACCTCCCTAGTCTAGTCTCTGACCCCTCCCCTCATCTTTCCATTTCACTCTTTCTGGTACCTCAGCTAGACTGATAATCCATCTGTCCTATTACCTCTTAATGGTTCCATAGCTCCCACTTGTCTGTTTACCCAGTTTAAATTCCATGATCAATCTCAACTCTGTCTACTCTGCCTGTGCCTGTACAGCTGAACAAGTCTAGAGAAAACACATAAGACTTCAAGGAGTTGAGTGGGTGAGCCATACAATACCTGGGACAAGAGTAACCCAGAAGTTAGGAACAGCATGTGCAAGGTCCCTGAGGCTTAAAAGTACATGAAGGCCTGGGGAATAAAAGAAGGCCAGGCAGCTCTAAGAAGAGTGAACGAAGGAGAACGTTACCACAGATGTGTTCATGAGAGTAGCCAACATTTAGGGTTTTGTAGGCCATGGTAAAGACTGCCCTTTCTCCAAGTGACGGGGAGCCATCAGAAGGGTTTGAGAAAGGAGTGACATTAATGGATTTCTATGTGTAGTGGTTACTCTGGCTGTGGTGTTGAGAATAGACTACAGGGAACAAGGGAAGGAGCAAGGAGATCATCTAAGAGGCCTTTGTAATAATATAGGCAAGAGATGGTGGTGGCCTGGGTCAGTCTGGTAGCTGTGCGGATGCTGAAGAATGGTCTGATTCCGGATATATTTTAAAGGTAAACAGGATATGGTAACTGACTAAATGTGGGGTGTGAGCAAATGAGAGGGATTATTCCAAGCTGCTGTTCCTTTTTTAAAAAAATGTTTATTTATTTATTTTGACAGAGAGAGAGAGAGAGAGAGAGAGAGAGAACAAGTGGGGGAGGGGCAGAGAGAGAGAGGGAGAGAGAGAAACTCGAGCCCAACTCGGGACTCGAACTCACGAAATTGTGAGATCATGACCTCAGCCTAAATCAAGAGTTAGACATTGATTGAGCTCAATCAGTTGACTGAGCTACACAGGCGCCCCACTGTTGTTCATTTTTATTTGTTTGTTTGCTTTCTGCCTGCACAACTGAAAGGACGCAGATGCCATCAACTGAGATGGGAAAGAGTGGGTGGGTGGGACAGGGTTTACTTGGAGACAGAGCCTCAGGCAAAGCTTAAATCTCAGGGAGGTCATTCTTTTTTTTTTTTTTTTTAATGTTTATTTATTTTTCAGACAGAGAGAGACACAGCATGAACGGGGGAGGGGCAGAGAGAGAGGGAAACACAGAATCGGAAGCAGGCTCCAGGCTCTGAGCCATCAGCCCAGAGCCCGACGCGGGGCTCGAACCCGCGGACCGCGAGATCGTGACCTGAGCCGAAGTCGGACGCTTAACGGACTGAGCCACCCAGGCGCCCCACAGGGAGGTCATTCTTGACCATCCTATTTTTTACTGTACTCCCACCCCAGCTCTATCTGTCCCCTACCCCGCTGCATTTTTCACAACATGGCTGAAGGAGAGTCTGCCTGACTGACTAACCGCATCACATTTATGGGTGGTGTCAAAGCATAAAAAAACAAAACAAAACAAAACAAACACAAAAAAACCCCACCCATAAATGTGATGCTTAGTTTTACGGGATTTAGTTTTATGATTGGGCCAGGAGATGGCCAGATATTTGGTCAAACATCATTTTGGATATGTCTGTGGGGGTGTTTCCAGATGAGATGAACATTCGACTAGGTAGATTGAGTGAAGCAGATGGATCTTCCTAATGTGTGTGGGCCTCGCTGAATTAGTTGAAGGCCTTAATAGAACACAAAGGCCAACTCTCCGACAAGTAAAAGGGAGAGATCTGCCAGGAGACTCTGTCTCCTTCATACATAAGTGCATGATTTTCCTGATTACCTCCTGTTTTAAAATGTATCTGAGATTTGTTTTAATCAGGTATAGTAATACAATAGACACAGAGACAACTTCCTGGGCAGAAGAATTTATCACTTTCAATTCCCAAGAGGAGGGGGCATGCTGAAGTAGTCGGGTCACATGGGGGAAGCACCAGGGCTAGTCAGGAGCAGGAGCAATGAGAGGAACCCACAGGCCAGAGGCTTTACTATGGTTTCATTGGAAGGAATGGGCAAGGTAGGGTAGATTCACTGAGCAAGGTTAGGATTGGATAGTTTGAATAATGATGGGAGTGGCTTTGACACTGTGGGGTCTTGTTAATCTTCGAGAGACTGCACCTCCCAGGACTAGTGAATTCCTGGAGATAGTAAACAGCTTGCCTCCAAGTGTACCTTTCATATGCAAACATATGGGAGGCTATGGAGGTGGTCCCTAGTTGTCTGGTACCTGGCTTGGGGTGGTTCAGGACGGAGGAGGTATTGGGTGGGGGGGGTGAAGATTAGATGAAGGAGATGGTTGAAGATATGGGCTCTGGATTGGTTGGTTTGCATATGAACAACATACCACAGACTGGGTGGTTGAAACAACAGAAATGTATTCTCTCACAGTTCTGGAGTCTGGACATCTGAGATCAGGGTTGGGTTGGGTTCTGATAAGGGCTCTCTTCCTGGCTTACAGACTGCTGCCTTTTCTCTGTGTGTCACGTGGTCTTTCCTCAGCATATGTGTATGGGGAGAGGGAGATACCCTCTCTTCCTCTTCTTATAAGGCCTCCGCTATTATTGGATTAGGACCCCATCCTTATGACCTCATTTAATCCTAATTACCTCCTAAAAGCCCGGTCTCCAAATACAGTTACATTGGGAATTCAAGCTTCCATATATGAATGGGCAGAGAGACACAATCAGTCCATAGTCATTAGAATTTAACACTGATGACTGTGACCATGGTCTTTTATCTGTTGATGGTCTTCTTCAGCACTTTCATATACCCTATTTCATCTGAATAACACAGACCTGCTTCATAGCACGGCTGCCCAAGAAGATTTTATCATTTGGGATCAGAAGTTATTTTTTTTTAAAGCAGGTTTTACACCCAGCATGGAGCCCAGTGTGGGGCTTGAACTCACAACCCTGAGATCAAGACCTGAACTGAGATCAAGAGTCGGACTGAGCCACCCAGGCGCCCCTGGGATCAGAAATTCTTAACTGAGATTATTTGGCTGATATAACAGGGACTTCATAGGAAAGAATAAATTTGGATTTCTCCAAATTTCCTCGCCCATATTTTTATATTCCTGAGGTTTCTATGCCAAAAAAAAAAAAAAAATGCTTATTAGTTAACAAGAGTATGCTTTTTCAGAGCAGCTGGGTTTCAAGATGTTCCCACATTTACAAATGGAAGCCAAGATTTATCAAACCTTGCCCCTCTTTCAAAGCCAGCTCAAATCCAATTTCTTCTCTTAAACTTTTCTTGACTGTCCTACCAAAGGACTGGCCTCTCCTATCTCCAAGGTTCTGAAGCAGTTACAGTGTGAACCCTGGAATTTAACACATAATCACATAATACATGGATGACATTGAGACTGCTCTCACTCAGTGAGAATTCCCGCCCAGTCTCCATTGGCCAGTCCTATCTCCATGGGATCATAAACAGGTCAAGAACTATGTGATCTCATGGTTCAAGATGTCAGCTTCCTGATTTGCCACCTATTTCCTGTTTCAAGTGAGGTAATACCCTAGCTATCCCCTGCACATGAATTTGATCATTCTTGCTCCTGTCACTCAAGGTTCTTAGCTGCAAGCAGCAGAAACGAAGTCTGGGTGGCTTAAAATGAAAAGTAATTCATTAAAAGGAGAATTTCAGGAATTTTGTGAGCCAAGTATTAATCACAGTCATTATTTAAAAATTAGATTATACAGGGGAGCCTGGGTGGCTCAGTTGGTTAAGTGACCAAATCTTGATTTCCGTTCAGGTCATGATCTCATAATTCGTAAGATTGAGCCCCGCATCAGGCTGTGCACTGATAGCATGGAGCCTGCTTGGGATTCTCTCTCTCCCTCCCTCTCTCTCTCTGTCCCTCCCCCACTTGTGTGCACTCTCAAAATAAATAAATAAACTTAACCAAAATAATTTTTAAAAAATTATATCAACTTACAATGAAATAACTTATATCAAGAACAAAGGTCAAAGCTCAACTCAAAACACAACACCTCCTAATTATTTTACATGATATTAACATCTATACTTTTGAAGTCATTACATGTATCATATCTGTATGATAGAAATACCATAGAGCAATACGATTGTATATCTCTTTCCACTTCCATGTTCAGGGATATCATGTTGATAGCTTGAACTCAGCAATGGTGAGTACATTTATTCCATGGGAATTGGCAAACACTATAAGGCAGGTGACTTGTTTGTTTGTTTGTTTGTTTGTTTGTTTTTACTCAAAGAACTGGTTCTTAAATGTTTACTGGCACACCATTAGTATTAAGTAACACCAAACTTCCAGATTTGGCTGAAGGAGTAGGTTTAGATTAGTCAGGATCAACAGTCAAATTTTCAGTATGATCAATGCTCTAGGTCCAGTTACATAATTTGCCGATCCCTTGTTCACAATTATTAAGAGTTTTAAGACAGCAATGGTCAAATATTGAACCAAGTGTGGGGCCCTTTTAAGTGCAGCCACTTGTGACTATATAGCCCACATGCCCATGAAGCCAGCCCTGCAACACCCAAAGCTATACTAAGTCCAGAGACCCCACTGCCTTAGCTGCTGACAACAACTCTGCAGACTCTGCCGCTGACCCCACGTCCATTCTTCACGGACACTGCACTGCTCCTGCTGCTAATGGCACCTCACAGAAATTTCATCAACCGCAGTCATGAAGGAAAAGGTTGAAAATACCTCCAAGGGAAAGAAGCAGAGATGGAGCCTACGTAGTTTCAAGTCCAGGCTCAGGACACCATTCCTGAACAGCACTGCCAGCCCTGACCAGTGACAGGTAACAAAGGGGGACTTAGAAAATTTTGAGTAAGGCACTCCAAAATGTGGGCGCTCTGAGGCACGAGGTTGGGGGAGGGGCTGGGCCTGGGTCTAAGAGAAGTGCCAAGAGGTGTGTCTGATGGGCAACACCCACCACATGTCCCTATATCCTGGTTGCAAGGATGGCTAGGGAATAGGCCAGCTTCTAACATTTCTTCCTAACACTCCCTGGGAACGAGCCTCTGCTTTCATCCTCTGTATCTCCGAACATATCTTTAATCATCCTTTCTGCTTCTGCTTCCTGCCTCAAAAGAAGACATTTCTCAATTCGTCAGGTAAATAACTCCCCTAGCTTTCTTGATTTCATCCCTCCTGCCTCTTTCAGAATTTCAAGGCATCGATTGTATTCCCTCTTGTATCTTTCTTCTCCACTCTGTACTCTTGCTTAAAGCTTCCTCATCCTAAGAAGGAAGGGAGGGAGGAAGAGAAAGGAGTCTCCTCACTCCCTTGTTGTGCTCCATACTCAGGCTTTCTCCATTTCATTGTCACCCTCTTAAAAAGCAATTTACCACTTATTAACACCTTCACCATTCAGCCCATTACAATCTTGCTTCTGCTTCCACCAACCCTTTGAAACTACCTCTTCTCAACCCCTCTCATTCCCTCCCACTTAACAAATGCAGTGGCTTATTTTCAGCCCCCATTCTCCTTGGCACAAGTTAACAGCCAAAATGACTGATCGTTCCCTCACGAAACTCCTCCTCTTTGGCTTCTGCAACACTGTTTCCCTGGGTTTCTTTCTCTTTTGATGTGTTTTCTTGGCCTCCTTTGTTGGCTCCTCTTTTACCCATTCCTTTACCTCTCAGAGCTGCCCTCAGGGCTTCAGCCTTGGACTTCTTCTCTTTCCCCCCCTCTGCACCCCCCCTTCCCCACCCTCTCCCTGCACGAGCCCCTAGTCTTCACCTCTTGAATACAGATGAGCCCTAAATCTAAATCTCCAGCTCAGACTCCCTACATAAGCTTAAGATAAGCAGCCACCTATTAGACTTTCATATGTCCTAAACTCAAAAAGTACAAAATGAATTTACTTCACTTTAACAACTCATTCTTCCCCAGACCAATGCTTCCTCTAATGTCTTCTTTTTCAGGAAATGGCACTGATGTGGAAATGTTGGAGTTCCAAACGAAAGGTCAAGAAAGAATTCTTGAGATGTCTTGGGTGCAAGATGTTTTATTAAAGCACGGGGACAGGACCCATGGGGAGAAAGAGCTGCATTGGGGTTGAGGACTAGCTGATTATATACTTTCAAGTTGGGAGGGAGTTAAGGGTAGCGTTAATTCTCTAACGAATTTTGGAAGCAAGGTTTTCAGGACCTTGAGGGGACAAGCTATTGTTAGGAAAAGGTCATTTATTACTATCTAGTAAAACCTCAGTCACAAGACCCTTCAGATGTGTATCAGTGGGCCATATGCTTGGAGGATGATTGCTAACATAATTTGGTGGGTAGGCATAAAAGAAGGCTCCAAAGGAATTTTTATGTGTTAAACGAGACAGGATCCTAGAGGTTAGGATAATGTTAAGCTAAGATTCCCTTTTGCCCTTGGCAAAACGTCAACTTCAAGACAACTGAATAAATGGGGTGTAAGTTGTAAGAAAATTGAATTTTTTTCTCTTGCCCACATCAGCACCACAGTAGTGAGTTTGTGTACAGCTCAAGTGAGCAACTCAGTGTTCACGTATAGTCTAATAAATACCATCTTCTCCAACAAGCGTGTTTTACAAGCTTTGTGGATACCACAGGCTCATGGTTAAAGGTTATATTGCTGGGAGATTCATAAAAACCTTTTGTAGTCTAGCTGAATACCTTAAAGATTTTCTTAACCTTCTCAGAAAATGTTAGAGATCAGAATTATAATTTATCATAACAAGAGACAGAACATACACAAATTGAACCTTAAGTAAATCACGGCCCCACCGAACTAATGCTCTTTATTCTTTGTTTGCCTAACGTCAATGGAATACAAAGTGTTCCTCAACCCAGGCTAGACCCTACCAATTATGGAGCATGGATCAATATTACAAATGGCAGCTCATATATCGCTGTCTAAATAATGAGAATTTATAATTTAAGATGACAACTATAAAATCAGATATATTCTATCTACCAACCTTGACAAATAAAATGCCACAATGACAGGATAAAAATATATATGTGTAAAGCTATGTTTTTAATATGACTGAAAATTGGCCAAGCATCAAAGATAACTGAATTTAATTATTATTGCATAAGTCTGGAGGTTCTGTGGATGTGCCACAAATATTTGGATGAATAAAGAGTTAATTTGTAGGGTATTATATGTTTATTCAATAAAGTTTATTTGTGACTTTATTTTAGCTAAATCACTAATTGTGTTTAATACTTAAGAGTTCATATAATTCATTTTCCATCAATAGTAAAGACTTAATGAATTAAAAAAAGTGTCACTATATTCAAAGCAACCAAAATTTGAACATATTTTCATCAAAATGTGAAGCAAATATAAAACACAAAAAACCAAAATTCTTTTTCATATTACTGCAAATAGATCATTCTCATTAATTACCTATTAAATTATAAGGCTACATGCAAATTATAGTTAACCAATATCAATTTTTAGATAATAAGATCTGAATGATACTACATTTTATTTAATTTTTTGAAGAACCAATGAAATATTATTTAATATTTTTTAAATCGTAATTTGCGATGCTAGCATTCAAATACATCTAGCTGCCACTGCAGGGAATCGATATCATGTTTCGTGTATTTTAAATCTAAAGTTTTACATACATGTATACAAATACACATATATACACACAAATAAATATATATGTATACAACTTTAAGAGTAATATGAATTATATGAAGTTGAAAAATGTTCTGCTACTCTGAGCAACTGCTGCAACCCACACTAATTCATAAGTACTTTTGTGACGAAAAATTGGAACTCGAAGAGAAGCCAGAAAATGCATGTTCTGTGCATAAGAAAATACTTTGTCACACACCAGTCTATTGTATGCATGCTATCTGTAAGGAAGTTAATGTGTTTTTTTCCGACCAAAGTTTTTCCACCACTCTAATCTTCCTGCACTCCAAAAGCAGTGTCCATCTCTAAGACTGGCCCTGGTAAAATTCCTGAAACTTTCCACCACATGTCCTATGTTTCAAGGACACAGAAGGCTGGAACTTCAAAAGCTCACTGACACCAAATTCAAATTTTTATACATCCAGTTCTTTTCAACATAGCCCCAAATAAGCGGGGTCTTAGCTATTGGACTCTGCCTACTTTGCATACCCTGTGAAATTACACCCAACATCTTCCAGTCATAACTAAGATGAACTCTGTAGATATAAAAGACCCCAGACCACTGCTGTTCTTCAGAGCTTTCTGGCCCAGTGGTACCCAATCATGCAGCATCACCTAGACACTAAGCCCCCCTCTCTTCCCCAGAGTTCCCTTGTCCTCTTCCCCCTCTAGATAGTGGCCACAGGGTAGCCTGTGGACAGTGTCATTCTGCGAGGGACTTCCCCTACATGAAAATCTGTCAACATGTTATCCAATAAGCTTGTGTGCTATGACACGCTGTGAGCATATCTTTTTCCTCAATCAACCCCCAAATCCCTCAAACTCACTCTTAGTGTCCTTCTCTTGGGTTTGTCTAATGTTTCCTCATGTTTACACCCAAATTATAAATCTTTGGCAGGAATATCACAGGAGTGATGCTGTGTTTTCCTCAATGCATTCTATCAGGTGGCAAATGATGTCCATGTATCCTATTACTTGTGATATTAATGTTGATTAAGATAGTACTGCAGATTTCTCACTGTAAAGATGCTCTCTCCCCTTTGTGATTAATTTTATATGGAACTACTCTGCAACTATTTAAATAATCTATTCCTCATCTTTCTTTAAGGCACTATCTTTAGCATCTATTGATGTTTCTTGCCTGAATTAATAATTACTATGATGGATGAACATAGGGGAAGGGAAAGAAAAGTAAGATAAAAACAGGGAGGCAAACCATAAGAGACTCTTAAATACTGGAATTTGATAAAGGGGCGGTAGGTGGGGGGATGGGCTAAATGGGTGATGGGCATTAAGGAGGGCACTTGTTGGGATGAGCACTACGTGTTATAAATAAGTGATCAATCACTAGGTTCCACTCCTGAAACCAAGACTACACTACATGTTAACTAACTTGAATTTAAATAATTAAGTTTAAAAAAATAATAATAATTACTATGATGGTGGCCACATTGAGATTTTTCACTCCATTACTCCCTCCGTGTTTATTAGTTGACATTCTATTGTGATGAAGAGCTTTCTCTTCTCCCTGCTTATTTATTCATTTGTTTATTTAGATGCAGAGGTAGGCAAACTGTGACCCATGGGCCATATCCAACTTGCTGTCTATTTTTGTAAATAAAGTTTTATTGGAACACAGCCATTCATTCATTTATGTATTGTCTATGGCTCCTTTTATGCTATAGTTGCAGAATTGAACAGTTGTGTCAGAGATTGCATGACTCATCAAGCCTAAAATATTTATAATCAGGCCCTTTATAGGAAAGGCCGATTCCTGATTTGTATCATGTAGGCTCATGTATTGTTATTTTATTCCATTACTATCATTATATACTTGATGCTCTAATTGTCCTGGAATTGGCCATTGGAAACCCCTTCAAACTGGCTCCTGTATCTTTTCAACAAATTTCCATTGTTCTTTTTTTTTTTTTTAATGTTTATTTATTTTTGATAGAGAGAGAGAGAGAGACAGAGCGTGAGCAGGGAAGGGGCAGAGAGAGAGGGGGACACAGGATCTGAAGCAGGATCCAGGCTCTGAGCTGTCAGCACAGAGACCAATGTAGGGCTCAAACCCACGAGCTGTGAGATCATGACCTGAGCCGAAGTCTGCCACCCAACAGACTGAGCCACCCAGGTGCCCCAGATTTCCGAACCCTTCCTTGCTTTTGGATACAAGATTTTCTAGGCTTTCCCTACTTTTTCCATTGAATCAGCCATTTCTCCAAGGAACCTTGGTTTCTTTTAGCCAGGAGTGGTAGTAAGAAACCAATGTCTGGTATTGCCTCTGGGGTGTGCTGGAAAACATGAGGGAGGTCATGGTTATAGATCTAAAATTAGAAATCATTAGCATATAGATGACCCATATAGCTTTGGGACTAAGTAAGATTACTCAGGGAAAAGTGCAGAGAGACCCAGGATCTCCAACATTAAAGAAAAATAGCCTGAGAAAAAGATATCTGTAGTAATATGGCTCAGGGTTTTTAATGTCTATATCCATAAAGTGCTTATGTAAGTAGGTAAGAAATAATTAAGACCCCACTGAAGAATAAAGGGTCATATCAGACCTGTCATGTAACTAAAATGAGAATTAGTGTGTCAACATGAGGAAAGATATTCAACCTGACTTACAAAAAAAATGCAAATTAAAACAGGATGCAGTTTGGGGTAACTGCCTTGTTTTTTTCCAAATATTTAGTTGGACATTTTTCAAATTTATAGAAAAGCGGACAGAGGAGAATAACAAACATCTGTATACCCATCATCTAGATTCAACATTTGTTAACATTTTGCTGCTTACTCATCTTTCAACACACATAACCACAACACCCACACTTTTTTCCCCTGCTAAACCACTTGAAAGAAAAGTTGCAGATAGCCTGACATTTGATTCCTAAATATTTCAACATGTATTTCCTTATATATGTCCTTATGTAGGCCATTTAAGGATTTAAAATGGTTTTTCAATTGTAGTAAGAGACACATAACATAAAATTTGCCATCTCAACCATTTTTAAGTGCACAGTTCAGTAGTGTTGACTATATGCACATTGTTGGGCAACAGATCTCCAAAACTTTTTCATCTTGCAAAAGGAAGCAACTCTCTATTTCCCCTTCCTCACAAAAAATTAATTTTAATTCAATAATATATCTAACATATAGTCCATATTCGAATTTCCCCAATTGTCTCTGAAAAAACATTTACAGCAGTCTCTTTAACTGCCAAGTCTCTCCAGACTCGTTTATTCTAGAAGAGTCTCCCTGCCTTATTTTTGCTTTTGAAGATATTGCTTTTCTTTAAGAGGCCAGCTGTCTTGTGGAAGGTCTCATGTTCTGGATTAGTCCAATTTTTCCTTCTGATTACATCCAGACTAAACATTTTTGGCAAGAACATTCTGTAGGTAACACTGTGTACTTCTTGTTGCCCCACATCAGGCAGAACATAAGGCTGGGTTTATGCCGGGTTCTTCACTATTCCCTGGACTATGTTTGATCATTTGGTTAAGGTTGTTGGCCAGATCTCTCATAGAGATACTTCTTCCCTTTGGAATTAATAAGTAATCTGTGGTGATATTGTGAGACCATGTCTACATTCTGTTTCCCAACACCCTTTCACACAATTATTAAATCACAGGTTGCAAAATGATTTTATAATTGGTTTTAAATTTAGTATCTGGCATTCTACTGTAAAGAAACCTTTTTCTTCCTCGTCTTCTTTCTCTTTCTTATTTATTTATTATCATAATGCCCTTATAAATTTCTGTATTCATTCATCACCATCCACTACTGCCATTATTCTTTTTGATGTCTATATTGTCAGATTTGGCCTGTGGGACACCCGTCAAGCTGTGGTTTTTGACATGACCTCATTAGTCTTTGAGCATTTTCTTACTTTCTGACACAACAGAATTTTCCAGACTGATGTTGTATTTTCTCTGTCCTTGACATGGAATCACTCGTTTCCCCAAGGTACCCTGTTCCTTTTCAGGAGGAATGGTATTCAGAAATCATCATCTGAGCTCTAGGTGTGTTCATTTCTGCAAGTGCATGTCCTTGTTTCTAAACACACAGATTTATTTATTATTTCCCATTCAAATCCAGCAGCACAAGGTTTTCCCTTAGCCTCCCCCCATTCCATGTTTGTGTCTCTCTCTTACACATGGTGAAAACTCTGACTCATAAAAACACTAGTGTATTCATTAATTCTTTTTTTTTTTTTTAAGTATGTGTTTACACCCATCATGGGGCTTGAACTCACCACCCTGAGATCAAGAGCTGCATGCTCTACAGAGTGAACCAGCCAGGCACCCGTATTCATTAATCCAATCTAACTCGTAATATACACAAAATTGTTTCAAAATTACATCACCAATACCACTACTTACCACAAACCTACTGTAAGTCTAAAATTTCTTTGCCATTCCTTTTGTTCTCAGAATATACCCCACTAAAAAATATGAAGAGTGCTGTGTTCAAAAGTTAGTTGAATTTATTTTTTCTTTCCCAAGCTATTCATTTGTTATACACTTATATTCAGTTGTTTCTGTTTTTATCTAATCTTAGGGTTTATTGGGGAGCTTGGCTGGCTGGCTGCCTCAGTCTGTTGAGTGTTTGACTTTTGGTTTCAGCTCAGGTCATGATCTCAGGGTTGTGGAATCAAGCCCCACCTTGGGCTCTATGCTGAGCATGGAGCCTGCTTAAGATTCTTTCTCTCTCTCTCTCTCTGCCCCTCTCCCCCATACTCTCTCTCTCTCAAATTAAAAAAATGATATAATCTTAGGGTTTGTTTATTATACACTTGTTTATTTTTTGAATATGTAAAACATTTAGGAAATTCAAAAGTTAAAACTACAGAAAAGGTATACTTAGAGAAATCTTTCTTCATTCCTTTTTCCTCCACTCTATTTGCTCCTACACTCTTGATGGAACCATTTTAAATACATTTTTAAAATTTTTTCAATTAAAACAATTTTTAAATACATCTGCATTTTTAATGTATATATGAAGTAACTCCATATAAATACATAAGATCTTCCTCATACAAGAGGCAGTTGGGTGGCTCAGTCAGTTGTGTGTGTGACTTCAGCTCATGTCCTGGTCTCACAGATCATGGGTTTGAGCCCCACATTGGGCTTTGTGCTGACAGTGCAGAGCCTGCTTCAGATTCTCTGTCTCCCTCTTCTCTGCCTCTCCCCTGCTCTCTCTCTCTCTCAAAAATAAATAAGCATTAAAAAAAAGAAAAAAAGATCTTCCTCATACTAGACGTTGTGCTCTAGGACCAAAAAGAATATAAAGATGAATGATATGCGAACTGTGGGAGAGCAGGGAACCAATGTGAAAAGATGGGACATGTATAACTTTTATAAAAATGACAACTTTCTGATAAGAAAGCAGATGGACTTGTAAAAATTCAGAGAAATCTTTCACGAAGGAAGAAGTGGTAAAGCCGTGTCCAATGAGACTGAGAGGTCACAGAACAGGAGGGTCAAGAAATGACCAAGAGGCAGCCATTGGTGACTTCACCAGAGGGGTCACAGGGAATGATGGCGATGGAAGAATAATTGAACTGGAATGGATTATAGAGGGACTGGGAGGTCAGGAAGTAAGACATCAGCACAAGCATGTCTTCTAAGGGGCATTTCACAAAGCAGAATAGAGAAATGGGGCTACAGATAGAGGCAAACTTGATGCAAGACCCTTTTTTGGTAACATGAGAGATACTATCTACCACGTGCTTGGGTGCTGATGAGAGTGATCCAGGTATGAGAGAGAAAAAAGACAATTGCAAGAGCAAAGTCCTGAACATATAGAAGGGGATAGAATCTAGTGCACAAATGGACTAGCATTTAGTAGAAGCTTAACAAAAAAAAATATGTTGGATGAAAAAGACATGGTAAGTAATGGGCTCTTTCCTCAAGTCGATCAAGTCCAAAGACGGAAGACAGCTGCGTGAAGCACACACCAGAGCGCAAACACCACCACCTGAACTGTTGCTTCGTGAGAGCGCGGAACTTTTAGGGACAAGCAGCACCTTCTCAATGATGAGGCTTCTCAGAGCAGGGGGTATCTGCTGACTGTCAAAGACAAGAAAGTGAAGCAGAGGATTCTGAGAGAGAGAAAGGATGTCAGTTCAGCCTGAAGAAACAACAGGAACAAAAACAGTTGACATATATGGCTTGTGCTTTCACTTCATAAAACTTATTTTTACTACAGCCAACATCAGACACAAATGGGGTTTTCTTACAAATACTTGTGGCTAAGGTGTATTGATGCCACTCTTAATCCACAGCTACTGTAGGAAGACCACGGTTTCAGATCCTGTCTCTGAACATACTATTGGTTGGTCCTGAAGAATTTCATGTGGAATCCTTTCTGGCCGCTCTCATACACAAGCCATAGATTGCTTGAACACACTACATGCAAGGAGTGTTCTCATCTACCAGAGAGAGGCAGCATCTTTATTGACTAGTGGACAGAAACGAGCAGATTATTTAAACTTTTAGTCTCAGTTTCTCATCTGCAGATAGGGATGGTCATACCCAGCTTGCAGAGTTTTGTGAGGATTAAGGTAGACAATCTAACTGAAGTGCCTACCCCATGTGTGGAACAGACTATGTGGTCAATAAATGGTCATTTTTGGTTTCAAATATATTGATAGTTACCATGTACTGAGTACTTAGGATTATGTCCAGTATAGCTTTAAGTGCTTAGTAGATATTAATTCACTGAATCCCCACCGCATCTTATGAAGTAGACATTATCATTGCTTCTAGTTCTAAAAACACGATCAGCAAGGTAGGCAAGCAGTAGAGCAGAGATGTGAGATGAGTCAGGATGGCCTTAGAGCTTTGCCTCTCCTCTGCTGGGCTGTACTGACTCTCTAATAATTAATGGCATCACACCAGTTCCAGAACCAGATCAATCTGTTATCCCAGATCCATTTCCCTTTTTAAAAAAATGTTTAATGTTTATTTATTTTTGAGAGAGAGAGAGAAAGAGAGAGCAAGCCAGGGAGAGGCAGAGAGAGAGGGAGATACAGAATCCGAAGCAGCCTCCGGGCTCTGAGCTGTCAGCACAGAGCCTGACGCGGGGCTAAAACTCATGAACCGCAAGATCATGACCTGAGCCAAAGCCAGATGCCCAACTGTCTGAGCCACCCAGGTGCCCCCCATTTCTCTATTTAACAAGGAATCCAGGAAGTAAGCCAGTGGGGTTAGGAATTGTTATGGTTTTCACAACGAGAGCTGGCAAGAAATGTGGAAAACGATCCACACATTTCATTCACATGCTTTAGTTTGAACAAACTGCCTTCGCTCACCAGTCATTACTCCAATAATAAAATGCAACACACTTTGTCCTTTTTGCAGTTAAAAATTTAACATTATTCGAGAATAGGCAGAAATGTCTAGGGACTTAGCCAGCCAAACGCTTACCCAGGCCTGCAAAGAAATATAAACAAAAATAGTCATTGCAGTACATTTTAAAATATTGAAATATTAGAGGCCACCCACATATCCTTCAGTAGGGGCCTAACTAAAGTGTAGTATGTCCACAGCTTTCAACACAGTTGAGGTCAATTTAAAGATAAAAAGTTTTCATCTGTAATGTGAAGTGAAACAGCAAGGTATAGAAACGTGTGTCTAATTTGATTCCACTTTTAAAAACGAATGCATATGTTAGTATATACGCCTTAAAACCTGGAGCAATGCTCAACAAACCCTTCGCGGTAGTTATGAGGAAGGAGTTACAGATGACTTTTGACTTCCTAAATTATACATTTCTGGATTGTTTGAATTATTTACAAGCACCTATTCACTTCTGGTATGAGAAGAAAACAATACATGTTTAAATAAGCAGAAATGGCAAAGTCCATCAGAAGTGGAGCAGGGAAGAATACAGCCTGGAGCGCGGTTCTAATCTCTCAGTCTGTGAACTGCTGCCTCATTTCCTGGCAGCAGAGTTTTATGACTGGCTGGCTCTCAACACATCCTTTTGCCAACAGGACACTGGCAAGCAGGGTCGTTAGAAACCTTCCTTGAGAGAACTCTAACAAAAGTGTAAGCGGCATTACAACTTGGAAATATGGCCAAAGGGAAAAATCCATAAAAAACACCCAGCCCCCTTGTCTCTATCCATGGTAGGAAATGTGGCTGTTAAGCCAATGAAAGGAATTAGGATCCTGATGAAATCACACCGGTTTGGCTGTGGAAAAAAACGAGAGACGTTAAGTGCAATTCATCTTTAGAGAACTCCAGCCTTCCCATCAGGCCTCGGAAACTACAGAGCCATAAAAGCAACAGAGATAAGATAAATAATCACTAAAGTAGCTGACTTTTTTACACTGAGGCACCAATTTCAGAGTCTTTCGCATCCATTTTATGCCACATTGTGTATCTGCTCCATCCAGAAACTCTGGGAAACGGGTTTTTCAAGAGGAGGCCCCTAGAAAGAGACACAGCAGGACCAGACCCCAGAATGACCCACTGGGGCCAGTGCCATGTCCACTAGCAAAGAGGGTCATCCTAGAATTAGGTGGTATAATAATGAGTACAATTCATTTTTGGGCAAATATGCCCCTTCCCGAAAAGTCAGATAAACAATGCATCCATCAAAGAAGAAAGACTAATAGCAGGTGAACAATGAAGAAAATGCAAGGGAAACTGAGTCTCTGAATGAAGCCATGGATGAGGGGAATCATTGGTCAGCCCAGCTTTCCCCAGATCTTACAGAGGGGCATGGGGCCCATATGGGTGTGGTGACAATGCTCTGGAGGGTCTCCGGCCTATAGGCACATGGTACGGTCCCCTCTCCATTCCATCACCATGTCGGCTGGACCACCACCAAAGTAGTCCCGATACACAGTGGGGAGAATGGGGGCACTGGGAAAGCAGCCCCTCCTCTGACAGCCAGTCTCATCTGAGGACTGCACCCCCCCTCCCCTGGAAGCTAAAAAGGCCACCACCAGGGCCTCTGGGATGGCAAATGTGTTTCACAAAGGCAAAAAATGAGATGCAAAATCATTATGTAAATTCCTCATAATTCCTTTGTGATTGAGTGACAAAAACAGGAATAAAATTTACCATTTCTCAACTCCAACTTCAGTGTCAGGGCTCAATATGGAGAAGTCTTGGGGTGCCTGGGTGGCTCAGTCAGTTGAGCATCCGACTTCAGTTCAGGTCATGATCTCATGGTTCGTGGGTTCAAGCCTTGCATCAGGCTCTGTGCTGACAGCTCAGAGCCTGGGGCCTGCTTCAGATTCTGTCTCCCTCTCTCTCTCCGCCCCTACCCTGCTTGCGGTCTGTCTCTGTCTCTCAAAAATAAATAAACATTAAAAAAAAATTTTTTTTTCAAATGGAGAAGTCTGAGGACTTGAGTGCAGCCCACACCTCATTTTAATTGTCTTTGAATATACAGGCATAAATTTTACCATTGTTCTTTTTCTTATTGGCTACTCTTGCTTCCTTCCTACTCTCACACTGAGCGGAGTTCATGACTATTAAGCGAAAGAAGGGAAAGGGAATAAACTGATAAAATTAAAGTAGATAAAAATATGATTTAAATCGTTTCTAAAATGAGGGTGTATCATTTTTTAATACGGCATTGTTCCAATAGTTTTGATGCTGCATTATAGGTACAAAACTTTAGTTTTTAAAAATTAGAAAAATAAAAAAAAATTAGAAGGATATGTTTTCTTCTCAGTCCTCAGCAAGCCCTCTATAAAGGAAAGCCTCTCCCAAGCCAACATTCCCAATTAAGGCTTTCATAAATAGACAGACAGTTTGGAAATAAGAATAAAAATTGCCCTGAGTCTACTTCCCCAAAGCAAACCCAGGTTTTCTTAATGCTTTCTTTCCACTAGCAAATGGCACAGCCTGAAAACAGATATGCAGAGACGTGCTGTCTTTACAAATGAGGACCAGAACCCACAATAGGCAAAATGCATTATTCTTCTCTTAACCATGTAGGAACCACAGATCCACAAAATGTGTGTGTACATTTATACCATGGAATACTATTCAGCAATAAAAAGGAACCAAAATACTAATAAGGAAGGTTACAACAGGAATCAACCTCAAAAACATTATGGTAAGTGAAAGAAGCCAGTCACAAAAGACCACACCACACTATAATTCCATTTATATTAAATGTCTAAAATAGATCTCTAGGGACAGGAAAAGGATTAATGGCTGCCTAGGGCTGGGGTGGGATGGAAATGAACCGTAAGCAGGCACAAGAGATCTTGCTGAGGTGATGAAAATGGTCTAAAACTGGATTATGGTGATGGTCACACACTCACTAAATTTACTAACAGTCATTAAAATGTTCACTTTGAATAAATTTTACAGTATGTAAATCACATCTCAATAAAGTTGCTTTAAGAAATGCAAGAGTCCCTTGTAACTGTAAGGTTGCCAGATTTAACTTCACATTCCTGCTAGTGTTTGAACCACAAAATGACACACTTCATATCATTTTTGTAAAATTATATCATGTCTTGAGACTTGCCACAGAAAAGCCCCAGAGGCAAGTCCAAATAACAAAATCCCATTTTTTTTTTCATTTAGCAAAGCTATTATCTTCTCACACACTTCCCCTCTGCTTGCTGAAGATAACTTTGGTTTGTTTACTTTTTATGAGAAGTTTGCAATTGTCTGAACACTAGTTTCACTTAACTTGGCTGCAGAATAATTTACTTTTGGGTGGTCAGATGTGACATCCAAGTGTTACTGAGTATGGGGTCAAATTTCTTTAAACTATGGCATTCGATCCTGTTTTTCTCATTTGGCTTAAAAGCAATTCAGAGGTTTTGCCAGTCTTAAAAATATTTAGGGATGATTCTTTATTTCTATTTTATTTTGTAAAGTATTTATATTTTATGAAATCTGAGGATATTAATTCATTCTTTTAAAATATGCAGATAAATGTATGTACAGGATTTCAGCCTTGTTGGTAGCAGTAAAATATTATTCATAAATAGGGAGCTAGTTAAATTAGTATACATCCAAACATGTAGCTATTAAAAATATGGAACAAAATCTATAGGCATTGGTATGGAACTACCTCCAACATGTATTGTTAAGTAAAGAAAGATGTGGAACAGCATACTTGGTATGCTACCCTTTGTATTTTATTTTTAAAATAATATATCTAAGCATAGATACATCAGATTAGTAAAAGTATGTTCTTATAAGAAAGGGAACTCAGTATTTGGGAGTTTGCCCTGTTAGGGCCGCTAACTTTTCAGTACATATTCTTTAGTACTGTTATAATATTTACCATGTATGTTATCATCCACTGAAAAAATTTTTCATGTTTTACGCCTTTACCCCTGCATTTGATAAACCATAACAAAATGTATTTTAAATACTCTAACAACTTCTGTCCAAATACAATAATAATGACATACAATAAGAACTCTAATCAAATTTTAATACATGGATTAATAAGAAAGTTATTTGAAGACTTCAGTTTCTCCATCTTGAAAACAGAGGTATTATTATGAAGATTGATGGAATAACATTTGTAAGATTTTATAAGATGCACAATCATTGAGACGGAGTTTTGCAGGGGCAGCTCACTCTTGGAATGTAAGTAAATTGAGTTCATCTATAGAAGCAATAGATCTCTCTGTACTGGACATTTGTTACTTACTCATCATTGGATCCTTCAGGTTGAATTGGACTTGACTTATGGTGATCAATTATGTCTTTTTGTGTTACAGGACCAAATTCATTATCAGATCCTTGGGGACTAAGTTTAGCATTAAATATGTTTGTAGTAGCAGACAAATTCATAACCTTCCTGTCAATGCACTCCACTACCTAGTCATTCTTCTGCCTATACAATTAATTTAGCTGAAGAAAACAGTAATAAACACATCTTAAAATTACGATGGCACGTTATAGTTCGTAAAGTCACTTTTACATATTTTATTGCATTCGAGCATCTTGACAACCCCATGGAGGAGGCAAGACAGACATTGTTATGTCTGCCTCACAGATGGTCATAGATTACCTAATCAATCAGGAAGCAGAGAGCTAAGATTAGAATCAGAAATGGTATGTTTGTTTGTGTATAAAATCTGTTTTTTGAATTAGAACATACAGACAATCTTTTAACTTCCCAGTTTCTGGGTTTTGTGAATGGAATTCACATAGACATTGTATCATTTGCAGTTTGAACTTACCCTGACAATTATATCATCTAAATTCACATGGGTGGCCAAAGAGTGTTCTTGTGCGACAGGGACCATTCATTTTTATAGTCTCATTTATGACTCATGGATTTGTGTGGGTGTTGAAAAGAAAAATCCAGAGAAGGAGGAATGGGAAAAGATTTCTCTCTATATTTAAATACAAATAATAGAAAGAGGCTGAGCTAAGTTATAAATAACGACGAAGTGAAATGTTCTCCGGAAAATCCATGGCAATAGCATTACGGCTGCCTGAGAAATGTGACTGCTTAAAACTCTGGTTCAGAAAACCTATTCATTGCAAAATGAACACTTTGTTATTACTATTATTACATCAGGTTGTTGTTCTGAATTTTTTCCAGGCTTACAAATGTAATAATTGGTTTTATACATTTCAGTGACTCAAGACATATGGTTTTCAATATATATCATGTATTAGGAAGAGCAACTTGAACTGTCATTTGGTTATTGCTCTGGATTGGGGTGGATTTTCGCTATTTTTTGCAGCTAGGTATGAAGACACGTTTATTATTTTAAACATTAACCAGTAATTGTATGACAAAGAAAACACTATTAGGTTCAAATAATCATTAATATTCTTATACACACACATTAATAAAGACATTCAATAGTATGCCCAAGGCCAGAACCTGGAAACTGACAATATCCATGACATTGATACGCTTTTGTTGCGGTATTTTTCAAGATTTAATAACATTAATTAATTTAGCTTGCTTTTGGACCTTGTCTAACTTGTTAGAAGAAAGCACCTAATCTGAGAAGGAGAAGTCTCACAATCTGGTGTAAGTGCTGAATCTGCCTTTCTTTGCAGCTTAAAAGGAAATACTTGGTCGCAGCAGAATGTTTCACATCCCTTTTGTTTGGTTCCAACTTGCAGAGTCATCTTGCTTCTAAAATGGTTTCAGAGCCAGAGATGGGAGGTTCCAAGCCAGAAAGAAATTCCCCTCGTCTTTGAATATCTGCCTTTATAGAATATGAATCTCAAGGGCCAACCATGTAACTAGGATCTAAATTTTTTAAGTTTCCATCAGATATATTTAGAAAGACTTAAGCATCCATTTGAAGACTGTCTTGACAGGAGTTATTCTAATAATCATGCTCAGTATAAATAAAAAACCTCTACCTCTTCCATACAGATGTTCTGAGAAGGCTGCAGGGAAGGGGTAAAAGGACAGCTGAGGAGGACTCCTTAACGTGTGAATGGACTTCTGGTTTTTTGTGGGTTTTTTATTCTTCACGACTGATTTAGCTGATCTAAGCCAAAAGAAAGCTGATTACCTTGTGTTTGAGTTAATGTGAGAGTTTACACTGTATTCTGAAAAGTTAACCAGTCTCTGAGATAACCAACAAATAGTCTGCTATTAAATATTCACATGTAGATGTATACATACATATCATTGTACATGGCTTTTATCTTAAGTAAGGGTTATAGTGAGCAGGACTACTCCAGAGAAATGTTAGAAATGAAGAAAAAAATAGGCAATTATAATTGCCTATTTAAATAAATTTAAATTTAAATAAAATTTAAATTTTAAATAAATTTAAATAAATTTAAAATTTAAATAAAATTAAATAAATTTATTTAAATAAATTATCAGAGCCACAACATGCAAGAGATCAGAGATAAAAATACACAAGCTTAAAAGAGCATACTGTCATTAAAGGCCAGGTAACAGAAGAGATCAGAAAGCCAGGAAGTTAATTTATAGCTTAAAGGGAAATCGGGCACTGAAGGTCTGAAAGCCAAGGCAGGTAATTTTGAGAGAAGGCCCACAAGACTAGAGCAAGGACTAACAGATCTGATTCTGAGGCAAGGTCTCCTTCACACTCCCCAGGAAGATGGAAAATCTCCCATTCAAAGTCTGTGATCCTTTGACTGCCAAGTAGATTTATGATCACCTAAATGCATTTTGTTAACAAGATAAACTGAATTATGCATTAGGGCTGTTCTATGGCTCCCTTAACTCAGTTCTCCTCCTTGGCTAGTAACAAGTGGGCAAATTGAAATGTGCATGGGATGGGGCACCTGGGTGGCCCAGTCAGTTGAGCCTCCAACTTCAGCTCAGGTCATGGTCTCCCAGTTTGTGAGTTCGAGCCCACATCAAGCTCTGTGCTAACAAACAGCTCAGAGCCTGGAGCCTGCTTCAGATTCTGTGTCTCCCCCTCTCTCTCTCCCCCTCCCCTGCTCATGCTCTGCCTATCTCTGTCTCTCAAAAATTAATAAATATTAAAAAGAAATTGAAATGTGCTTGGGGACAGCTGATAGTTGTTTAAAAGTCAGGAGGTAAGTATCCCATCCCATACCTCAGATGTGGAACCAAGGTGCCTGAGTGCTTGAATCACATGAATGCTGAAGAGGTTGCTCTAGGGAACGTTATCATATTGCTGGGATCAGCTGTGTACCTAACAGAACTTAAATTTCAAAGTCCACAGGAAGCATAGTTAGAAAGGACTTCCCTTGGCTGCTGTGTATTTACAAGGCAGTTACTTAATAGATCAGGTTGCATATGGCTAGCCACCTCTGAGAACCTGGTTGGGGAGGATTACATTACCAGAACCCCCATGCTTGCTTATTAACAAGGAGGGGACTGGAGCTCCTAATACTGAAGAATTTGAGGGAGTGTTCGTAGACACAGATCTCGGCCTCTATATATGGGCAATACCATTGTTTCCATCTGTTCCGGGGACTGTGGTTAGAACAGGGCTCATCCTGCAGATTTGAGGTTGAGAAATGGTGAGCACTAAGGAAAGGGGAGGGGTTATCAGAGGTGAAAAAATGAAGGGGGAGTCAGGGAGTGGAGCAGGACAAATCCAGGGTGCAGATATCCAAAACATAAGGGAGGTTCCCAAACGCAGGTTATGGGATAGTTTAAATATCAAATATCAGGCAAGCTAAGGGCAGAACAGAGCAAGCAGAAATGTCAGAATAACAGTTCTGAGATGGAACCCTGTGTCCGATCCAAGGATTGTCTCATCCCAAGACTCCTTGGTTATTCCTTGCCAAAAAACACTTGCCTCAGCATGAAGAAAGAGCTATACTTCACTAACAAGAGTGGATTCTGACAATGTATATTTATTGAAGCTTACTGATGTCAAAATATGCCAGATATCCAGTGATCAGCTTGAAACAAAAGGAAAAACAAATGTGTGTGTGTCCATTTCCATCAGCATCCATAGGAGTTAGAGCTAAAAGAGACCTTGGAGATGCCCTAATCCAGCCCTTCATTTTACAGATGTGCAACTGAGGTCCAGAGTGGCCAAGTGACTTGCCTGAGTACACACAGTGAGTGGCAGCGCTGGGACAGGAACCTGCACCTCCTGATATTCTGGTCAGTGCTCTTTCCATAAACAGGGCTTTAATATTCACCAAATATTAAATTAGACTGAGTCTCCGGAGCATCAGCAACCACAGAATCATAAATTCAAAATCCCACAGAAAGGAGGAAGTGGGACACCCCTCAAGAGTAGGAAGTGAAATGAGAAAGAAGAGCACTGAAAGTACTGAAAGAGTACTGAAAGTTTAGCAAAGAGATTTATATTTGCCCTGGAAAAGCAGATGTGTGATCTGGGATGTATTAAGGAAAGCATTCAGCCAGCAGTAATAGAAATCCCAAGCTTTGAGGGCTGAAATGACTGGGGTCAGGCGTGTATTTTTCTCACCTAACAAAAGATGTCTGGAGACAGGCAGCTGCTGGCAGTGGTTTAGGAGCCCCACAAAGTCAGAGGCAGCACCCCTGTGATTCTCTTAGCTTTCTCCTGGTCACAAAATGGCTGCAAACACATATCCAGACAGGAACTGAGTTACAGGCTACCCCTCACTGCAAGGAAAGCTAGGAAAGGAAATGTTTAGGTTCTTCAGTACTTATAGTAGACATGAGCAAGGGAGAATGTGTTTAGAATGGGTGTTGGGGGAGGCAGTTTATAAACCTCCACCGATCCATCCTTGTGGCAGACATTACTAATCATCCAAACTTGGTTAGGGCCTCCAAACTCTTCCCAGTGGAGTTTTCTTTCTTTAGAAAAAAAAAAATGTTATCGTTTTTTTATTTTCGAGAGACAGAGACAGAGTGCAAGCAGGGGAGAGGCAGGGGTGGGGGTGGGGGGTGGGGACACAGAATCTGAAGCAGGCTCTAGGCTCTGAGCTGCCAGCACAGAACCCGATGCTGGGCTCAAACCCACGAACCGTGAGATCATGACCTGAGCCAAAGTCGGATGCTTAACTGACTGAGCCACTCAAACACCCTCCAGTGGAGTTTTCTAAGCATGTTCTCCCAACTAATCAAATCTGGCTCATGAGATGAAGCCCATTTGCTCTCCCTGTTTATTTTCTGCTTTCGTGGCAACTCTGAGGCATGACAGGAAAGTTCTTTTAATAAAGATAATAACAGAGTTTAAACATCCAAACTATAGACACACAGGAAGAGTTGGGATGGTCTTCAGTCTGACTCTTCATTTTACAACTAAAGAAACGAAGCCCAGAGTGGCTAGGAGTCTCATGCATGGTTACACAACAAGCCAGTTGAATGTGGTCATTCACGAACCGCGAGATCATGACCTGAGCTGAAATCAAGAGTTGGAGGCTTAACTGACTGCGCCATCCAGGCACCCCACTAATTCAAATTTAAGTAGTCACATGTGGCTAACAGTTACCATATTGGACAGCACAATTCTAGACCTTTCCTCCATTTCCTCCCCAACTCATTCCTCTTTATCCCTCAGACGCCAGGCTCAATCACAACTTTGATGCATAGTTTTTCCCTCTAGTCTGGAACCCCATGTGGTTGCCTGGACCTCATCTCTTCTCTGGCGTAATGTCACTTTCTAGTTTTGGCAACTCCACGATTCAAAGGGAAAAGCTCTGCTTTAGCCCTAGCTCCACAGACCCTCGTGGATGGCCCCCTCCTGATCACCACATGCAAGGGCACCAGGAGATTTAGGCATTTGCCATCCCACTGGAGACATTCAAAATAATGTTCTGAGGGTTCTTTGCCCTTTTGGCAAAGGAGAGTCACAAAATTATAAGTTTGCCCTCAGATGCCTTCATCTTTGAAGTGAAGCTTATGGGGGGTGGGGGGGCATCGCAACAACTAGTCTGTGGGAAATCTTCCCTTCTGTGAACATTGAACATTTGGAAAACAAGCCTGGACAATAATTCCTATTCTTGCCACTCTAAAGCATCTAAGTAATCACTCACTCACTAGAATGAAGCGATATTTCCATGGTATAGTGATCCCATCCTTGGTGCTTTTAGTGGATATGCATCTGTCTGGAGATGAAGGGTTCTTTTGCCTGCCACCATTGGAATCTCAGAGGCCAAAGGCTGGAGAGGGCATGTGGGCTCCTAGGATAGGTTGCACTTTCCAAAGTTGACCACGACAATAGCTCCCTTCTCATATTCATCACCCCTTGAATCTGGGAAGGCTTGTGACTTGGGAAGGTAAGTGACTCACACTTGGAGCTAACCCACCACGTAAGAAGTCCAGCTTCTCGGAGACTGCCATGCTGTGAGGATGTGCAAGCCAACGGAGACGAGGCATGTAGATGCCCCACTGGCAGTTATAGTCTTCTGTACTCCCACTGAGGCATCGGACATGTGAGTGGGAGCTTCAGACCACCCAGCCTTCTAATCTCCCCAACTGAGGGCCCAGACAGGTGAAGCAGAATAAATCCATCTGCATTGTACCCATTTCACATTCTTGGCCCACAGAATCTCTTGAGTATAACAAAATGGTCATTGTTTTATGCCACTAAGTTGGGGGCAATAATACCCACAACTGTTTCATGAGTCCCAAGGAATGAATAACAAAACACTGATCCTCACCTCCCTGCCAGCAGTTCCCAAACAGAAAGCACCCATCACCCCTACCTTGACTAACTGTCAGTCATTGCCCTAGGGTAAGGTAGAGTGGGTCTGGAAGGACTTTTCTGACAGGACAAATGTCCTAGAGGGCTGACATTTCCTAAGCCAGGTAGTATGATGAGTAGTTTACTACCTCAGAAAGGAACATAGGCTCCCACATAGAGGGCTTACAGTGGCAAGCTTGTGACCATGAGCTGGTGAGAATTTGGACTGAAATATTTTCCTGCCCCTGGAGCTTACCTGCTAGTTTAGTGATAACCCCTCAAGTAGAGGCCTCATTGGTAAAATTACTAAATTCTCTAGGACTTAGCTCAAAGAAAGCTCCCTTCTAAGACAAGAGACACCCCGAGTAGCTGAACTGGCTCGGGCTTTCATCATGGAGATACAATGGACAGGAGGCTTGGGAGTGAGGAGGAGGAGGTTGCCTTTGGAGGGAGAACTGTATGAGAATAAGACACTTTCCCCCCACCATCCTAGAGGGGAGAGAAAGTGGGTGCTGTTTTGTTCCTTAAGGATTCCTGATTAAACACTGAAGTTTAGAAAGGAGGTCCCCAAAAGACTTGCTCATAAAATTTGGGTTTTATTCCAGAAAGGGAGACTGATGTCTTGTCCTTTGGTTGGCTATTTGCTTGGTTACTGGGCTCCTACCCAAGTGCATGCAAATTGGACAAGGTGCACTGGGGAGAGGTGACATGGTAGATGGGGTCGTGGGAGGGGTGCAAGCATACCTCTCACATTCCCAGGTCTCAGAGAGATAAAAGAGGGCTCTGACCCAAGCCCTCAGGCACCACTTTTGGAGTATAGGAGGAGAACGTTGGGGCTAGAGGGTTACCAGATTGCTGAGCTTGGAGTAAAGAGACCTGCACAGCTGAGGAGCCTAGGGAAAGGCATTGTCTTGGAGGTGCCACCAAAGCCATGGATCAAATGCCATGGGGGGGAGTAGGGGAAGAGGCTGCCGACAGGGAAACTGGATCAGTGGTGACAGCAATCAGGAAGGGGACCAAACTTCAGTGCAGACTCTTGCTTAAGGAGACGGTCTTCCCTCTCTGAAGACACACGGCAAGAGGAGGTGGGCGGTGAAGGCAGCAGACCCCTACCCCTCCCACACTCCAGGCCCCTGGAGCCATGGGCTTAGCCTGGACTTAGGAAAGGAGGAAGATTTGAATCAAATATGAGGTTGAAGTTCTAAAACAAACAGAACTGAATTTTAACTGGATCTCACTATTTTAATAACTGAAATAATGCAGAGTTACAGAAGTGGACTGAGATGACATGAAAGAGAGCCCTCAATCCAGCCGCAGAGCATTGCTGGGAACAGATTTTAGAAAAACAAAGCTGTTTTATCTATGCACCCTCATGGGTTGAATAACCAGCAATCAAACTGGTTACACACTTAATTGACTCTGGGGCAGAGACTGCAGTGGGTAGGGTGTGAGTACTGGGTCTCACGGCCCTGGGGCAAATGCCGAGGGACCTTCAGCACAAGAGAAGTCTCTGAGCTCTCAGTTTCCTATTCGTAAAGTAGGGCTAACATATCCCATGTCCCAGACTTATGAGATGTAAGTGGAATCACGTCTGTACACATCCAAAAATAAAAGAGTTGCTTTTCCCTGTTTGCTCCTCTCTATGTCATCTTCCTGGTAAGGTGACCTCCTTCCTCCTTCCTACCCTCCTCTGTGGGTTGCTGTGCCTCGCCTGTCCATGGCTGAGCAGGTCTTCCCACTCCTGTGGGAAGCGAGGTTCTTTCCCACTCAGAGAGAGAACTCCCATTTTCCCCTCTGGTCACCCTCCATTCCATGCCAGATAAGTTCCCCCTGCAGGCCCTCAGCAGTGAACACAAGACACATCTTCTTTCTGCCTCAACAACTATCCTCTGTCCCTTTGAGAACCCATGGCCCCAGAGTTAGCACAGCCGCCAGAGGACAGACAGCCTGTTTTCCTTAGGGACCCTCAAAGAGGAGCCACTCTCCAGACCGCCCCCCCCCGCCCCAAGCCATTGACTCTTCTCAGCAATGTCATCCTGAAACAGCTGGGCTTAGCTTGCTGCACAGTGCCTTGATGGACATTTAAAAAAAATTGAGGCCTAACTTATCTATGGCAAAGTGCACAGATTTCAAGTGTACAATTTGATGAATTCTTACATATGGATATACCCGTGGAAGCACTTCCTGGGTCAAGGTTTTTAAAAAGCATATCACTCCAAAAGACTTCCCTTTCTCCTTCCCAGTCAATCACTGCCTCTGCCAGAGGCAACCAGCATTCTGATATTTAAAACCACATATTTGTTCCATCTGTTTGAACTTCTGCATAGAATCATACTGTGTGTAGTCTCTCCTCTCTGACTTACTGTGCTCAACATGTCTTTGAGATTCATCCATGATGCTGCATGTTACCAGTAGTTTGTTCCTTTCAATTGCTGAGTGATATTCCACTGTATGAATATACTATAATTGGTGTAATCGTTCACCTTGATGGTCACCTGAGTTTGTTTTCAATGTTTGGCAATTAACAATAAAGCTGCCATAAACATTCCCATCATGTGTTTCTATAAACATAAACACCCAGGAGTGAAATGATGAGTAATGGGGTGGATGCATATTTAGCTTAAATAGATATAGTGGGCATTGAATGAATGTTATTTGTTAGAATAAATGAGTGAATGAATGAATGACACCTCAGTGCCACGACTCTCAGATACTAACATAGGAATGTTATGAGTTTGGGGTAAAGGGGGGTTTATGGTAAATAAAGCCCTTTTGGCTGGCAATGGTTTCAGGAATGAGCATTCCTGAAGGGGGCTTCAAGGGGCAGGAAGGGAGAGGAGCCTCATGAAAGACCACCCCCTGGAAGAAGCAGGTTGTTGGGGGGTGGTGTGAGGTGCAGGCTGGCAGGAGATTTCCTTCAGTGCTGAGATCAGGGCGGGGAGAAGGGGGTGCCCAGGACGGACACAGAAGCCACACACAGCCGTGCCACAAGGAGAGCAGTAGAGTATGCTCCCACGGATTCTCCGGCATGGTCCCTAATTGGTTGCCTTCACCATGGGAATCTTTAGTCATAAAACATTTAGCTGCCAAAGCATTATCAATTCAGCCATATGGATAATGTATCAGCAATGGAATCCACAATTAGTGCAGCTGTCAGTCAAGGCCGCTCTGGGGAAAAACAGTAAGCCCAGAGCCCTGCCCCTCCCTTGCTGTTCCAGCTTCCCCTCCAAGATGAGATACCCACCCAGTGCCACCTGCTTTCTACAAGCACCGTGGGGTCTGCTCTCAAAGCTTCCCTTGGCCTTAGCTACCATCACTTCAGAACTGGCAGACCTCCCCTCCTCCCAGGAGTACTGGAATACTTTCTGTACCCCAACAGGGGATTGTGGGAGAGTAATTACTCTCTGCAATTAATGGTGAGATTTCAGACATTGGGAGGAAGGGGAGTTGAAGAAAGAGCATTGGAGATGTCCCAATCTCCCAAAATCTCACCTGGTCTGCCTCTGCATGTGATGGGTCCTGCTGATCACACTTCTCTGCACTTCTGGCTTTACTATTAGCCTCAAAGTAAAGATCCTTAACCTGCCTTACATGCCCCTTACTTAACTCCAGGCCTTGGCCCCACTGCTCCCTTCATTCTGACTACACCATCCTTCTCTCTGTCCTCCACACTCCAGTTCTTGTCTCAGGGCCTCTGCAAACATGGCCCCAGCCAACTTGTGCCCTCCCCCTACCTCCCACCTCTTGCCAATTCCCTTTATTCCTTCATCTCAACAGACTGTCATTCTTGGTCTTCCATTCTATAGAAGGTGCCCCTCAGAAACACAGGTGTCCTGCTTAGCTCTTATGACTATTGAAATTTTGAAAGTCACTTGTGTGGTACTTGGTTGACATCTACTCCCCCACAGGAACATAAACCACATTCGGACGTGGGTTTTCGCTGCCTAACTCAAGGGTCGGCATGTCATATACACTTATTACTCTAAACCTATGGCATTAAGGAAGGGAACAAATGGTCTCTATTCACCCCCATGCCACCCGTTTTAACTATCACCTTAAGGTAAAGTGGAACATCATTATCATTACTATCATTAATGGGCCAAAATCTTTAGTCATACAATCTCAATTGTTCACATTTGCTAGGGGAAAATGCTAGGTTTGTCTCTTCCCTTTGGAAAAAAAAATTTTTTTAAAGATGATTTTGCCCAAGCACTGGAATTGAGTTACAATTAGCCCCAAGGTTCAACTATCAGTTTTGATATTGTAACCAGCAGGAGGCTCTTGCCTGGTAGTTCTCAAAAAGTGACAGTTCTGAATTAGTCAAATTATCTAGTTTGTTAATCATTCAGCTCCTGGGCTTTCCTTTCTTCTCTCCTCCTCTGTCCATGGGTGATATTTGTTAAAACTGGCCCCACAAAGGGGGCCTGGGCAATGACCATAGAACCCTCAGTTGCCCAAGTGTTCGAGCCATATACAGCACATTCAGGCAGGAAGGAGCCCCATGAAAATGACTCTGGCACCCCCAACCAGGTTTTGCCACTCTGGGTACTAGAATATGGATGGGAGCTCTTTGTCAAGGTGACTCAACTCTAGAGACAAATAAACCTCAGATTTAGTCTCCTCTTTGCCGCTTACTGGTTGTGTGACCTTGGATAAGATGCTTCATCTCACCCAGCCTTTGCTGATCCCTCTGGTGACAGATGTTTATTGTAAAAACTGTCTATCTCTAAGCAATGAGACTTAATTTATTTAAATTTTTTTGTACCTAAGGTTCCTTATCTGCAAAATGGGGACAATAATATCTATATCATGGGGTTGTTATACAGATTAAATAATTTAATATGCAAAACTCTGCTAAAAAGGTGAGGTTGATGTTGGTGATGATAACATTACTAATAATGGTGTTGGTGGTTTTATACCACCGTGAGTAAGTGTCACATTCAGTCAAACTTAAGTCAAATCCCAGGTGTATGACCTTGAGGAAGTTAGTCAATCTCTTTAAGTTTCCACTTCCTCTGCAAAACGAGATAATCAATCTTGGAAGTGGGATGATAAGGAGTGCCTCCCTCATAGGGTGGTTGTGAGATTAGTGTTCAGTGGGGGTCCTGGCGTGTAGTAAGTGGTCAACAAACGGTAGCTGTTGTTATTGTTGAAATCGTTACTATTACACAACACCACAAGGGAGTCTTTAACTTGAGACCTTGTAGAGATGGCAGAAGGATCTTTTGGAAATGCCTGAGCTCACAGTCTGTACTGATAATAGATAACTTGCAAGGCAAAGTATAGACAATGGTCTATAAAAGAAACAAGGACCTACTGTCGATCTCTGGTTCCCCTTACTAAGCAGCATCCTTAGCCAGGAGGAGTTGGGCTAACAGTCTCAGTGCTGGTCCTGGCCAGTCAGCGTTTGGGGGGCCCACACTGCCCTTGTGCCAAGCCTGTTGTTGACGTCTGGTCCAGAGCCCCGGGGAGCTGAGTCTTAGTCATTGCTTAAGCTCCTGGCCAGGGAATGTTCTGAAGGAGGTTGGGTTTTACTTGTCGACAGGAGAGGAAGGACTGCAGAAGAGCCACTTTGTCCAGACTGTGCTGGCTCCGTGGCCTGCAGGGCATCCTCTCTCTTCCAGGACACACAGTATAAGAGGTGGGCTTCAAAGCCCCTCCAGGAGGGGAGGTAGGGGGGTGGCCTGGAGTCTGCCTGAAAAACAATCCCCCATTTAAGCCCAACAAGACACTCCCTGTGACTATCAAACATTTCCCAGCAACAGCCCCTGAAACAGCTCAGGCAAGCTTATCCTTGCTCATCACTGCTTAGTTACTTAGTGTCTAATATCTGGAGCAGCAGCGTCCCATCTGGTCCTCCTGCAGTGCTCGGAGGGAGACAAGATAGTTACAAGGCATCTTGAATTTACAGTTAAAGTGACAAAGGCCAGGGGATAGGCTTTGCTCAGGGGCAGACAATGATTAAGCAGAAAACCCAAGCCTCCAGCTGTTGTTTTTCTAAGTCTTGGGCCACGTCGCTCTCCTATAAGGAGGCATGCCATAGCCCTTGCTGACCTCAAAAAACACAGCTCACTTCCCGCTGCCACCACCCCTGGCCACCTTCCTGTTCCTCAGACAAACTAGCCCTTTCCCGGCCTCTGGGCCTTTGTACTCTCTGTGATCCCTTGGCTTAGAAGGTGCTTTCGTATCATTGGGAGTAGATGCCACTTCAGTGTACCTGTCACTGCCTCTAAGAAGCCTTCCCTGGTTACTCCAAAGGAGCATTATTCACCAGTCATTCCGCATCTCATCATCCAGCCCAGTGCCTTCATATTCCTTACCTCAGTCATTTTGTTTATTTTTGTCTCCTTCATTTAGGCAAGGAGCCTCAGGAACTGTGTTCGCCGCTGCCTCCCGGCACTTGGCACACAGCACCATCCTCAGACTCAGCAGCTACGACCCTTGCACTGGGCCCTGAACCAGTGCCCAGAGGACCTGCATTGGGCCCTTGAAGCTGTGTCCTCCCCACAGGGCCAAGCCCACCCAGAGCCACTGCCTGCCCTTCGAGACCAGACTGTGGGTGCTCCAGGGTGAGAATTCCCTGGCCACGTGGCCCCAAACCGCTTCCAGGGCTTGTGTGCGCCTTATCTCCCCGAGGGCGGATCACTCCACTGCTGTGAGACCCTGAAGCCTGAGGAGTGGCCAAGGGGGAGCATATGCAGCTGAGGCTCCTCAGACCCCTAGGCAAACAGGACAGGATGGTGGGGGAAAGGGGGAGGTTTCCAGTTGAGGGCTAGAGGCCGGAGGATGGTGAGGAAGCTCTCCATGCAATGGAGCTTTGATGCAGAGCTCCAAGGAGCCCTAGAATGATACATTTGAACCTGGTCTTCCCGGTCATTATAAGGGTATATTATTGAACAGTGTGTTATTTTGATTTGTAACTTAAAATTTAGACATATGGCATGTGGGCCTCCAATTATTCTCTCATCCAGAGCCTGACAAATGTTAGGAGCAGGCCCACTAACATACAGCAGACAACCATTAAACATTAGCCAAATAAATGTATAAATGAATGAATAACGTTTAAGCCCCTACACCAAAGCTTCTGCAGTGGCCACTAGGGGAAGTTTCCACAAAGAGTAAAGCCAACCAACCCTCTCAGTCTGGATATGTACAACCCAAGCAACGAGCTTATGCCATGGTGGGTCAAATCAAACTTCCTTGGGGATTGCTGAAGAAGAGTCACCTCACTTAGAACTGTAGCCAAAATAACCCTCCAATTTCGAAGGTGGCCTAGAAGGCAGCTTTGAGTTTTTCCATGGATTTTATTCCTCCTACTAGGCCTTCCTTCAACCAGTGTTGCACATGTGGCATATAGCTCCATCCTATTTTTCTAGAAACTATGGGGCTTGTGGATAAGCCCTGCTAAGATAATATATTAACAAAAGAAGAAAAAAGAGTTAATTTCATAAAATGCAGTAACTGCTAAGTCAACTCCTTTTAAAACATTTTAGAGATTTTAAGGTCAAGAATTAATGGTCCGCTTACTTGAAAGGAATCAATTTATTTCTTCAGTGTTCATTTTCAGAATCAATCATTTTGCGTCACCTAGAGAACTTAAGAAATTGAACCTGAGAGCACATTACCGTAAAACACTCGTCAGTCTATGTATGACTTCCAGCTACTACAAGTCTTTTTCACATAAATCCCAAAGATAGTTGATTTCTCATTGCTTTGCTCTCAGTGTAATGGCTGGTAATAATGTAGTTCTGCAGAGGCATTCTAAACAATGAGTAGCAAAGCACAGGGCTTGCCGGGATCAATTCAAACCAACAAATAGCTAGAGCAAATCTACATGGGTCAGGCATGTACTAGGTGCTGGCAGGGGCTTCCAGTGTCACTGAGCAGTACCAGTGACCAATTCAGGAAATGCGTATAGAAATATGTATTTACTTTTCCCTCCACTAGCTGAGTTATCCAGAAAGATGGGTGTGTTTGGGGTCGTGAATTATTTAAAGATTTACGCTGAAAAGTTGGAGAGCAATAATTAGATGTCAATGTAACTTTGGTCACATTTGTTAGGTTTCTGCTGTATGAAAACATCCAACTGATGTTTTCCTAAAGGCTGATGCTATTATCCCAATGCTGCAACTAATAGGTTAGGTGACTTTGGGCCAGTCACTCCACCTCCCTAAGCTTCAGCACGGATGGATGTCTCCAATGCCAATAGACTAGAAAACGCTGTATTTAATCAACATCACCAGAGGTTCAAACAGATCAGCTGCATGGCTTTGGAAGACAAAACTCCAGATGAATGAGGGGCATTTACTCGGGGGCATTTTGGCAGTTGCACACCCAGGGAACAGTGCTGACAGCAGATTAGTAAGGGCGGCCTGCATAGAGAAAGTCTTAATAATTCAAGCCCCTAAGCATCCTCTTTACTGAGAAGTGGCTGTGGATTAAATACACATCGAAATTACACACTCATCCAAATTAGATTTCAGGCTGAGTGTCATTATTGAAGCGGAGAAAATACAGCTGCAGCCCAAGGTCACCTGTTCTCAACCTTCAGTGCTGATTGGATCAAGGTTAAATTCTCCCAAACTGCCACATAGTTCACACTGCATCTGTTTGGATGTAATGGGACCCTTAGGGGGTGGAGGCACTAACTGCTAGTTGCAGGGGTGGGGGATGGGGGTGATCCCACCCCAGACTGTTCACTGACTATATATTTGACCTTGAGAAAATTCATTTTGTTCTATGATCACTAAGGTCTTGCCCACCTCTGACATTTTACAATCCATCACTTCTTCCTAAGGAGAATCAGGCCAAAATTGATGCTTTGGACATTCTTTCTCAAGTAGTCAAGGCAAAAATGTAGCCATGATTCCAGACATTGGCTGCACATTGAAGTCACCCGACGAGCTTTAACAATGATTGATGTAGGGTCCCACCCAGAGATTCTAATTTAGCTGGTCTGGGGGGTAGCCTGGCCTTTAATTTTAAACTTTTTTTTTAACGTTTTATTTATTTTTGAGACAGGGAGAGACAGAGCATGAACAGGGGAGGGTCAGAGAGAGGGAGACACAGAATCTGAAACAGGCTCCAGGCTCTGAGCTGTCAGCACAGAGCCCGATGCGGGGCTCGAACTCACGGACCGCGAGATCATGACCTGAGCCGAAGTCGGCCGCTTAACTGACTGAGCCACCCAGGCGCCCCTTAAAAGCTCCCCGGAGATACTAATGCATGTCTAGGCTAAGAACCCCTGCTTCAGGGAGAAAACTACATGGGGTGTGTGCCTGACACTGTTGGTTACTCTGTCATTCATAGATCAATTTTCCCTTCTCTTCATCTTATAAAAAGGCTAGAAAACTAAAATAATTTCCTCCTTAGACTCCCTTGCAGCTAAGAGGCCCATGTGACAACTTGTGACCAATGAAATAGAAGTGGAATTCCCTGGGTGGAGATCCCAGGAAAGTTTTTTAAAGGCGGGGATACCCTTTGGCATCTGCCCATTGCTTTCTTCTTCTATTCCTTCCTGTAATGCAGACGCCATGTCTGGACCTGCAGCAGCAATATTATCAGCAAATAGATAAGAGCCAAATGCTAATGTAAAGATGGCAGAGCAGGAAAAGAGAAGGGGCCTGGATCCTTGGGGTCTTCATGACCTGTGGTATCTGTCCTACTGTCTACCCCAGAATTCCTTGATGCATGAAATAAATTAATCCCTTTACTTATTTCAGCCACCATCAGTCACATCTCCTCTTGCATACAGCCCAACGCCACCCTTAAATGATACAGAACACGAAAGGTCTTAAAGAGTGTCCACCTTCTCAAGGTCTCAATTCTATAGCACAGACACAGAGTGAGAGACGATTTGCTTAGTTTAAAAATGGCCATTACACCTAAACTACTTTTACTCTTAAGCAAAAAGTCATGTTACTTGCTGTGGAAGGGTTCCCCACAGGGCTTATACTTTGACAGAATCGCCTGGAGCCTAGCTACTTGCTTAAGGTTATGGATCTTGAAAAACTGTGCTAATATTTAACTACCAATGAGATCCCAAACTGCCTCCCCAAAGCTGGCTAGGTGAAAGGCCTAGTGTGCTCAAGCATGTAAGGGTGGGGAGCTGAGAGTACAGTTGTATGGAACAGAGGCTCAATAAACCTCAGCAGCTTTCTTAAAAGATATGATCTCTCTCAATAACTAGCCCCAGAATCTATGCTGCCAGGGTGGGGGTAGGGGCAGTTACTTCTCTTGCAGCCTTCACTTCCTCACTTGCCCTCTAAGTCTCCTTTCTACATCCATACTCCTACACTTACAGGGAAGAGACTAAGTGTTAGCCATCCATATGTCCCCTGCACCTAGCAGAGAATCTGGCAGAAAGTAGGTGCTCACTAAATATTCGTTAAATGAATGAACACACACTTGTCCTCCCACTTGGCTCACACTCGTCTACATGGACCCACCATCTGTGCAGTGAGAAATCTAATTTGTTCCACTTACTAAATTGTTTTCTTCTCTTACTACCTTCTCCAGGTGACCCTACTGCCATTCCTACCTTCAATGCTGGTGTTAAGAAAAAGAAATGGGAAAACAATGGGAGAGATTTATAGATTGAGGGAAGTGATTTTTTGTTTTTAAGGACATGTGCATCTGTGGATGGTAGTAATCTAGTAGAGCAGGACAGGTTGAAGATTCAGAGGAGGGAGAGGAGAAACAAAAGGAAAAGGTCCTTGAGAAGGTGAAAGGGGACTTGAGTCAGGGCCCAAGTGGGGGCTGACCATTGAAAGAAGGAAGAGTACTTCCTCTACTGAAACAGGAGAGAAGGCAGGCCTATGTCAGTAGACTCGTAAGTTTGGCTTCTATTTTCCTAATAAAATAGAAAATGAGATCCTCAGCTGAGAATACCAGAAGCAGTAAAGGTACGGAAAATTGAGAAAGAGGAGCTAGTTTCTGAGATCCAATCAACCCATCAAACTGTCTTAACTGTCTAATACCAACTTACACAGAAAATGGGCATGGAGTTATTTTCTTGCACGAAATCAAAGTAAGTTTCTGCAGTCTCCCCCTACATTTCAGCATCATCAATTCCTACCTTTGTCCTTGTGATGGTAAGGGAAGAAGAGGCAGAGAGTCTAATTTGGGCTACAGCAAGTGAAATTTGGGAAATTCAGAGAAGTCAAAATGAAGCCACCTAGAACCTAAAATATGGCGATTGAGAGAAGCAAAGATTTAATAAGTAGTTTTGAGGTCTCTGGGCATCCTTTGGCAAAGCTTCCAATGCTTCTATAAGACTTATAGTAGAAACAGTAATCTTAACATCCCAAGATTATAGTAATTTTACCTTAGTCAACCCCAATCCATTCTACATGGTGACATTAATAGAGATATTCTAAAATACAGGGGTAGGAGTGTAGGAGGTAGAGAAAAAAAACTATGGGGTAGTTTTCCCTGTTTAGACCCCACAAAATTCTCTAGGAATACCTCCTAGCACACTGCAGGGAAGGGAAAGAATGGAAAGGAAGGGAAGAAGAGTCATCTCCAAAAAGAGGGTAGGTAGGAATTGCATTCTGGCCCAGAACCAAGAATGAGGAGGGGCCTGAACTTAGATCTAGTCCCGAGGAACCATGATTCTTGGGTTCACTTGTACACAGAGAGAAGGCTATGAGGCCCACAACTTGTGTGCAGAACTGAAGAACAATACTGACTTACATTATTCAAGAAAGCCCATGCCTATCCCCTGCTAATTCAGAGGCCGCTGTGGTTAATTCCCATCTTCTTTCTCCTTTGTCTATACTTCTCCCAGTCAGAACTTCTACATCTTCTTCCCTCTTCTCAAAGTGATCCCAGGGAGGGAAAAATCTAGATAACTCCATAATCTCAACATAAGTTTCAAATATTTGACCATGCCTCTTCTCCTGTCAAAGTGACTGACACTTGTAACATCAGAAATTTGTGGAGTTTCTGTGGAAGTAGAGTCTTGTGGTGGGTGCCTTTGTAAAGCACTAGCTTTAACATTGTGGAATTTTATCCACTTGAAAAGACTGCTATTTGTTAAGGAATTAAGATTAATGAGTTGACATGCTTTTATGATGGGAAAAGAGATAATTTTGAAATCTATATTCAGCCTTCTTCGATTGAAATATGAAATCACATGGCAGAGCATCTGGATGGTCTCAAAGCAGCGGTTGGCCAGAGTATGGGACTCAGTGGCTTTTGAAAGTGCACATTTATGTATTTAAAAAAAAAAAATTTTAATGTTTATTTTTGAGAGCGAGCGAGAGAGAGACAGAGACAGAGGGTGCGAGCGGGGGAGGAGCAGACAGAGAGAGGGAAACACAGAATCCAAAGCAGGCTCCAGACTCTGAGCTGTCAGCACAGAGCCCAACGTGGGACTCTAACCCACAAACCGCGAGATCATGACCCGAGCTGAAGTCGGACGCTTAACCGACTGAGCCACCCAGGCGCCCCTGAAAGTGCACATTTACTTTTAAACGAAAAATAAAAAGAAGAATGTTGGAGCGTAGGTAGCGGTAGTTATGCCGAGAAAATTTGCCTAGAGTAATCTGACATCATGGGAAATATCCTAGATCATTTGGCAGAGGAAATCCAGTTCTTCCACCAAGGGTGGTAGGAGATAATTCTAAGGAATTTAATGGATTAAAAGAAAAAAAGTAAGAGAGCAAAAGTAGAGAGAAAACAACAAAGGATGTTGAGACACCAAATATATATCTGCCCTTGGATCACAATTTTCTCTGCCACTGGGCATCTAACCACCCCTCTCCCATATATATTCATCTTCATTCACCTTTGACTCTCCAGTGATTTCCAATGGATTGTGGTTAGAATCCTAACAGATCTTGTCCAATGGTCTTCAATCAGGATCCCAATGAAAGACAAGCCAAGAACCCCATTTGCTCCTACTCTATTTGGAATACCTCCACATTCGCTCAACTTTCTATTAATGCCACTGACTTTGGAATTCTGGATAACAAATATAAGAAATTGGTTCTGTTGTCAAGCATCCTGAATAGCTCCTTGTTATCATCACCAAGATCTTAAGTGATGTGTTGTCCCCCTTGTGAGCTCATTAATCTCTGCTTTCCAGGGGGAGCTGTACAATTACAAAGAATGACTCAGTGGAGGTCTGTAACAGCTGTCTGACTGTAGTACCACCAGGCCACAGGCACACTTTCCTGAGTGGACCGGGAATGCATATTAGGGGCAGGCAGGGCAGGCAACAGGGGGTTTGAGCTAATCAAAGTGCAACGCTTGTTTAGAATTTATTGACGTGTTGTTAAATGTGTTGCAGTTTTTCCTAGTATGATGGCCATTTGTTTATTGATTTTTCAAAAGAGCTTTCAATATTGTGGTTTGTTTATCATGGGGGTTTGAGCTGTTGAAAGTTGACCTCAAAATTGATGTAATTAACTGGTTTTCGTTTGCTCTGTTTAATTGATGTTGTATTGCAGACAAAAAAAGTGTGTGTGGAGGGGGGGTATCCTTTTATAGTTAGCTGGATATTGTTTTTGGCTTTTAGAGCCTTCTGGTTACTCAACAATAACTTTCCAAATGTTAGCTCCACTCTGATTATTAGCTTTATGATGATTACTTTGCCATTATGCCTAATCAACAGCTGTGCGGAAACTCATTTTAATCATATTTTTCCTGCTTAGAAATTAGCAGATGAAGCATAATTACTACCAAAGAGCTCTCCAGTTCTGATTGGCTGCCTCCTGTCTAGTGTTATTGAAAATAAAAAATGAAAACAAACTTAAAGAACACATAAGGCTTTTATTTTTACTTCATAAATAAAGTATGAACTCTTGACTTTTTTTCCCATCTGGAGGCTGACAATGAGTTTCTCATTTCTCTATCCTGAGACCAAACATTTTTACCAGATGACAGTTATTTCATGAACTAGATTAATTAAACTAGATTAAAGGTGATCTTTACAGCATGTGACTTAAACAGCCACAGAGTTGTGAAGGATGGCAACATTTCTTAATTCCTTCTCCAGAATTTAAATAATGGACTTTTCCTTTCTAAATATTTCATAGAAGGATCAGAACTTTGCACAAGACTGGGGCTGGAATGCCTCAGAGAGACCATCTAATCTAGGGCTTGATTGTGGAGTAGATGTACCCCAGAGGGCTTCCAGAAATTCCCAAGGAGACCATGGCTCCAAAGAAGTTAAGACCCATAGAACGAATCCACCTCTTTTGTTTTACAAAACTAGAAACTAAGAGGGCCTCAGAGTCAGTGGTGGCAGAGGCAGGATTGAGAAGCAAGGTTCTCAGGACTTCCTGTGTCTCAGAGAAGCCACCACTTTCTCTCATCTGGCATCACTGTTAGCACCTCTTCCTGGAGGTTCAGCACCCCTCATGACACTGCCCTCTGACTTCTGCTCTGACAATAAATTTGGATGACGGTATGATGTGCAGTGAGATCCATTGGACAAATGAGCCATTCCGACCTCAAACAGTGACCAAAGATGATGGACGGTTGTTTGTTTCCCTGGTACCACTGATATTGAGTGCAGTCAGGAATTGATGAGCCATGGTTTATAAAAACTCCACTTCCAAAATGAAATGGTGGGTCTACAACACCATCAAGGACCAGCCGTGCAATTAAGCACCAGTCTTTAGATTTAAATGCTTTTGGGATGCCAAAGATTGCCATACTATTAACCAGTAACAGTTTGGAAGCTGTTGGAAGTACAATCCATATAACTTTATATAACTTCCTTGGGTTTCAGAAGTTATTGATACTTGATTATGAAATAATCTTACAACATCGGAATAAACATGGGAAGAATAGGTGAAACCTTCATTGTCTAGAATATCTTTTTTTTTTTTTAAGATTTTATTTTTAATTAATCTCCACACCCAACACTGGGCTTGAATTTACAACCCTGAGATCAAGAGTCGCATGCCCCACCGACTGAGTCGGCCAGGGGCCCCCATGGTCTAGGATATCTTACAGGTCTGAACATCAAAACAAGCAAACAAACAAACAAGCAAATAACCTACAGAGCTGATACACTGGAAAGCAACGTTGCTCAAACTTTATGTGTTAGAATCACCTGGAGGTTTTGACAAAACACAGATTGCTAAAGCCTACCCTGAAGTTTCTCATTCAGTAGATCTGGGATAGGGCCTGAGAATTTGCAGTTCTAGCACATTTCCAAATGAGCCTGATGCTGCTGATCCAGGGATCACACTTTAAGAACCACTTGTCCAAAGCTAATAATTATCAACTGCTACTGGCTTTACAGTACCATCTTCACACTTACATATACCACTAACGCTTGAATTAAATGCCTCTGAAATGCCTATCCCTAAGCAATCATCTGTCTGTCTGCCTCACCTTCCATTATACACACATCTGCCCCTTCCTCTTGTTCCCTCTCCCAAGCCATACACACAGCCTGCATTCCTTTAGGACGGGGGGGAAGGACAAGGGCAAAGGAGATTGATTTCTTTTTTGGATCTCCCACAAAGTCTAGCATAGTGTCTGTAAAGCTTGTTGCCTTGATTTGCAATGGAACAAAATTCAAGATAAGGGGGATAAGGGACTTTAAAAATCCACTCAGGCTTTAAGGTTTCATTATTCATCATCTCCATGGCAGGCACGGGTTAGCTGTTCACTAACTCCATTTCCCCCTGTCAATCCAGTGTACATAGCTGCATTATACTTTCCAGCCTCTCCTGGAGTAAGTTGTAGTCTTGTGACTGATTCCAAGTCAATGGAATGTGCATCGTTTCTGGGACTGACCACCCCACCCACACAGGATCCTCCTTGTTCGTCCCTCTCCAGTGGCTGTAGACAGTTTAGCAGATAAAATGCTGGTGAAGGACCCTAACATGAATGCAGCCTGGCTTCCCAAAGCACTGCTTGAAGGAGAATTGCTCCAATCAGGACCTGTTTTGAACTTTCTAACGGCTACAAGTAAACTTCTATCATCCACTAAGATTTTGGGAGTGCCTGTCTATCCTAGCCATAAATGATTCTACAGCCACAGCTCTTATTTCACAGGTGTCTAGACTGCGGAAATGGCATCTGTGGGGTCTTCTTGTTTCTGACTCTCTCTCTCCCTCTTTATTTGTGAGCATCCAACTCATTGTGTCTTGATGTAAATGGCTTCCGCTGTCACAGTAAGAAACTCCTCAAAGCCTTTAAGCCTGCCACCAACTGACAACTCTTACCCTGTTTTCCATGCGGTCCACATCCTATGGCTAACCATCTAAGTTAAGCACCTCTTTGAACACAGAACTGTTCATTAAGCACCCCCAATATGCCTACACAGTCCTGGACGTCTTTAGAAGAGGACTTACAGAGAGGTCAGTGCCCTGAGGTCTGCAATCCTGCTGCGTGAGTTCTATTTGTCTCTCCTGGCCCTGAAGAATTCAGATTCCCTGGGGCTCTCATTCTGGCTGAAAATATGATTAGGAGGTTTACTCCCTATTTGTGCAAAAGAGTCCAGGAACTTGGCAGAGACTAATTGTTCCTGACTCTGAAGGCCCTAGCTAAGATCCTTTGGAGGCCCTTGTGAGGAAGAGAGAGGAACTATTGCTTTTGCAAGTGTCCTATGTCCAGGTGTTGTATTGGACACTTTATGTGCATTTTTTAAATTAGTGCCTGCCCTGAATCCTTCTGACTCCAAAGCTAGTGTTTTTTTCTAGCATAGCATATAGTTTCTCAAAAATCTTTCCAGGAATATGCCACAGTGGGGAAACTCCAAACTCCTTGTGAGAGACACTATTTTTTTTTTTTATTCTTTTAAGTTTATTTATTTTGAGAAAGACAGAGAGAGTGTGGAGGGGTAGAGAGAGAAGGAGACAGAGAATCCCAAGCAGGCTCTACATTGCCAGCACAAACCCCGATGGGGGGCTCAAACCCACAAAACCATGAGATCATGACCTGAGCTGAAACCAAGAGTTGGACGCTTAACCGACTGAGCCCCCCAGGTGCCCCTTTAATTTTTTTAATATTTATTTATTTTTGAGAGAGAGAGAAGGTGGGAGGAGGATCAGAGAGAGGAGGAGACACAGAATCTGAAGCAGGCTCCAGGCTCTGAGCTGTCAGCACAGAGCCCAACATGGGGCTCAAAGTGGTGAACTGCCAGATCATGACCTGAGCCAAAGTCAGATGCTTAACTGACTGAGCCACACAAGTGCCCCTAGACACTCCTTTTTTTTTTTTTTTTTTTACCACCAGACCCCTAGTTGTGGTTTAGTTAGGTTTAGAATGTGCCCAACTACTAAACTACATATCCCAGATCCCTTGCCACTAGGGGCTGGGTACACAACTCATCCTAGCTAATATGGTGTAAACACAATTGTTTAGGTAAAGCTTCTAGGAAAGCTCCTTAAAGCAATAGCAGATAGCTAGAATATAATTTTTTTCTTTATTTGTGTATGTCTTTTTAAAAATATTTTGTCCTTCTTTCTTCTTCCTGCCTGAAACTCAGATGTCATCACATCTGGAGGTGGAGGTGATATATTATAACCGTAGGGCAACAAAATGACATCACAGAACCGCATACCAGCTCCATGCTGCCTCCCTCTGGATTTCCTTTACATGAGAAAAAAATGAAAACACGTATTTATTTAAGCCACCATTGCTTCAGGTTTTCCATTACTTGCAGTCAAACAAGATTCTAAGTGTTTCCCCTTTGAACCAATATACTACAGAAATGGTAGTAGATCTCCCGGCTCTTCTTGCTAAAACACATACCAGGTCTTCTGGCTCCTCTTTTCTCCCAAACCACACCCTCTAGAGTTTCTCTGGAGGGTCCCTACTGATGGGACTGTGGAGCGTGCAGGCTGAGATCCCAGCACCGAATAGGCACCAGCCAAAAGGGCAGTGTTTGTCTTCAAATGGATTCACCCTCCCACTGCAACTGAATCCTCCTACCCCACTTGAGCAAGCAGGCAATTATGTATTTAAAAGGACACAGAACAGCACTTATATGCATATGCCTAAACTACTAAATCATGGCATAGGTAATGGTCTTTCAGCTTATTTCAAACAACTATCAAGATTCCCCAGTTACACAGGAAGTTTTCCAAATGAGGCTAACCTGGCTCTAATCATACCAGGGTCCTTGCAATAGTGACAGTAGTGAGGCATTGTACCTTGCATGGCTTCTTCAGCAGCAACCATTGCATGGAAACAAAGATGAACAGCATGAGAAGACTGTTTATGAGACACATTTGAAACGCCCCAAGGATTCACAGAAATAACTGGGGAGAGACATTTGCTCTGATTACTATGGCTGTGTAGTAAATCACCCCAAAACTTACAGGCTTAGAACAACAATAAGAAATCAGTTCCAGGAATTCAAATGGGGCACAGAAGGCTGGCTTGGCTTTGTTTCTCAGCGTCCACAGCCTCGCCTGGCAGACTAAAAGGCAGGAAGCTGGAATCATCAGAAGATTCATTCATTCACATGTCTGGTGGTTGATGCTGGCTGTTGGCTGGGGGCCTAGCTTGGGCTGTCATCTGGAGAATCCACATGAGGCCTCTCCATGTGGCCTGAGTTTCTCACAACATGTTTCTAAGGGCAAGTGTCCCAAGAGAGAGGACCGTATTACCTTTTATGACCTAGCCTTGGAAGTCATCCTGAGTCACTTCTCTATATCCTATTGGTTCAAAGGAAGGAACCATAAACTCCAGCTCTTTAGGGAGGCATGTTAATGTCACATTGCAAGAGCACATGAGATGGAATACACACACACACACACGCGCACACACACACACACACACACACGCATCAGTACAGTTATCTTTGGAAAATACAATCTGCCACAACGTCGAAAAAATTTGGATGCCCTACTTTTATACTGGTGGGTGGGGGGTGGAGAGGGGAGGCAAGAGACAGGGATATACGGTTATTGCCATAGACCAAGTGAGAACTCAATGACCTATTCAATTTTATAGTTTGTATGTATTCTCAGGCCCTTGCTATCTTAGACAGTTTGGGCTATTATAACAAAGTACCATAGACTGGCTTATAAACAACAGAGATTTATTTCTCATAGTTCTGGAGGCTGGGAAATCCAAGATCAGGGTGCCAGCACAGTCGGGATGAGGACCCTCTATGGGGTGGCAGATTGCCAACTTCTCATTTCTTACTCACATGAGAGAAGGAGTAAGGGAGCTCTCTGGGGACCCTTTCATAAGAACACTAATTCCATTCATGAGGGCTTCACCCTCATGACCAAATCACCTCTTAAAGGTCTCATCTCCTAATATTTTCACATTTGGGGTTGGGATTTCAAAATATTAGTTCTGAGGTGACACAAACATTCAATCCATTACACGTGCATTTATTCCATTGTTTGGACTATAAGATCTGTTGTCCACATTTGCATTATTGTGTCTTTTCCTGTCCCAACTCCTCCTTCCAGCTCCGGCTCACATTTCTCCTCCTTGGTAGAGCTGACCGCCCCCCTCGCCCCCTTGCCTCTGCTGCTGCTCCTTGCCCTCCTCGCCAAGCTCACAGAATTCATTTCTGTTACACCTAAGTGGTTATATTACTCCTAATCAACAGTAGTTAATATCAAACATCAGTGGGGTATTATCTGAATATCCATTCTCTGATGTTCTTTTAAGCATCTAATATTTAAGTGTAAATTTCCAATTATATCTAGAAGTATATATTGACTTACTGTAACTACAAACCAAGATGCAGTAAACATGCTCGGAAGAGCTTGCCAAAATGTTACTCTTAAGAGCCTATTAAGGAGCTTTAATATTTTATTTTGGATTATGCAGATAAATTTTATAAACAAGGTTGTTAAAAAATAATGGGGATGAGAAAGCCTTTCTATCTCTTTCTTTATATCTGGGTAGAAGGATTAAAATACAAATCTAAGTCTTTACCCTACTGGGCAAGAAGTGGGGTGATTCTTGTTCAGTCCAGATTGATACAGAGACTCCCTGACTCCATGTCACTTCTCAGCAATGACCAACATCTACCGAGAGCCTATCATGTACCGGTTAACTTTAAGTACATCATCTCACTGGATTCTCACAATGATCCTGAAAAGGTACCATTATCCCAATTTCACAGAGCTAATAAATGGCACCACTTGGATATGAACTCACACTTGCCTAATTCTAAAGCTCTGTACTTTAGACCACCCGGCACACCCTCTCTACTGATGCTGTGGTAGGTTACATGCTACAGCCTTTTTAGGTGGGAGTTCACCAGGCAGGCAGGGATCTCCAAGCCCTACTGGAAATAATAAGATCAGAGTTCAAATCTTAGCTCTTCTTTTTTTCTGTGACCTTGAACAAACCACTCTCGAATCTCATTTTCTTCTACATCTATTCATTGAGCACTTACTATATATCAAGCACTTTGAATTATCTCATTTAATCCTCACATAACCTTATAAATTATTACTATTATTTACTATTATTACTTGCATTTATAGAGGAGGAAACTGAGGTTTTGGGTAGTGAGGTGACCTGTCCAAGACTGTAGAACTGATGGTAGAGCCAGATAAACCCAGGTCTGTCTGACTCCACACCTTCAACTCCTGACCACCCACATAACTGTCCCTATTAACACTTCCTCATCCATCTTGTTATAACAAACATGATATATTTGTGCAAGCATTTTATAAATGTTAAGCACGAAACAAGTGTTAGCTATTATGATTCTGGTTATGATAGGAAAACTGTGCGGGAAAAGGAACATTGACTCTCTGGGAATAAATGTCCACATAAACAGAGAAGTCTGGAATTCTGGAGCCAGTGTTCTCTGGAACCAAACAAAGACCGGCAGCCAGAATGTTGTGTTATTAGACGGTTCCACTTAGCACTATCCATTTTGTTCAGCTTTAAGAAAAAGTAAATCACTGCAAATGTCTTTCCAAACTGCTTTAATTATAGATTAGCCTTGTCAATCTTAATAAAATTGTGCCTCTGTTTGAGGTTTATATATGGAAAAGTGCTCACAAGCAATTACTTTTATTTCCCAAGTCTGTCATTTAAAAAATTCTTATATTCACAGCTTGATCCCCCTAACTCTATTCTTAGACTCATTTTTAGTCTGACTCTGTCTACGACTAATCCATGGCCTCATGATATTGAACAATTTAAATGTCACATTAGTGACATAGTCATTGATTTTATATTTCTGTGCAGACTAGTAGACTTGAAGATGAAAACAGTGAGGACTGTACTAAAAATATGTATTTACTTCTGAATAATCTGATTTTATTATTAAAACAAGATGAACTTTTTAAAATTAAGAAATCTTCAAGACTCACAATTCTAGGGTGGCTCAGTTGGTTAAGTGTCAGACTTCGGCTCAGGTCACGACCTCATGGTTTGTGGGTTTGAGCCCCGTGTTGGGCTCCATGCTAACAGTGTGGAGCCTGCTTGGGATTCTCTCTCTTGCTCTCCTTCTGCCCCTCCCCTACTGGCACTCTTTCTCTCTCTCTCAAAATAAATAAGTAAACTTTAAAAAAATAATTAAAAAATAAAAATGTTCATGGTTCTACAGAATGCTCTTAATTGGTGGCGAACAGCCCTTTCAGATTTTCTTGTGGATTTACTGAAAAAGTGGTACTTGCTTTGTTACCCTGGCAAACCCAGTCCATGGGAATTTAGCCTATACTGAAGAAACCTAGCTTCTTAAAGTATTAACTGGAGTTTCAGCTAAGAAAAAAAGTGGCAGTGAAGGAGTGTGGGGGGAGTTCCTTAGTCACATAAGTTAGGAAAATGCTACCTTCTATTGTTCCCTCTTATAGAACCACAATGTACCTTAACAAATTAAAGGTTCTGAAAAATCCTGCAGTAGTGAAGCTCATGTAGTTTTCTATAACTGGACATTTCCCAAACTTATTTGACCACAAAATGATTTTTCCAAATAACAATAACATCACATAGAACTTATCCTCTGTTAGACTTTGGTAAAGGCTATTATAATTGATTCTGAAATAAAAACGTCTGGGGCATGTGACCAACTACGTGAACTTCCTAAGACATATTATAGCTAAGAGTATAATTTTTTTTATTTTTTAAAAAAAATTTTAATGTTTGTTTATTTTTGAGAGACTGAGAGAGAGAGAGAGAGAGCACGAGCAGGGGAGGGGTAGAGAGAGAGAGAGAGAGAGACATAGAATCCAAAGCAGGCTCCAGGTTCTGAGCTATCAGCACAGAGCCTACATGGGGCTTGAACTCAGGGACTTCGAGATCATGACCTGAGCTAAAGTCGGATGCTCAAACAACTGAGCCACCCAGGTGCCCCAAGAGATTTACACTGAGATTACATCCTAAAGGAACTTGGTGATGCAGAGTAACACTGAAAAGCTCACAGCATACTCTAAAGACCCTACAAATTTGGCATTATTTATTTACATCACAACTTACTCCAGAAAGATTTGTTGTAACTTATTACATAAATATAAATGGCAAAATATGAATAAGACTCAAAACAAAAAATAAATTGAATTAGAAAATCAAGGCTATAATAAAGAAAAAACAAATATGGGGGGGAAAAGAGGAGGGACCAGCACAAATGTCACTAAACTTTAAATTTAGTTCTGAGCTGCCCAGCAACCAAAGCAAAAAGGGATTCTTGGCCATTTACATAATTAACCATGATGAAAAAGAAGAAAGTTTTAACAGGTCCAGTCTATAAGGAAAACAAGGCTTTTTTGAGCTGAATTCTAAAAGCAATCATTCAAAGGGAGAATTTCATTGGAGACATAATGCCTCCAGCCATTTTCCAAATGCAGTAACAAATTTATGTGGCTAATTCTTATAGCATTGCCAATGATAAAGCTCAGGGCCAAATATTAAATTCTACAAAGTTAATGGGTTCCATTTGTCTTTGGCTGATTCAGGAAGACAAGTTACAAATCTAATAAAATCATGATAGCCCTAAGACAAATTAGCTTTGTACTTCACCATTTTCAAAATCAAACTAACAGGCAAGAAAAGATAATGCACTCTTTTTGGTTAAATAAAAATAGCTAACACTTACATAGACCTCACTATGTGCCAAGCAGTATTCTAAGCACTTTATATATATCCATTCATTTAATCTTCATAACCACTCTGTAAGGTAGGTATTACATCCTTTATTCTACAGATGGGGAAATACACACTCAGAGATTCAGTGCTCAAGGTCACAGAGCAGTACTAACACTGTCTACTGTGCAGCAGTAGACAACTGAGGCCAACTAGCAACTGAGGCCAACTTTTCCATGTAGATGGGTGGGAGAAATGGGACTAGTTTTAGGCAACTGAGGGGGAAATACTACTCCCTTCAATCTATAGAATCAGAGGAATCATGTCATTTGTTATCACTGCATCCCGAGAGCTGTAGAAGATGGTTCAAGGCCACTGTATCAGTCAAGGTCCAACCAGAAAAAGAAATCATTCTGAGTATTTAAAACAGAGGGAATTAAATTAAATACAAGAAACTGGTTACACAGAAAGAACTAAGAAACCCCCAGGAAAGTGTGAAGCAGTCCAGAGATTAGCAACAATGGGAAGGAAGGAGCCTGGGGGCTGGCATTACCTACAGCAAACCTGCCCATGGGAGCCATGAAGGGAGCCATCAAAGAGCTCCAGGGCTCCCACTCAAGCTTCTCCCTTTACCCCTCTCCAATCTTCCACTGGCTGAACACTGCCAGAATCCCGATACCCTCTAGGGATCAGACCTTCTATGATACAGGACAGAGCTGTGAAGGGTGAGAAATGGATCTAAAGCAAAAATGCCCAAGACTGGCCCAGGTGTTAACAGTATAAAAGTGAAATTCTGTCTTCCAGTAGCTGGAGCATATGGGCCCCTCAGGAGGCAAATGGCCGGTAAATAACAGCTTCAGAAAAACCAGGGAATAGTTTCTTAGGAGAGGGGTACATGTTGAAAATATAAACAGGTTCATAAACCTAGGTAAATTAATTCCATAAAAATGCATTCAGTATCTATTGTGTCCAAGTTGCCAAGGCAGTCTCCTGCATGGTGTGGCCATGGCCCTTTGGAGTTCTGGAAGCTCTTCATGGATGTGCTCCCAACTCTAATCAATTCATGCTGTCCTATCTGAGCCCCACACCTGTATGGTGGTGTCTATCCCATGGAATGGTGAACAGAGTGGGTCCTGTGACTTGTGTGCAGCAGGATAAACCTTCCTGCAGGAGGTTAGAAGAGTGACCCAACAGCAAATCAGGACTATAGAAAGATGGCTTGCTTACAGGAACATTTGAGAAATTTGCCTCATGAATTTTGAATAGAACACAGGCAGACCGGGAGGAGTTGCATTCAAACAAAAACACAGCCATGAGTGGGGAGGTAATGTGGGTGCAAGGGAACCCTTCAGGTGAGCCCTGCAAAGTCGTCAAAAGGGTGCCAGTACACAGAAAAATGGGAAACCACTGTTCTACAGAGGCACAGACACAACGCCTACTACTGTGAACTGATTTCTAGAAACCTGAAGTTTAAGATATGAACACAACCGAAGCATGAGGTAGAAAATGAGAATTGCCCCTTTTGTAGCAACATGGATGGAACTGGAGAGTGTGATGCTAAGTGAAATAAGCCATACAGAGAAAGACAGATACCATATGGTTTCACTCTTATGTGGATCCTGAGAAACATAACAGAAACCCATGGGGGAGGGGAAGGAAAAAAAAAAAAAAAAAAAAAAGAGGTTAGAGTGGGAGAGAGCCAAAGCATTAGAGACTGTTAAAAACTGAGAACAAACTGAGGGTTGATGGGGGGTGGGAGGGAGGGCAGGGTGGGTGATGGGTATTGAAGAGGGCACCTTTTGGGATGAGCACTGGGTGTTGTATGGAAACCAATTTGACAGTAAATTTCATATATTAAAAAATAAAAATAAATAAATAAATAAATAAATAAATAAAATAAAAAAAATAAAAAATAAAAAACTAAAAAAAAAAAAAAAAAAAAAAAGAAAATGAGAATTGCCGCAAATGGGAGATGGTGTTAAGGGGATTCCTAGAAAAAAGAAACAACTTCTAAATAAGGAAGGTGGACTTGGGGATGAGTAGTATAAATTATGGAGGGTAAGTGACATTGGAGTTGCATCTGATTTGGTTTTGACCTGCAGAGATGGGAAAAGAAAATTCCTGGTGGAGGGAAGGGACAACATCTCTAAAGCAGGGAGTTGGAGAGCCGAATCAGGCAGTCACTTATTGAAGTAAAGAGTGCAGGAAGGGAAGGGGTGGAAAATAGAAATGAAAAGGAAGATTAAGATCATACTCAAAAAGGCCCTTTTAAAATTCATAGTCAGGTAAATCTACAATGGAAATTGTTAACTCACAATTTGAACGTTTGGTCTATATTGACAGCCTTTAAAGGCAAGTGTCTTGGAACACCATTGTCCGTGTCATTTAACGTTAGAAGCAGGACGCTGGGTACATGTTCCACAGCCCTGTCCAGGGATTAATTGCTAGCTCAGAGGCAGAGACACTAGTCCGGCTGCCCTGTAGCTATAAAGTCACAGGCAAGGTGCTGAGCAAGAACAAGCACTTCACACTCGATCCAGGTGTGCAGAGAATATTCAGAAGAAAGCATTAACAACCAATATTTCCTCATAATTAACGGGAGGCAAAGGGTATATTACTAGTTTCAAGTTAAAATAATGGAGTGTAAAAAGATTTCACCTTATTCATTTCATGCTATATGATTTTTCTGCCAATGTGAGCATTTGACTGGTACATCAACCTACTGACAAATATATTCTAACTTCAACAATCTGACCATTTAAAAAAAGAATGAGTGAGAATGAATTCATTCAGCTGATATAACTGGAATTCTAATTTCAGATCTTCTGGCTTCACTAAATATATCTCATAATATTTGCGGTTTAGTTTTTATATCTCCAGCAAAAGAGAGAGAGAGAGGGAGAGAGAGAGAGAGAGAGAGAGAGAGAGAGAGAAAACTTGCCATGAGAAATTGATAAATTGCTATAAAGCAAAATTTAAATTTAGAAGGCTACACCACTCATAAATAACATTGTATAGTCATTTTGTGTTTCAGAACCCAGTATAGCCTTACTTTTTCAAGCATATAACTTAGCATTATTGATGAGCACTGGACGGCTTAGTTCATGTATAGAGAGAATGGAACACAATGAAGGAGGGGAATTTCTTTTTTGTTTACAGAAATGCATACAAAAATGGCTGGCCTGTCATATTATCTAAACCATTATTAATGTGTTACTGAAAATGGCCAAAAAAGTGACAGAAATTATTTCCTCAGAAGAGTCTTGTATTCACGGTCTAGACCACAATCCAGTTCAACCCTCATTTTCCTTATAAATTGGCTGGTCTCTCATTGCAGCAGGGATTGTCAGAGAGATGACAAGTGTCTCGCCCACAGAGGCCCCTGAGCCATGCCCAAGTCAGGGAGTAAGATGCTTACTCACCCTCTTCGAGGAGCCCTGGATTCCACTTTCAGCGCAGCCACCCCTTTGCTCTGGCTCTAACCTCTCTTCACCTGGAAAAGGGGATAAGAATAACTTCAGCCCATCACACAGGAATGTAGTGAGGAGAAAACAGAACAATGCACACGGAAGTGCTCTGAAAAGCTGAAAGATCAAATACAAATGTAGATGTTAGTATCTTCATAAGGCCTTGAAAGTACTCAACATTTTGTTTCCAATTTCAAGCCTGGGAGAAAGATTTCTATTTCCTTTTGCATCTAATTTGAACAAAAGATACAAACATCTCACTTTGACTTTTCTCCTGCTTCAAGCATTTGGCTTGAAGAAGCGTTTTTGTCAGCAAGCTGCCAACTCATAGAGTTGAAAGGAAATCCAAACCTCATTCCAAGTCAGGGGTGTGGAGGTAGAGAGGATAGGAAACATTGCTGGAACTTTCCTGGTGCAAGAAGAAACTGTTCGGACTACAGAAGTAACTATAATCACACAACCTGTTACTGACCCTGCAGAGAACCAGATATGATTTAAAAATTGAACAACAGGAAGAGACGGCTTGACTCTTTCAAGCTAATCAAGGTGAGTATATCAACGTTGAGGTAGAAATTATGTAGGTTTTGCCCCCAAGCATGAGATGACAGTGAATTGTCTTCCCACCTTGGGAACTTGTCATCATGCAGTTTCCTCTGCCTGGAACACACCTTTCCTCTTCACCTTGTCTTTTCTTAAAGAGCCATTTTTTTTTAATTGATTTATTCTTGAGAGAGAGAGAGAGAGCAGGGGAGGGGCAGAGAGAGAGGGAGAGAAAGAATCCCAAGCAGGCTCTGCACTGTCAGCGCAGAGCCAGACCTGGGGCTTGAACCCACGAACTGTGGATCATGACCTGAGCTGAAATCAAGAGTCGGATGCTTGGGGCACCTGGGTGGCTCAGCTGGTTAAGTGTCTGATTCGGCTCAGGTCATGATCTCCTGGTTCATGAGTTTGCACCCCATGTCGGGCTCTATGCTGACAGCTCAGAGCCTGGAGCCTGTGTCTCTCTCTGCCCCTCTTCTGCTCATACTCCATTTCTCTCTCTCTCTCTCTCTCTCAAAAATAAACAAAACATTCAAAAAAAAAAGAGTTGGATGCTTAACCAACTGAGGCACCCCCTCAAGGAGCTATTTCTTAGGGAAGACTCTCCTGCTGACACCTCCACCACCCCCCATTCCAGTTCATGTGTCCAGTGTAAAAAACGTGAGCAAGCTAAACTCCTTTATAATCACTGACCATTGTTGGAATTAGTGATTCATTAACTTAACTGATGAGTGTCTGTTGTTCTTTCTCCCCTCCCCAGTAAGCTCTGTGAGGACAGGGAAGAGTTTGACTTTATAGAATCCCCACAACAGAATACAGCATCTCCTAACTCAGAGAGGGCCCTCATTAAATATTTATTAAATAAGTAATCAAAGAAATACGATCTGAAAAGAACGTCAAAGCAGATTATTTCAGATCACAAATTATTTCTATATAAGCACATTGATGTAAATATATGGTGCATTACAATAAAATCCTTAATTAACTGTTGCTCAGGGAGAACATATTGCAAATGGAGGGAAACCATAAAATGAGAAGGTTAATAAATCAATTTTAATAACAAGTTAATAGTAAGGAAATATGTTGCACGCTCTGAATAAAGATTTCTTATGGATTGGATGGTTTCCAAGGTCCCAACTGCCCATGTTTAGACATTTTGAAGAAGGGACGTGAAAAGGGCAGAACAACTGCTTCCCAAGCTGGAAGGCACATCTCCTTGTCAGTGAACATCAGAGAGAAACTCCCTTCTGGACCAGGTATCACGTGATAGAACAAAAAGTTACATGATGAGGCCACCCAATCTTTCTCAAGCTATCAGGACAGTTCCCAGAAGCGCAGGTAGGACAGCGGCCAGTTTTGTTGCAGCCTGTTTACTTTCTTCTGTTTTAAAAAGTTGAAAAGTAGCGCTAATTTGACATTCATTCATATGAGTGTAAATAAATGAGGAGGATAAAATTTTCAAACAATATTATTTAAGCACTACAGCAAGATAAAAGTTAGTGTTCTTAACTGCTATCAAGCTATACTCCGAGACCAGTCTTTTTTTGGATAAAAGTCAGTTCCCACCCCCCTTCCATCTGTTTTTTTTCTCTTGCACACACTTATTTACACCCAATTTGGTGCCAATTTTCAACAAAGTTAGGTTTCCTTTTAATTTTTACATTACGATCTTCCTTTATCTTTCAGGTATTCTATGGGACGTAGACCTATATGCTATCTTCCTCACTAACTGGAATTTATAACTATCTGTGAGCCAAGTCTGCCCCCACTCATTTGTGTGTTAAACAAATATAAAGAATAAGGACGCTGAGTAATAAAGATCATGTCTCTTCTGGAGCTTTTAAAGCTATAGTGTTTCTTTTTGTTCCTTCGAAAGGTTGTACGCGATAAATTACATTACAAATAAAAATGAATCAAGTGAGACTGAGAGGTCAGAGAAGAAATACAGAGGCGCCAGTTTCTGTAGAGGGTCTTTAATGGATGGTATTTTGAGGCATCAATTTGGAAAGAAAAAAAGTAAGTAAAAGTCCATTTCATACTCATTTTGCAGACCTCATCCTTTTCTTTGTTTTCATACAATTAACTGTGCCAGTGTTTTATTTTATACAAGATCTATGTTGATCTTCTACTCTGTCCTAATATTATGCAAACAAATTCTAACTCCTTAAAGGCAGACAGAAATTAAGCCATTCAAATGCTGTAGTTTAGTAATTTCAAAATAACAGTAAGTAAGGCATTTTCACCTATGTATCACCAGTCATGACACTCCCCCCTTAATTTTTGTCATTGTTCCTACTACTACTCACAGAAATCCTAAAAGATCAGATAATAAAGACCCAAACAGGTCTTTACATTTTTTTCAATTTCGAAACTAAAGCCCATCTCAAACTATGAACTGCCTTCATTCTTGAACTTACTTTAAAATTGTCAATTTGTTTTTTCTCTGGGAAAGTCAGAATAAGTCATGACCAAAGGGGAAACTGCCACTTGTTGCCCTTTATGGAGTCTCTCCTTCACTCCATTTAATGGCAAATGGGAGTGCAGACCTGGGTTTACTCGATGCCAGTGGAGGAATCCTTTTTTTTTCCCCCATAACAACAAACATCTAGCAGAGTTCCTTGAATATAGAAAATGTTCAATGTAAATCTGGCAAAAAAAAAAAACAAAAAAAGAGGAAGAGTGAATAAAAGAATAATGCAATTTTCATTGTTTAAAAATGAATCATTTCCACTCCTTTATCTGACTATGATTTGAAACCCCTTGATAATCAAGCTTTACCAAATAGTTTTAATGACTCAGTACAGAGAAATAGACCAGGGTACAGAGAAATGTGGTTTTAGGAGAGCTTAGAAAGAAGGACCTGTGCTCAACCAAGTTTCACATGAAACTTGGCAGTGGCATTTCCAAGCTTCTCCAGAAGCAAAAAGGATTGTTTTAGAGTATAAGGCAAAGTAAGGTGTTCCCAGGAGCAGAAATATTTTAAATGTTTTCATTTAGGCAGGGCAAATGGCCTGTTTAAATCAAACGAGGACCCCTAACCTTGGTTCATAAGGCTATTGGGGAGATACAGTGTGACTTACTCTGAGAAAAACCTGCTTTTATCTGGCCTACATCTGAATCCTGCTTGTCTCTACATTTTCCTTTGCTTTTACTTTTTTCTCTCATTGACTATGGAATTTCCTGTTTGATTTTTCTATAGGGGTCCTGGTGTGTAAGGGGTGAAGAAATGAATAAATTCTAATCCTAAAAAGATAACTGTTTCAATCTGCCTTAATAAAAGCACAAGTTCCTGGCTTCTCCACGGTGTCACTCTAAGACGCTTCTTGAGGCCACCACCCAGCAGATAAGTTGCTTACTGGTCAGGAACCGCGGCAACTCTCCTCCCTCCCGTGCACTAAGGGTCATCCCCAGGGAGTAGTGACTTCAAGGACAGGTCTTTCGTCCCCTGTGCTAAGTGAGAGCACAGACGCCCTTTAAAGACAAACTTTGCAAACAAGAATAACCTTGAGAAAGACCCTTATACGCAGATCAATGCTCAGGAACGGTGCCAACCACTTACAACTCCCCTTTGACATTTCACAGATGTGTTTCACGCTAGGGAAGAGGCCTCCTTCTACACCGAAACCCAAATCCATGCTTTGTGTCTTGGGTGCAGTGGGGGACTTATCGGATGAGCCGCTGGGGAAATACGTGCCCCCTATGCTCTCTTTGGTCAACTAGAGTCACCTTGGCAGAGGGTTCCCCTGCCTCCCAGGGGATACTTCTGTGGTGCCTTGACCTAAGCCTCTCCCGGGAATTCTTTATCTGTTCGGGAGGTCTTGTGGAGTGCAGCTTCACAGTCCCACGGATCTGCCCAGAACCATCCGGCGGTCCCCAGCCCCCAAGCTCTGGGACGGCTTCGGGGCTGCGCTAGCCATTAATGGACATCATCCATTTTTAATCAGAAAGATCAGAAGAAAGATGGTAAGCGAATCCCAGTCGCAAGTCAATTTAAATAACATTCCTGGGGAAATCCAATCACTTAAAACTGAGACACCTACGCTAGCAAGAGCCCCCGCCCGACTAGCAAGGAAGAGCGCGACGGCTGAATTAATCAAGATCAGGGGGCTCCAGAGCTGAGCGCGGAGCGTTAACCCTTCCAGCCCCGGAGAGTGACAAGGGGGCTTGCAAAAGCGCGGACGGCCAGGGCGAAGATGCCCACGGCAGCCACGCACAGGCTGCCTCTGCCATCTTGGGCGGCTCCGAACGCCCAGAGCTCTACCCGGGAGGCTGGGCGCTCGCGGTTAAGGTCAGAAGCTCAGGAAGCCGCTCCGGCTGCGAGGAGAGGCCGCCTCCCGCAGCCTCTACGCGCCTTGGGCTCCTCCTTCCGCCCAAGCGTGGCCAAGTGAGGACTGCTCCGGCCGCAGGTAGCCGAGGCGCGGGAGGCGGCGCGCTGGACCCAGCGGAGCGCCCAGGGAGGGGCCGACGGACACGCGGACAGACGGATCCCCCAACCCCCGCCCGGGACATTAGCAACGGTCTGCGCGGGCCATGTGGGGGCCCGGGGTCACAGCCGAGGGCCTGTCGGTGGCGCCCGCACCGCCGCCGCTGCTGCCGCTGCTGCTACTGCTGACGCTGGCGCTTGTGGCGCCCTCGCGGGGCGGCGGGGGCTGCGCGGACCTGGCGTGTGGCGAGCGGGAGCGCTGCTGCGACGCGGCCAACGCCACAGCGGTGCGCTGCTGCAAGCTGCCGCTGCACGCCTTCCTCGACAACGTGGGCTGGTTCGTCCGCAAGCTCTCGGGGCTGCTTATCCTGCTAGTGCTCTTCGCCATCGGCTACTTCCTGCAGCGCATCATCTGCCCCAGCCCACGCAGGTACCCGCGCGGTCAGGCGCGGCCCGGGCAAGCACGGCCCGGGCCGCCGGGGGGCGCGGGGCCGCCGGGGGCCGCGGGGCCGCCCGACGACGACGACGACGACTCGCCCGCGCTAATGCGCGACGAGGCGGCTGCCGGCTCCCAGGACTCACTGCTGGACAGTGGAGGCGGGGGCCGGGGAGGCGGAGGGCGCTCGGCCCCCTCCTGCGCCTCCGAGCACGAGCTTCGCGTAGTCTCGCCGGTCTTCCTGCAGCTGCCCAGCTACGAGGAGGTCAAGTACCTGCCCACCTACGAGGAGTCCATGCGGCTGCAGCAGCTCAGCCCCGGGGAGGTCGTGCTGCCCGTGTCGGTGCTTGGCCGCCCACGAGGCGGCGGCGCCGGGGAGTCAGACGGCGGGGAGGGCCGCTTCCCGCTCATCTGAGCGTCTACGGCCGCTCGAGGACCGCGCGGACAGAACGGGGCTAGGTGGGCTGCGGGTGGGACGCAACGGCCGAGGTGGTACCTGCCACCGCCAACTGCCTCAGACCCCGCCTGGTACCCGGGCCGAATCGCCCGTCGCTCGGCGACTGGGCTGGAGTCACTCCCGTTTCCCGCCCCCACCCCCGTTCTTCACCCCCCCCCTCGAGATCTTAAGTTTCCCTACGTTTCATTCGGTTCAAGGAAACGTTAGGCGCGCGCGGCGGGGGCCACAGCAGCGGACAACCCAGGAGCGCAACTTCGAAGGCCGTCCCTACCCTCAGCCTCTGCTCAGACTGTGTTCACTCGTAAGTGCCTGCTTTCCGAATCAAAGAGAACACGTGAGCCCTTTCGTGAGTCGGGAGAAAGGTAGCAACCTTTAGGGATGAAGGGAAAGGGACGCAGTTCCATACCTCTCCCTCTTGCCCAGACAGGTCACGGTCTCCGAAGATAAGCCAAGGGCTAGGAGCCGTGGGGGTGAGCCACCACTGGAGACTGCTGCGCGCGGTCGGGGAGATCAGCTCCTAGGTATGATTGAATCCCTCCCTTACGGAGAACACCCACCCTCCACCAAAAAAAACTTGCTATCTTCCTGGCCAAGTATAGTCACAGCTGATGGCTCACAATTTGATGAGGAATACCCAGGATATCCAGTTAGGGGGTGTACCTATTGAAGATACAGCATTTAGGTATATTGAAGACCGTATTTGTAATAAGGTACAGTTGGGCTTTTGATTTTTCAGTTACTGAGAAGATACTTATATTTATTTGTCTTTTATTTTTATATTTTTACCATGGATTGAACGTATCAGGAGTGTGTGCAGTTAATGACATGATAATCGTCTTTTCCTCTTTTTTAGGTCTTAATGGCCTAAATTGTCATTATTGTTTAATAAAATGTTGGACATTATTTCATTTACAATGGGGGAAAAAAGGAGGCATGGTCAAACGAGACAACATATGTGACATAAAACACATGACGGATATCTTATTTTCACTATTTGAGATGAATATATTTTATTTTTAGTACTGTGTCATAACATATAACTTTTTGTAATAACTATAGATTGTGTAGTCTAGGTCTTAATTGTGTCATTCACCACATAGTTATATGTAGAAATGATTGATACACGTATGCCGTACCATGAAGCATGATGTCATGCACTTTTCCCTCTATTTTAAAATACATTCCACAACATGATACAAAACATAAGAACTTGTGACTTGTGACTTCTCTTCAAAGCCATAATTGTGCAAGTAATGTACTACAGAAGGATTTAGTCAACCTATCCTAAGAAAAAAATAAATGTCATTGTTTCAGTTCCACCATCCTATGAAATGTCCTTTAAGCAAATGGTAATTTAAAATAATATATTAAAATGCATTATGTATAATGTACATATGTATATTGTATATGTACAATATACACATTGTATACCATATAATTATTATACTTTATGATTGTCATGAAAAGTAGGAAACAAAAGGTTTCTCTGCTTGTGGAAAGATGAGTGTTATTAAGAAAGATTTTACACGGGAACCACACATATGTACCTAGAAACACTGATTTTATGATCGAAAACTTTGACAGTCCTGAAATTGTATTAGAAGAAACTGATGATTTGATTAATTTGAGAAATGATTTAATTGAGAAATTACTGTGAGAAAATGATTTAAACTTTTAAAGGCGAATAGAAAAAGTCTGGCAGTTCTAAGAAATCTTAAAATGTCTGAATTGTAATAGAACAGAATGGTTTACTCTAAAGTTCTAAAAGCTAATGACCCTGTCATTGAAATCATTTGAAGTGTATTAAAGCATAGAAAAACATTAAAATCTTTCTCTCTGTAAATTGTATCAGATGTGTGACTATATGGTATGTATTAAAATATGAAATGTGTATCTTTGTTATTTATAAGCAGTCTTAAGCTGTGAGTTGGCAAAACAACGAGTTGAGACTACATGAATTGACAATGGCACAAGATTTAATGAAATCATAGCATATTGAATAATTGCGTATATTCATGTTAGTCAAACACTATAAATCTTAGTTTTACGTGTGGCTATCAATACTACCCACCATTCAAACAAACTGGAAAGTTGCCTTAATCTTTTAAATTATTTATCCTTTGAGGGTACACTGTTTTAGACACTTCTTCAAATTCCCCATATCTGAAACATCAACATAAATATCCATATATATATATCCATCCTGTATGTTGTTGCTATTACTAACATCTTGACCTTTGCAACAAAATCTTGTAAAAATATACTTATAATATGAATCAAGTATATTTCCTTTGTATCAACTATGGAACAATTCTCTCCCTAAGATTCAGAATGTCTGTAACGTAACAGTAATCATGAAGGAGATTACACTAAATTTTAAAATTACAACAAACTACGTTTGGTTTTTTTTCCTAGTCATCACATAAGCTTTTATGCACATCCCTCATTTAATAAAAATGAGTTTGACTCTGTGTTTTTCTTGCACTTCATTGATTTACCAAGCACAATTTTGTGGGAAAAAAATTCTTAAAAACTATTTTTATTAACGATGAATGAATGTGTTTCATGGTAACACAAACACATATATAACACACCACGTTAATACAGAACCTGTGTATTCACATTGCTAAAATATCTGGATAGAAATATTTTTAAGGTACTACGGGCAGTATTTAGATGTTCAATTTTATAGATACTACCTGGAAATTATTTATTACATAGAACTAGTAGAGAATAGAAATGTAAAAAACATTAATGTAGAAAAGTTATTCTCTCACTTGAAAATAATTCATGATATAATGATTTTACTTATTTTCAATCTTTTATATATAGGTCAGAGCACAGGTATATATATATATATATATACACATATATATACATATACACACATATGTATATATATGTGTATATATATGTATATATTTATGTATGTATAAAATCACCAGTTGCTTAAAGACATGACTATTTTCTGTTTATATTTTTATATATTATATAATTATACATGTGTATACACACACACACATATAAAATAATCTGCTTAAAAGCAATTTTGTTGTTGGTGTTCAATATCATGACAAAGGGGATAATGTCTTCTTGAGATAGAATGACAGTTTTAAGAGGCCATTAAATCAACCATGGAAAATGGCTTTGGCAATTATGCCAAAGGGCATGAGGTGTACTATATAAGGAAAACAAGATTCAATTGTAAAGGCTGAAGGGAATATTAAGGAAATGGCCTCGACAGTTTAAAAGACAATATGCTAAGTACCTTAATGTACTTTATGTATACAGTTTCTCTCAAGTGGAATTAATAAAGGAAACAGTTCATAGCTGGAACTTATTATGTTATAAACATGAATAGGGTGTTCAGATTTATACAATGTTCTGTACTGATTTCTGTATAAATTTTATGAACATAATTAATTTGGATTTCCAGATTGAAAGAAACAATGATGAATCGTTTTATTTTGAGCAGCCCAGCGTTAACCATCTCTGCAAAACTGTAAGTTGCTGACAACGAATCAGTGATAGAATATTTGGCAAGTTTATATCTGACTGCACTAGTTTACAATTTACTTTTTCATTCTCCTTTCATCCATTGGTAAAAGATGAAAAGCTAAGGGAAGGTATTTTATCAACAAAGAATGAATCAACAAGCAGCTAACTGTAAGGAATTAAGATATCCTTTCCTCCATAAAGATGGAGGAAAATTTTTAAAAAATAATTAAGACATCCTTCCATCTTTATGAAGGAAAGGATGTCTTAATTCCTTTTTTAAAATTTTGCCTATAAAGTAATCAAATGTCAAATAAAACCAATACTTTGATTATATTTAAATACATATAGAACCTAATTTTATTTATTTTCTTTTACTTACAGAATTTGCTTAAAAAAAAAAAGATTTTATTTTTAAGTAGTCCCTACACTTGATGTGAGGTTGGAACTCACAACCCTGAGATCAAGAGTCGCTTGCTCCACTGACTAAGCCAGTCAGGCCGCCCTCAGTTTAAATTTTATGACAAAAATTATACTAGGATGGACATTTATGTTTGCCATCAACCTAAAGATTATCACTTTTTTTTCCTCTTCAACTTCTTAGCTAAGCACCTTCATTGTCTTGATTTCTCCTAGTTCTTATTTTCTTTGTATGTTGTTATTATCTTGCTTTGAATTTTCAGTAGATGTTTTCACTGAAACACATGTTGTAGGACTCCAAGTTTCTCTTTTCTGTGATTTAGTATCACTCTGGTTATGGCTTGGCCTTTTGCACAGTTTCTTCTTTTGATAAATGTTATTTTTCTGAAGTGTTTTCTTTGTTTTTCTGTTTGCATCTGACTTATCTTGGTTTCCAGTTTTGAGCCAGGTAGTTTTCCTTTTTATTCATGGAAGGACTGTAAACATATTTTTCGTTCTTATCCATAGAGATTTTATCTTGTCACTGAGCAAATGATCGTATCTTTGCATCCCTCTAGAAAGAATTTTCATTTTTCTGGATCTCAAACGGTAATTCTTGATTTACCTTTTTATATTTTGCTTCCTCACTTGAAATTTTCTAGAGAGATTGTCAGCACTTTTCTCCCTGTCTTTCCCCTAAAAATGTGCCCTCTGCTATATTTATAAGGGCAGAGAATTAGACCCTTGAATCTTAGTAGTGACAGGGACCTTATTTTGGCTTCCAAACCTCAAGGACATTATTTGTCCATTGACTGCTATATCTTTATGCTTCTAGGTTTTCCTCACAGGCATCTTTGTGGTTTCCTCTGTGTCTGTCATTTTATCTGAGGAATAGTTAACTGTTTTCTTCTCATTCTTGCTCACAGACATTCTACTTGTTATACTAGATAAAAGATCATATCCTTCTGTTCTTACAGAGAGGACCTTATTTGAGCCTTTAGACCTCAAGGATAGTTTGATTTACCATTGATTGCTGTATCTTTTACATTCTTACAGATTTCTGCATGGGCTCTGAACTTCTGTATGTAGTATCACAGTTTTACTGAGTAGATTAGACAGTACCTCTAACTTTACATTTCTTTTATTCCTGCCTCTAGATGATCTTGAAGAATCCCTACTGTAGTGGTTCAGATTTTATCTAAGGAACTGTGAATAGTTTTATCTTCTGCCTCTTTGTTGGCTATGTTTGTTTCATCAGAGAAAGGATTAGAACTCTCCACGTTAACACCTGTTTTATTTTGGTTTGTGAGAATTTTTTTCTTATGTATTGACCAAAGATTTTACCAGATCAAAATTAATATTTATTATTTTCCTGGGTCCTAAAAGTATCTTCTCTTCATTTGTAGGTTTAGCTTTTTTCTTGCAAACTGTTCATTGGTTTGTCACGTTTCTCCACGTGCATGACCCCTGTTGAGCTAGCCAAATGATCAGATTCCCATAGATTTACACCAGTTTACTTCTTCCTCTGATGTTACAGTCTGTGTCTTTTTTCCATAGCTCCATCTTCTGAGTTTTTCTCTTGGAAGCTCTTCACAGTATTCTTTTAATTTTTCTTTATTTGAAGTATTTCTGTTGACATAAGCATCTGAGACTCTAGAGTTCTATATCTGTGTCTGGGATATAGGGACAATGCTGACTCAGCTTTGCTTGAAAATTAACCTCATATTTCTTTACATTCATCTCTGCACATTACCTGTTGGACTAGGCAAGTGTTTAGATTCTTGAAACTTTTATGTTTTTTAGGGTAAATCTTGTTCTTTGAGTAACTCCATCTTGCATGTTCTTAGGCCACACATCTTCAGTTTGAGAGGCATTAATTTTGGATTCATATTCACAAGGACTACAAGAGTTTACTTGGCTGAGATCTGGTCCACCCTTACTTTTGTGCACCGAATCAAACATTTCTTCAAATCCACTATAGTCACCTTCCAAACATCATGTCTTTTGTTTGAAGTCTTCAAGTGCATTCCTCTTTTTTCTTGATGGTTTCGATACAGTACTAATAACTATTGGCTCCAGATTTTCTTTTGGTGTTTTTTTTTTGAATGTTGTGTGGCTTTCTACATTTTCTTTTGACTGAAAAATATGTACACCATCCCGTGTATGTTCTAATATCTTTTCCTAATACTTGGTTTTCTTTTTTTTTTTAATGTTTATTTATTTTTGAGAGAGAAACAGAGTATGAGCAGGGAGGGGCAGAGAGAGAGAGGGAGACGCAGAATCTGAAGCAGGCTCCAGGCTCTGAGCTGTCAGCATGGAGCCCGATGCAGGGCTCAAACTTGCGAACTGTGAGACCATGACCTGAGCCAAAATTGGATGCTCAACCAACTGAGCCACCCAGGTGCCCCTCTACTACTTGGTTTTCCTGAGTATTTTTGACATCTTTTATTATAGCTATTTTAGGTTTTTCTTATAATCTCTCTGATGTATCTGAATCCTTCCTAAGTAAGGTTATGAGGAAGCTTTTAAAATTTGGAGTTGCTATATCGTAATGCCTGCTGACTCTTCTACTGGCTGCACCTTAGCAGTTTTCCTAAGGTTCTCTTTCATGCCTGTAGGATTTTCTGCCAACTCCCACTTCTGCTTTGGAGCTGTCTTGAGGTTCTTGACACCTGTCAAGTCTTCTCCTGGGTTCTTTTCTTTAGGAGTTTTGTCTGTTGGTGCCCATTGGGTCTTCTCTAGGTTCAATCTTTTCCACAGAAGTTTTCAGAAGTTTCTTGATTGTTGGTTCAGCTAATTCACATTCTCCCTGGGACAGCTGGTAGCTGTCCCGAGCTTCTTGTTGATTGTCTTATATTCTAAGGGTCCACCATTTGTTGTGTGATTTTCATAAGGCCCTTGGTTCCTGTTGAGTCTTCCACTGGGTCCACTTTTCCTAGGCATTCCAAACAAACTCCTGATAGCTCTGAGTGAGATTTTCACCTTTCCACATTTCCATCTGGGAGAGAAGGAGTTCTGGTTACTTTTGCTCTCTGGTTGTATTGCTCGCTTTGGTGTTTTTATGAGCTCTTTGATGCCTTCAGATCTTGTATGGAGTCTGCCTTTTCCTCAGTTGTCCCCAGTGGTCTCCCAAGGGTTCTGAGATTTTCTAATGGTTATGATTTGTGCTTTGGACTGTTCTAAGCTTTTTGTGGAGGTCACAACCATTTGTTTATTCCTCTAGTCCTGTTGGTGTTTGTAGGAATTCTCTGATACCTGCCAGGTCTCCCAAGGTTCTGGTTTCACTTTAGGTGTTTTCAGTAGCCTCCTGACACCTGCTAGAATTTCTACTGGCTCTGGGTTCAGCTTTCAAGTGTTCTAAGCTTTCTGTGAACATAATCATCATTTATTTGTTCCACTGGGTCTTTTGGTATTTATAGGAGCTGATAGCTGCCAGGTCTTCTTCCTTGGGTTCTGGTTTTATTTTAGGTGACTTAAGCATTCCTGTGAGGATTCGTAGTTTTTGCTGGGTCTGGTTTGTGCTTTGGCATATTCCTAAGCTTTCTGTGAAACGTATCACCATTTAGTTGTTCCTGTTTATTTTGGTGTTTGAGGGAGCTCTCTGATACCGGCCAAGTCTTCCACATGTTCTGCCTTCTCCTCAGGTGTTTGAAACCACCTCCTGAGGAGTGTTAGAGTTTCTACAGTTTCTGGACTGTTTGGGGGTCTTCCTAAGCTTTTTGTGGACACCTAATTTCATTTCAATCTGTTTATAATTAAGAATTTCATAAGTGAATTTCTGAAACTTATAGTATTGTGTGTGAGTTCTGGCAATTAATTTTGGTAGGTTAAATATCGTTTCTAGCAACTCTACCTCAGATTTAAAATTTGGTAGCAATTTATATTGTAGCTATTTTTCCAAAGAGTGAAATGCAAACATGTGCACTATTTTAGACATAAGCTTGGCAGCTGCTGTGAGAAGTGGCACTATTCCCTTGCTACCATGATAATGATAACAATGATAACTATAATTCATTGGATGTTTACATGTGGCAGGTGCTGTTCAAGGCATCTTTCATATATTATCTCATTTAAAATTCATAACAAGAGGAGCTAAGGACTAACCCCATTTTATAGATGAGAAAAGGGCAGCCAGAGAGGCTGAGTAGTGTGTCCAAAGTCACAGGGATCATAAGTAGAAGATCCAGGAGGCAGATCCAGCCTCTCTGACTCCAGAGTTAGTACTCTTAACCACTAAATTTTCAACATGCAATTAATTTAACCTCGTAGAATATTTTATTATTAGAGCTGTGGCTATAGCTGCAAAGCATCACATTAGAATCGTCTTTATTTTTTCACAAGCAAAATATGGTAGCTATTATTTGTTATTTGCTGCTCAAAGGAACTATTATTAGGGGTGCCTGGCTCAGTCAGTTGAGCATCTATCTGACTCTTGATTTGGGCTCATATCATGATCCCATGGTTCCATGAGTTCAAGCCCCACATTGAACTAATTCTGTGCTGTTAGCACAGAGCCTGCTTGGGATTCTCTCTCTCCCTCTCCCTCTGCCCCTCCCACTGCTCGCATGCTAGCTTTCTATCTCTCTCTCTCTCTCTCTCTCCCTCCCCCTCTCCCCCCACCATAAAATAAAATTTTAATTTAAAAAGGTCAAAATTAAAGGAACTATTATTAAAAATATAATGGAATCTAGGCCAGAAATCTTTAATGACTCATAAAATTGTTTGTGGAAATGCATAAATGTTTTATGGATAAAACCTGAAATGGTCAAGAAAAACAACTCATATATTGTTTTTTTGTGTTTCGTTCAGCCAGTTCCTTCAACACCCAAGTGTGCCTCCTTCCTGGTCTGACTTCATTAATTTTAAAAATTGAAAAACATTTCTTTAAAATAGCTGGCAAATCTTGTCCAGTATCTTAAAAAAATAACAAAAATAAAGAAAAAAAACAAAGGTTTTTGTATGCTCAGCATAAAAATGAGAAACATTTCATTCGAGTCTAACATTATAACTAAATCCTCAATGCCAGCTAATATGGAAACAAGGACAAAATAGCTTCCTAAATTAAGATTGTATTTATATGCTTGTGGTGGAATATGGTTGGTAGAACCTCCTACAGAATAACATAATGATTTAGAGTTGACTGCCCATGTGAATCTCCAGACTCTAGATTTACTAGTTATGTGACCATTAGCAAGTTGCATGACTTCCTAAGGCTGTTTTCTCTTCTGTAAAGTGGGGAGACTACCCACCTCAGATGGTTGTAATATTAAAGTATGTATAGGAAGCACTTAACATTCGTGGGGCCTGAGACAGAAAAATGTATTTCAAGTGCCAGTATATACACACTGGTTGACACTGGGTTCTTGGTATGAAATTCAGATAAAGTTGTGGAAATTCAAAAACTCCCAGTTAATCATGGGCACCGATGATTTGTGGATTAAGAGTAGAAACACTTTGATGAAAAACAAAAATTAACTGCACTTAAAAAAGTTGTCAGCTCTTTTTAATGACTGGTTTTGGCTGAGGTGATAGGCTGTGGGTGAAAGATTATGTAGGAAAAGAGAAATGGGATTTGGACAGACAAGGAAGAGTTGGAGTGGCAGACGAAATAAAATGGGAAGGGTTGAGAGTGTGGATACCTTGATGTCAAGGAGCAAGTGTAGTGGGAGAAAGGTAAGAAGTGCTAGAGGTAGGCCAGTGGAGTAGGAAACTGGGATACTGGATCTTGAGACTTCATACATGGAGAAGCTGTGGGTGAGGACAAAGTTGAAGAAGTGGTCTTGGAAGTGGGTCCTAGAGAGTGGACACAAGGCCTGTAGAAATAGAAGAGGGTTCAAGTTTCTGGGGGAATATAAGGAAAAGTAGAGGAGAGCAAGTCAGTGATGGCAAATGCATGGCCCAATGAACATTGAAACCCACCTCAGGTATGATAGAACTGAGTCTGACATAAAAGTGTTTAGACATTTCTAATTTTTAACCTGAAGAAGAGAAAGCCAAGGGAATATAACTGTCATGAAATATTTAAAAGGCAAACTTATAGAAGTGAAATTAATCTTTTTTTTTTAAACAGGGCTCCAGAAGGTAGAATGTAAAGGTAAAAAAAAAAAAAAAAAAAATCAAACTACAAATACATCAATTTTCCCATCTGCCCATCCACTCATCCATACACTATTCGTTCAGCCACCCAACCATTCTGTAACTTACACTGAAACTGATTTGAGGTCGTTTGCAAAAAGGACACACAAAACAAGATCCTCAAAAAGTAATTAAAGGAACCAAGGCAAAAGGGAAAAGCAAAGCTGCAAAAATAAGGTCATACCTTGGTTCTGAGTTTTATAGCAGGAAATAAAAAGTTCAATTAAAGGATTCAGTGTTTGTAAGTAAAAACCAGAGGTGCTTGAGAGAAGCATAAATCTTCCTGGTACTGAAATCTGGAAGAAGTTTCTCCTGTAAGTTCTCATAAAGAGGACACTGTAGGGACACCTGGATGGCTCAGTTGGTAGAGCATGCAACTCTTTTTTTTTTTTTTTTTAAGTTTATTTATTTATTTTGAAAGGGGTGGAAGGGGCGAGAGGGAGAGAGAATCCCAAGCAGGCTCTGCACTGTCAATACAGAGCCCACTGCAGGGTTTGATCCCACAAAATGTGAGATCATGACCTGAGCCAAGATCAGGAGTCAGAGGCTCAATTGATTGAGCCTCCTAGGTGCCCCAGAACATGTGACTCTGGATCTTGGGGTCATAAATTCATGTTGGGCGTAGAACTTACTAAAAAAAAAAGGTGGGGGGCACCTGGGTAGCTCGGTTGGTTAAACAGTTGACTCTTGATTTCAGCCCAGGTTATGATCCCAAGGTTTGTGGGTTCAAGCCCTGCATTGCGCTCTGTGTTGATAGTACAGAGCCTGATTGGGATTCTCTCTCTGTCACTCTCTCTGCCTCTCCCCCATTCACATGTGTTCTTTCTCAAAATAAATAACTTTAAAAAACACTGTAATGTCAAGAATGACATATTCAACCATTTTTACACTAAGTATGTTACATAGGGCTTTTAAACATGAGATCCTCAGTATAGGCATAATATTGTAGATCAGTACAATTTTGCAAGGAACTTAAATAATGTAGTTCAGTAACTCTTAACTCCTAATTACTTGGTCCAATCCCAAAACAGGTTATAGTCTAAGGAATAGATAGCCATATAACTTCCAAATACTTCTTCCAAATATTTCCCCCAAGTGTTTTAAAAGTCATTTTTGTTGGGAGCGGTTGGAAGATGGCGGCATAGGAGGATGCTGGGCTCACCGCGCGTCCTGCTGATCACTTAGATTCCACCTACACCTGCCGAAATAACCCAGAAAACCGCCAGAGGATTAGCAGAATGGAGTCTCCGGAGCCAAGCGCAGACGAGAGGCCCACGGAAGAGGGTAGGAAGGGCGGCGAGGCGGTGCGCGCTCCACGGACTGGCGGGAGGGAGCCGGGGCGGAGGGGCAGCCTGCCGGCCAAGCAGAGCCCCCGAGTCGGGCTGGCAAAAGCGGAGGGGCCGGACAGACTGTGTTCCGACAGCAAGCGCGACTTAGCGTCTGGGAGGTCATAAGTTAACAGCTCTGCGCGGAAAGCGGGAAGGCTGGAGGACAAAGGGAGGGAGAGCTGCTGAGCCCCCGGACGGCAGAGCTCAGCTTGGTGGGGAACAAAGGCGCTCGCCAGCGCCATCTCCCCCGCCCATCCCCCAGCCAAAATCCCAAAGGGAACCAGTTCCTGCCAGGGAACTTGCTCTCTCCACGCAAACACCCAACTCTGTGCTTCTGCGGAGCCAAACCTCTGGCAGCGGATCTGACTCCCTCCCGCTGCCACAGGGCCCCTCCTGAAGTGGATCACCTAAGGAGAAGCGAGCTAAGCCTGCCCCTCCTGCCCCCGTGCACCTTGCCTACCCACCCCAGCTAATACGCCAGATCCCCAGCACCACAAGCCTGGCAGTGTGCAAGTAGCCCAGACGGGCCAAGCCACCCCACAGTGAATCCCGCCCCTAGGAGAGGGGAAGAGAAGGCACACACCAGTCTGACTGTGGCCCCAGCGGTGGGCTGGGGGCAGACATCGGGTCGGACTGCGGCCCCGCCCACTAACTCCAGTTATACACCACAGGGGAAGTGCCCTGCAGGTCCTCACCACTCCAGGGACTATCCAAAATGACCAAACGGAAGAATTCCCCTCAGAAGAATCTCCAGGAAATAACAACAGCTAATGAACTGATCAAAAAGGATTTAAATAATGTAACAGAAAGTGAATTTAGAATAATAGTCATAAAATTAATCGCTGGGCTTGAAAACAGTATAGAGGACAGCAGAGAATCTCTTGCTACAGAGATCAAGGGACTAAGGAACAGTCACGAGGAGCTGAAAAACCCTTGAAACGAAATGCAAAACAAAATAGAAACGACGATGGCTCGGATTGAAGAGACAGAGGAGAGAATAGGTGAACTAGAAGATAAAGTTATGGAAAGAGAGGAAGCTGAGAAAAAGATAAAAAAATCCAGGAGTATGAGGGGAAAATTAGACAACTAAGTGATACACTAAAAAGAAATAATATACGCATAATTGGTATCCCAGAGGAGGAAGAGAGAGGGAAAGGCGCTGAAGGGGTACTTGAAGAAATAATAGCTGAGAACTTCCCTGAACTGGGGAAGGAAAAAGGCATTGAAATCCAAGAGGCAGAGAGAACTCCCTTCAGATGTAACTTGAATCGATCTTCTGCATGACACACCATAGTGAAACTGGCAAAATACAAGGATAAAGAGAAAATTCTGAAAGCAGCAAGGGATAAACGTGCCCTCACATATAAAGGGAGACCTATAAGACTCGTGACTGATCTCTCTTTTGAAACTTGGCAGGCCAGAAAGGATTGGCACGAGATCTTCAGTGTGCTAAACAGAAAAAATATGCAGCCGAGAATCCTTTATCCAGCAAGTCTGTCATTTAGAATAGAAGGAGAGATAAAGGTCTTCCCAAACAAACAAAAACTGAAGGAATTTGTCACCACTAAACCAGCCCTACAAGAGATCCTAAGGGGCATCCTGTGAGACAAAGTACCAGAGACATCACTACAAGCATAAAACATACAGACATCACAATGACTCTAAACCCGTATCTTTCTATAATAACACTGAATGTAAATGGATTAAATGCGCCAACCAAAAGACATAGCTATCAGAATGGATAAAAAAACAAGACCCATCTATTTGCTGTCTACAAGAGACTCATTTTAGATCTGAGGACACCTTTAGATTGAGAGTGAGGGGATGGAGAACTATTTATCATGCTATTGGAAGCCAAAAGAAAGCTGGAGTAGCCATACTTATATCAGACAAACTAGACTTTAAAGGCTGTAACAAGAGATGAAGAAGGGCATTATATAATAATTACAGGGTCTATCCATCAGGAAGAGCTAACAATTATGAATGTCTATGCGCCGAATACCGGAGCCCCCAAATATATAAAACAATTACTCACAAACATAAGCAACCTTATTGATAAGAATGTGGTCATTGCAGGGGACTTTAACACCCCACTTACAGAAATGGATAGATCATCTAGACACATGGTCAATAAAGAAACAAGGGCCCTGAATGATACATTGGATCAGATGGACTTGACAGATATATTTAGAACTCTGCATCCCAAAGCAACAGAATATACTTTCTTCTCGAGTGCACATGGAACATTCTCCAAGATAGATCATATACTGGGTCACAAAACAGCCCTTCATAAGTGTACAAGAATTAAGATCATACCATGCATACTTTCAGACCACAATGCTATGAAGCTTGAAATCAACCACAGGAAAAAGTCTGGAAAACCTCCAAAAGCATGGAGGTTAAAGAACACCCTACTAACGAATGAGTGGGTCAACCAGGCAATTAGAGAAGAAATCAAAAAATATATGGAAACAAACGAAAATGAAAATACAACAATCCAGATGCTTTGGGACGCAGCGAAGGCAGTCCTGAGAGGAAAATACAATCGCAATCCAGGCCTATCTCAAGAAACAAGAAAAATCCCAAATACAAAATCTAACAGCACACCTAAAGGAAATAGAAGTAGAACAGCAAAGGCAGCCTAAACCCAGCAGAAGAAGAGAAATCATAAAGATCAGAGCAGAAATAAACAATATAGAATCTAAAAAAACAGTAGAGCAGATCAATGAAACCAAGAGTTGGTTTTTTGAAAAAATAAACAAAATTGACAAACCTCTAGCCAGGCTTCTCAAAAAGAAAAGGGAGATGACCCAAATAGATAAAATCATGAATGAAAATGGAATTATTACAACCAATCCCTCAGAGATACAAACAATTATCAGGGAATACTATGAAAAATTATATGCCAACAAATTGGACAACCTGGAAGAAATGGGCAAATTCCTAAACACCCACACTCTTCCAAAACTCAATCAGGAGGAAATAGAAAGCTTGAACAGACCCATAACCAGCGAAGAAATTGAATCGGTTATCAAAAATCTCCCAACAAATAAGAGTCCAGGACCAGATGGCTTCCCAGGGGAGTTCTACCAGACGTTTAAAGCAGAGATAATACCTATCCTTCTCAAGCTATTCCAAGAAATAGAAAGGGAAGGAAAACTTCCAGACTCATTCTATGAAGCCAGTATTACTTTGGTTCCTAAACCAGACAGAGACCCAGTAAAAAAAGAGAACTACAGGCCACTATCCCTGATGAATATGGATGCAAAAATTCTCAATAAGATACTAGCAAATCGAATTCAACAGCATATAAAAAGAATTATTCACCATGATCAAGTGGGATTCATTCCTGGGATGCAGGGCTGGTTCAACATTTGCAAATCAATCAACGTGATACATCACATTAATTAAAAAAAAAGAGAAGAACCATATGATCCTGTCAATCGATGCAGAAAAGGCCTTTGACAAAATCCAGCACCCTTTAATAAAAACCCTTGAGAAGGTCGGGATAGAAGGAACATACTTACACATCATAAAAGCCATTTATGAAAAGCCCACAGCTAACATCATCCTCAATGGGGAAAAACTGAGAGCTTTTTCCCTGAGATGAAGAACACGACAGGGATGCCCACTCTCACCGCTGTTATTTAACATAGTGCTGGAAGTTCTAGCATCAGCAATCAGACAACAAAAGGAAATCAAAGGCATAAAAATTGGCAAAGATGAAGTCAAGCTTTCGCTTTTTGCACATGACATGATATTATACATGGAAAATCCGATAGACTCCACCAAAAGTCTGCTAGAACTGATACATGAATTCAGCAAAGTTGCAGGATACAAAATCAATGTACAGAAATCAGTTGCATTCTTATACACTAACAATGAAGCAACAGAAAGACAAATAAAGAAGCTGATCCCATTCACAATTGCACCAAGAAGCATAAAATACCTAGGAATAAATGTAACCAAAGATGTAAAAGATCTGTATGCTGAAAACTATAGAAAGCTTATGAAGGTAATTGAAGAAGATATAAAGAAATGGAAAGACAGTCCCTGCTCATGGATTGGAAGAACAAATATTGTCAAAATGTCAATACTACCCAAAGCTATCTACACATTCAACGCAATCCCAATCAAAATTGCACCAGCATTCTTCTCGAAACTAGAACAAGCAATCCTAAAATTCATATGGAACCACAAGAGGCCCCGAATAGCCAAAGTAATTTTGAAGAAGAAGACCAAAGCAGGAGGCATCACAATCCCAGACTTTAGCCTCTACTACAAAGCTGTCATCATCAAGACAGCATGGTATTGGCACAAAAACAGACACATAGACCAATGGAATAGAATAGAAACCCCAGAACTAGACCCACAAACGTATGGCCAACTCATCTTTGACAAAGCAGGAAAGAACATCCAATGGAAAAAAGACAGTCTCTTTAACAAATGGTGCTGGGAGAACTGGACAGCAACATGCAGAAGGTTGAAACTAGACCACTTTCTCACACCATTCACAAAAATAAATTCAAAATGGATAAAGGACCCGAATGTGAGACAGGAAACCATCAAAACCCTAGAGGAGAAAGCAGGAAAAGACCTCTCTGACCTCAGCCATAGCAATCTCTTACTCGACACATCCCCAAAGGCAAGGGAATTAAAAGCAAAAATGAATTACTGGGACCTTATGAAGATAAAAAGCTTCTGCACAGCAAAGGAAACAACCAAGAAAACTAAAAGGCAACCAACGGAATGGGAAAAGATATTTGCAAATGACATATCGGACAAAGGGCTAGTATCCAAAATCTATAAAGAGCTCACCAAACTCCACACCCGAAAAACAAATACCCCAGTGAAGAAATGGGCAGAAAACATGAATAGACACTTCTCTAAAGAAGACATCTGGATGGCCAACAGGCACATGAAAAGATGTTCAACGTCGCTCCTTATCAGGGAAATACAAATCAAAACCACACTCAGATATCACCTCACGCCAGTCAGAGTGGCCAAAATGAACAAATCAGGAGACTATAGATGCTGGTGAGGATGTGGAGAAACGGGAACCCTCTTGCACTGTTGGTGGGAATGCAAATTGGTGCAGCCGCTCTGGAAAGCAGTGTGGAGGTTCCTCAGAAAATTAAAAATAGACCTACCCTATGACCTAGCAATAGCACTGCTAGGAATTTACCCAAGGGATACAGGAGTACTGATGCATAGGGGCACTTGTACCCCAATGTTTATAGCAGCACTCTCAACAATAGCCAAATTATGGAAAGAGCCTAAATGTCCATCAACTGATGAATGGATAAAGAAATTGTGGTTTATATACACAATGGAGTACTACGTGGCAATGAGAAAGAATGAAATATGGCCTTTTGTAGCAACGTGGATGGAACTGGAGAGTGTGATGCTAAGTGAAATAAGCCATACAGAGAAAGACAGATACCATATGGTTTCACTCTTATGTGGATCCTGAGAAATGTAACAGAAACCCATGGGGGAGGGGAAGGAAAAAAAAAAAAGAGGTTAGAGAGGGAGAGAGCCAAAGCATAAGAGACTGTTAAAAACTGAGAACAAACTGAGGGTTGATGGGGGGTGGGAGGGAGGGCAGGGTGGGTGATGGGTATTGAGGAGGGCACCTTTTGGGATGAGCACTGGGTGTTGTATGGAAACCAATTTGACAATAAATTTCATATATTGAAAAAAAAATAAATATAGTCAAATTAAAAATAAATAAATAAAAAATGGTTAAAAAAATAAAGTCATTTTTGTTGTTTTTTAACATTACAAAAATGGTATTTAAATACACACATTGACCCTAAAGACTCTACCAAAAAAAAAAAAACCTTAGAACAAATAAATGAAGTCAGTAAAGTTGCAGGACGCAAAAACTTGTACATCCTTAAAATGAACTATCAGAGAAATTAAGAAAACTATCTCAGAATTGCATCAAAAAGAAAAATATACCTAGGAATAAATTTAACCAAAGAAGTGGAAGATCTGTACACTGAAAACTATAAGACACTGATGAAAGAAATTGAAAAAGACACAAATAAATGAAATGATATTCTGCTCATCAATTGGAAGAATTGATATTGTTAAAATGGTCATATTACCCAAAGTGGTGATTCAATGCAATCCCTACAAAATTCCAATGTCTTTTTCACAGAAATAGAGCAGTCCCAAAATTTGTATGGAAACACAAAAGACTTAAATAGCAAAAGCAATCTTGAGAAAGAAGAACAAAGCTGGAGGTATCACACTTCCTGATTTAAAACCATATTATTGGGGCGCCTGGGTGGCTCAGTCGGTTAAGCGGCCGACTTTGGCTCAGGTCATGATCTCGTGGTCCGTGAGTTTGAGCCCCACGTCGGGCTCTGTGCTGACAGCTCAGAGCCTGGAGCCTGTTTTGGATTCTGTGTCTCCCTCTCTCTGACCCTCCCCCGTTCATGCTCTGTCTCTGTCTCAAAAATAAATAAACGTTAAAAAAAAAAAATTAAACCAAAAAAAAAGATATCTATACACTTCCATGTTCACTGTAGCATTATGTACAATGGCCAAGCCATGGAAACAACAGATGAATGGATAAGGAAATTGGATATACATAATGGAATATTATTCAGCCATAAGAAAGAAGGAAATCCTGCCATTTGTGATAATATGGATGGACCTTAGGGCATTGTGCTAAGTGAAACAGATGAGACAAAGATGAATACTGTATGACCTCACTTACATGCAAACCTAAAAAAGACAAACTCATAAATACAGAGAGAAAATTGGTGGTGGGCAGAGTTAGGGAGGGGAGATAAAATGGGTGAAGGTGGTCAAAGGATACAAACTTCCAGTTATAAGATAAGTAAGTCCTGGGGATCTACGCTACAGCATGGTGACTATAGTTTATAATATTGCATGGTATATTTGAAAGTTGCTAAGAGAGCAGATCTTAAAAATTCTTATCACAAGGAAAAAAATTTTGTAACTGTGTGTGGTGATGGATGTTAACTATACTTACTGTGATCATTTTGCAATATATACAAATATCAAATCATTATGTTTTCCACCTAAAACTAATATGTTATATGTCAATTATATCTCAGTTAAGAGAAAACTCACTTCCCAAGCAGTGGACCAGGTTGTTGAGGATCATGATCCCAGATCCACTGCTTGTTAGGGCTGTGGTTTCAGTTGAATTGTTTAACTTCTTTGTGCCTCAGTTTCTTCTTAGGAAGCTAGAAGTAGTGCATCAGAGGGTAAAACTCTTAGAGCCTTGCACCCAGTAAAATCTATATGTGAGGTGGCTGGTATTGTCGCTGCAAATGGATTTAAAAGAGGAAGGGTCAAGGCTGACTTAGGCCATGAAGGAGTTTTCTTCACTGAGCTCTGAAGAGCTCTGAATTCCAGAATGTGTCAAAAGCCAACCTTTAGTACTTACCAAAAGCCTTAAAATCTACATAGACTTGATTGAGCAGTTCCCCCATGAAGAATATATCCCATGGAGATAATCAAGGGCCTATGCAAAAATTTGATTACAAGAGATACTCATTTGAAACACTGCTCTGATGGTGAAGTATTGAAATATTGAAAACTCCCTAATTATCCAATAGTAGGACACAGATTAAATAAATTCTGCTCCATCACACAAAGAGTCATGCTTAGCTTTTAAAATAATGTGTTAAGACATCTATTAATATGGGAGAACGTCCATGATATGTCATTAAATGAAAGGAACCAGTAATAAAATCATATAACAAACACAGAGACGAGAAAATTTCTGTTTTTAAACCCATATTTCATGCCACTACACTGAGATATTCCAACAAATGTATAGAATCTTCCAGCCCTTTTATGTTTAAAATTTCAATTACTCAGATACTAACAAGTATATCTTCCTTTAAAAAAAGAAAACATTATGAATAGTACTTTTAGGGAGGGGCCAAGATGGTGGAGCAGAATAAAAGTTCTCTACTTCTCTCCTCCCTGAAATGCAACTAGATCAGCAACAAATGATTTTGCACACCTAGAAAATTGATCTGAGGATTAACACAACAATCTGCATAACTTGAGCCACAGAACTCGGCAGGTATGCGGTGTGGATAGGTGAACTAGGGGAGAGAGAAGCCCTGGAGGGTAGGGAGCTGTTTTTGTTTGCAGAGAGAGGACAGAGACTGCTGGGAGAGTACAGGAAAGCACTCACCCTGAAAGCAGCTGGAGAGAAAGAGAGAGTGGAAACACCCACATGGGCTGAATAAGAAAGGGAGAAAAGAGAAAGGAGAGGGTTTCAATACCATTAGGACTCTATAAATAGGAGACACAGAGTTCGAAATTCCACAGTTCAATACCTGGTGGTGCTCTGGTGGGAAGTGGACAGCGAAGTCCGAAGTCCGAGGGGTCCTGGGCCACACAGGGAGAGGTGGTTTCCCTGCAGGGAGGATATTTGATAGAGAGGGTGCAGCCTCCCCAAAGGAAAAGGTCCCAGCAGACCCCAGAGAATAGTCCTCGTGTTGGAACAAGGACTCTGGAGTGAGGTGAAGCCTGGCGCCAGTCTTGTGTTGTGATTTGCCATAATCTCTAAACCTCTGCTGCTGCGCAATTGCGTGAACTTTTTCTGGGGTGGGCTGGCACCAAGACGCAGTCTCTGGGCCTCTGCAGCAGCGCGATCACTCGAGTGTTCCTGGGGGTAAACCAGCACCCGGCACCCGGCCATTGCTCGGTGAGACCCTCCCCTAGAGGATCGGAGTGGGCCAAAGCTGCAGGGCCTTTAGAAGTGAGGGGTTAGGAAACATCCCCGTTGGATAAAATTTGGGAGAGAGGTGCTGCCTGGCAGGCTGACGGCTTGGACATGGACAGTGTAGAAGCAGGAGTGGATGGAAGCCAGAGACAAAGGAGGAGTGTCTGGTGGCTAGTCGCTGAGAGCACAGAATTCTGATGCTAGCGCCTGGGAAGCTGGGTGACTCCATTTTCTCTTCTCCCATGCCTGCGCATATGTGCACACGAGCGCCACACCAATCTACCACCATAAGCTAGGAAACGCCACCTAGTGGAGAATGGAGCCATTACACTGAGCCCCGTCCAACTGCGGCAACCAAGCTCTACAGGACAACCAATAGTCTCTCCACATGCTTAGTGTACAGACTATAAAGTGCTTCATAGTTTGACTTCTAGGGGAAACTGGATGTAATTTCATTCAGATTTCATCCTGTTCACTGGTCCAACTATTCATTTTTTTTCTTTTGCTTTTCTTTTCTTATTCTTGGATACCGATAGCGAAAAATTTTATTTTTATTTTCTGTTTTTATAAAAAATTTAACTATATTCTTTATTTCTTTTTGTAAATTTTCATTCTATTTTACCTTATTTCATTTTATTCTATTTTATTGTATACGTTTTTTTTTAAAGTTTTCTTCCTTTTTTTTCTTTCCTTTTCTATCAAGCTTCTTTCAGCAACCAGATCAAAACACACCTAGGATATAGCTTCCTTTATTTTATTTTTTGTGTTGTTTTTAATTTTTTAATTTTTAATTTTTATTTTAGTAATTCTTTTGCTTCTTCCAAAATGATGAAAAGAAGGAATTCATCCCAAAAGAAAGAACAGGAAGAAATGACAGCCAAGGACTTAATAAACACAGATATAAGCAAGATGTCTGAACTAGAATTTAAAATCACATTAATAAGAATACTAGCTGGGGTTGACAAAAGCATAGACTCCCTTTCTGCAGATATAAAAGAAGTAAAATCAAGTCAGGACGAAATTAGAAATGCTATAACTGAGATGCAACCTCAAATGGATGCCACAGAGGCAAGGATGGATGTAGCAGAGCAGTGAATCAGCAATATAGAAGACAAAATTATGGAGAATAATGAAACAGAAAAAAGAGGGAAACTAAGGCGAAAGAACAGGATATAAGAATTAGAGAACTCAGTGACTCATTAAAAGGAATAACAGCTGAATCATAGGAGTCCCAGAAGATGAAGAGAGAGAAAAAGGGGCAGAAGGTTTATGTGAACAAATCATAGCAGAAAACTTTCCTAAACTGGGGAAAGACACAGACATCAAAATCCAAGAAGCACAGGGAACTCCCATTAGATTCAACAAAAATAGACCATCAACAAGGCATATCATAGTCAAATTCACAAAATACACAGACAAGGATAGAATTATGAAAGCAGCAAGGGAAAAAAAAAAGTACTTAAACTATAAGGGAAGATAGATCAGGTTCACAGCAGACCTATCCACAGAAACTTGGCAGGCCAGAAAGGAGTGGCAGGATACATTGAATGTGCTAAAACAGAAAAATATGCAGCCAAGAATTCTTTATCCAGCAAGGCTATCATTCAAAATAGAAGGAGAGATAAAGAGTTTCCCAGACAAGCAAGAACTAAAGGAGTTCGTGACCACTAAGCCAGCCCTGCAAGAAATTTTAAGGGGGACTCCCTAAGGGGAGAAAAGATGAAGCAAAACAAAAAAGAACAAAAGCAACAAACACTAGAAAGGACCAGAGAACATCATCAGGAACTCCAACGCTACAGGTAACACAATGGTAATAAATTCATATCTTTCAGTGCTCATTCTACATGTCAATGGACTAAACGCCCCAATCAAAAGACATAGGGTAACAGAATGGATAAGAAAACAAGATCCATCTATATGCTGTTTACAAGAGACCCATTTTAGACCTAAAGGCACCATCAGATTGAAAGCAGATGAAGAACCATCTATCATACTAATGGTCACCAAAAGAAAGCTGGAGTAGCCATACTTATATCAGACAATCTAGATTTTAAAATAAAGACTATAATAAGAGATGAAGAAGGGCATTATATCATAATCAAGGGGTCTATCCACCAAGAAGATCTAACAATTATAAACATTTGTGCCCCCAACCCACATGGAAGCACCTAAATATATAAATCAATTAATCACAAACATAAAGAAACTCATTGACAATAATATAATAGTAGGGGACTTCAACACCCCACTTACAGCATGGACAATAGATCATCTAAGCAGAAAATCAACAAGGAAACAATGGCTTTGAATGACACACTGGACCAGATGGACTTAACAAATATTCAGAACATTACATCCTAAAGCAGCAGACTACACATTCTTCTCGAGTGTACATGGAACATTCTCTAGAGTAGTCACATACTGGGACACAAATCAGCTCTCAACAAGTACAAAAAGCTTGAGATCATACCGTGGATATTTTCAGACCACAACACTATGAAACTCAAAATCAACCACAAGAAAAAATTTGGAAAGACAACAAATACTTGGAGATTAAATAACATCCTACTAACCAAGAATGAATGGGTTAATAACCAAGAAGTTTAAGAACAAATTAAAAAGTACATAGAAGCCAGTGAAACACCACAGCCCCAAAACTCTGGGGTGCAGCAAAAGCGGCCATAAAAGGGAAGTATATAGCAATGTAGGCGTTCCTGAAAAGAACGAAAGGTCTCAGATACACAACCTAACCTTACACCTTAAAAGCTGGTAAAAGAATAGCAAATAAAACCCAAAACCAGCAGAAGAAGGAAGATAATAAAGATTAGAACAGAAATCAATGCTATTGAAACCAAAAAATAAACAAACAAACAAAACAAAAACAGAAAACAGTAGAACAGATAAATGAAACCAGGGGCTGGTTCTTTGAAAGAACTAACAAAATTGATAAACTCCTAGCCAGATTGATCAAAAAGAAAAAGGAAAGGACCCAAATCAATAAAATCACAAATGAAAGAGGAGAGATCACAACCAACACTGCAGAAACACAATAAGAAGAGAGTATTATGAGCAGTTATATGCCAACAAATTGGGCAATCTGGAAGAAATGGATAAATTCCTAGAAACATATAAACTACCAAAACTGAAACAGGAGGAAATAGAAAATTTGAACAGAATCATAACCAGTAAAGAAATTGAATTGGTAATCAAAAATCTCCCCAAAAAACAAGAGTCCAGAGCTGGATGGCTTTCCAGGGGACTTCTACCAAACATTTAAAGAAGAGTTAACACCTATTCTTTTGAAGCTGTTTCAAAAAATAGAAATGGAAGGAAAACTTCCAAACTCATTCTATGAGGCCAGCATTACCTTGATTCCAAAACCATACAAAGACTCCACAAAAAAGAACTACAGACCAATTTCCCTAATGAACATGGATGCAAAAAATTCTCAACAAGGTACTAGCCAACCGGATCCAACAATATATTAAAAGAATTATGCACCACGACCAAGTGGGATTTATTCTTGGGATGCAGGGCTGGTTCAATATCCACAAATCAATCAATGTGATACATCACATTAATCAAAGAAAGGATAAGAACCACATGATTCTCTCAGATGCAGAGAAAGCATTTGACACAATACAGCATCCTTTCTTGATAAAAACCCTCAAGAAAGTAGGGATAGAAGGATCATACCTCAAGATCCTAAAACCCATATATGAAAGACCCACTGCTAATATCCTCAATAGGGAAAAATTGAGAGCTTTCCCCCTAAGGTCAGGAACAGGACAGGGATGTCCACTCTTGCCACCGTTATTCAACATAGTATTGGAAGTCCTAGCCTCAGCAATCAGATAACACAAAGAAATAAAAGGCATCCCTGGGTGTCTCAGTCTGTTAGTCATCTGACGAGGCTCAGATCATGATCTCATGGTTCATAAATTCGAGCCACATGTCGGGCTGTGCTGACAGCTCAGAGCCTGGAGCCTGCTTTGGATTCTGTGTGTGTGTGTGTCTCTCTCTCTCTGCCACTCCCCTGCTTGTGCTCTGTCTCTTTCTGTCAAAAATAAACATTTAAAAAAAAGTTAAAAAAAATAAAAGTCATCCAAATTGGCAAGGAGGAAGTCAAAGTTTCACTCTTCATAGATAACATGATACTCTATATGGAAAATGCAAATGATTCCACCAAAATGCTGCTAGAACTGATCCATGAATTCAGCAAAGTCACAGGGTGTAAAATCAATGCACAGAAATGAGTTGCATTTCTATACACCAATAATGAAGCAGCAGAAAGAGATATCAAGGAATCAATCCCATTTACAATTGCACCAAAACCCATAAAATACCTAGGAATAAATCTAACCGAAGAAGTGAAAAACCTATACGCTGAAAACTATAAAAATCTTATGAAAAAAATTGAAGAAGGCACAAAAAATGGAAAAAATATTCCATGCCCATGGATTAGAAAAACAAATATTGTTAAAATATTGATACTACCCAAAGCAATCTACATATTCAAATGCAATCCCTATCAAAATAACACCAGCATTCTTTACAGAGCTAGAACAAACAATCCCAAAATTTGTATGGAACCAGAAAAGACCACGAATAGCCAAAGCAATCCTGGAAAAGAAAACCAAGGCTGGAGGCTTCACAATTCCGGATTTCAAGCTGTATTACAAAGCTGTAATCATTAAGACAGTACCGTACTGGCACAAAAACAGACACTCAGATCAATGGAACAGAATAGAGAACCCAGAAATGGACCATAAACATATAGCCAACTAATCTTTGACAAAGTAGGAAAGAATATCCAATGGAATAAAGACAGTCTCTTCAGCAAATGGTGCTGGGAAAACTGGATAGCGACATGTAGAAGATTGAACCTGGACCACTTTTTGACACCATACACAAAAAGAAACTCAAAATGGATGGAAGACCTAAATGTAAGACCGGAAGCCATCAAAATCCTTGAGGAGAAAGCAGGCAAAAACCTCTTTGACTTTGGCCACAGCAACTTCTTACTCAACATGTCTCTGGAGGCAAGGGAAACAAAAGCAAAAATGTACTATTGGGACCTCATCAAGATAAAAAGCTTCTGCATGGTGAAGGAAACAATCAGCAAAACTAACAGGCAACCGACAGAATGGGAGAAGATATTTGCAAATGACCTATCAGTAAAGGGTTAGTATCCAAAATCTATAAAGAACTTATCAAACTCAACACCCAAAAAACAAATAATCCCATGAAGAAATGGGGAAAAGACATGAATAGACACTTCTCCAAAGAAGACATCCAGATTTCCAACCGACACATGAAAAAATGCTCACCATCACTTGCCACCAGGGAAATACAAATCAAAACCACAATGAGATACCACCTCACACCAGTCAGAATGGCTAACATTAACAACTCAGGCAACAACAGATGTTGGCAAGGATATGGAAAAAGAGGAACTCTTTTGCACTGCTGGTGGGAATGCAAACAGGTGCAGCCACTCTGGAAAACAATGTGGCGATTCCTCAAAAAATTAAAAATATAATTACCCTATGACCCAGCAATTGCACTACTAGGTATTTATCCAAAGGATACAGGAGTGCTATTTTGAAGGGGCACATGCACCCTAATGTTTATAGCAGCACTATTGACAATAGCCAAAGTATGGAGAGAGCTCAAATGTTCATCAACAGATGATGAATGGATAAAGAAGACATGATACACACACACACACACACACACACACACACACTAAAGTATTACTTGGCAATCAAAAAGAATGAAATATTGCCATTTGCAACAACATGGATGGAACTAGAGTATATTATACTAAGCAAAATTAGCCACTCAAAGAAAGGCAAATATCATATGATTTCACTCATATGTGGAACTTAAGATACAAAACAGATGAACATAAGGGAAGGGAAGCAAAATTAATATAAAAACAGTGAGGGGAACAAACCATAAATACAGAGAACTAACTGAGGGGGTGCTGGTGGGGTTGGGCCAAATGGTCAAGGGGCATTAAGGAAGACACTTGTTGGGATGAGCACTGGGTGTTGTATGCTGGGGATGAATCACTGGATTCTACTCCTGAAATCATTATTGCACTATATGCTAACTTGGATGTAAATTAAAAATAATAATAATAAACATTAAAAAAATAAATAAATAAAATTTAAAAAAGAGAAATTTTACAACAAAATCCCCTCTAACCACTTCTACCCTCAATCCCTGTCCACTCCTTCAACTTGAGATTTAACCACTGTGTAGTAAGTATCCTTCCAGAATATTCTCTGTATAATTTTACTACATAGAGATGTATTCATAGTAAATATATATAATGCTATTTTGCACATAAGGTTTTTGTTTCCATGCAATCCTATCACATATGTAGCTTCCTGTAAGCACCACCACAATCAAGATACAGATTTATTCTATTTTTACAGAGCTTCTCATGCTAGCCTTTATAGACTCATAGCCACAAACACCCTCTCTAATTAATCCTTAACTTTTAGCATCCACTAGTCTGTCCTCCACCTCTATGTTTTGTTATTTTTAAGAACATTATATAAATGGAATCATATAGTAAATAATCTTTACTATAATTCCCTAGACATCTACCCAAGCTGTTGTGTGTAGCAATCATTTTAACTACTGAGTAGTATTTCATGATATGGATGTACCACAATTTGTTAAACCATTCACCCATCTAAGCATGTTTGCATTGTTTTCAGTTCTTGGTATTATGAATTGAGCTACTATGAACATTTTTGTTTCTCTGGGATAAAAAGCCAAGAGTGTAATCATTGGGTCATATGGTATGTGCATGTTTATTTAGTATTGCCAGAAACTGCCTTACTTCTTCTGCTACTAGCTGTAACATTTGTTTTTACCAGCAATATATGAGTGATCCAGCTTCTCTGCATCCCTGCCAGCATTTGGTGTTACCACCAGTTTATTTTAGCCATTCTGATTGTTGGAGTTTCAATTTGCATTTCCCTAATGGCTAAGATGTTGAATACCTTTTCATGTGCATAATTTGCCATCGTATGTCCTCTTTGGTAAAATGTCTGTTCATGTCTCTTGCCCATTTTGTAATTGTTTCTTTATTATTTTATTTTATTTTTTACATTCAGATTTGATAATTCTTTATATATTCTGGTGCAAGTACTTTGTCAGACACGTGCTTTGCATACTTTCTCTTAACCAGTGACTTTTTAAGAATCTGTTTTTGTCAAATTTATACATGCACATATTTAAGTAGGGAAATAGTTAAGGCTATGAAAATAGGTAAGGCTGTGAAAAACAGCAGGACTGAACTTCTTGATGTCCCCCTCCCTAGAAGCAACCATTTTCAACTCCTTTAGCTGGCTCTTTTGCTATTTATGGCTACATCACTAAATAACATGTTTATTATTTCTTGATTTTTTTGGCATTATTTATGGCCTTGCCACTATGAAAAATGTAGATTTCCCCCCCTTTTTATTACCCTTCCATTTATCCCTCTCCAACATGTGCATCCCATTTCCTCCAAAACAAGCCCACAATCCCTTATCCCCAATTCTAGATCCAAAACACTGTTTCATAATTCACCCAACCTGAACTCATTTGACAGCAGAACTGATGAGAAACTACTTCTAATTTTATTCCTATTGCTTAATGTAAATATTCATGTTACACTGCAGAAATATCAATATGGTTGAGTAGGGAGTGATAGCTAAGACCCTTCTGGGGATGTTTTGTAATAAACTATGTGCTGTATTACAAAAAAATTTGAATAGCCATTGTATTTCTTAAACAAATTTAAATTCTGAAACATGTTTGGCCCAAGGGTTTTGGATATGGGATTATGGACCTGAATAATTATAATTTTAGATAAATATTCAGTGTTTACATTATTATGACTATGTAAATAAATTCAGAGGTAAACCATGTTATGTATGATTGATGATACTATTAATGTCAAAACCATGCAGAATTACTTTTATAGATTAGCACATTTTAAATTAAGTTAGAGAAGGATAACATAAACTCATAGAATAGGAATTTTATTTGATGGTTTTCCTATATGTTATTTGGCAGAAATTTAAATTGATCATCACTTCCTTGAAGTGTTTGCTCAAATTATACGTTTTCAGTGACACCTTCCCATTACACACTATTTTAAATCACATCCCCCCAGCAGCTTTCTATCTGCTTTGTGCTTTGTCTGTTGGTATCTGACATGCCATATTTTTTTAGTTATTTGTTTATGGTCTGTCTCCTTCCCACTAAAATGTCAGCTTCACAAGAGGACAAAAATATCTGTTTTCCTCACTAGTATGTCTCTGTCACCTGGAACAGTGCCCAGGCCACAGTAGGTGACATATTGAATAAATGAATTTTGGTGTTTGAAGTGTAGGTATTCATCAAGAATGAGAAAAAACAATTTTTTTAAGTTATTTATTTATTTATTTATTTATTTATTTATTTATTTTTAAGTGATTTCTATACCCAACATGGGGCTTGTACTCACTACCCCAAGATCAAAAGCCATATCTTCTTTGACTGAGCCAACCAGGTGTCCCAATAATGAGAAAAAAGATTTTATTCTGGGCAAACAAGTGCCACAAAAAGGAATTTTATTGACTTTTAATTATAATGTTTTTATTCTGACTGCTTTTGTCACTATTTTGACTGAGTAATGTTACTAGACTTATACAACAGAATTTTAGTTTCATTGCAAATACTGTTTACTATTTCTGTTAAGTCAGAGACAAATTCATTATACTCCTGAATTCATTAGTATAATGCTTTTTAAGGTTATCTTTTGTGACACAGCCATTCAGAACACATAGCAGGTAGAAAAAGATTATACTTTGTGCATTTTGTTGTGCATATTTTGTTTGCATTGACCTTAAAAACACAGAAAATGAAGAGAAAATAATATGTTAATGGTACCTATTGAAAAGCAGGGGGGGGTGTGATACTGGAAAATTGGCAGATTTTACTATTATGGGTATATAAAAATTCTAATTTAATCTAGCACATTATAAATGTTACTTAATCTCAGTGAGATGACATTCTAACATTTCATGCTAGACATGTGGAGTTTCCTGACTTGCAAACTCTAGTTAAGTGTGCAACGTCTGTCCAGGTCATGATCTCTGGTTTGTTAGTTCGAGTTCCACATCGGGCTCTGTGCTGACAGCTCAGAGCCTGGAGCCTGCTTCAGATTCTGTGTCTCCCTCTCTCTCTGCCCCTCCCCTACTCGTGCTCGCTCTCTCTCTCTCTCTTTTCTCTCTCAAAAATAAACATTAAAAAGAAAAGTATGTTACTTTACAGTAGAAGATTATTAGAAGACCATTTTAGATCATCTAGAACATCTAGAAACATCTGAAAAGTTGTATTACTCTAAAATGTTTGGAAACGGTCTATTGTAGAAATCACTACATTTAAAAAATTATGCACAGTGCATAGTAAGCATATGATGGCCAGACAGTGATGTCCAACAGCTCAAACCAAGTTGTACGGACAGAGAAGTTTTAGAGTAAAGCAAGCAGAATGAGAAAATGACTTTGTTACAGGCAAAGAAGGTGAAAATCTCATAAATTTTTTAGACCAAAGGTCATTTACCACTAAGCAGGAGATACTGTGGGCAAGGAGAAGGTAAAGATGGGTCTTTTATTTTTTTATTTTTTTAATGTTTATTTTTGAGAGAGACAGAGCATGAGCAGGGAAGGGACAGAGAGAGAAGGAGACACAGAATCCGAAGCAGACTCCAGCCCCTGAGTTGTCAGCACAATGCCTGACACAGGGCTTGAACCCACGAACCTGGAGATCATGACTTGGGCCAAAGTTGGACACTTGACCGACTGAGCCACCCAGGTGCCCCAAGACAGGTCTTTTTAAAAGAGTTGCTTTCATCACCTTGTCTTTGGCTTCTGCAGATGGTCTTTACAGAAACTCGACAAGTGATTCTGCCACAATTCTATCTACAGATCAACAAATCTGCAGAACAAATAGAAATATGTATATTTTTATTATGGATATTACCTTTTTATGCTGTATACCTTGTAAATTCTGATTTTTTTCAGTGTAAGAATTTACAAGGAAAATATGATTGAGGTATTTATCTAAACAGAATTTATGTAGCATACATTTTCAGAAATGAATATATTTTCTATATGTACAAAATGGCAGATATTTGAAGATATACTCATGGTAACTGTTTGCTATGGTAAACCATTTTCTAAAATATGCTTGCTTTAAAACTTGCTTACTTTTTGTTACAATTTATGTTCCATATTACATACCATACTCTCTGTACCAAAGCATTTTTGGAGGGATCATAATGCCCTCAAAATACCATTCATCTGTAACAGGGCCAGACCCCAGGTATTCTGCATAAACAATCTTCTTTAATGTTTATGAAATATACAAAATATTTATACATACATAAAAAACACTAAGATCAAGCCACCCAAAATGTATGAAATTATTAGTTTAAACCAAACAAGAAACTTCTACAATAGATATTTTTTGAAGCATAAGACCAAAGAACATATAACTGAAAGTTATATTGTGATTTAATAAAAGAGTATCTCTGGTCTTTGTCCCCCCACTTCTGGCACAAAACTTCCAAAGCCCTTGGAATTTCCTGAGAGATGGAAGTGTGTTATGCTAATAAAGTGACTCTAGAAGCCTCTAGATAGCTCCAGGGTGGGTGCTGGTCACCAGAAAAACCAGCCAGGTGAGTAGAGGACTAGATCTTCCAGCCACCTGGCCTCCAGGGAGAGGATGAAGCCTGGATATTAATCACAAGACCAGTGATTTTATTAAGCATGCCTGTGTAATGAATCCCTATTTAAACAAACAAACAAACCCTGGGACATTGACACTGGGAGAATCCTCCCGGTTGGTGAACACATTGATATGCTGGGAGAATGATGTGACCAGATTCCATGAGGAGAGGGCAGAGAAATGCAAGAGTTAATGGGATTAAGGTGCCAATCTGGACAAAAACTGATATATTGGAACAAGCTTTATGTGAAGTGGTTATGACTCTTATCTGAATGAATTATGGGAATGGATATTGTGTGTGGGGAAAATTACCTAGCATTATAAAACAGAAGGCATGTACATCCTTCCTTCAAGCCATATTCATTAAACATGTAAAATGGGAATGAATAAGATTGCCCAGGCCCATGTAATATAGAACAGAAGCTAGGGTGCTGTTAGGGACAAATCCTCCACATAATAGCCACATGTGGAGTGTAAACTATGCCTTATCACAAAAGCCCGTAAGCACCTCCCAGACATGACTACTGGGATTTTGGACTAGAGAATTTCCATTTGGAGGAGCAATTACTAGCTTGCTATGAGACACTAATTGAAACTGCCTCTGAATGAAGAACATAAAATAATCTTGAAACCTGAAATATCCAGGATGTCTTGGGTGATATCAGAGAAACACTCTAATGAGGAAGGCAGTGCCCAGAAGAGTTCTATAACAAAATGGAAATGGTTTGTGCAGGAACACACCAGCAGGGGAATGCACGGAGTTACACAGCATATTCCTGAGCAGGTGGACTCTTTTCCCCAGGAATGACTCTGGAACCATGTGAAGAGCTGCAGGATTCGATCATCACTTGGACGGTGCCCTGTGAACAGCTCTCAACTGACTAACAAATAGCCGCTCGGCTGATAGACGGCAGTTTTGTCATGAACACACAACATGCTGTTTGGAAGGCCACCACTCTGACTAAAAACGATAAAACAAATGGGGTTGGTGAGCTGCACTGCATGCTGTTTACCCTTATGGTCAGGCAAAAGGGCAATGGAAGATTAGCCTATAAAGGGGGGTGCCCTTACTGGGCATGGCCCCATGGAAATCACTATGGGAATCTGAAGGGTGCATTAAAGTGGGCCATGTCAGTGCCCATCAGAAGAACCCTCTTCCAGCATCAGAAGATGATTAGAATCAATGAGCAGATACCCTGGTGTGCTCACTTGAGGTAGCCACTTGGGTTAATGAAGGGAGTGGACTGAAACAATGCAGGGATGGGCCAAATCTAGACATACTCCTTTTGTACCCTCTGAGGCACAAAATGACAACAAGAACTGTTTTGTCTGCCAACAAGAGAGATTTAGAGGCTGCAGATGGCTATGGGGAAGATTCCTGGGGTGGGAGGGAATCCTTGTACATAGATGGCAAGTCAGATTGATGTCTGTAGCCCTGGAGGGCTACAAGTGGGTCCTGACAGAAATAGACACTGACTCTGGGTTGTGCTTTGCTGACCCAGTGGTAGATGTAAATGTTCAGAGTACTATAAAAGAAGTGGAGCAGAAGATATTGCACAGATTTGGACCACTGAATCACATTTCTTCAGACTAAGGAACACACTTTACAGTCCATCATATCCAACAATAGGCAGAGAGATATAGTAGTCTGCCTTTATCCGCAGGGGTATGTTCTGAGACCCTCAATGCATACCTGAAAGTGTGGTAAGTACCAAACCCTAAATATACTATGTTCTTTCCTATACCTACATCCCTATGATAAAGTTTAATTTATAAATTAAGCACAGTAAGAGATTAACAATAACTACTAAGGAAATAGAATTATAAGAATACACTATAATAAAAGTTATGTGAGTGTGGTCTCTCTCTCTCTCAAACATCTTATTGTGCTGTACTCACCCTTCTTCTTGTGATAATGTGAGATGATAAAATGCCTCCATGATGAGATAAAGTGAGGTGAATGACCTAGGCATTGTGACATTAGTGTTAGGCTACTATTGACCTGACAGTAGGTCAGAAGGAGGAATACCTGCTTCTGGACCATAGTTGACCATGGTTAGCTAAAACTGGAAATCAATACTGCAGATAAGGGAGGACGACGGTATCTTCCTCAGAGTAATACTTTGGTAAAGTATTAGAACAGGCAATCGAAACACTGGTTGTCCAAATGGGGAAGGGGGGGATAGGGGGAGGATGCTGGTATGACAACTATACTTTTTTTTCCTTTCCCATTATCACACTTAACTTTCTTTTTCCTACCTCATACAGTGGTCCCTGGGCCAAGGCTGCAACTATATTTCTGGAAGCAGGAATGATTCCTCAGCAACAAATTGTTTAAAAATATTTATATCAGAATTCCCAAGGGCCTGATGGGTGAGCTGTGCTTTCACTCTATCTGGCAACATTGGGGCTAACGAATCCAGTTATATTGCCTATTGGTAGAAATAGCCCACTAGTCCTGTACCTGTATAACCCTACCCTATATGAATGGGAGTAGACTTCGGGGGAGGCCTTTGCTAGACTTGTATTGTTGTCTGCAAGCTAGACCAGCAAAGTGGCTGAACCTAAGGTCCCTTCCAAAGGTGAAAAGGTTTGGGTATAAATGGAGAGGAGGAATAGTGGCTAAGAATAAAGGTATGAATAAATGTGTCGTGCAGTGTGAATAAAATGTGTTTCTAATATTAATGCTTGGAAAGAAGCTCAGAGCAAGAGATATTGTCTCTTAACTCAATTATAACAAATGCCTGAAAATGTGAAGCTGAGACCACTCCTGCTTTTGGAACTTGACAAGACCACATGGAATGAAGCCTGTAAACCTAAGTGCCCTCACTCTGAGAGACATTATGGTCATTGTATATGATGATTATTGGACTAATTACTAGAGACTGCATGGGATTCTAGTAATGTGCCAGAATCTTTTGGCTCTTATTTTTCAGTTTATGTCTATCATAATGTGATATGATATAACCCACTTGGATTGTTGGGAAGATAATACTGATACAGATAACCATACTGGGAACTTGATCAATAGCTCCCTATCCTTACCCCACATTGATTCCTTTAAATATTGCTGCATTTTTTATGCTCAGTTAGGTATGTACCTTTGCCATAGAAGATCCTATGGTCAAAGAGCAGGGGATGGTCTGAATATACCTGGTCTGAGGTGGGGTGTGTAGGGGGTGGGTGGTACAGAGCTTTCAAAATCTTTGGAATTTCCTGAGTGATAGGAGCACCTTTTTTATGCTAATTAGGTGACTACTCTGTGTGTGTGTGTGTGTGTGTGTGTGTGTGTGTGTGTCTGTGTTATGGAAGCTAGATAGCTTCAGGATGAGGACTGGTCAGCAGAAAAACCACATGGTTAGAGTGCTAAAACTTTCAACCACCTGACCTCCAGGGAGAGGAAGATTTCAATCACATGGGCAGTGATTTAATTAATTGCACGTATGTAATAAAACCCTGATGAGAAATTCAGAACAGCAAGTCCTACAAAAGCTTCCCGATTGGTGAGCACATCAATGTTCTGGGAGAATGACGGTCCTAGATTCTCTTCTCTCTACAAAGAGTAGGCATAATGAAAAACTCTATGCCCCAACCCCGTCCCCCACCCCTCCCAGACCTCACTTTTCTCCTAGACTTTATGCATCTCTTCTGCTTGGCTGCTCCTGAGTTATATCTTTTATAATAAAACTATAATTAAAAGTAAAGCATTTCAGTGAGTCATTCGAAGTACCAAACCCAAAGGGGGCATGGTAGAAACCCCCAAATTTGCTGCCAAGTCAGAAGTGTGGGTATCCTGGGGTCCCCGCATGTGGCTGACAATTGAAATAAGAACAGTCTAATTGGGAATGCTGTCCTTTAACTTGTGGGACCTGACACTAACTCTGGGTAGTATCAGAATTGAATTGTAGAACACCTTGTTAGTATCCGAATTGTTAGAATGCAGACATTTTTCATATTTTTTAACTATTAAAACTGTAGTAAAATAAATATGATATAAAATTTACCCTTTTAATCATTTTTCTTTTTAAACTGTTTATTGAAATATAACATTATATAGAAAACATTAATAAGTACAACTTATAAGTAAACTGCTCAATCATATTTCACAAACTAAACTCACTCTTGTACCCAGCATCTGAAGAAGCAGAATATTTCAACATTCCAGAAAAGAAAAGAAATATGTTGAAAAGACAAGAACATTTTCATAAAATAAATATACATTAATTAAAATGAAAATGAGAGAGGTAATCATTTTCCAGTGAATATGCATATACCCACTCTATAATATGCCTCTCCAAAATTTACATTATGGAGGACTTTCTAAGGAGTATTTGGGTTAATGTTCAAAAGCTTCTGTGGCAATATTTTAGGACATACTGAAAGTAGTCAAACAGGTTTATCATTTAAGGAGATTTTCACAAATTCAGACTCCAGGACCCTAGTGCGTGAACATTCTCAAGTCAGGAGAGTAATGAGAAAAATATTTCTTGTCCATTCTAGATATATTTCTAAAATTATGGTGCAGATATATATATAACTTACCATTTTAACCATTTTTAACTGTACCATTCGGTGGCATTAAGTATATTCACAATGCTGTGCGATAATCGCCACTGTCCATTTCCAGAACTCATTCATCCCAAACAGGAATTCTGTACTCATTAAACAAGAATGCCCCATATCCACCTCCCTCCAATCCCTGGCAACCACTATTCTCCTTTCTGTCTCAACGAACTTCCCTATTTTAGGTACCTCGTATAAGTGGGATCATTCAGTAGTCTGGGTTATTTCAGTTAGCATTATTTTCAAGGTTCATCCGTGTTGTAGCATGCATCAAAATTCCCTTCCTTTTAAAGGCTGAATAATATTCCACTGTATGTATATACCATATTTTGTTTATCCGTTCATCTGTTGATAGGCATCTTTTTTTTGTCCTTTTTGCTACTGTTAATAATCCTATGAATACTGATGTACAAATGTATGTACTGTTATACATTTTCATAAATCCATCCTCATGTATTTTTGTTGTATAAGTAAACTTTTGGAACATCTTATGATTTAGTGGTGAAATAAAAATTAATGCTATCATACATTTTAAAGGGTCCAATGGTTTATTATGAGCATTAATATTTGTTCATGCTGATGATTCAGGGATAAAATAATGGACAAAAAACTGGAATGTAAGCAATACTACATAGGTGTATCATAAGTATATGAGAATATTTTGCTAATTATTGGACTAAACTATATAAAAGATGAAACTGCATCAATTATTTTGTGCTTAGTCTTTCTGAATGTATTTTTAGTGGTAAATACACAGCAAGTACTTATACTTAAAGATTCTGCCTTTTTCTTTAGCAATAAAAATACAATTATCCTTGGTTAATCAGAATGTTTCAAAAGGTAAAATTTCTTAATGGTAAGCAAGGAATTTAGTGCTTTAGACCTATATGCTTGCTGGACTGGCTGCTTGATGATTGCTCTCGTTCTTTGGTAATTTCCATCTCAATTTTGGCTTTGATTTTCTCCCAATCTATTTGGAGCTGCAAAAGAAGAAAAGAAGAAAAATACTGATATAGTATAACACAGTTTTGCTTAATCCAAGGTAACCAAGAGTAAACAAAAAATAGAATGATGGCTTCTAAATCACTAGAGAAAAAAGAGAGCATGAAAGACAAGTTAAGGGGCACCTGGATGGCTCAGTTGGTTAAGCATCCGACTTCGGTGCAGGTCGTGATTTCCAGGTTCGTGGGTTCGAGCCCCGCATCGGGCTCTGTGCTGACAGCTCAGAGCCTGGAGCCTGCTTCAGATTCTGTGTCTCCCTCCCTCTCTCTCCCCTTCTCCCACTCACTCTCTGTCTCTCTCTGTCTTTCAAAAATAAACAAATGTTAAAAAAAAAAAGAAATAATGCTTAAATAAAAAATACCTTTAAGAATAAGACCAAACAGAACAATTACCACAATTAAAAGGAAAGATTCTCATCATGATTCAAAACACCAAAATCTAGGTGTAGCTGTTGATAAAACTACATCTAAATAGTCTCATGGAGCCTTCAGATTCTGCATAGGTGCCTCAGGGACAGGGGGAGAAGGTGGACTGTTCTCCTCCAAACAAGAGGAAAAATGGACAGGGCCCTAGCCATGAGGCCATGTTTCAAATGGGTTAGCATTTTACCTTTTTTTTTTTTCACTGAGGTTTCCATTAGAGCCTAGGTATGAGTAAGAATAGGGGAGCATTTGCTTCTCCTGAGCATACTCTGAAAAAGGGACTCCTTTACAACAACTATTAAAGTAATACAGACATGGTGATGGTTTAGACAACAACAAAAAGATATTAAAGAAAGTGCAGTGCATAATCAAGGCTAGGGGACATGTAAAAACAATCACTGAAAAGTGGTACCATTTTTATGTTTCCATTTTTTTAAATCTCTATGCCCAACGTGGGGCTCAGACTCAAAACCGGGAGATCAAGTCACATGCCCCACTGACATGGGGCCATTTTTCCAGCCATGCCTTCTACCCTGCCTTTCCCCTAAGCTGATTATACTTGCTGTTAGCTATGGACTCTGCCCTGACATCTGTGAACAATTTCTTTAGGAAAAAGCATTCTATTGTTTAGAAAAATTTGGAGATGACTACTTTAGGAATGTGTGTTGTCCCAGGCAAGGTACAGAAAAATTGGGTCCTAGATTAACCTAATTCCGATTTACAATGAAATAAGCCCCAACCCCTGAGACTGAGCCAAAAGCGAATAGGTTTTCATCTTCATATAGGGGAGTTGAGTGAAATAAGTAGCATTAAACCAGACTTAGGTACTACTTGCTGCCTGAGCAGATTTATTTTAAGTAACTGGGAGATAAGTTTAACCTTATCAGGGCTCTGTGCCTCTTTTATGCTAGAAGTTGATAAAGTATTGGTTCTTTTTTATTTCAATATCTTTCATCTAAATTTCTGCATGGCAATTTGTGGATATTTTTGCCACTTTGAAAAAGAGACAATTCCATATACTAGTCTATAATATATAAAATGGATGAATTAAAAGAATCCCTCTCACTCATAGAAGATGAATGTCTGTGGTAAGATGCAAGTGACCGCTCAATGAAAGGCAGAGCAAATGTTAAGACTATTTGAAAGACCCATTTTTCAATCAGGCCAGAACTTGATATTTTTAAATGGCAAAACACTCTATGTCTAACAAAACATTTGCAAAGAGAAAGACAAAACTTGATAAATGCCTTGGCCTTCTTCCAGCCTTAAATTGACTTACATATGTTTTTCAGATCAATCACAATAAAACCATATATTGACCGTACACTGAGCAACTGTTGCTCTGTTGTACCAGAAGTCCCTCAAGTAAATTGATGCCATCTATACTATCACTTGTTAGAGTACAAATGAGGGAGCCAGTTGACAGTTATCCTATTGAAAATGAATGCTTCACTTTCACTTTGGCATTTATCCAGTTTTAGAACAGTGTTCTACTGCTAATTTAGTTCTTGGACTAGAATACTTTTACTAGTGGGTTTTAGATAAGGATGTACTCATCATGACAGCTTTCAAGTGACTGATCTCTACACCAAGACACATCTTTTCCTATTATAGGGTGTGTTAGTACTATTTGGTACTTCTTATTCTAGTCCCTGGTAAATTCTTCTTATTCACATAGAAGTAATTTCAAAAATCATACCAAATGGCTTTCCAGAGAATACAGTGGCCACCAGACATGAATTTGCTTAATCTCCTTCTTCACACAAATTTACCTACATTTGTATTCATCTCTCTTTCCCTTCTGTCTCAGGCCAACCTCTTCACATACATCCCTGATCCCATCTTCTTCCACTCCCCTGGGACATCTGCCTTCAGTTATATTACTCACATTTTCAATTTCCTTGCTACACTGGCTGCTGCTCATCATCCTTCCCCCTCAATTCTGTCTCCCTGCAAACTACCACCCTCATTCTTCTTCTCATTCCTGACTCTCATTTTGTCCTCAGAACACTATAATGTGACTGTGCTCCTACCACACTTCATGAACTTTTCACTAAAGCCACCATCAAGTGTTTTCATTCCTCATCCTACATATGATTCGATTACTCATTCAATACATATTTAGTGCTTACTATACACCAAGGATTGTTCTAGGTGCAAGGCTTCAGCAGTGAATTAATTGATAAAAATCACAGTCTTCATAGAAAGATAAGCAAAGACAAATAATAGTGGAAGATCTAAAAATATATAAAATGTGAGAAGTGGTAAGAGTTTTGGAAACAGGGAAAGGAAATACTGAGTGCCAGGGGTGGAGTTGGGGGAAGGGGGTGTTGCATTCTTTTTTTATTTTTTTAATGTTCATTTATTTTTGAAAGAGACGGAGACAGAGCGTGAGCAGGGGAGGGGCAGAGAGAGAGAGAGGGAGACACAGAATTGGAAGCAGGCTCCAGGCTCTGAGCTGTCAGCACACAGCCCGACGCAGGGCTCAAACTCATGAACCATGAGATCATGACCTGAACTGAAGTCAGATGCTCAACCAACTGAGCCACCCAGGTGCCTCTTTAAAAGCCTGACGTGGGGCTTGAACTCACAAACCGCGAGATCATGACCTGAGCTGAAGTTGGGGGCTTAACTGACTGAGCCACTCAGGTGCCCCTAAAAATATATAAGATGTGAGAAGTGGTAAGAGTTTTGGAAACAGGGAAAGGAAATACTGAGTGCCAGGAGTGGAGGTGGGGGAAGGGGGGGTTGTATTTTAAACAGAGTGGTAGGAAAAGACGTCCCTGAGAATTTGACGTGAAGACCTAAAGGAGATTAGTGAGTCCATGGGAATATCTGGGGAAGAGCACACTGAAAAAAGGAAGAAAAAGGTCCTGATGTAGAAGCATTCCCTAGATCTTGTTGACCAAAGCTCTCTGAAAAATCTCTGACTATATAATACCATTTTCTTCTGGTTTGTGCTCTCCTTTCTCAATGTTCTCAGTCTTTTTTTCCTCCTGTTTCTTTTCCCTAGACAACCTCTTTTTTTAAGTAATTTATACTTTGTTTTACTTAATTTTTAAAAAATTTATTTGAGAGAGAGAGCATGTGTGCATGTGAGTGGGGGAGAAGGGTAGAGGGTGAGGGACAGAGAGAGAGAGAGAGAGAGAGAGAGAATTTCAAGCAGCCTCCACTCTGAGTATGGAGGGGAGTTTGATCTCATGATCCTGGGATCATGACCTGAGCCAAAATCAAGAGTGGGACGCTCAACCAACTAAGCCACCCAGGCACCCCTCCCTAGGTAACCTCTTAGCTGTTAGTATTTGTATTCATCAGGATTCCAACCACAACTTTTTTATACTTTCCTAGGAGATGACATCAACTTTCATACTTTCAACTATGCCTATATGGTCATGACCATAAATTTATTTATCATGCCCTGATTCCTCTTTGTCAGTATCCTTCAATGTTCACAATTATATTTCCAATTGCCTATTAGATATCTCCATCTGGATACCCCACAGGGACTTCAAACAAAAAAAAATGTATATTTTCATGTATTCAAACTCAAAAGGTCTACAACTTGTATATTCTCATGTTCCTTATCTAGATTAATGGCATCCCTCTCCATCTACCAGTCAACCACACCAGAAATGTTGAAGTTGTTCTCAAATGTCTTGCCTAACCAACCTAACTACCACCCCAACCATCTCCTGGTGAAACTATTATAGTAATCTCCTAACTGGTCTCCTAGTCACCACCCTTACCTCTGATCCATCTTCTACACCAAAAGGTATCTTTCAAATCATTCTCTTGATTGCAAACCTCCAAGCCTTCCCATTGCCTGCATTATGAAGTCTATTCTCTTAACATGGTATTAAGACCCTCCAATGTCTGGTCCCAACCAATATTCCAACTACTCAGTACCCAGGATCCAGAGCAGTTACTAGGGACTCCTTCCCATTCTTTCAAGACCTCACACATATGGTCTTATTATCATATATATCCTTTAACACTGACAAAATCCTACTCAAGATAATTTTGTGGAAAACTCTTTAGTTTCCATTTATTTTGAGGAATCAGGATTTTAAAAGGGAAAAGCAATCATGTTACTTCCTTTTAATGACTTCACATATGTCTTAGGATAGAGTCCAAAATCCTTAATTTGCCCTATGAAACCCTCAAGTTAATCTCCCTTTTGTTCTTTACTGTTTCCCATTTAAGAGCTTTCTCTCTGCCTGGAACATGCCCATCCCCACTTCCTCTCCCACCCCAAATCCAGTCAGCTTCTACTATTTATTCTTTAGAGTTCAGCTCAAATATTGTTTGCCTTGCTTAGAAAGTCTTTGCTAATCCCCACCACTCTAGATCAGGTTCCCTACACATCAAGTTTTTTTTTTTTTAATGTTTATTTATTATTTTTGAGAGAGAGAACGTGAGCGGGGAGTGAGCAGAGAGAGGGGGGAACAAAGGATCTGAAGCAGACTTCACACTGACAACAGACAGCTTGATGTGGGGCTTGAACTTCTGAACTGCAAGATCATGACCCGAGCTGAAGTCAGATGCTTGACCAACTGAGGCACCCCACCCATCAAGTTTTATAGCATCTTCAAGCCAATGATCACAATTGAAATTAACAACTGTATAATTAACTATAGCTTCCATTGAATATAAGCTTCATAAAGCTGGGGTCAGTGTCTGCCATATTTACTTTTCTATTTGAAATAGAAGGGGAGTACATTGTCTGCAGAAAGTACTCAATAAATATTGAATGAATAAGTAACTACCTACCAGATGAACTATCACCCACCAATATATATGTAGATACATAATAGATATAGATATAGATGTAGATACCTATATATGTAGATACATATATAGATATATATGTAGAGACATATATAGATATATATGTAGAGACATATAGATATGTAGAGACATATAGATAGATACATAGATATATATGTAGATACATATATACATATATAGATACATATATAGATATAGATATAGATATAGATATAGATATAGATATAGATATAGATATAGATAGATACATATATAGATATATAATCATAAGATTACAAGGCCTTAAAACCTGCAAAAGAGCTTAGGTAGTAGCTATGCCTAACGTGGTTTGTCTGAACTAGAGTGCTGGCTCTTCTGGATCTTCTTCAAAATTCTATACTTTCTGAAAGTCTGTTCTCAAGTTGTTGGTTTGCTTATATTTCCACTGTTTTCTTTCTCCTAGAATAATGTTTTAAACATTTCTTGGTTCTTCTACTTTTCTTCTTATACACAATATATTTGGTAGATTGTATATTCCTCAAGTGAATTTTATTGGCTGACTTACAAATTATTTTACAAATATTTACTGTTGTAGACCAGGTACAATGACTCTAGTTGGGGTCTTAGAAGACAGTCCACCTTGTATAAATCCCAGGTTTCCATATTTTAAACTAGAAATGCCCAAATAACATTTCAGGGCTCATGAATACAAACATATATGAAACTTTTGACTTCGTATAAGCTTCCACATTATGTACTATGAACCCACCAGAATTCACTAGATATCTAGAATAAATTTCTTAGTTTTTAAAAATGCTCTCTTAACACTTAGCAAATAAAATGTTTATATAATCAAAATTTTGGCTAAGGTAGATAAATAGCGGGAAATTTTTGAGTAAAAAATAATTTTCATCTTAAAATACTGCTTTATAATTTCTAGTTAGCTTCCAAATTACATTTATGAGGGAAAAAAAAGGATACTAGAATGTAGGACCATAGGGAGTCAAAGTAACCTATATAGTTTCAGGATTAAAAAAATCTCTGAAAATTTCTGCCACTCTTGTGATTGAAGTATTACATTTTGGTTAACAGTTGAATACATAGATAATAAGAAAGAAGATAAAAATGTTAAATTTTTGCTATCTAAAATACAATTTTAATTATAATGATGTAATAATTATAATATAAATTACAATAATTATAAGTTTGTGGGGAAGAGTTATATTTTCTATGTCCTCCAAAGCACCTAATGTGAAAATACTGAAAAATATATTGATGGCAAGGATGATGAAGAGGAAGCAGAGTAGTATGTATCTGCTTAAAATTATGCCATAAAGTAAATTTAACATGGGTGCTCAGTTTTAACATATCATCATATTTTCAAAACCATGACAAAAAGATCAGGTGATGGGTGATTCTCTAGGCTGCTTAGCACTGTAGTGGTGATGGCTGCTGTCCTACTCTGTAGATTAGAGTGTAGTCCTCAGAGGTCCCAGGGACCCTGAATTTGTCCCAGTAGTAGAGCAAGCTCTCATAGCCCAAACTCCTAGAGGATTCATTTTTAATAGTGAAGCTTCAAATGAAACAAATAGTCTGTGGAGCATCTGTAAAGTACACCTCTTCCTACCAAGAAACAGACAACTTGTGTCTGTCCTGGATCCAGATGCTGAAGTTGCATTGCAGAACTCCAAGAATGGTTTCAAAGGCTTTATACCTTGAGAGCTATTCTGAAGTCCAAAAATGCAGATCATGACACTCAGTATTCTAAATATGGTGTGAGGCAATAGAAAATATATAAATTGGTCGCTGCTCCCAGTTTCTGGCAAAGAACTCCTAGAACTCTTGTAGTTTCCTAAGTGATAACAGCACTAGGAACATCTTTTGTTCTAATATTTGGTCTTTGACGTCAGTTCCTGACATGGGGTTTTCTGAGTGATAGAAGCATCTTTTGTTTTAAAGACACAACTCTGGGAGAGTCCTTGGATGGCTTCCCGATGAGGGCTGATCACCAGAAAGACCAAGTCATGATTAGAAGCTAGGAATTTTCAGTCCTGCTCCCATTCCCTTGGGAAGGAAGAAAGGTTGAAAATGGAGTTAATGGCTGATCATGCCTATGTGATGAAGCCTCGATAAAATACCAAAGTACAGGGTTCAGAGAACTCCTGGGCTGGTGAACACATCCACACTGGGAGGGTAACATACCCCAACTCTGAAGAGACAGGAGCTCCTGAGGGTAGGACCTTCCCTGACCTTGCCCTAAGTATCTTTTCATCTGGCTATTCATCTGTACCCTTTATCATATCCCTTAATAAACTGGTAAACATTAGTAAATGTTTCCTTAGTTCTGCGAGCCACTCTAGCAAACTAATCAAACCAGAAAGGGGGAATGGGAGCCTCTGACTTATAGCAAGTCAGTCAGAAGTACAGGTAACAACCTGGATTTGTGACTTGCATCTGAAACCTAAGGCAGGGGTTACTGGGACTGCAGATCTATAGCTGGTCAGTCAGAAGCACAGGTGATAATCTGAGCTTGTAACTGGCATCTGATGGGGAGTGAGGGCAATCTTGTGGGAATGAGCCCTTTACCTGTGGAATCTGATACTATCTCCAGTTAGGCAGTATCAGAGCTGAGTTAAATTGTAGGACACACAGCTGGTGTTGGAGACTGCTTGTTGGCATGAGGGGAAACCTCCACATGTTAGGTGACCAGAAGTGAAGTGTTCTGTGTGAATAGTAAAGAAGACTTACAGGTGAAAGACTCATAGCAGGGAATAACTGTGTTTTTCCCTACATAAGAGGAGAAAGACTGAGTTTATCAAGTCATATGATAAATGTATAATGTTGGCTTTAGTAGAAATTGTAGGAACCTTCTTCCTACCTTCTTTCCTCTTCCTAAGGTTCCTCTAATTTACTCTGCCCTTTAGGACAGGTCAGAACATTCCATTTTATTCCATCTCCAAGGAGCAGCACTCCCACATAGTCTACAAGCTCCACAAAAACAGAAGCCATATCTGACTCAGCATCCAGCATAATACCTGGCCCAGAGTGAGCACTCATAAACATTTTTTTAATAAAATGAATAAAAGGCTGAGAAAATCAACTGGTTCACAGAGGTGGGAGGAAGGTTGCCCCTGTCTTGGGATTGTAAGTCTCTTGGGTCTGCATGGCTAGAAGTGAACTCTCTTTCTGTAGCCTGAGCCTAGATGGATCTAAGCAGGTAGCTACAATAGTCCTGCTTTAGGCACTTGGGCAAAATGCACATGGGCTGATACATACTGGAATGACTTTCTTCTAATTATAGTGATGAAACCTGAGATTCTGGTAGGGATCTGAGAGGCAATGGTTTAGCCTTCTTTGGTTCTAGACAGTGAAGTCTACCTGGGCTAGGCTCCACTCTGGGTGCAAACTAGCTCCCTAGAATTTTGCAAAGTGAAAAAGTATCCATTTTCTGGCCAATGCCCTCTGTGCTTATATATTTCCCCTGGAGCAGAAGGGACAGCTGGTGGAAGACAAAATTTAGGAGTTAGAAACCTTTATCCCAGCCATTTATATTGCTTATCTAAAAATATCAATTAGCACCCAACCTTAATACAAATTAAATACGAAAACAGATTTGAGTTCATCAAAACATGGCTTTAAGATTCCAGAAAAAAATCAGTAATATAATTATATAGTCAAAATAAGACTATAATATCATAAGGCAAAAAGTGATTTTGAGATTATGGTATGAATTATTCCAATTTTGTCTTATTAAGATGAATATTATGTATACTTACAAAGCATATACATTATCGTAAAATACTGTATAATACTTACACCTTCTGCATACTGCAAATACCGTTTATTAGTTTCCTGTTTACCAAATGTCTCCAAAAACTTTTGCCGGTAAGCAAGAACTGTATCAACGTGTGTTTTATATTTTACAGCCAATTCAAGTGCCCTATAATGAGAAACAAAACAGATAATCAGCATTGCTTGGATTAGAGTTTTGGGGTAACAGAGTGAGACAAATGGTCTATGTTGTTCCCTTTCCACTCATCCTTCAATATGGAACACCATTCCCTACCTCATCCATCTTGCAAATTCCAACTTATACTTCAAGGTCCAGATCAAACATCATCTCTTCTCCCTGACCAGCCCTACTTGTAGAAATAAAAGACCATTATCTTATCTGTGCTCCATGACATTTTATGCATACTATTATGACAGCACTGCTTACAGATATTATAATTATTTACGAGTCTGTTTCTTCCATAACCTGTACATTAACTGAAGGGAGATCTAGGTTTCATTTCTCTTTGGTGAGTATACCATAGTCTATGTATGGTAAATGTTCATTGAAAAATTAATTGAAATCACAATAAAATTCAAGTGAATGAACTCCCCCCCCCCAATGTACGTGGTTCCACTATCTTGACAATTTTTTTAAGTCTATAATTTATTCTGCTCCAGAATTTATTTATCTACAGTCTAGAATGTATTCTGGTCATGCTGATATCCTTTATGATAACACAGCAAATTTAAAATATTATAAAACCAAAATTTGTGGATAATACAAATCTGACAAAATCTTTTGCCATTTGATTCTTAGAATAAGTTAATACCCATTTAAATTTTATAATCCAATTAATATCTTTCAACGTAACTTAAGTTATTTTCAAGGTAATATTTTATTTAAATAGCAGGCAAGAACTAAATTAATTGCTAAAATCAGTGGTACAATACCAAAGACATAAAAATCTATGTATTGATAATTTCGAGGGAAATGAAAAGATTAATCCTCAGTTCTTGGCCTATTTGTGTATGTAGGTTTTGGAAAGTATCTCAGCCCATGATCCTGTGCATAACTCGTATGAGTTGAGTCAGGAAAAATCCAGTATAGTATAGCTCTCCTACACTGTTCACTATAATCTTGTTTTAAAGTATGGGAAATGGCCATCATAATAGCTAAAGCATATCCTTTTTCAAGTTCCCTTGCTTTCTCATATGATATATGACTTCTGAATAGGTCAATCATGATTTATGTATCAGAGCCAACTATTGTAAATCCGTTGTTTAGACAATACTGACTACTGACTAGATTTTTGCAACATGTGACCCTTCAGTAGGAAAATGTTTCATTTTTAGCATGCTTTGGTTTGACCTAAATAGTCACTTTAAAAAGTATTTTAGGGGTGCCTGGGTGGCTCAGTTGGTTAAACGCCCGATTTCTGCTCAGGTCAGGGCTCTGTGCTGACAGCTCAGAGCCTGGAGCCCACTTTGAATTCAGTGTCTCCCTTTCTCTCTGCTCCTCCCCTGCTCATGCTCTGTCGCTCTCTCCTTCAAAAATAAACACTAAAAAAAACTGTTTTAAGTATCTTAGATATGCTGTGTATATTAATTGACAGTTGATAGAAAACCGAGAGAAATATTAAGACAATATGAAAAGTTATGAATTTAAGTCAGGTGTAATACAAATGATAATGCCAAAATTCAGCACAATGATTTCTTATAAAAGTATATGTACATATTGCTAAATCCATGGATCAGTATTTGCTACCCATTACAATCTCCTCACAAAGTTCCCTCATTCCTCTGTGACTTTAAGTCTTTCAGAGAAAAAGAGGGACACAGAGAAGAATGTAGAAGTACTGCAATTTAGAGAAACAAGTGAAATGCAAGAAGGCAAAAACCAATTTATAGAGTATCAAAAGAGGAGAAATAGAAGTAAAGATGCTTTAATCCTTATTTTTTTAATTTTTAAAATGTTTTTATTTATTTTTGAGAGAGAGAGAGAGAGAGAGAGAGAGACAGAGTGCGAGTAGGGGAGGCGCAGAGAGAGAGGGAGGCGCAGAGAGAGAGGGAGACACAGAATCTGAAGCAGGCTCCAGGCTCCGAGGTGTCAGCACAGAGCCCAATGCGGGGCTCGAACTCACCAGCCGTAAGATCATGACCTGAGCTGAAGTCAGATGCTCAATGGTCTGAGCCACCCAGGCGCCCCATGATGCTTTAATCCTTCTAATCCTCTCTCATGTCACCCTCCATATATCCCTAAGGCTCTGACTCCAGTGTGGATGTGTGAGTGGAGACTCTGGTGAACCAGTCCTCTGGCACCTGAAAAATGCCATTTCCCATTCCTTTTTTATGACTGAACATGACTGGGGAAGGAATTTTTGATTGTACAAAACCAGAAGTATTCCAAGTGGGGAATACGTAACCATTTTTTGGTTGGGACTTTTCAAAAAGAAAATTATCTCCAAAGAGATCATTGTCATGGAACATTAGTACATTTAATTATGTATGAAGGATAAAATATAATGTCTAATACCACATTTAGATACTAGATGTTAAGTATTATCTATATTATAGTCATTATCATTATATAAAATATGTATTAATTATCTGATTGAAGAGCAATAGCTAAAGGCAAACATTCAAATTATATGTGCTATTTTAAATGTTCTCTAAAAGCATACACTGGGTAAGAAATGTTTCTTTATCACACAGAGAAGGAAATTCACTCCAAATTATATAAGGGTTATGGGAACAGCATGTCTTTAGCTTTAAAATGGTTATTTGGCAACCAAACAAATGTGACATTAGATTATGGGGCTGGAATAAATCCATGTATCCTCTCTGATTTTAAATAGAAGGAAGTTATATAAAAAGATTTTGTAACTTCAAAATATGATCTTTTACATAACTTTAATGAAGCAAAATCACTTTATATAACTGGTAGAAACAGAGAAATTGTTTTTTATTAATACATAAAGTTTCTAGTGTCTCTCTCTCTTAACTTCCATTTTTGAGAACAGATTACTACCAAATGTCCAAAGTGAACATCAAGTAGATGACCTGCTTACCTACAACTCTTCAAGGGCTGCAACTTATTAGGTTGCAGGTAATTTTCAAATTCAAATATGAATAACAGAAGCACAAATCAGCAAGACTGCTTCTCAAATGGAATAAACATATTAACAAAATGAAATGTGCTCCCTTCTAAAGGTTTTAAACAAATATAGAAATTCAGGGCTCTTAAAAGAAATCTAATATATTTGTCATCCAATGCTTAAATTCTATCCTTCCAGTATTTTAATTAATTAATGGATCTGGGCAATGATTATTAATGGCTGCTAACATCACAAAAAGAAAGACAACCAGTCATTGTGAAAATATATTCAACACTACCTCTGTGATACGAGGTGTTCCCAAAAGGGGAAAAAAAATATTAAACCTAAATCTAATCAAGTTTCTAGATTCAACACCAATTTATGGTTAATTCAAGCGGCAAAGGAACGTGTCAAATGACACCACAGAGATGCAATCAGCAAAATCCAGATTATAGGAAACTCTAAAGCCCCAGTTTCTGTAGTGGGAAAATTATAAGAAAACATAAGAAATAGGAAAACCTATAAATTAAAAGAAAAGAACATATCTAGGAGTCATAATGTATGGACATTTTTTGGATCTTGAATCAAACAAACAAACAAACCACAAAACAAAATAAAACATTGATGAGATGATCAGAGAAATAAGAACACTGAAAGGAATTATTGTTAATTCTTTAAAGTGTGACTGTGATATTGGTTAGATTTTTAAAAACCTTGAGATACATACTGAAATGCTTATAAATAAAGTGATATGATGACTGGGATCTGCTTATTAAAAAATGGTAGGGTAGGGGTAGATAGATAAAAGTGATGAAAGACATGTCAAACCTGAAAAAGTCAGCATGCCAATTTTATAACATAGTAACTTCAGGTGTGTATAAGCACTGCAGCCTCTTCCCTGAGAGATGAATACCTGAGAGAGTGAGGGGAGATACCTGATATGCCACAGCAAAGAGCAGTGTGCCACTCACTCTCAGAAAGCAATGTGTCAAAGCCTCATGTAGAGGAGAAGGCTACTACTGAGCACTCCTCATTTCAAATCTGATGGACTTTCTTCCTTAGCAACACAAATTTCTCATGGTTCTTCTCTCTGCCTGTCTGACTGCTTTATTCAAATCTTTCAACAGATTTCTTTTCTTTCACCCAACCCATAAATGTAGTTGATATCTTCTCACTCCACACATTTTCTGAGCAATTGTGTCCATTCTTTTCTTTCAACTGCCCTCCACTTGGCTAATGGCTGCTAAATCTACATCTCCAGTTCAAATCTTGCTCATGAGCTCCGGGTTCATTAATCAACTATTATCACATATCTCTTCACAAAATTTCAAATCCAACATGCCTAACACTGAACTCACTATATTGCCTTCCAAACCTGCCAATATTACTACCATCATCTATTGGTAGTAATTCAATCTGAGTTATTGAATAACTCATTCAATCTGAGTTATTGAAATCAGAAAATTGGAAGACATCCTAGATTCTCTTTTCTTCTTCACACCTCAACTTCTAATCAATCACAAGTTTAGCAAAGGCATAAATCTTCAATGGCAAACTACTCACAAATATAAATGTGAATAAATTCTTCTGTGATGTTAGGAAACTATTAAGTACAGTGGAAAACGTAATTTACCAAGTGGTAGATAGAAGAAACCATTAAGATCAATTGGGTTTTAGAATTGGTGAAGAACATTTTTATTACCTTTCCCAGTTATAGAGATTAATATTGATCTGGATCGCTTGATAAATAAGGCCAGCCTGAAGAAGTACCATTTCAGCCTCCTGTATGTTCCCACTAAACATTAGTATGTGAGCCATTTTTGATTCTTTAGATGGAAGATCTTTTATAGAATTGATGTACTGAACCTTATCAATCTAAAAAAAGAAAAAATATATGAAGTAGAGTAACAGAAAGGGAAGAAAAACTGCAAACATATAGGTAAGTAAACATTATTTACTTCACCAATTGCTGCATAGGCTATTTCTGCGGTAGTCATATCTCTATTAGCAACTGCCATAGCAGCTAGGCAAGCCCACATGGTTTGCTCCTAAAGTGAAATAGGAGAACAATTATTTCAACTAGAAGCAGAACTGCCTTAAAATAAACAGTGACTTAAAATATATAAAAGTTAACATTTTAATGAAAAAATTAAAAATTGTTGAGCATGGCACTGAAAAAACTAATAATTTAATAAATTAATCATGTGGAAATTTCACGTGGTACTTTGTTGAAATATATTAATAACACATAGAGAAATTCTTTTGAATACAAATTATTACAAAATTTCATTTCTAATTATCAAAGATTTATTTTTGAACTTATGATACACTTTTAAGATAATTCAAGGTTATAAACCCTCCAGTATTTCTGATGAGGTCAAAGAATGTAACTTACAAGGAGCCAGAGAAATAGTGAGGTTCTCAGACAATGCTATTACAGCAGATTTCTATCAATGACTCATTGTAAGGGAAAGCATCTAAAGGTCATTTTAAAAGTATTATTTTAAGCAATGCTAACCCATGTAAAATTAAAAAGTTCTGGGGTCAGGGGCGCCTGAGTGGCTCAGTTGGTTGAGCATCCAACTTCAGCTCAGGTCATGATTTTGCAGTTTGTGAGTTCAGGTCCCGCCTTGGGGTCTGTGCTGACAGCTCAGAGCCTGGAACCTGCTTCGGATTCTGTGTGTCATTTTCTCTCTGACCCTCCCCCTTGTGCTCTGTCTCTCTCTGTCTCTCAAAAATAAATAAAAATGTAAAAAAAAAAAAATTAAAAAAAAAAGTTCTGTGGTCAAATATGTTTGGAAAATACTGGATTCAACCAAGTGGATTCAACCAAGTGGGAAATGCTGGTCTAAAGTAGAGGTTCTAGGGGCACCTGGGTGGCTCAGTCAGTTGGGGTGAGCATACAACTTCGGCTCAGGTCATGATCTCGCAGTTCGTGAGTTCAAGCCCCGCGTCAGGCTCTGTGCTGACAACTCAGAGCCTGGAGCCTGTTTCAGATTCTGTGTCTCCCTCTCTCTGCCCCTTCCCCACTCATGCTTTGTCTATCTCTCAAAAATGAACAAACTTTAAAAAAAAATTAAAGTAGAGGTTCTTAACCTTAGGTGTACAAATCATCTGAGGAATTTTAAAAATATGCCCAGGGTTCATTCCAGATCTAATAAATTAGAAGCTCTCTTGGGATAAAACTTGGGAATCTGACTTTTTTAAAAAAAAGTTCCAGAGAAGATGTCTATATGTGCCAGTATAGAGAAACTACTCATTTAAATTATAGCTTCTTTAAGAGTAAATCACACAACAATATCTACCCCCCTGTGTTGCTCATGTCTTCACTTATTAAAAAAAAAAAAAAAGAAAAAAAAAAGACACGATCTCATTTGCAATTTTCCAGCCCTTAGCTGTTACCATTTCTTTTTTTTTAATAGTTATTTATTTATTTTGAGAAAGAGAGAGAGAGAGATTGCGAGTGAGTGGGGAGGAGCAGAGAGAAAGGGAGAGAGAAAGAATCCCAGGCAGGTTCCCCACTGTCAGTGCAGATCCCAATGTGGGGCTCAAACTCATGAACCATGAAATCATGACCTGAGCTAAAGTCGGATGCTTAACCTGCTGAGCCACCCAGGTGCCCAGCTGTTACCATTTCTTATCCTGCACAAAGATATGTGTAAATACACAATATATACACAAATATGGATCTAAAATAAAATAAAGTACCTTAACAAAACGACAAAGTCTTACACCATCTTCCCATTTTGAACTGCTTACATATTCATGGAGAATACCAGGATATGGTGATATGCTGATGTGAATCAGTGAGCCATCAGCTCTTCTTATAGTTACCTGATTTCCAACAAAACTCACAATATGGGGATTTTTACTAAATTCACTGTTGGGAAAAAGCAAAGTATAATTTATATTCTGAGCAAAATCTTTCATATACTAATTAGGGGAGTTTACACTTGACACAGATATAAAGTCTCCAAATCTCTAAAATTCACTCCCAAAAAAGTTAACTTCAGGGAGAATGTATATATTTAAATAAACATTTGAATATAACTTGCTCCAGTTGGAGCAAAATATAAAAGTTTAATGCGGCAAAAATTTATTATTTGGGAGCTATGCCTAAAAGCATTTGAAATAAAATTTTTTCTCTAAGCCTTAAGGTAAATTATACAAATGATTAAAAAACAGCTTCAGTTTTTGAAAGTATAAATGAATAGAAAATTAAGCTGATTCTAAGATTATTTTCTGATAATAAAAAGAGGTGAACTTGAAGTAAAGTAACTTCATTAGTTTAAATACTTTTAAAATGATGCTTCTCTGGTTTTGCTAAAGTTGTGAATTGAATATTAAATGAACTCAAAATAGATTTGAAAGTTAAGCTAAGTTTTGGAGTTGAGAAGTTTTGTATTCTTATTTTGTCAAGAGTGAGAGATCTTGCTATTTCCTAGAGAATTTAGGAATATACATGTATTTTCTGAAGCATATAAAATTAAAAAAAAAGACTCTTCATTAACCTTATATACTTTTCTATCTTTAATATTAATTTAGAAATTCAATTCTAGAGACACATAAATTCCTGAAAGTACAATAATTAATAATTTATGATAATCTGAAAAAGAATAAAGATTGACACTTTATGTACCACTGAAAAATCTTAAAAATGTCCATATTAAAATCACTAAACCACACTGAAAAAAAAAACCACCTGAGTTTTTTTACATTAGGCTTGCAACATTAGGCTTGAAAATTATATTTATGTAGGGAAAATTATATCCATAGAAGGAGCAAATAAATATAATAGTATTATACAACACTTTCAACTTGACCCCCAAACTTAAATCTCATCAAGCTAGCTTTAGCTGAACAATTTGGTAGAGTGAAAGGTACCTTTCAGGATTGACATCAAAGGCAAAAACATGACACTTTAGAGTTATTTATCACTATAAACAATTCCAACAGTAAATGCAGTTACCTTGCATCCCTTTCATATAACGTTTTAGGCAAAATGTCTCTGTCGACATAAACTGTATTGGGGTAGTACCACACTGTAAATCGAGTATCCTGAAGTCCACAAAGGATATTGCATGTATCACTCCATGCCAAAGTATGCACCATTGTTCCTTATTTTAAAAAGAATGTTAATGTACGATTAGTTCCACTATAATAAGTATTAAAATATTTTAAAAATCAACTGACACACAGGACCCCATCTAATTTCTGGTAGGTATGACTCTATTTTCTGATTGTATAATGGTGAAAACATTTGCAAAAATTCACTTAAAAATTTATGGGAATATTTGAATATTTTACCTAGAACCATCATTTTTTTAATTTGCAAGTCTTTCTTTCAATGCATTATTCAGAGATTAATTCAAGCAATCAAAAATTTAAATGTATTATAATTATTTTACCAAGTTTGATAATTTGTTCTTCCTTCCCAAATCGTTTCACTGAGGTGATATAGAGATCTCTATTTTTATCAATGAAGGCAATTTTTCTGTCATTGGTAAGTCCTTTTTGATCCAGAGCAATTTCCAAAATTTCATTCTAAAATTTAGAAAAAATGAAAATATTGGATTAGTTTTAGTGCTTGATATCAGATCATTTAAATTATTTAATTATAAAAATGTGTTTATTTAAAGATCAATTAAATATCACTCCCTTACTTAGAATGATAAACTGTCCCTGATAAATAATTTTAAACTACTGATTTAATTCATAAGCTAAAGCACAGTTACTTTTTTTTAATTTACAGGGGAAAGATGCCCCTTAAAACACTATAATATAATGTATATATTTTTGAAACTCTGGAAGCTGAGAAACACTTTTGTCCTCCTGTCCCACCTTTACTAGACAAAGTGAAAGGGTGAGGCAAGTCTGAATATCACAAGAGAGATCTACTAATTACATTTATGTTCCATAACAAAATGTACTCTAAGAGCCTATATTTTAAAGACTTATAAGAATACATTTATGAAAATATCTCATGTTTTAGACCCTTAAATTTTATAGATTCTCTCACATTTATTTCCTGTGAAACAGGAAACAACCTAGTGCTATAGGTATCACCATACTTACTTTATGGACAAAAAGACTGAGATGCATAGCCAGTAATTGATTTTGCTCAGAAAAAGCTGGTAACAAGCATATTTAGAATTTAAAGTCCAGATTTCTGACTTTAAGATTAGTATTTTGTCCACATAGCAAAGTATTTCTGGCATATGACGTTAATCTATTACACTGTTATACTAGCTACTGAAATGAATTTCTTTATAACTTGGAAATGGTTCAGTGTGGATTCATTTCAACTAAATCCAAGAGGGATTTATTTACTGCTTACTATGTCTTAAGACTTGCTAAGACTTAAAAAAAATTTTTTTTTTACACTTGCTAGGATTTGTTTTGTTTTTTGAAGGTGTTATGATTGTACCTTAAATGTCCATCATTTGAGCACATGTTGAATAAATTCAGATACATCCATAAAATGTTACGCTGTATGGTTGTGGGAAAAGGATTAGGAAAACACTTTATATATTGATATAGAAAGATCACCAGAAATAGTGTTGTGTGAGAAAAGCAATGTACAGACTTGTATGTTACATTTTTGTAAAAAAGGAGTTAAAAACATATATCAATTTTGTTTGTATATGCACTAAAAATCTCTGAAAGAAAAAGGGAGTTTAATAATGGTAATTACCATTATGAAATGGAATTGGATTGACAGAAAGGGGTGTAGGAGGGAGACTTTTTCACTGTATACTTTTCTATAATTTTTCATTTCTAAACCTTTTGAATTTATTTGTTATTCAAATTTAAAACTAATAATTACAAAAATTAGAAAAAATATATAGTCAGGCTTCACTAGTGGCATTGAACAATAAAGTTAAAAACATCTTTAGACCCAAATATATCTCTTACTAGAATAAATAAAATGTGTTCCTTTATTTACTTTATTTAAAAATTTTTTTCATGTTTATTTATTTTTGAGAGAAGAGAGACAGCATGAGTGGGGGAGGGGCAGAGAAAGAGGGAGACACAAAATCTAAAGCAGGCTTCAGGCTCTGAGCTGTCAGCACAGAACCCGAAGTAAGGCTCGAACTCACAAATTGTGAGATCATGACCTGAGCCAAAGTTGGAGGCTTAACTAACTGAGCCACCCAGATGCCCCTCCTTTGTTTATTTTAATTTTTTTAATGTCTTTATTTTATTTTGAGAGAGACAGAGTGCGAGCAGGGTAGGGGCAGAGAGAGAGGGAGACACAGAATCTGAAGGAGGCTCCAGGCTCTGAGTTGTCAGCACAGAGCCTAATGTGGGGCTTGAACTCACAGACTGTGAGATCATGACCTGAGCTGAAGTCGGACACTTAACCAACTGAGCCACCCAGGTGCCACCGTCCTTTGTTTATTTTAATGCTAAAAATCAGAAACCAATAAGCAATTCACAATTTGGGGTCTTTTCGTACTTCTATGGAACTTTTTTTCCAGTTTAACTACAGTGTTAAAACCTAAAGAAAATGCTGGCTAAGGACAGGTCAATGAGAAAACTGCAAGATGTTTAGAAATATAAAAACATTTTTATATACTGATAGGTGCTAGAAGTTTAATCAAGATAGTACATTTTATTAAAAAGCAGTAAAGAGCCTGAAAAATAGACATGTAAGTCAGATTCTTTTATCCAATTAATTTGCAATTAGTTTTCTATTACAGAGTTTACTAGTGCTTAGTCTTTATGACATTTTTTAGGCAAAATACTCTATGTAGAATGCATACCAGATTTAAATATAAGACTAATTTCTATGTTTTATTTTCCTTAAAATGAAAACACTAAATTTAAAAAAGGAAGTAAACAGTGGCTAATTAACTTTAGAAATAGTTAATGTCCATTACCTTATGAGAAAGAAGCTTCCCGTCACCTAATGGTTTTCCAGTTGATGCCTCAAAAAGGAAGATTACTTGAAAAAAAAAGTAAAGCATTAGTTAATATATTATATTAGAATTTTTATTGGTAAACTTTAATCCTAATGAGAAATTATTTAACTCTTTGGACCATACAGTATCTATCAGAATAGAAGAGCAGCATTAAATTCCTACTTATATAACAGGGTCATATTTCTTAGAATACTTCTTCCTAAACATACATTGCCTAATTAGAATAGTTATTAATGGTATGGCTTCACTTCTCCACAGGATTGACAATGGAAAGTCCAAATCTAGATGTAATTTTTAATTTTCAGAACTCTGATACAGACGAATATAAGATCATAGACAATCATATTTTACAAAAGAAAAATGTGTCAAGTGCCTACTATAATACTAGGCAAGGTGTTATGCACTGTTCCGTTCCCTGTGGTCAGTATACTACTGTGGTGTAATTAGTAATTTGCCCGGTTTTTGTCCTGTGTTCCTGGCAGGAAGCTTCAACAACCCTTGGAATATCCTGAGTGACAGGAATGTCCTAGTTATGCTAATGGGGAGACTCTTGGTGGGCCCTAGACAGCTTCAGAATTTGGTGTGTGGGAGGGGCCTGGAAGTTGAGTTCAATCAATGTGGCTAATAATTTAATTAATCATGCCCATGTAATAAAATCCCATAAAAACTCAGTGTTGCTTCCTCATTGGTGACAATATTGATATACTGGGAGGGTGATGTGCCCTGACTCCATGAGAGGGCACAGGAGTTCTGTGTTCCTTCCTAGGCTTCATCCTGTGTGTATCCTTTGTAATAAAACTATAATTCTATGCATAGCACCTTCCTGATACCTGTGAGTCATTTTAGCAAATTATCCAATTTGAAGGGGTCATAGGAGTCCCTGAATTTGTAGCCAGTCAGTCAGCAAAATGGGTGGCCTGAGGACTCCCTGAGACTTGTGGCTAGTGTCCAAAGTGAGGGCAGTCTTGAGGAAAATTTTGCCTTTAAGCTTTTGAGTCTGGGTTAACTCCAGGTTATTAGTATGAGAAACTAATTGTAATACACTCAGTTAAGGTAAAAATGGAATAGTTGGTGTCTGGAAGGGTAGGATTCACTACACCAACCCTAACTCATAAAAACATGTGGCTTGGGGCACCTGGGTGGCTCAGTCAGTTAAGTGTCTGACTTTGGCTCAGGTCATGATCTCATGGTTCATGAGTTCGAGCCCCATGTCAGGCTCTGTGCTGACAGCTTAGAGCCTGGAGCTTGCTTCAGATTCTGTGTCTCCCTCTTTCTCTGCTCCTCCCCCCGCTCATGCTCTATCTCTCTCTCCTTCAAAAATAAATTAAAATATTAAAAAACAAACAAACATGTGGCTTGGGAAGAGAAAGAATGAAAGAATGGGGATGAGGAATGTCTGACTCTTAGAAGCCACAAGGTCACCCATGGTATGAAACAGCAGCTAAGCTGCAATTAGCTGTGAGAAGTTAAAAGTCACCTATGGAATTTGAGATGATGGATCCATCTCCTGGGGGAGTTGGCTCACTAGATGCATAAGAAAATGCAAAATAATAAGAAAAGAGAAAAATATACAGTCCCATAGTTATTATAATATCTAATAGATAAAATGAAAGTAAGAGATGGGTCAAATATAGATTCTGGCCACTCTCAAATACAGCCTCTAGTATCAGGGGCCTCACTGAAGCAAGGTGTTCGAGAAGATCCTGATTCTGGTCAGCCTGAGGTACAGCCACTATCCTCAGAGCCATTTCCCAAGGAGAAAGTTATGCTAAAACAAATTATAAAAAAGGCTAAAATAATTAGACAATGACAGAAAGGAACATTAGAGATAAGGCATATTAGAGATAGAACCATCAAGGCCCTCATTCCAGCAGGGTCAAAAACTAAGAAATAGGATGAATACAGCAAACATCGGTGGGGTCAAAAACCAGAGGTTGGGTGAACCAAAGGGAGTCCATGTTCATGTTGGTCTCCCAACATTGAAGGTCTTTAAACAAATCTGCTTTATTCATCCTAGTTTGGAGGAATCTGGAAAGCTGTATGGCAAAATAGCAAAGAAAAACCTCACCTCCAATTGTCTGGGGTTACTCAATTTAATCAATATATGGGTTGATGAAAAGGACCAGTTCCTTGGCTCAAAACTCTATTGGGGACCAAGGTCTTATGCACAGGAGTGGGCAAAATGGTCAGGGGCAGAACAGAGAAGTTTCTAGGACTCCTTGATACGAGAGTCCGATGCACTATGGTACCAAAACCCACTGGTGAAGTTCTAATGGGAAATACAATTAAATTGAGAGAACATAGGAAAGCAAGGGTTAATATGGTTAAGGTGAAGTCTGAATGAACATTGGAGTGTTTAAACAAGAATTATATGAAGAGGCTGTGTCTCCCTTACCTGAACGTTTAATGGGACTGGGATATTATGTCTGACTTGGGAATATTTCTGCTACCTAGTGTTGTAAAACTAAAACCTGTTAAGCCCTACCGGAAGTCAATTACATTGAGAGGATAGAGAAATGCAAGAACTAATGGGACTAAGTTGAATGTTTAAATGAAAAATGGTATATTGAAGAAGCTTTATGTGAAGTGGTTGTGTCTCCTTTACCTGAATATATTATAGGGATAGATATTGCACCTAACTGGAGAAAGTTTCCCCTATCAAGTATTGCAAAATAAAAGGCATGGAAAATCTACCACTTAAACAATGTTAACAAGACATACAAAACAGAAACCACTGCCTGGATACATACAGGCCTTTAATATCAAATGGTATAGAATAGAAGCTGGAGGGCTAATAAAGATACATTCTCCGTACAGCAGTCTCATGTGGAGTATAGACCGGAGCTTATGACAAAAGCCTGTGAGCACCTCCCAGTGGCAGCTACTAGAACTCTGAACTAGACAATTTCCACTTGGAGGAGCAATTACTAGCTTGCTATCAGACATTAATTGAAACTGCCTCTGAATGAAGAACATAAAATAATCTTGAAACCTGAAATATCCAGGATGTCTTGGGTGATATCAGACAAACACTCTAATGAGGAAGGCAGTGCCCAGAAGAGTTCTATAACAAAATGGAAATGGTTTGTGCAGAAGCATACCAGCAGGGGAATGCACGGAGTTACACAGCATATTCCTGAGCAGGTGGACTCTTTTCCCCAGGAATGACTCTGGAACCATGTGAAGAGCTGCAGGATTCGATCATCACTTGGACGGTGCCCTGTGAACAGCTCTCAACTGACTAACAAATAGCTGCTCGGCTGATAGACGGCAGTTTCGTCATGAACACACAACATGCTGTTTGGAAGGCCACCACTCTGACTAAAAACGGTAAAACAAATGGGGTTGGTGAGCTGCACTGCATGCTGTTTACCCTTATGGTCAGGCAAAAGGGCAATGGAAGATTAGCCTATTAAAGGGGGGTGCCCTTACTGGGCATGGCCCCATGGAAATCACTATGGGAATCTGAAGGGTGCATTAAAGTGGGCCATGTCAGTGCCCATCAGAAGAACCCTCTTCCAGCATCAGAAGATGATTAGAATCAATGAGCAGATACCCTGGTGTGCTCACTTGAGGTAGCCACTTGGGTTAATGAAGGGAGTGGACTGAAACAATGCAGGGATGGGCCAAATCTAGACATATTCCTTTTGTACCCTCTGAGGCACAAAATGACAACAAGAACTGTTTTGAGGCACAAAATGACAACAAGAACTGTTTTGTCTGCCAACAAGAGAGATTTAGAGGCTGCAGATGGCTATGGGGAAGATTCCTGGGGTGGGAGGGAATCCTTGTACATAGATGGCAAGTCAGATTGATGTCTGTAGCCCTGGAGGGCTACAAGTGGGTCCTGACAGAAATAGACACTGACTCTGGGTTGTACTTTGCTGACCCAGTAGTAGATGCAAATACCCAGAGTACTATAAAAGAAGTGGAGAAGATATTACACAGATATGGACCACTGAGTCAAATTTCTTCCGACCAAGGAAGGAACACACTTTACAGCTCATCATGTCCAACAATGGGCAGAGATATAGTTTCTGAGAGTAGTGGTTTGGTAATTAGAATTAGAATGGGCAATAAAAACAATGATTGTCTAAAATGAGAAGAGAGGGAATATAGGCATGAAGAACTAGCTTACACGCCTTCATGAGTGTGTACTCACATTCAACATGAAGTGAACAAAGAGTGTGTCCATACTAGATAAATTCCTCTACAATTTCAGTGGAAATAGAGAACAGAGGGTGAAGAGGATGCTAGTATGACTATGCAATTTTTCCCACAGTGGGAGAATACTGGTATGATACCTATACTTTTTTCTTTCTTCCCCACATCACCTCAATGTTCTTCTTAACTTGATACAGTGGTCACAGGACAAAGGATACAACTACAATTATCAGAAGCAGAGATGATTCCTAGGCTGTTTTAACCTTCATGTCTATATTTCTAAGGACCTGATGGAGTAGGTTGTGCTTTCACTCCATCTGGCAAATTTGGGGCTAAATGTGAGTGCAGCTATACTGCCTAGTGGTAGAGATAGCCCACTAGTTCTATACAAATGGAGAGAAAGAGAAATAATAGCTGAAAATAAAAGAATAACTAAATGGGCATGCAATGGGGGAATCCAATTTTATATTAATTCTTCAAAAGAGTCTCAGCGCAAAAGCTAGTATTATTTGTTTGTTTTTCCAATATAATTAACTTACAGGGTTATATGTTGTTTCAAATAAATTAAATAAATAAAAATAAATAAAAATGTAAAAGCTGATATGGTTTAGTAGATCAAATACACCAGATGCTTAAGAAGGTGAAGACAACAAAAGACTCACTTCAGACCTAAACACATGTAGATTGAAAGTGAAGGGTTGGAAAAACATTTATGATGAAAATGGAAGCAAAAAGAAAGCTGGGGTAGAATACTTATATCAAACAAAATAGACTTTAAAAAAAGACTTTAACAAGAGACAAAGAGGATACTACATAATGATAAAGGGAACAATCAAACAAGAAGATATAACATTTGTAAATATTTATGCACCCAACGTGGAAACACCCATATATATAAAGCACCTGTTAACAGACAAAGGAAGAAATCTATGGTAACACAATAATAGTAGGGGACTTTAACACCTCACTTTCATTAATGGATAGATCATCCAGACAGAAAATCAATAAGGTAACAGTAGCTCTGAATGACATATTGAACCAGATGACTCTAACAGATATATTCAGAAGATTCCATCCCAAAACAGTGGAATACTCATTCTTTTCAAGTGCACATGGAACATCCTCCAGAATAGATCACATGTTAAGCCACAAAACAAGTCTCAACAAATTAAAAAGGACTGAAATCATATTATGCATCTTTTCCAACCACCTGGTATAAAACTAGAAATCAATCAGAAGAAAAAAATCAGGACACAAATACATGGAGGTTAAATAATATGCTAGTAAATAATGAATTGGTCAACCAAGGAGTCAAAGAGAAAATTAAAAAAAAATACATGGAGACAAATGAAACCATAATAGTCTAAAATCTTTGGGATGCAGCAAAAGCTATTCTCAGAGGGAAGATTATAGCAATATACACATATCTCAAGAAGCAAAAAATAAATAAATAAAAACTCAAGCAACCTAACTTTACATCTAAAGAAGCTAGAAAAAGAACAACAAAGCCCAAAGCCAGTAGAAGAAAGGAAATAATAAAGATTAAAGCAGAGGGGCACCTGTCTGGCTCAATTAGTAGAGCATGCAACTCTTGATCTCAGGGTTATAAATTCGAGCCCCATATTTGGTATAGAGATTACTAAAAAAAAAAAAATTTTTTTTTAAACCCTGGAACTCTATACCCATTAAGCAGTCCCTCTCTCTCTCTCTCTCTCTCTCTCTCTCTCTATATATATATATATATATATATACACACATATATATCATAGACACTAAAAAACACAATAGAACAGATCATTGAAACCAGGAGCTGGTTCTTTGATAAGATCAACAAATGAATCAGATCAGAAATGAAAAGAGAAATAACAATTTACACTACCAAAATACAAAGGATTATAAGAGAATACTATTAAAAATATATGTCAAAAATTAGACAACCTAGAAGAAATGAATAAATTCCTAGAAACAAATAACTTTTCCAAACAGAAGCAGGAAAAACATAGAAAACTTGAACAGACTGATTAATAGCCATGAACTTGAATCAAAAGTCAAAAAGCTCCCAAAAAACAAAAGTCTAGGACCAGATGGCTTCACAGGTGAATTCTACCAAACATTTAAGAAGAGTTAATACCTATTCTTCTATAACTATTCCAAAAAACACAAGAGAAAATATCTTTCCATTTATTTATGTCACCTTCAATTTCTTTCATCAAGGTTCTATACTTTTATTTTTTGTAGTGTCTTTATCTGTTTTTGGTATCAGGGTAATTCTAGCCTTGTAGAATGAATGAATTTGGAATCTTTCCTTCGAGGATCAGGAAGAAGGCAAGGATGTCCACTCTCACCAGTTTTATTCAACATAGTACTGAAAGTCCTAGCTGCAGCAACAGAAAAGAAAAATAAACAAAAGGCATCCATATTGGTAAGGAAGAAGTAAAACTTTCACTATTTGTAAATGACATGATTCTATATATAGAAAACCCTAAAGACTTCACCAAAAAACTAGTAGAACTGATAAATGAATTCAGGAAAGCTGCAGGATACAAAAATATGCAGGACTCTGTTGTATTTCTATACACTAATAATGGAGTAGCAGAAAGAGAAATTAAGATAGCAGTCCCACTTACATTTGAATCAAAAATAGTAAAATACTAGGAATAAACTTAAGCAAGGAGGTGAAAGACCTGTACTCTGAAAACTATAAAACATTAATGAAAGAAATTGAAGAAAGATATTCCCCACTCATTGTTTGGAAGAACAAATATTGTTAAACTGTCCATTCTACCCAAAGCAATATACAGTTCTAATGCAATCTCTATCAAAATACCAATAGCATTTTCAACAGAACTAGAACAAAAAATCCTAAAATTAGTATGAAACCACAAAATACCCCAAATAGCCAAAACAATCTTGAAAAAGAAAAAAATAACTGGAGGTATCACAATCCCAGATTTGAAGATATACTACAAAGCTGTAGCAATCAAAACAATATGGTACTGGCACAAAAACAGACACAGAGATCAATGGATCAACAGAGTTCAGAAACAAGCCTATACTTTTATGATTAATTAATATATAACAAACGAGGCAAGATTGTACAATGGGAAAAATAGTCTCTTTAATAAATAATGTTGGGAAAACTGGACACTAGCTACATGCAAAAGAATGAAACCACTTTCTTACATCATGCACAAAAATACACCCAAAATGGGTTAAAGACCTAAATGTGAGACCTGAAACCATTAAATTCCTAGAAGAAAACATAGGCAGTAATTTCTTTGACATCATTCATAGAAACATTTTTCTAGATATGTCTCCTCTGGCAAGAGAAACAAAAGCAAAATTATACTATTGAGACTACAACAAAATAAAAAGCTTTTGCACGGTGAAGGAAACCACCAACAAAACAAAGAGACAACCTAATGAATGAATAGAAGATATTTGCAAATTCTGTATCCAATAAGGGGTTAATTTTCAAAATACATAAAGAATTTATACAACTTAACACCCCCCCAAGATAATTCATTTAAAAATGGGCAGAGGAAATGACCAGACATTTTTCTAAAGAAGACATACAGATGGCCAATAGACACATGAAAGATGCTTAACATCACTAATCATCAGGGAAACGCAAATCAAAACAAGATATCATCTTATACCTTTCAAAATGGCTACACACACACACACACACACACACACACACATATGCACGTGAAACAACAAGTGCTGGTGGGGGTATGGAGAAAAAGGACTCTAAATGCACTGTTGGTGGGAATACCAACTGGTGCAGCCTCTACGGAAAACAGTATGGAAGTTCCTCAAAAAATATAATTACCATATGATCCAGTAATTCCAGTACTGGGTATTTACCCAAAGTGTTTATGTTTTCATAAACACTAATTCAAAAAGATATATGCATCCCTGTGTTCACTGCAGCCTTATTTATAATAGTCAGGATATGGAAGCAACCCAAGTGTTCACCCATAGATGAATGGATAAAAAAGATGTGAGATGAAGATAGATAGATAGACAGATAGATAGATAGATAGATAGATACACAGATATATAATGGAATGTTACTCAACCATTAAAAAAAATAAAGTCTTGACATTTACAACAACATGGATGGATCAAGAGTATATAATGCTAAGTGAAATAAGTCAGTCAGAGAAGGACAAATACCACATGATTTCATTCATATGTAATTTAAAAAACAAAGAAAAAAAGAGACAAACAAAAAAACACTCAAATATAGAGAACAAACTGGTGGTTGCCAGAGGGGAAGTGGGTACGGGGATGGGTGAAATAGGTGAAGAGGCTTAAGGGTACGCTTATCATGATGAGCACTGGCTAATGAATTACTGAGTCATTATATTGTATACTTGAAACTAATATAACACTGTATGTTAATTATACTTGAATAAAGAAAAAAGAAAAAGTGAAGCTATATATTGCTGAGACCCCACCTGCTATTGCAACCTGACAAGATTGAATGTAATTCTATATACCTGAGTAGCTTTGCCTTGGAAGACATTTTAGTTATATAATGTGATGATGGATTGGACTAATTATTAGTGACTAGAGTGACTCTGGTAAAGTACCAGTGTCTTTTCACTCATTTTCAATACAGTATAGCACTGTCATTGTTGGTAAGATTGTAATATTGATATTGATCGACAAATGTATTGGAAATATCTGAGTTAAAAGCCTCCTATCCCAAGGCCCCTGACTGGCTCAGTTGGTTAAGTATCCAACTTTGGCTCAGGTTATGATCTCACTGTGTGTTCGAGCCCTGTGTTGGGCTTTGCACTAATGGTGCAGAGCCTGCTTGGGATTCTCTCTCCCTCTCTTCCTTTTCTGCACTTGTGTTCTCTCTCTCTCTCTCTCAAAATAAATAAATAAACATAAAATAAATTAAATGAATGAATGAATGAATGAATAAATAAATAAATAAATAAATGCCTCCTATCCCTAGTCCACACTGACTCCTCCAAGTTTTAGGCATATTCATACAGGTACTATTTTTGAGAATGATCCTTTTGCTATAAGGGATCTATGGTCAAAGACCAGGAGTGGCCTGTGGTGTAAGAAATAATTTGTTTGGTCTTTGTCCCGAGTTAATGGACACAAAACCGTTGGAATTTCCTGAATGATGGGAGTGTCACTGTTACACTAATGAGGTGACTTTCAGTGGGCCCCTAAGACAGTTTCAGGATAGGGGCTGGTGACCAGAAAGACCAAGCACATGATTACGGGATTGGGATGTTCAGCTCTCCCCCTAACCCTGACCTCTGGAATGAAGACTGAGTTCAATCACATGGCCAGTGATTTTTGTAATTGTGCCTAATTAGTCATGTAATAAAAACAAAACAAAAAAACTCTGGACACCAAAGTTCACTGAAGCTTCCTGGTTGGTGAATATATGGATGTGCTGGGAGGGTGACCACTTTAATTTCATGAAAAGAGGGCATAGAAGCTCCTAGACAACTCACTATGTGTATCTTTTATAATAAAACTGTAATCATAGATATAGAAACTTCCTGAGTTGAGTCATTCTAACAAATTATTGAAGCTGAGAGAGTCATGGGAGCCCTTGTATACGCAGCCAATTGGTTAGAAGTAAAGGTGGTCTGGGGATGCACCAAGACTTGCAGCTGACATCTGAAGTCAAGGCAATCTTGTTGAGGACTCTTCCCTTAGCATCACAATTTAATTGCAGTACACTCCATTGGGGTAAAAAACAGATGGACTACCAACAATCGAGAATCTCTGTAAGTGATCAATATTATTTTACAAATTAAAATTCATGGCCTTACCACAGAATATTCAATTCACAGTTCCACAGTACCAGAATGTTTGGTTTTGATCAGAATTTTGTTTTTATTTTTTAAAGTAGGCTCTATGCCTAACATGGGTGAGATCAAGAGTTGTGTGCTCTATCAATAGAGCCAGCCACGGCCCCTCCCCCAAATCTTTGTATCCAGGGTTGGAGAAATCTCTTAAAGAAACCACATTTGTCAGAAACACTTAATTTGAGAGCTCAGCTAGCTTTCAGTCTGAGAATTTCCCTGAACTCCTGAGGGAAGTTTCCAGAACTATCTTTTCCATATCCCCAGCAAGCCCATTGATTTTTAGAGTTACATTAGGAAAAAGAATACATGCAAATAAGATGCAGTCCATAAAATAATTACTTTTTAATTGGATCACCATTATTATAGCATTAATTCTAATTTTTCTTTTTGACAGCTGTTAACAATGATTTCTTTTCCTAACTGATAGCTGAGGGAAATAACTCCCTTATTGAAATGGAGCAGATATTTTGAAATTAAATACTTTCCATAGATTATCAAGAGTTGGTTTTAAGACAGACAAAACATTTGTTTGGAAACCACAAAATATTCAATGAGATCATGTAAATTTTAAAATTCCGCTATATAAAAATGAAACCTTCGGTAGCCTGTAACAGCTCAATTTCCCTCCAATTTATCTCCAAAGCTACTTAGCCCGGGTCCTTACTTCACATGCTCTGATTTCAGGTGAATGGGTATTTGGTACCCATACTCCTCTACCTCTACCACATTCTTCACCTATACATTGTCATTCTACCTGCCCAGCTTTCTCTAAGATATTACTCTATCAACCATCCCCATTTTCTCCTGGACCTTTACCTGCACCTTTTTGCCTGATTCATTTTGAGCACTACAAACACTTCAAAGTTACCTTCATTCAAAAAAAAAAAAAAATCTTCCCTACTCTTGAATAATCTGTTAATTCCTTGCCTCTCTTAATGCTAGACTTCTTGAAACAATAGGCATTTCAGCTTTTACAACCCCTATCCACTGTTCAACTTATTACTATTTGCTGTTCTACCTTACTACATGATGCAAAGGCTCTTGCATGGATCACCAATGACCCCTATGTTTCCCAATCAAAGAGTCTATTTTCAGTTTTCAAGAGTCTACTTTTAGTCTTTACCTCCCAGCAGCATTGGGTGCTCCTGACCATCCTCTTTCTTGAAACTCTTATGCAGGCTACATATAACACTGTTTTCTCCTGACCCTCTCCTATTTTGGACCACCCCTCATTCTCTTTTGCTAACTCCTCCTTATCTGGTGACCCTTTCTTCTAAGCTTTTGTTTTAAGTCACCTTTTCACAGCACATATTTTCCCTGATTTCATCTACTTTCATGACATCAATCATTATATAAATAATGATAATTCAAAGTTCTCTATTTCCAACCTCAGCTTTACAACTTGAAGTAGGTCAAGTTGTAAAAATTATAGATGTTGTATTGAAGCAGCCAAGAGCAAATTCTGCCTCTGCCCCCTCCTTTGTTTCACCAAAGGCTTCTTCTAATCTCAAACATGACAGTGGTACAAAGAAAAGTGTTCTTTTCTCTTTTAAAAAGATTTTCAGGGGGTGAGGGGAAGATTGTTGGGAGTGTTTTGGTGATTCTCTTTAAGTGATCTCCAAATTACTCCAATCCAAGATTCATCCCCAATGGAGCAATTTCATATGATCAAACATGCAAAAAGTTTACAAAAATGAACAGACAGAAATGGCATGAAACGACAGTGGCATGAGTAGTCAGCCAAAGAATTGAACAAGTTATACAGATCATAAAAATGCCAAAATATGTATGACATGATAGGTAAATTCCAGAGGTCACACTTATAGTATATTATTAGCTGTTAGTAAATCTTAGGAATGTTGAGTTTGAGGTCACTGGCTATATTCACAGAGGAAATAATTTTGTAACAATAAGTTATGTTTTAAAATTGCCAACTTTGCTCAGAAAAGTTAAAAAGAAAAATACAATAACAGAATTTTTAATTAAGCATGGCAACAAAAATTTTTACATTTTGGCTTCCAATAAAAAAATGCTTTGGGCTTTGCTAAACCCATTTTCTTTTCATAGCTATACAAACTAGTAACTTCTTAAAAATAAAAGCATTCTATCCTTTGATGACTGCACATATTACAAAGAGACAGAGGTATATGGATGGACTTGCATACTTCTTTCCACAACTGTAGGTGGCCCTGATCTAAGGGAGGCTGGACCTGTATTTTAGTGTTAGTATGTAGCAGAAACTGGTAGATAGAACAACTAAGGAGTTGGGGGCTGAAAGAGTTGCTTCTAAACATAAGTAACTGCTCTCTAACTTCTACTCTCCCCTTATCCAGACATTTGTTTCAAAGAATCATCCAGACTAATATCATAGCCTATCTGTGCAAGTGTTTGAGGAGAAGGAAGTCAAAAGCAGTAGTATCTCCACTACTTAATCAATCACCCAAAGTGGTAGAATACTGTACTTGGTCCAAGAATCCTGCTTATAAAGGAGCTCCCAAATTAGGAAGGAAGCACTGTTTTTGTATGTGAATGGCCCCCCTTGAAGGAAACTTTCATAGGTTAAAGATTCTAGGTACTTCACTTGTGCTTTCTATAATTAGCACATGCTTCTATTTAACCATCAATGAATCCTAGCTTCTTTTAAAAGAAACATAAGGAAAATATTTTCCTACTCATTTTACATCAGTTTACAATAATAATTTTATTTTGGTCTTTTTGATTTTCTGTTTACAGCCAAACAGAATTGCATGATTATCTTCTTCAACAATCAAAATTTATGTAAGTAAAACAGATAATTTATTGGCAAATAATCCATATTTCTGAAAATGTTGATAATTCTTTCTAGCTCTAAAGTGCTATGAATTATCAAAGTATTAAAGAGTAATGAAATATGTTTCAGATATGAATTAAATATAGACAAATTCAGAATAGGGATGTCTGGGTGGCTCAGTTGGTGAAGTCTCGGACTCTTGATTTCAGCTCAGGTCATGATCTCACAGTTGGTGAGTGTGAGCTCTGCACTGACATCATGGAGCCTGCTTGGGATTCTCTCTCTCCCCTCTCTCTCTGCCCCTCCCCTGCTCATGCTGCTCGTGCTTTCTCTCCTCTAAGTAAAATAAATAAATAAATAAAATTCAGAATAAGGTATATTCAGTTGTAAATATAAGTTCCTTATTACAGCTTCTATCTAAAATATGCAGTGTTGAACAAGAAAAGTACAGACAACTCAATGATCACTGGGATTTTCAAATTTAAGTTTACTGAAGAAAAAAATCTGACCTCCAAGTTATTAACAATTACTCAGTCATCGTAAATGTGTCTGCTATCTAGATACTATCTTACTTGATTCTCTTTTTTAGCCAGAAAGGAAGTCCTTCAAAAATAAAACAATCACCAAATGTCCTCTCTCAGAGAAGGTCTAAGGCATGAAGACACAAACTCTGTTTAGGAGAATTATATTTCTACCAGTATGAGACGGGATGGGATCTGAAAGTACTGAAAATTAAAAAGCCGGATTTTCTTAGCTCCTGGATTAAGGTTTCCACAGCATAAACTAACAAAATTAACCATCACGTCAGATTTTTTTTGTAACATGTCACAGTGATAAACAACATTTGGCAATATGTACCAAGAGAGAAAAACAATTATTTAATGTTTTTTCCACTAGGCTTTGGGAATAACTCACTCTTACTCTTACCTCACTGGCTCTGCTTCCTCTCATCTATCTCTAAATATTGATGTGCTCAGTCTTTGGTCCTTTCTCTGCCTATACTTACTTCTTGGATGATTTCTTTCAGTGCCATGGCAGCATCTGTATACCAGTGACTCCCAAATTTGTATCTCTAGTCCCCAACTCTCTCCTGAGTCCTAGGCTTGTCTATCCTACTGTTTACCCTCCATTCCTGCTTGAATGTCTGAGAAGCATTCAAACTTACCATGACCAAAATATAATTCGGTTTGTGGACCTCCTCTAAACTTCCTCCTTCCCCATCTTCCATCTCATTCATCCAGGACAAAAATGCGTGCCTCTTCTCTTTCTCTCATCCAACATCCCTACCATGGCCAAGTCTTTATATGATCTAGTTCCTGCTTATCTATCTTTCTGTCCTCTCCTCCCACTCTCTGCCTAGCTCATGTTGACCTAGTCTCATGGACTTCTAGCAGTTCCTTTTACATGCCAATCATCCCCACCTCAGAACCTTTGCACTTGCTTGTCCTATAGTCATTCCCCTACCTCACCTCCAGCATGCTCTATTCCGTTACCTTGCATTTTCTTCACAGCACATATCATTAGCTGACTACTTATTATAATTTGTATGTTTATTTGTGTGTCTTATTCACTGTTGTATCTTCAACTTCTAGAAAAATACCTGGACATAGCAAGTACTCAGTATCTGTTGGATAAATGTCATTGAGATAGAGCAATGCCCTAAAAAAATCGTGTCACTGTACTATGGAATTCCAAAACATCTGACATATTTATATTTTTTTATAAATATTAATGGAATCTATATTTTTATATGAAAATTTTAAATTCATAACTTTATTTAATTAATTCAAAATATATATAAATATAAAAATATTTATAAAAATATACATACATATAAGCAAAATACATAGCACAATGAAACACAATATTTACTGTATTTACTGTTACCAAATGAAGGAAAAGGAACATTTTAAAAGATCACAAAACTTAAAAAGTAACAAGACATTTTTAGGACTCACAATCATGAACTCAAACTCTCTACCAACAACTACTAAATATATAAAGATTTATTACTTACCAATAAGCTTTGATGTTGTGACAGTACTTATCTGTTCTATCAATTGGGTATAATATGTCAACTTTAGTTCTTTAATTAATTTATGCTTAGGACAAATAGGAAGTTCATAATTCTTTCATATAAAGTGAATATATTGATAGATGAGAAAATAAAAGAAAGGAAATTTTACAGTGTTAACAAATTTCATGGAAATGTGACATGGAAAATTATAGAAATACACTTACTTTTTTCATCAGCTTTGTCTTTTATTGCTATGGTATCATTACTCAGAGATACAGTCTGTGCATTCAGAATATCTGTTCTCATTCCAGGAAATTTTGGAGAAGAAATGAACCGGCCTTCATAAGAATATAAATAGATACCACCACCATCTACAAGAAGAAAATGTCTAAAAAAAAAAGAATAAAAATACATTCTCAAATAGAAGCTTACTCTATTTTCATTTTTATATGAGAGAATAGTGTATTCTTTGGAAAAATCTAAATCAAATTTTTTTCCTTTGAAAATTTATGAACATTGCAAAAAACAATTCAAACAACAAAGAGAAAGCAAAAGATCTCTTGCAATTCTATCTCTAAAGAGATAACTTATGGCAAAGTATGGGTATATTATAATTTCATTTTATTAAGTCATTGCTTTTTAAAATTTTTTAAATGTTTATTCATGTATTTTAAGAAAGAGAGAGAGGGCAAGGGAGGGGCTGAGAGAGGGAGAAAGAGAATCTTAGGCAGGCTCCATGCTGTCTGCCTGATGTAGGGCTTGATCTCACAGACCATGAGATCATGACCTGAGCAGAAATCAAGAGTTGGGCGTTTAACCGACTAAGCCACCAAGGCACCCCTATTAACTCAGTCCTGATACACATTTATTTTATTTCAAATTATTCACTGTATTTTTTTGTTTTTATTTTGTAATGTTTATTTTCACAAGAGACAGAGTGTGAGCAGGGGAGGGGCTGAGAGAGAGGGAGACACAGAACTCGAAGCAGGCCCCAGGCTCTGTGCTGTCGGCACAGAGTCCTACCCAGGGCTTGAACTCACGAACCATGAGATCATGACCTGAGCCGAAGTTCAACGCCTAACCGACTGAGTCACCCAGGCGCCCCTAAATTATTCACTGTTTTAAAGAATGCCTAGTGTATACACATTTCTGTATGTCTACCTTATTTCCTTAGTATAACTTCTAGAAATGTAATAATTGGATGAAAGGGCATATACTTAAACAATTTTATTTTTTTATAAAATGTTTTATCTTGAGAGAGAGAGAGAGAGCGCACAGGTGAATGGGGAAGGGGCAAAGAGAGAGAGAGGCAGAGAGAGAGAACCCCAAGCAAACTCCATATGTCAGTCCAGAGCCCTACACGAGGCTTGAACCCACAAACCATGAGATCATGACCTGAGCTCATGACCAAAATCAAGTCAGACACTCAACTGACTGAGCCACCCAGGCACTCCTACTTAGAAAATTTTAATCTTTATTGTTAAACTGCCCTTTGAAAGGCTGTAATAATTTACAATCATACCATTGCTATATTGGAATGCCTGTTTCCTCAATGCTGAACACAGTATTACTTCTTAAGATCTTAAGTTCAAAAATTTAATATCCTTGATTCAGAACTATTTCTTGACCCAGGAATTGTTCATTGTTCTTTCTTGCCATGGAACAAATATATACATTTTAATTAAATTAATACTTGAGTACTGGTATGTAGTTTATTTGATTGAAGGCTTTGGCCCTTACCCATTAGTGTATGAAAACAGTATTTGCTAATGTTGACAAATGATACATCATATTAGTATAAATTCTTTCTTTGTTTCAATACTAAAACTTTTTCTATCCTGAGTAAGACACTATAAGTTTTTAACCTCCTTGTGAGTAAACAGTTTTCAAGGAGCAAAGTTTTCTCAGTACAGAAATAAGACAAGCCAATAGGTGGTAAGAAAATTATTCTTTAACTGCCTAATTAGTTATGCCATTAACAAATGCCTTTACTAAGAGCATATTCAATAAATACACTTATAAGTAATGTGTAAATGAATAAATTTGGAACTATTTGAATAAAAATAATTTCAGAAATATGGTGTTTTAGATAGCTGAAATCTTACCTTTTTAAGTGGCAAAGATGTCTTTTTCATATTAAAAGTTTATGATATAACTAAATAAAGAAATATATTTCAATTTCATTAAACAGATGGTACAAAATTTGACACAATTTTCTTGATCACTCAAGGTCATCAATATGATGACCATACTCTTCAGTAACTGTTTAACTGACAGCTTTGGTATACAGGAGAATCTGTTCATGCATCAGAATAATGAAGCTATTCAGCTATACAGTTCTGTGCTTTTAGTTTTCTCTATGCTGCTTGCCAGGCAGTCACTTTTCTTCTTGTCCTTGTGCCAGCCTCTAACAGCCTACGAGCATTCCCCTTCTGGTTTGCTATTTATAAAAGGCCGTGGGCTAGAAAACCTGATAACAACACTATTAAGAGACTGCCTAGGTGGTGAGTAAAGGAATAAGGAATAAAGTACACGGTTTTAGTGCAAAGATTTCACAGGTAGCTATATTAGGTAATTGTTGATTCTATTTTCAAACTTTATTCCAGGTTTCATTGGATTGTAGCTTTCTAAAACTGATGGTTCAGTAGGATATCACTGTACTTGATTGATGACAGTTTTCACGAAAAAGTGTGGGTTCTTGAGCCATAGCTATTTCAACCTTACTCTAGTTTGTTGGCCCGGTGTTCTATAGTCCTGTATACACTGAAAGTGTGGGTAAAGAATATTATTTTTGAAACTTCAGGTCACAGCCTAGTAGTGGCTCATAAAATCAATGTGTTTCAACCAATATTTAAAACCAAAAACAAGAACAAAGGGGCACATGGATAGCTCAGTCAGCTAAGCATCTGACTTGATTTTGGCTCAGGTCATGGTATCACTGTTTGTGAGTTTGAGTCCCGTGTTGGGTCTGCACTGGCAGTGCGGAGCCTGCTTGGGATTCTCTCTTCTCTCTCTCTGCCCTCACTCTGTTCTCGCTCTCTCAAAATAAATAAATAAACTTAAAAAAAAAAGGTTTTTTTAAAACCTTTTTTTTTTTAAAACCTTGTTTTTAAAAAAAAAAGGTGTTCAAAAAAATGAACACCTTTTAAATTTCTCAATTAAAAATTTTAGTGTAGTAAATGCTAATATATATATATATATATATATAAACTTATATATATATATATATAAACTTATATATATATATATATATATGAAACCTATATATAACCCTCAAGAATTTTTTAAGAATGTAGAGAAATTCTGAGAGCAAAAAGTTTCAGAACCACTGACCTAACAGCTTATTCTCTTACTTTTTCTTCTTTAAAATAAATAGAAACAGGGGCACCTGGGTGGCTTGGTTGGTTAAGCGTCCGACTTCGGCTCAGGTCATGATCTCATGGTCCATGAGTTCGAGCCCCACGTTGGGCTCTGTGCTGACCGCTAAGAACCTGCAGCCTATTTCAGATTCTGTGTCTCCCTCTCTCTCTGCCCCTCCCCTGTTCATGCTCTGTCTCTCTCTCTGTCTCAAAAATAAATAAACGTTAAAAAATAATAAAATAAAATAAAATAAAATAAAATAAAATAAAATAAAATAAAATAAAATAAATAGAAACAGACTGACTCCAAATGACTAATATACCATTCTGTAAATGACATGCTTTATACAGTGTTTTACTGCAATCTGAAATATTTCAACCCCAAATTCAATAGTCAAACAAGATAAACAAATTACCTTTCTGCCTGCAGAATTAAACTAACAGTTCCTTCTTTTAGATCAAATATAAGAGGTGTATTCCAGTTCTTCGTACTAAAAGACAAATAAAAAGGACACTTATTAACATTTAAAATACCAAATGCTTTTTAATAAATAGATATGTATTCATTTTAAATAGTGTCTTCAGTTTCACAGTAACTGTATATATTTCTATTACAGCACTTGGCACATTGTTCTGAAATCATTCACTTACATGTCTGTATCCCTGACTAGAAACCAAATTCTGTGTAAGTAGTAAGTACTCAGTAGTAAACATTCAATAAATGTTTACTCTAGGCATCACAATATGTGAATTGAGGAATCGTAAGTGCAAGTTCTGTCATTTATTAGCTATGTGGTTTGGGCAAGTCATTTTATGTTTCTTATCTGATACAGCAGCAGCATGGCACGGTGAGGAAAGGATGAATTTTTGGCTAGACAGATCAGGATTAGCAATCCAGTTTCACCACCTATTGTCCATATGATCTTAATAAGGTCAACCTCCCAAGCATCAATTTCCTTATTTGTAAATTGAGATAATGACGACTCAAAGTGTCTAGCTAACTGCCTGTTATATACTAGATAGTGAATAAAGAGACATTATAATAACAATTAACATTATGAACATGAATATTTTTCCTGTAGGTCTCCCAGTGTCATTGTTGGGCTAAATGAAGATTTCTGTGAAGCATTCTGTAAACTGTAAAATACTATATAAATGTAGGCAATGATCATACTTATTGAATAAATTGATAAGTAAATAAACAAACAATTCCTTTAGTTTTTATAATAGGGATTCAAAGATAGGAAATGGGGAGAGAACATTTAAAACTGAAAGACTCACCCCAAATAATCAAAGTTGCACAATTTAAAATATTTTATCATTCCTATATATTCTGACTTCCTCTCAATTACTTTCATGGAACCAATTCTTTAAATCAGATTAAGTCTCATATTCAGATCCAGAAAATGGGGGAAGGGAAAGGCTGCAGTAAGTGGGCGCACTGGTGGGAAATTAATATTGGCTAATGCAAAGAGTCTAATACCTATTTCAATAAGTAAAGGCATGCGCAAAACAAAACAATGAATAAACTATTAATAATAACTAGGCCTGGGGTCACAGGTATGATAAAAACATGTGCTTTTGTACATTAGAAAAAATATCATAGCATGCTTCATGTACATAGTCATTAAAACTAACCTTCATTCTTTGGTAAGAATAGTGATTGTGGATTTTTTTAAAGTCCCCTTGCAAAATATCTGAGAGTTATGACAGTGGAGATAGGTATATATATATATACCTGCCACAGAAATATAAGCTCCTTAAGCCACACTGTCAAATAGAGTAAGAGTATTTTCTATACAATGATATGAAACTTCAAATGAAAATTTAACAAAGAATACTTATATATCATGTTCCTTTTTCTGGAACTTCTTTTCATATAAACCACTATACTGCTTACATGTTTGTTTTAAAAATTATATTTTTATTACTAAAAAAGGGCAACAGTTATTAAGAACTTGGACTCAAACCCTAGCTCTTCCTTTAGGAAAGAAGTAATCTGATCTAGAGTGAGTTACTTAAATACTCTCTGTGTCTTTCAGTTTCTTCATCTTGGAAAATGGGAACGGTCATACTCAACACACAGGGTAAATTAGACCATGACCAAAAAAGATAGTATAATAGAGCTCAATAAAAGATAGTTTTTGTTATCTAAAATACTAGTAGGTTTTACAATTTAATGAAATATATTTTGGTGACGATCAGTCTCAGCACTATCTCATTCCCACTACTGCTCCCTGGTATTTCACTTTCAGAAATATTTTGTGCCTTAATAAATGTCTTGACAAGAGAGGGGAGGCAAGACTAACTTATAAAAGAATAAAAGCAATTTTATATTCTGTCACATATTAACTGGTATATGAAGATTAGGGTGACAAAAAAAAGTAAAGAGACAAAAAAAATTAAATAACAGCTGCTAAACTTTCAGTAAATATTTTAAAAAGCCACCTCTGATGCAAGTAACACATGATACTAATCCTCCAGATTCAAACATTCTGTCATTGCCAATAAACTAGCAGAATAAACCCCTCACATGGGGTGGTTAAGAGACCTACTGTCTTCAAACGAACCCTAAACTGAAGAGATCTTCTCTTTTTGACTCAACCCCATGAAAATTAATTATTCACATTACTATGTGCGCTAAGTGATTGTGAAATTTCTTCACATCCGATAATCCCTTCTCTATATATCAACTGTTTAACTAGGTATCTTTCTTGACTTTTCCCAAAGTCATACTGTTGTTCACTTTCATGTAAGAAAAATATTTCCCTTATATTGAGCTGCTTATTTCTTTATCCCCTCTCTTCTCTGCTTCTCCCATTTAATTCTTCCAGGCTTGGCTGCTGTCCTAAGTTGTACATTCTGATTAGTAGTAGACTTATGTATAGTGGGTGAGAATTTTTAATAATTAATTATACCAATTTTTATTGTTGATAAAACTGTATACCTTTGTCTTGCACATTACTGGGCTTAGGAATTCAAGACACTACTACCCTTCATGTTTTTTGATTCATTAATTTATCCAAAAACATTTATTTACTAAGTACCTACTACATGTTGAACACTAGGTGTATAGATGTGACTCAGACACATGTAGTCCCTATCTTCAATTTTATATTCAATGATTATAACCACATAACGTTACGAATAGAAGCACAAAATGTAAAAAAAAACAGTCCCTAACTATTCACAATTCTTGAAATTATCAGAGTGGTTACATTAGTTTTCTGGATAGTTGAGAAGTCAGCTGGTGGCATGCTAGAGCCAGCTTGTACCAAGTGGTGTGTTTTCAGGAAGTTTATAAACCACATATTAAAAGCTATTATTGGGGCACCTGGGTGACTCAATCAGTTAAGCCTCTGACTCTTGATTTCGGCTTAAGTCATGATCTCACACTTCATGGGATCGAGCCCCACACCAGGTTTTGTGCTGACAGTGTGGAGCCTGCTTGGGATTTTCTCCCTCTCTCTCTGCCCCTCTCCCACTGGTGCTCTCTGTCTCTCTCAAAATAAATAAACTTAAAAAAAAAACTATTATTTAAAATTAAATTATATAAACTTATACTTAACATATTATATTCAAAAACAAAGATAATAATAATCCAAACTTATTCCTTCCAGATTATTTTATTACATTTTACTATTATCTATGCACTTGAGATTATATACATCTGTTGTGTCCATATGGTGGCAATTCTATATAACGGTTTGCTACTATGCATCCATCTCTTTTCATTTCGGCCTTCAGTGACATCATAATGGTAGCTTAAACTGGCCACGGTAGAAGTATTTACATTATAGAAGTAGGTAAACACTGCAAATTGGGTTTGTTTGTTCATTTCCAGAAAGCCAGTTCAACACTTTTCAGCACATATTGAGTTACACTTTGAAAAATACCATGTATATTTGTTTTAGGCATAAGTTTCTTGGATGTACTGAATTATTCTCCATTTTCAAATACAGGTAGATTGAATATATTTTCTTCCATCATTTCTGGACAACTCTGGATTATAATTATGAATATCCATGATTACTTTGGGCTATGATATTAAGCTTGAATACTTCCTTGTATCCCTATTGAACATCTTTCAGCCTATTGTCAGGCCACTAACTGTCCCTTCTCTTCCAGTGGTTAGGTGGGTCTTTTTCCCACCATTTATCAGCTGCTCCTCTGGGCTATGAAGTTATAGTTGTTGTACTAAATTCCTTAGAACTGTGAGTAAAGTAAGAGTAAACACTATCTCAGAGAAGGTATTTTCTATCATAAAAATGATTATTAACTGATGCACAAACTTTATTAGATCTATTTTTAGTGCTCATAGCTCATTTTTAAACCATTTCTTGGTTGGGAGTTAAGTTTGGAATAAGTGAGGTTTTAAGCAAATTAAGTTTAAACCAACCCATGCTGATGTGAAAGCTCGAAAATAAATACCTCATCACAGACAAAACTCTGGATTTTTAAGAAATGCAAGATGCTTACGAGAACACATAACATTGAAGAGATGTTGAAACAACTAAGTGTGCATAGTTCAAAGATGCTTTAATCACTCTATCACGGAATTCCAGTAAATCCACTGCATCATTAAGAACGTTACGAACCTAAACAAGGAAAAATGAAATACCAACAAACAACATTAAAATACATCAAAATTTTAACCAGGTAAATTAGTAAGATTTTGAAGCATAAAAAAATTCAGGGGCACCTGAGTAGTTTAAGCATCTGACTTGATTTCGGCTCAGGTAATGATCTTGTGGTTTAGGTCATGAGATGGAGCCCTAGATTTGGTTCTGTGCTGACAGTGTGGAGCCTTTTTGGGATTCTCCCTCTCCCCCTCTCTCTACTCCTCCCTTCCTTGGGCATGCATGCATGCATGCACACACTCTCTCAAAATAAATAAATAAATGTTAAAAAATCAACCAACAAAAGAAATACACATAAAATGTCCTAGAAATAAGTATATTTCTAACCTGAAAGCCAATTTGAATGGTCTAGCAATGGAGAAATAAGGTGAAAAATGCTATAACATTGAGATATAGCTATATATATACGCATAGAAGTTGGAAAGAGATTGTATGATTTCTGCCCCAAACAGAAAAATACCTTCTTAGGGCTAGGTTTTACTTTAAAATTTAAGTTCTAAAAAAAAGAGATACAATAATTTTAAAAAGTCAAAATGGAGTAGGAGGTATTAGTAAAGAAACCAACTGCACAGTCAAGCTGCACAGAGGGGCACAAGTATTTCCACATGTAAAAACACAGAGATAATGTATAAGAAAGCTAAGCACCAACTAACAAAGATTTCACCTATAATAGTCAAACTGTTAAAAAGTCAGTAACAGAACAAAGTTTGCAAGGATTTTAACACTTGGCAGTATCTGCTAACAACCTTGATATTAATGGGACAATCTGCAGCAAATGAAGAAAAATGTTGAGCAAGTTAAATTTATCTAATCTTTTGTCGATACCAGAATGGGGAAGACACTGTAGCAAGAGGTAAAAATAGAGAAAAAGAGATTAATTGTACCTATAAGTTAGCATTTCTTTAAATTCCCCTCAAAATATTATCATCTTTCTAAATATAATATGACAATTACAGTATTAATGAAGAATGAATGGGTATGGAAAAAAAGAAAGATAAAGTCAAACTTCTTTTAACTACTTCTTTAAAGCACTTCTACCTATAAGGCATATTGTATTTTTATTATCTGCTCAACTCCCATACTCACCAAACTAGTAAAACTGCTATAACCATGATGGAGATAGCAACATTACATATACATATATTCCTTGACCCAGAAATCTTACTTTTAGAATTCTATCACAAAGATAAATAAGCAAAATTATGAAATAACACACACACACACACACACACACACACACACACACACACACACAGTACCACTAATGTCTTTAGAAACCAAAATTTTCTTACAAAAGAGCTATAAGTAAGAAATTAAGAGTAAAACTCTATAATCTTAAATTTGAATTTGAAACTTCAGTATACACTCATGATGTATTTTTATCTGTCAAAAACAAATACACTTTGGGGCTCCTGGATGGTTCAGTTGGAAGAGCACGCAACTATTGATCCCAGGGTTTGAGCCCCATGCTGAATGTAGAGATTACTAAACAAACAAACAAACAAGCAAACAAACAAAACAAACACATTTTATCTAGAAGTAATTATCAAACCAGCAGCAAGGAGCACACCCAGCACACACCAGGATTATGGTCTCTAGATAACATTTCCCTCCCAAAAGGAGCAAGTCCTTCTTGTAAAAATTGTTGATTCCGAGTCTGGGACAGGAAATATATGAGAAGCCTATAATATCTTATCAGAAATACAAGCAAGTTATTGAAGTCATCTCAAAAGAACATAGGAGCCAATTGGTCAAAGATGGGACCATTTGAACATTAAATAGAATAATGACTGCAACAGATTGAAACACAACAAAAATGTTAAAATCTGCAAGTTTATAATGATAACATCAACAAACAATAACAATAACAAGATACAACAACAACAATAAAAACAATAACAAGATTCGTTGGGAAATCACCTCATTATCTGAAGAATGGTAAATACAGAAAATACTTCAGAACTGTCTCAACTCAGGGTAACCAAATGGTTGAAAAGGCAAATGTCTTATGGGAGAACTTTACTAACAAATCCAGAAGGAATGATAGAAAAAAAAAGACTATCATTTTGCAAATCCCAATGAAACATAGTTTTAGACCAGTATTATCAATGGCTACTAAAAATATTAAAGTAAAAGCCCAATGGGCTTTTCAGGCTTTTTCTTCATGATAGATGAGTCAGACTCACAACACCTGGAGACACTGATTCATCCTAACATCACTAAAAGAGAGATAAATAGACATGTGTGTCTCTTGATGTGATGCAATAGGAAGTCCACAGCATTACTTACAAAGTGTTCTTTATACTTATCAAGGTTCTCAATCTAATAACCAGTCTACAAGAAATACTGGGCCTAGATGAACATGTTAAATGGAATCATCCCATAGAGATGCAAACAGGTAAATGTGAAAGTTTTAGCAAAACAAACCACCTAGTTTCTTAAATAAACAGATAAGAACGAGGAGAAATTGCTTCACATTTAAACAGACTGAAGAGACAAATTAGCTAAATGCAATGTGGAACTTTGTTTCCTGATGTAAACAAACCAACCATCTAAATATATATTTAGAAAATAATTGGAGAAGTGGGACCTATTATCACAGAAAGATATATTTAGGAAACAACTGGAGAAATGTGAAATGCTACCATGGTTATGTTAAAATAAATTTTCATCTTTTAGACACTTTTTGAAAGTCTTAATAAAAAAGAGTAATGCTAGACTAATGGTAAAAAAAAAAAAAAGACACTGATATGTTTGCTTCACTCTTGAATGAGTGGGGGAAATGACTGCAAAATGAAGAGTAGTCTGATGGTAGGTGCTTTAAAGGAGCTGGGGTTGTTTTGGGAGGAAGAAATTATTGTGGTCTGAAATCAGCCATGACGGATAAGGAAGACTCTCACCTAATCTCCAAACCCAGTAATACATGGCAGAAAGAAGAAAAGCACTTCTACTTGAAAAGGCTGTGGAAGTAACACCAGTCTCTGGAATCAGCCAGTTTTTACTTGGAACAAAAATGTGAAGAGTGCTTTCAATGAAAAGGCTGGGTTGTGTCTGCAAAGCCACAGATGTGTGCTGCAGGTTGCATACTGCTCAACTCCAGGGCTCTCGAATAGGTCCCCTAGAACTAAGCAGACCATGACTGTAGGTGGTGACTCTGTGAGTCTCTCTAAGTCCAAGGCTTTTTTAGGTCTTTCACAAAGGGGAGACTACAACTACCTTACAGATCCCCATGCTCTAATTTTAAAGAGACCTAGATCAGCCCACTTGTCTCACATCAAGTACTTTTAGTTCCATTAGCCAGCAGAGCCACTCTGCTGAGTGAGAGCCACTCACTGCCTTTGCCTCCCTGCTTCTGGACCAGGAGTCAAGCACATCGGAGACATCACACTCTCCATTTTTGTTCCATCTCTGGACCTGAGAGATGTTTCCCTTGTTTTTGAGTCCAGATGAGTCTTTTTAAAAATTACCTTTAAATATTATATTAAATAGACATATATTATTGATCTCTGTGGAGCCATAGATATGTCTCTTTTTCCAAGTGTGAACTTATGACACCATCATAAGCCTAGGCTCCCAGAGACCTTTTTAAAGGTCCAAAATACCAACCTCTCCTAGAAACATTTTAAAGCTAATGGAAGAAAATGAAAGTGTTTTTTTTTTAATGTTTATTTATTTTGAGAGACAGAGAGAGACATGGCATGAGTGGGGGAGGGGCAGAGAGTGAGGGAGACACAAAATGCAAAGCAGGCTCCAAGCTCTGAGCTGTCAGCACAGAGCCTGACGCAGGGCTCAAACTCACGAGCTGTGAGATCATGACTTGAGCTGAAGTCGGACGCTCAGCCAACCTGAGGCACCCAGGCGCCCCCCCCAACTTTTTTTTTTAAGTAGGCTTTACAACCAGTGTGGGGCCCAATGTAGGGCTTGAACTCGTGACCCTGAGATCAAAACTTAGACAGTTAACCAACTGAGCCACACAGGTACCCTGAAATGAATGTTTTTAAAGGAAGTTATATGTTAGTTTCTTTATAGCAATATGATACGTAGTGAAAAAAACTGGCTGTTAATACAAGTTTAGGAAAATTCAATATTTAATAATACAATTGTATAGGCCTCTGCCATTATTCAAATTACAAACAGATTTCTTAAAATTCATGTTTGCCTAAAGCTTCACATGGGGGAACTCCCTTTTTTGTGAATCTGGAACACTAGAACTTAAACAGGAATAAAACATCCCAGCTATAATAACAAAACTAAAGACATTCTAGTAATTACGGTTATAATTTCAAAACTATGGTGAATCCCACATCAGAAATGTCCTGTGCCGAATTTTAAAATGCACCCGTTTACTCTGTTCAATTCAGGGAAGTTCCAGGATTAACTTCTTAATACTTGTGTCACCCAATACTTCTACCTGACCACAATATTTAGACTCCTCAGATTGACATAAATCCAAAAATTCTGTTTCCACATTTGTAAAATACTCATTTAATCCTATACATAGATATAATCATAGTAATAGTTACCATTTATTATTGTTTTACATATATCGACTCATTTAATCCTCAAAATCACTCTATTGTTAACTCTTACCTTTACAAAAGATAAGGTGACTAAAAATCAAATAATCTTGAATTATAGCAACTATTAGGAGCCAAAGCTGTGCCCCATGCTAAACTGAGTGTCAACAGAGAGAGAAAAGTAAAGTTGAAACTTGAGAAATGCTTCATCCCCACCTGTACCTTCTCCCTTCTAGGTACTTCCTCCTAACGGAGACATCAACTATCTCTTTCAGAAAGAATCATCCATTAAGATTCAGCCTGAAGGCAAGGGGAAGAGGAAGAAAACTCCTCACTCTAGGTTACTGTACACAGAAAAGTTGAGGTCCAAGGAGACAGGTAAGGCAATGAAGCATTGCTGGTAGCAACTGCCAGGTCAAGGTCTACATGTAACAATTAGGACTCAACATAATCTCTGATTTCTGAATTAATGAAACACAAATCAACCAACAGTCCACTAAGCTTCTAAGGAAATTGTAAAACGCTAAACCAGGCAAACAAAAAATGTGATTGTTCAGTCCCTGTGACAATCTGTGACCCCATCTTACAATAAAACTAATGGGTGAATAAAATGTATAGTCCTCAGAAAGGGAATTCTCCCAAGTAGGATATCTTCCCAGAAAAGCATACCAGAGTTGCTAATTAACCAAGCAACTAACTCTACTGCAAAGAAAAAGAGTTCTCAGTATATTCCTGGCCAGCTGGATTTTAGCTATGGACCTGGTCATCATAGTGTGTTGTTTTCTCTCTCCTCTTTTCCAAACTGTTTTCATTGCAGCTGTTCCGTTTTCCCTTCATTAGTGTAAGTTAGGAATATGGGGAGAGGGAGGAGAATAATTAAAACTCACATTTATTTATAGTTTTCTAGACCAGAGATTTAGAACTGAATGGAATAAGTAGATGAGTCTAAATTATCTTCTTTTAGGGAGGGATGGGTTTGTTTTCAATTGCATACAGAATAGCTGCATTAGTTAGTAGTGCATTTCTGAATTATATGTATATGAATAAGTGTAAGTATATCTGGTAGGTAGCTGGTAAGGTGGTGGTCAGTGATCTCTACCTATTGTTATTCACATCAGTGTAGAAGTCTCTCCACTTGTGTATGGATAGGATCTAGGAGCTTGCTTCTAGTGAACAGAATATGGTAAAAGTGATGAGATGCTACTTCTGAGTTCAGGTTATAAAAAACTGTGACTTATGGGGTGCCTAGATGGCTTAGTCAGTTGAGCATCCAACTCTTGGTTTCGGCTCAGGTCATGATCTCACAGTTTCGTGGGTTCAAGCCCTGCATTGGGCTCTGTGCTGGCTCAGAGCCTGCTTGGGATTCTCTTTCCCTTTCTCTGCCCCTCCCCCACTCAGATTGTCTCTGTTTCTCTCAAATAAATAAAAACTTAAAAAACAAAACTGTGACTTACATCTTGCTCACACTTGCTCTGGCCCTTCTCACTTGCTTGTTCTAATAAAGCAAATGGCCAAGTTGTAAGCTGCCCTTTGGAGAGGCTACATACAAGGAACTGTAGGTGGCCTCCAGTCAACAGTCTAGAAGAAACTGAGTCTCTCAGTTCAACAGATCATGATAAACAGAATCCTGCCAATAACCATGTCAATGAGCTTAGAAGCAAATCCCCCCCTAGTTGAGCCTTCAGATGTGACTAAAGCCCTGGCCAACACTTTGACTGTAGCCTAGTGAGAGACTCTAAGCCAGAAAACCTAGCAAAGCCATGCCTGGATTCCTGACCCACAGAAACCGAGAAATAACAAATGTTGTTGTTTTAAGCCACTATGTTTTAGAGTGATTTATTATGCAACAATACATAACTAGTCAGTAGGGTTGCTAAACAGCCGAAGGATAAGCCATAGCAGATAAATGTTGGTTTTTGTCTTCCCAGAATCAAATGCTCTTTTCTGGTAAATATGCCTTGGTTTCCCTCTGGGGAACCATTCTCTCCATTATTCTCAGTAACCAAGAGGTTTAGATGGGGTTGATTCATACTCCCCTCCATCTCCCAACTAAATACTCTAAACCTAGACTTGACACATGAGACCCAGTGCTGAGATTTCTGTTGAAATTACTGGAAGGAGAAAAAGCACTCTTCTTGATGGATCTTAAGTTTATAGAAATATCAAGGCCACCAAAGAGGGAGAGGTTTTGTAAAAAAAAAAAAAAAAAAAAAGCCAATACAGAGAAAAAGAAAGTCAAGGAAGAAAAAATGATGAAATCTTGTTATTTAAGACTTTGAATTCAGTAATTCCTCAAGTCAGTCCATTTCTTGACTTCACATAAAGAAATAAGCTTCTTTCTTCATTGCTTACCTTAAATCAATTTGAGATGAATTTATGGGGGAAAAAAGAGATTTTCAACTAGGAGGTTCCATGAAAAGGGGGACCAAATTTGTTCTCATCACAATTATATTTCCCATTGCCTAGTCCAATGCCTGGCAAGTAGGGATCACTCAATAAATATCTAGTGAATGAGTGTATGAAAGTATTTTAAGAAAAACCACTGAATAGGCCCAATTTAGCAAAAATGCAATACAAATGTTTTATAATCACTGAGAAAGTAAAAACAATAAAAACAGTGTTCTAGTTCTAAAATTTTGAAAGATTACTTACAAACATTATTGTAAGTACAAAAACAATTTGGATTAGATAAGTCATTTAAACACCTCCACTGCTCATTTTATCTCATGTAAAAATCCTCTAATCTCTAGGATGACTCCTTTTTATTATGTAAGAAGAACTCCTCTTTCTAGATATATTCTCATCATGGGGCATTTTTGAAATTAAGGCTAGAATTTATTTAGCAATACTATTAGCTAATCGCCCCCCATGCACTATATGGATAAAATAATTATGTCCCCAAATCAATTGATTAGAACTCACAAGGCATCTTTTGTCATATACACAACACTATAAATAATGCTTTAGTTCCCAGGTTAATTAACAGAAATACCTACTTATATATAACATCACCTAGATCCAATAACTAATTTACAGGAAATACAGAAGATAGAGGAGTATGTCAAACCACACCATAGGGACACAATCAATAAAGTCCAGACTGTGGTAAACTCTGCTGGACAAACAATTTGGTTCCTTCAGCAAATAAAGTGCAGGGGTAAAACCAGAGATGGAAGGGGAACCTATATTTTAGGAAACTTAAAAGACATGTCAACCAATTGCAACATGTAAACCATTTTGGATCCTGATTTCAAAACAAACTTTTAAAAATGTGACATGTGGGAAACAGCTGAAAATTTGAACACTTTCTGCATATTTGATAATATTAAGGAATTATTATTTTTAAGGTATAATAATGGTATTGTGGTTATGTTAAAAGAGTCCTTCTCTTAGCTGTATACTGAAAATTTCACAGATAAAATATGATATCTGAATTGGCTTCAAAATAATTGGGGAAGGAGGAAAGTAGATATGGACAATGCCTGGGCCAGGCTTGGTCATGGGTTGGTTGTTAGGGCTGGGTGATGAGTACACAGTGATTCATCACACTATTCTGTCTACTTCTGCATATGTATTAAATTCTCCATAAAAGGGGAACCTGGGTGGCTCAATTGGTTAAGCATCCAATTTCACCTCAGGTCATGATCTCCTGATTTGTGAATAAAAGCCCCATGTCAGGCTCTGTACTGACAACTCAGAGCCTGGAGCCTGTTTCAGATTCTGTGTTTTCCTCTCTCTCTCTGCCCTTCCCGCTCACTCTCTGTCTCTGTCTTTCTGTCTCTCTCTCTCTCTCTCTCTCTCAAATACAAACATTAAAAAAAATACTCCATAATAAAATGTTTAAAATTTTAAAAATAAGTAAACAGAACAAAGAAAAACTATAATATACCTAATTATTACAAATCTAGTGACCATATGATCCAAATAAAAAAATCTGGATACTTAGGCTAAAGAACATTTGAGTAGACTTAGAAATTACAAGATACATGCTTCCAAATAATTATAATAGTCTGAATTCTGAATATGAAGACAGAGGCAATTGATACAATAGGAGGAAGAAGAGTTAGAAGGTACAGTTCTCCTTTCTCTGGCAGAGGGTTTGCCATTGGTACATTGTCTCTGGCCTCTTCCTCGTATCTTTTGTCAACTAACTTTTAAAATATTTGTTGACCAGGCACCTGGGTGGCGCAGTTGGTTGAACATCTGACTCTTGCTTTTGGTTCAGGTCATGATCCCGGAGTCGTGAGGTCGAGCCCCCCTGTCGGGCTCTGCACTGAGCATGGAGCCTGCTTAAGATTCTCTCATTCTGGGGCTCCTGGGTGGCTCTGTCAGTTAAGCATCTGACTTTGGCTCAGGTCATGATCTTGCGGTTCATGGGTTCAAGCCCTGCGTGGGGCTCTGTGCTGACAGCTCAGAGCATGGGGCCTGCTTCAGATTCTGTGTCTCCCTCTCTGTCCCTCACCCACTCTCACTCTGTCTCTCTCTCAAAAATAAATAAACATTAAAAAAAAAAGATTCTCTCATTCTCCCTCTGCCCCTCTTGCCCACTTACACACTCTCTCTCTAAAATAAATAAATTAAAAAATTTTAAATTTATTTGTTGAGCATTTATTATATGCAAGACACTGGGCTTGAGTGAAATAACAGTATTGTACACTTAAGAAGCTTATAGTGCATAGATAACCCCCCTACTGGAGTTCTCTGACCTGAACAACATTTCCCTCAACTTTCTAGTGCTACATCCCAACCGTCCTGTCCTTTAAAAAAATTTTTTGTTTAATCTTTATTTTTGAAAGAGAGTTTGAGTGGGGGAGGGGCAGAGAGGGAAGACACAGGCTCCAGGCTCCAGGCTCCAGGCTCTGAGCCATCAGCATAGAGCCAGACATGGTGATCAAACCTACAAACTGTGAGACCATGACCTAAGCTGAAGTTGGACACTCATCCGACTGAGCCACCTAGGTGCCCCCCAAACTTCCCATCTTATTTCACTCCAAAAGTACCTGTTTTTCACTTCCTACCTCCCAATAAGAATTTCCCACTGTTTTCCTACTTTGGCTAGCCTTAGGTAATTCTTAAAAGGAAAAAAAAATTTTGTAAACAGGTTAAATAAGCTTATACAATTATAAATTAACAAAATAATGTAACCCTGACAGTGACTAGCAGGCTAGGCCTGCCATGGGGTCAGGTCCAGGAGTTAAATCTAACTTATTGCAGCTTCTTCCCTCCTTCCGGAACTGAATCCACATAGTCCCTAAATGCTTCAAGTTTCACCATCCCTGCCTCAACCCCATAACCACAGTAGCTGTGGGTACTCAGGTTCTGTATCAGTGAAAGGTTCTTATATTATGTCATGAAAAAGTCACCAATGGCATTGGTGAAATATATTTAATATGACTGAATTTTTATAAACTTGGTTTAAATACAATTAGTGACGATAACTCCATATTCTGTAGAGTGAGCTAATGTGAAAAGAGGCAGGTTTAATCAACGATGGAACATAATCATACCTGCATGGTCCTTCGTTTAGTTAACGTTACTTGAAAATTTTTCCACTCCCAACGCTGCTCCACCACATGTGCAAAAACAACATGCCCATTTCCACAGGCTCCAGCGATCTGAGTGCCATCAATTGACCACGCGATGTTAAATATACTGCCGGTGTTGGGCTTTTCCAAAGCATATGACCACTGGGGAAGAAAGAATGAGAGTAAAATCAATTCACTGGGAAAAAAAAATTTAAAGGAGTTTTAAATTGAGCATACATTTTAAGATAATTTTTTAAAAGAATGTGGTTTATCCTAGAATTGAGAAATTTTTTTCTTGATAATTGTGTACTGAACAGAAGATACAGATGTAATTTTTAAAGTACACTGTAGAATTATATGATAAAAGTGTATAAAATCTCTCAAGAACTGCAAAACACTCACACTGTTTCCATTCACATCACTACTTTTAAGTAATAATGCTGAATTGGTAAATAAGAAGTCTGTAGAAAAAAAAAAAGACACCTTACTTTTCTTAAGGACCTCTATAGTCCTTACACTGAAAGGATGATTATAATATATCAATAATTTTATGTCACTAAAAATTGAAACTGAAGACACAATATAACTAAGACATCTCTGACACACATTTTAAATCATGAAAGAATAGGTTAATGGACCTTTTTTTTCTTGTTTTTTCTTTCATAATGTAGTAATATAACCTCTTCTAGAATCTACTTATCTCTCTGAGAAAGTTATCTAAAGGTATCAAGAAGCATCATCTAAGACAAAGGAGACTTACGTGTGTGTGTATGTGTGTGTGTGTGAATAAGACAGTCAGAAAAAGCCTTTTAAAAGATGACATAACATGCATTTTCTTTCATTTTTCAGATGCAAAATATGTATTTGCTAGAAGGATGATTTATTTATTTGACTAAATTTGCATACATTCCCTTTCCATTCTTCCAACCTTACAGCTTAAAGTCAAATTGAATCTTGATTTTTTTGTTGTTGATATTTTGGTTGTTCTTGAGTGCATATTTATTTTGCTGTACATTATTGTTGTTTCAAATATATTCATTGTTAGCTACAGGTTCAATGACAAAAAATGTGGAGAAAATTGAAAAAATATAGAAAAATATTCATTAATTCATAGTACTATCAAAAAAGATTTTAAATTCTCAATAAAGTTCATACATACAATAAAAATGCTGAATGACTCTTACTACTCATTGACACTTTTTTCAACTGTCCTTCAAACCTCTACCTATTGCTTAAGTAAAAGGCCCTATAAGAAAGTTATCGAGGAGGAGATAATGAACAAACTTTCCCTTCATCAGCAGCATAAAAATGTTAAAAACCTCCTTTTCTGAAATTAAGAAGAGTAAGTTCAACAAAGGAAAATATACAATAGTTGAAGTCATCTTTTTAAAAATAAGTGAAGACAATATCAACAATACAAACAATCTACTTCTGGCAATAAAAAAATTTCATTTATGTTTGACAAACAGAATTATGACATACTGCATGACTACTATTTTACATAAAAATTATGTGGTTGGTATAGACAAATGAAACTCAATTTATTAATATGTAATAATAGATTGGACTAGGCTTATGGCACATCTATCATTCTAAATTTATTCTCATGGTGTAGATGCAAGAGAAATCTTATTTTATTTTTTTAAAATGTGTATTTATTTATTTTTGACAGAGAGAGAGACAGCACAAGTGGGACAGGGTCAGAGGGAGAGAGAGAGAGAGACAATCCCACGCAGGCTGCTCACTGTGAGCACAGAGCTCGGAGTGAGGCTTAAACTCACAAACCATGAGATCATGACCTGAGCTGAAATCAAGAGTTGGATGCTTAACTGACTGACTGAGCCAACCAGATGCCCCAGAGATCTTATTTTAAATTGTATTTTAAAACCATAGATTCATATTTTAAAACTATTTACTTTAAAGTATGATTTTAAACTACCAAAAGAACCAAATCAGCCAGAAAGAAACATCTTACTAAAATTAAACATAACAAAATGTATCTAAGAACTCCTAGAGGCCTAATCCTAGCTAAGAGGAGAAAAGGGAAAGGGATATTTAGATAATACTTTCATCACCCTATATTCCTCTGATGTCTTTCATACTCCAGGTACAACAAATATAAAATCTGCACAACAGGGACGTCCACTCTCACCACTGTTGTTTAACATATTGTTGGAAGTCCTGGCCACAACAATCAGACAACAAAATGAAATAAAAGGCATCCAAATTGGCAAAGAAGAAGTCAAACTTTCACTTTTTGCAAATGACATGATACTCTAAATGGAAAACTTGAAAGACTCCAACAAAATACTGCTAGAACTGATACCTGAATTCAGCAAAATTGCAGGATATAAAATTAATGTACAGCAATCAGTTGCATTTCTCTACACCAATAACGAAGCAACAGAAAAATTGATAATTGCACCAAGAACCATAAATAATTTATAATTATTATTCATTATATTTATAAATAATAATAATTATATTATTATTAAATTATAAACCATTTATAATTGCACCAAGAGCCACAAAATACCTAGGAATAAAACTAACTAAAGAGATAAAACATCTATATGCTGAAAACTATAGAAAGCTTATCAAAGAAACTGAAGAAGACACAAAGAAATGGAAAAACATTCCATGCTCATGGATTGGAAGAATAAATATTGTTAAAACATTAATACTAACAAAGGAATCTACACATTCAGTGAAACCCCAATCAAAATAGCACCAGCATTCTTCACAGAGCTAGAACAAACATATAATCATAAAATTTGTATGGAACCACAAAAGACCCAGAATAGCCAAAGAAATGTTGAAAAAGAAAACCAAAGCTGGAGGCATCACAATCCCAGACTCTAGCCTATACTACAAAGCTGTAATCATCAAGACACTGTGATATTGGCACAAAAACAGACAAACTGACCAGTGGAATAGAATAGAGAACCCAGAAATGGACCCACAAATATATGGCCAACTAATCTTTGACAAAGTAGGAAAGAGTATCCAATGGAAAAAAGACAGTCTCTTTAGCAAATGGTGCTGGGAGAACTGGACAGCAACATGCAGAAGAATGAAACTGGACCACTTTCTTACATCATACACAAAAAAAATTCAAAATGGATGGAGGACCTAAATGTGAGATAGGAAACCATCAAAATTCTAGAGGTGAAAACAGGCAACAATCTCTTTGACCTCAGCTACAGCAACTTCTTACTTGACATATCTCCGAAGGCAAGGGAAATAAAAGCAAAAATGAATTACTGGGACCTCATCAAGATAAAAAGCTTCTTCACAACAAAGGAAATAATCAACAAAACTAAAAGGCAACCAATGGAATGGGAGAAGATATTTGCAAATGACATATCTGATGAAGGGTTAGTATCTAAAATCTATAAAGAACTTACCAAACTCAACACCCGAAAAACAAATAATCCAGTGAAGAAATGGGCAGAAGACATGAATAGACACTTTTCCAAAAAACACTTCCAGATGGTTAACAGACACATCAAAAGATGCTCAACTTTGCTTATCATCAGGCAAATGTATGAATCAAAACCACACTGAGACCGGTCAGAGTGGCTAAAATTAACAACTCAGGAAACAACAGATGTTTGGCGAGGATGTGGAGAAAGGGGAACCGTCTTGCATTGGTGTTAGGAATGCAAACTGGTACAGCCACTCTGGGAAACAGTATGGAGGTTCCTCAAAAAATTAAAAATAGAATTACCCTATGACCCAGTAATAGCACTACTAGGAATTTATCCAAAGGATACAGGAATGCTGATTCACAGGGGCACATGTATCCCAATGTTTATAGCAGTGCTACCAACAATAGCCAAATTATGGAAAGAGCCCAAATGTCCATCAACTGATGAATGGATAACATAATACAATATACAACATATGTATTATTATATTGTATTATATAAGATGTATAATATATACATATATATGTACATATATGTATTGATACAATATACATATATTATATGTACAATACATATTATATTGTATTATACTGTATTATATATTATATGTATAATACAATACATATATTGTATTATATAATGTATATATAATATATACATATATATGTATACATATATGTATTATTAATACAATATATACATACATATGTACATATAATATTAATACAACATACATATATAATATATACATAATATGTATATGTATTATATAGTATGTAATAATATGTATATATAATATATACATATATGTATATATTATATATGTATTATTATGTATTATACGTATACATGTATACAAATACATACATGTATGTATACAATATATGTATATTGTATACATACATGTATAATACATATTGTACATATAATGTACATGTACATATACATATAATGTGCACATACATATATGCACATGTAATATTAATGCAATATACACATATATAATATATACATACATGTACGTATAATATATGTATTATTAATACAATATACATATAATGTATTATATGTATAATACATATTGTATTGTATTATAGTGTATTATATTATATGTATAATACAATACATATATTGTATTATATAATATATACATATATATGTACATATATGTATTATTAATACAACATACATATATATATATATATATATATATACACACACACACACACATACACACACAAAATGGAATACTACTTGGTGATAAAAAGAATGAAATCTTGCCATTTGCAACAATGTGGATGTAACTGGAGGGTATTATGCTAAGTGAAATAAGTCAGTCAGAGAAAGACATCATACGTTTTCACTCATATGTGGAATTTGAGAAACTTAACAGAAGGCCATCAGGGAAGGGAAGGAAAAATAAGTTACAAACAGAGAGAGGCATACCATTAAGAGACTCTTAAATACAGAGAACAGACTGAGGGTTGATGGGGGTGGGAGATTTGGGAGGTGGGGAAAATGAGGATAGACATTGAGGAGGGCACTTGTTGGGATGAGCACTGGGTGTTGTATGTAACTAATGAATCACAGGAATCTACTCCTGAAGCCAAGACCACACTGTATATTAGCTAACTTGACAAGAAAGTATTAAAAAAAAACCCAAAACCCTATGTCCAAATGTTTATAGTGACATTATTTATAACAGCCAAAAACCTGAAAGATGCAAATGTCCATAAAATGATGAATGGAAAAACAAAATATGTTATATTCATATAATGTTTGGCAGTATTATTTGGCAATAAAGAGGAATGAAATAGGGCGCCTAGCTGGCTGAGTGACTCTTGATCTCGGGATTGTGAGTTCAAGCCCTGAATTGGCATAGAGCGTACTTCAAAAAAAAGAAAAGAAAAGAGAAGAGAAGAGAAGAGAAGAGAAGAGAAGAGAAGAGAAGAGAAGAGAAGAGAGAAGAGAAGAGAAGAGAAGAGAAGAGAAGAAAAGAAAAGAAAAGAAAAGAAAAGAAAAGAAAAGAAAAGAAAAGAAAAGAAAAGAAAAGAGGCACCTGGGTGGCTCAGTTGGTTAAGTGTCCAATTCTTGAGTTTGGCTCAGGTCATGATCTCTCAGTCCTGGAATTGAGCCCGGCACTGGGTGTGGAGCCTGCTTGAGATTCTCTCCCCCTTTCCCTCTGCCCCTCCCCTGCTCAGGCACATGCACGTGATCTCCCTCTCAAAAAAGGAATGAAGCAATAAAACATGCTGCAACATGGATGAACCTTGAAAACATTATGCTAAGTGAAAGAAGCCAGTCACAAAAGGCCACATACTATATTATTCCATTTAGATGAAATAGCCACAAGAGAAAATAAAAGAAGATTAGTGGTTGCCATGAGACATGGGGAGGGGAATAGGAGTGACTGCTAATGGGTATGGGTTTCTTTTTGTGGTGATGAAAATGTTCTGAAATTCTGAAATTAGATTAGTCAGTTGCACAGCTCTGCACTAAAAATGACTGAATTCTACACTTTAATAAAAGGGTGAACTTTACAATATGTGAAATATATCTCAATAAAATTGTCATTTAAAAAGAAGAAAATAGGTTTACGAACAAAAGAATGTAAAAAAGAAATTTTAAAACTCTGTAGTGTTGGTATGGCTATTCTGAGCATTTTCACTAGTGTTTTTAAATAACTAGGATTTTTGGCTAGGTGAAAGCAGATACTGAAGTAAGACTGGTGAGGGTAAATAAAATCCTATAGTTTCTGGATTTGAACTGGAAGTATCAGTTTGAGTTTGTGAAAAAAAATTCCTAGCTCTGTCCACTAAAAAGGGCTAGAAAAGCAATGATCAACTTAGTAACAGTGAGCACCCCTAACACTTTAGGGTTTTCTCTCAATATCATTTTCCATGTTTTCACAAAATAAACCTGGGCACACTAAAGAAAAAGCTGATAGGAGATGTGGGTCAGAAAAAATAAAGTATGAATTTGGAACATTTTGTCATACTTAGAAAACAAGGGAAGTGATAAAAGCCTACAAGATTCTGACAAAAAAAAAAAAAAGGCTGGCTAAAATTGGGCTGATTTGAGCATTTTATTTATTGGAATACACCAATTATGTTAAAATTAGTGAGTTTATGACCTTAACAATAACATTTATTGGTTGTATTTGGAGACTACAAGACTACAAGGCTACTGGTGTAATGAATCCCCATTTACCCATTACCCAGTCTCCAGCAGTTACCAACTAATGGCTCATTCTTAGCTCATCTGTACTACCACCTACGTCTCCAAGGCCTAGATTATTTTGAGCAAGTCCCTGACAGCATATCATTTCATCACTAAATATTTTAGTATATTTAGTGATGAACACAAAGACTTTTTTTTAACTTAACCTCAACAACATTAAACAATAATTAACAATAATTATCCAGTCACTGTTCAAATTTATATTTTTGGAAACTAATAGTTAAAGAGAAATAATCAGGAATTTATTCTGCCTTTGTTATATGAACTATACCCCAGGGTAACCAACAGTCAAGGAGATGTTTCTTTTTTTTTTTTTTTTTTTAATTTTTTTTCAATGTTTTTTATTTATTTTTGGGACAGAGAGAGACAGAGCATGAACGGGGGAGGGGCAGAGAGAGAGGGAGACACAGAATCGGAAACAGGCTCCAGGCTCTGAGCCATCAGCCCAGAGCCCGACGCGGGGCTCGAACTCACGGACCGCGAGATCGTGACCTGGCTGAAGTCGGACGCTTAACCGACTGTGCCACCCAGGCGCCCCAAGGAGATGTTTCTTTTGTAGAACTATTGCAGTTAGATGAAGAAATGAGAATTAGAATATTACCATTTTATGAGGTACCTGGGTGGCTCAGTCAGTTAAGGGTCCAACTTTGGCTCAGGTCATGATCTCACAGTTAGTGAGTTCAAGCCCTGGGTCGGGTTCTGTGCTGACAGCCCAGAGCCTGGAGCCTGCTTTGGATTCTGTCTCCCTCTCTCTCTGCGCCACACCCCCCCCCCCAACTCCTTCTCTCTGTCTCTCTCTCTCTCTCAAAAATAAATAAACATAAAAAAAAAGAATATTACCAATTTGCAGTTGTAAGTGAATTAGTAGATCTAGACAATGATCATCATTTGCTAATAACATAAGAGAGACAATCAGACATTAAATGCTTCCTGCTGGAAGTATACAATATCACCTATGAAGTTCTTACATTTTTTTCTTAGTTTTTTTACTTATTTTTTTCTTGCCAAAAAAATCAAACCTGATTCTGATCAGGACTCTAGATCTAACTACCAATTTACAGGAAATAAAGGAAACAGAGCAACATGTTAGATGACACCATGAGACTGCAGATGGCAAAATCTAGACTGTGGGAAAATATAGGATATGACCAGTTTCTTCAACTACAGAAAATTACAAGGGGAAAAAATGTGGAAGGGGAACTTACAGATCAGCCAATCACAATGACTGTATCTTATCTGCATCTTGATTTCAACAAACTGAAAAAAAAATTGGAAAAATTTGAACAGTGACTGGATATTTGCTAATATTAAGGAATTATTGTTAACCGTTTTTAGGTTTAATAATGGTAATGAGTTTAGGTTAAAAGTCTTTGTGTTCTTAGTGATATATACTGAAATATTTAGTGATGAAATGATATGCTTTTAGGGATTTACTCAAAATAATCCTGGCCATGGAGAAATAGGTGGTAGTACAGATAAGAATTAGTCATTAGTTGATAACTGCTAGAAACTGGGTAATGGAGGTTCATTATATAGTCAATTCTCAAAAAGTGATCACTGGGCCAGAAGCTTAAGCACCATCTGGGAACTTATTGAAAATGCAAATTTTTTGGCCCTACCTTAGATCTACTGTATTAGAGAGACTGGAGTGGGGCCCAGCAATCTATTTTAACAATAACTCTAGGTAATTCTAATGCACACTAAAGTTTGAAAACCAGTGCTTTATGTTATTTTCCTACTGTATTATCTGAAAGTCTAATAATAAAAGTGAATGAGGAAATAATAATTCACTAATAAAAATGAAATGAGGAAAAAATGAGGTTGATGAATGTGTAACAGGGAAAAACTTAGCATGTTGACTCCATATTGCTTCTACTTCTCTTGCTACTGTGACCTATAGCTTAGAACATTCTGCTTAGCCCTGCACTTAGGCGTTTTACAGTTAAGGTTTTCAGAAACTGCTTTTTACCCAAAATCTACCACACCCAAGGAGATAAGGAAGTACATAACAGAAATGACTTGCGGTGTTTAAGATTTACAGAAACACGATGACCGGATTCCTGTACGCAAAGATCAACTGACCAAGAACAAAGAAGTTACGTGACCTTTCTCAGATGTCTACTGGTGTCAGTCACCTTTTAACTTCACCCCCCTTTCAACTTCTCCTCTTCCTAACATAAAAGCAACTCAAATCTTATGCTCTGGGGAGATGGCTCTTTGGGACAATAGTCCACCATCTCCTTGATTTTCTGACGTTCCAAACAGAGTCATTCTCCTTGCCCCAATATCTAGCCTCTCAATTTATTGGCCTGTTGTGTGGTGAGCAGAACAAGCTTGGACTTGGTAACAAATGTAAGAAACCAAGTTTACAATGTAACTATGAGAAGCTGGATTAGTAGCTAAGGCACAGGTCATGTAATTTTTCTCAAGAGCTGGCAGATGAATTGGCAGAGAATGAACAGTGAGCCAGTTGCTAATGATAGTCTTAAACCAAATCACATATTTTGCTTTTCTTATAGAACAGTGACTGTATGTTAAAATCATATAGAGAATATTAAAAAATAGACCCAGGTTCCATCCCAAGAATTTCTGGATTTAATTAGTTAGAGTCCTGGGTTTTGGTATCTTTTATAAAAGCATCCCAGAGGGAGGGAAGATGGCGGCGTAGGAGGACGCTGGGCTCACCGTGCGTCCTGCTGATCTCTTAGATTCCACCTACACCTGCCTAAATAACCCAGAAAACCGCCAGAGGATTAGCAGAACGGAGTCTCCGGAGCCAAGCGCAGACGAGAGGCCCACGGAAGAGGGTAGGAAGGGTGGCGAGGCGGTGCGCGCTCCACGGACTGGCGGGAGGGAGCCGGGGCGGAGGGGCGGCTCGCCGGCCAAGCAGAGCCCCTGGGTCTGGTTGGCAAAAGCGGAGGGGCCAGACGGACTGTGTTCCGACAGCAAGTGCGACTTAGCGTCTGGGAGGTCATAAGTTAACAGCTCTGCTCGGAAAGCGGGAAGGCTGGAGAACAAAGGGAGGGAGAGCTGCTGAGCTCCCGGACGGCAGAGCTCAGCTTGGCGGGGAACAAAGGCGCTCGCCAGCGCCATCTCCCCCGCCCATCCCCCAGCCAAAATCCCAAAGGGAACCAGTTCCTGCCAGGGAACTTGCTCGCTCCACGCAAACACCCAACTCTGTGCTTCTGCGGAGCCAAACCTCCGGCAGCGGATCTGACTCCCTCCTGCTGCCACAGGGCCCCTCCTGAAGTGGATCACCTAAGGAGAAGCTAGCTAAGCCTGCCCCTCCTGCCCCCGTGCACCTTGCCTACCCACCCCAGCTAATACGCCAGATCCCCAGCACCACAAGCCTGGCAGTGTGCAAGTAGCCCAGACGGGCCACGCCAACCCACAGGGAATCCCGCCCCTAGGAGAGGGGAAGAGAAGGCACACACCAGTCTGACTGTGGCCCCAGCGGTGGGCTGGGGGCAGACATCAGGTCGGACTGCGGCCCCGCCCACCAGCTCCAGTTATACACCACAGCACGGGGGAAGTGCCCTGCAGGTCCCCACCACTCCAGGGACTATCCAAAATGACCAAACGGAAGAATTCCCCTCAGAAGAATCTCCAGGAAATAACAACAGCTAATGAACTGATCAAAAAGGATTTAAATAATATAACAGAAAGTGAATTTAGAATAATAGTCATAAAATTAATCACTGGGCTTGAAAAACAGTATAGAGGACAGCAGAGAATCTCTTGCTACAGAGATCAAGGGACTAAGGAACAGTCACGAGGAGCTGAAAAGCGCTTTAAACAAAATGCATAACAAAATGGAAACGACAACAGCTCGGATTGAAGAGGCAGAGGAGAGAATAGGTGAACTAGAAGATAAAGTTATGGAAAAAGAGGAAGCTGAGAGAAAGATAAAAAAATCCAGGAGTATGAGGGGAAAATTAGAGAACTAAGTGATACACTAAAAAGAAATAATATACGCATAATTGGTATCCCAGAGGAGGAAGAGAGAGGGAAAGGTGCTGAAGGGGTACTTGAAGAAATTATAGCTGAGAACTTCCCTGAACTGGGGAAGGAAAAAGGCATTGAAATCCAAGAGGCACAGAGAACTCCCTTCAGACGTAACTTGAATCGATCTTCTGCACGACATATCATAGTGAAACTGGCAAAATACAAGGATAAAGAGAAAATTCTGAAAGCAGCAAGGGATAAACGTGCCCTCACATATAAAGGGAGACCTATAAGACTCGTGACTGATCTCTCTTTTGAAACTTGGCAGGCCAGAAAGGATTGGCACGATATCTTCAGTGTGCTAAACAGAAAAAATATGCAGCCGAGAATCCTTTATCCAGCAAGTCTGTCATTTAGAATAGAAGGAGAGATAAAGGTCTTCCCAAACAAACAAAAACTGAAGGAATTTGTCACCACTAAACCAGCCCTACAAGAGATCTTAAGGGGCATCCTGTGAGACAAAGTATCAGAGACATCACTACAAGCATAAAACATACAGACATCACAATGACTCTAAACCCGTATCTTTCTATAATAACACTGAATGTAAATGGATTAAATGCGCCAACCAAAAGACATAGCTATCAGAATGGATAAAAAAACAAGACCCATCTATTTGCTGTCTACAAGAGACTCATTTTAGACCTGAGGACACCTTTAGATTGAGAGTGAGGGGATGGAGAACTATTTATCATGCTACTGGAAGCCAAAAGAAAGCTGGAGTAGCCATACTTATATCAGACAAACTAGACTTTAAATTAAAGGCTGTAACAAGAGATGAAGAAGGGCATTATATAATAATTACAGGGTCTATCCATCAGGAAGAGCTAACAATTATAAATGTCTATGCGCCGAATACCGGAGCCCCCAGATATATAAAACAATTACTCATAAACATAAGCAACCTTATTGATAAGAATGTGGTCATTGCAGGGGACTTTAACACCCCACTTACAGAAATGGATAGATCATCTAGACACACGGTCAATAAAGAAACAAGGGCCCTGAATGATACATTGGATCAGATGGACTTGACAAATATTTTTAGAACTCTGCATCCCAAAGCAACAGAATATACTTTCTTCTCGAGTGCACATGGAACATTCTCCAAGATACATCATATACTGGGTCACAAAACAGCCCTTCATAAGCGTACAAGAATTGAAATTATACCATGCATACTTTCAGATCACAATGCTATGAAGCTTGAAATCAACCACAGGAAAAAGTCTGGAAAACCTCCAAAAGCATGGAGGTTAAAGAACACCCTACTAACGAATGAGTGGGTCAACCAGGCAATTAGAGAAGAAATCAAAAAATATATGGAAACAAACGAAAATGAAAATACAACAATCCAAACGCTTTGGGACGCAGCGAAGGCAGTCCTGAGAGGAAAATACATTGCAATCCAGGCCTATCTCAAGAAACAAGAAAAATCCCAAATACAAAATCTAACAGCACACCTAAAGGAAATAGAAGCAGAACAGCAAAGGCAGCCTAAACCCAGCAGAAGAAGAGAAATCATAAAGATCAGAGCAGAAATAAACAATATAGAATCTAAAAAAACTGTAGAGCAGATCAACGAAACCAAGAGTTGGTTTTTTGAAAAAATAAACAAAATTGACAAACCTCTAGCCAGGCTTCTCAAAAAGAAAAGGGAGATGACCCAAATAGATAAAATCATGAATGAAAATGGAATTATTACAACCAATCCCTCAGAGATACAAACAATTATCAGGGAATACTATGAAAAATTATATGCCAACAAATTGGACAACCTGGAAGAAATGGACAAATTCCTAAACACCCACACTCTTCCAAAACTCAATCAGGAGGAAATAGAAAGCTTGAACAGACCCATAACCAGCGAAGAAATTGAATCGGTTATCAAAAATCTCCCAACAAATAAGAGTCCAGTACCAGATGGCTTCCCAGGGGAGTTCTAACAGACGTTTAAAGCAGAGATAATACCTATCCTTCTCAAGCTATTCCAAGAAATAGAAAGGGAAGGAAAACTTCCAGACTCATTCTATGAAGCCAGTATTACTTTGATTCCTAAACCAGACAGAGACCCAGTAAAAAAAAAAAAAAGAACTACAGGCCAATATCCCTGATGAATATGGATGCAAAAATTCTCAATAAGATACTAGCAAATCGAATTCAACAGCATATAAAAAGAATTATTCACCATGATCAAGTGGGATTCATTCCTGGGATGCAGGGCTGGTTCAAAATTCGCAAATCGATCAACGTGATACATCACATTAACAAAAAAAAAGAGAAGAACCATATGATCCTGTCAATCGATGCAGAAAAGGCCTTTGACAAAATCCAGCACCCTTTCTTAATAAAAACCCTTGAGAAGGTCGGGATAGAAGGAACATACTTAAACATCATAAAAGCCATTTATGAAAAGCCCACAGCTAACATCATCCTCAACGGGGAAAAACTGAGAGCTTTTTCCCTGAGATCAGGAACATGACAGGGATGCCCACTCTCACTGCTGTTATTTAACATAGTGCTGGAAGTTCTAGCATCAGCAATCAGACAACAAAAGGAAATCAAAGGCATCAAAATTGGGAAAGATGAAGTCAAGCTTTCGCTTTTTGCAGATGACATGATATTATACATGGAAAATCCGATAGACTCCACCAAAGGTCTGCTAGAACTGATACATGAATTCAGCAAAGTCGCAGGATACAAAATCAATGTACAGAAATCAGTTGCATTCTTATACACTAACAATGAAGCAACAGAAAGACAAATAAAGAAGCTGATCCCATTCACAATTGCACCAAGAAGCATAAAATACCTAGGAATAAATCTAACCAAAGATGTAAAAGATCTGTATGCTGAAAACTATAGAAAGCTTATGAAGGTAATTGAAGAAGATATAAAGAAATGGAAAGACATTCCCTGCTCATGGATTGGAAGAATAAATATTGTCAAAATGTCAATACTACCCAAAGCTATCTACACATTCAACGCAATCCCAATCAAAATTGCACCAGCATTCTTCTCAAAACTAGAACAAGCAATCCTAAAATTCATATGGAACCACAAAAGGCCCCGAATAGCCAAAGTAATTTTGAAGAAGAAGACCAAAGCAGGAGGCATCACAATCCCAGACTTTAGCCTCTACTACAAAGCTGTCATCATCAAGACAGCATGGTATTGGCACAAAAATAGACACATAGACCAATGGAATAGAATAGAAACCCCAGAACTAGACCCACAAACGTATGGCCAACTAATCTTTGACAAAGCAGGAAAGAACATCCAATGGAAAAAAGACAGTCTCTTTAACAGTCCTGGGAGAACTGGACAGCAACATGCAGAAGGTTGAAACTAGACCACTTTCTCACACCATTCACAAAAATAAACTCAAAATGGATAAAGGACCTGAATGTGAGACAGGAAACCATCAAAACCTTAGAGAAGAAAGCAGGAAAAGACCTCTCTGACCTCAGCCGTAGCAATCTCTTACTCGGCACATCCCCAAAGGCAAGGGAATTAAAAGCAAAAGTGAATTACTGGGACCTTATGAAGATAAAAAGCTTCTGCACAGCAAAGGAAACAACCAAGAAAACTAAAAGGCAACCAACGGAATGGGAAAAGATATTTGCAAATGACATATCGGACAAAGGGCTAGTATCCAAAATCTATAAAGAGCTCACCAAACTCCACACCCGAAAAACAAATACCCCAGTGAAGAAATGGGCAGAAAACATGAATAGACACTTCTCTAAAGAAGACATCCGGATGGCCAACAGGCACATGAAAAGATGTTCAACGTCGCTCCTTATCAGGGAAATACAAATCAAAACCACACTCAGATATCACCTCACGCCAGTCAGAGTGGCCAAAATGAACAAGTCAGGAGACTACAGATGCTGGAGAGGATGTGGAGAAACGGGAACCCTCTTGCACTGTTGGTGGGAATGCAAATTGGTGCAGCCGCTCTGGAAAGCAGTGTGGAGGTTCCTCAGAAAAGTAAAAATAGACCTACCCTATGACCCAGCAATAGCACTGCTAGGAATTTACCCAAGGGATACAGGAGTACTGATGCATAGGGGCACTTGTACCCCAATGTTTATAGCAGCACTCTCAACAATAGCCAAATTATGGAAAGAGCCTAAATGTCCATCAACTGATGAATGGATAAAGAAATTGTGGTTTATATACACAATGGAATACTACGTGGCAATGAGAAAAAATGAAATATGGCCCTTTGTAGCAACGTGGATGGAACTGGAGAATGTGATGCTAAGTGAAATAAGCCATGCAGAGAAATACAGATACCATATGGTTTCACTCTTATGTGGATCCTGAGAAACGTAACAGAAACCCATGGGGGAGGGGAAGGAAAAAAAAAAAAAGAGGTTAGAGTGGGAGAGAGCCAAAGCATAAGAGACTGTTAAAAATTGGGGCGCCTGGGTGGCGCAGTCGGTTAAGCGTCCGACTTCAGCCAGGTCACGATCTCGCGGTCCGTGAGTTCGAGCCCCGCGTCGGGCTCTGGGCTGATGGCTCGGAGCCTGGAGCCTGTTTCCGATTCTGTGTCTCCCTCTCTCTCTGCCCCTCCCCCGTTCATGCTCTGTCTCTCTCTGTCCCAAAAATAAATAAAAAACGTTGAAAAAAAAAATAAAAAAAATAAATAAAAACTGAGAACAAACTGAGGGTTGATGGGGGGTGGGAGGGAGTGCAGGGTGGGTGATGGGTATTGAGGAGGGCACCTTTTGGGATGAGCACTGGGTGTTGTATGGAAACCAATTTGACAGGAAATTTCATATATTAAAAAATAAATAAATAAATAAATAAAAATTTAAAAAAACAAAAAATAAAAATAAAAGCATCCCAGATGATTCTAATGTGCAAACAGAATTAAGAAGCAGTGTCGTAACTTTTCAGTGTTTAAGAATCTCTGGAAGAGGGGTGCTTGGGTGGCTCAGTCCGTTGAGCAGATGACTCTTGATTTCAGCTCAGGTCATGATCTCAAGGTCATGAGATCGACCCCCATGTCAAGCTCTGGGCTGAGCGTGGAGCCTGATTGAGATTCTCTCTCTCTCCCTCTCTCTCTGCCCCTCCCCCACATGCTTGTACTCTCTGTCTCTCTGTCTCTCAAAAAAGAAAGAAGAAAGAAAGAAAGAAAGAAAGAAAGAAAGAAAGAAAGAAAGAAAGAAAGATAGAAAAGAGAAAAAGAAAAGGAAAGAAAAGAAAAGAAAAGAAAAGAAAAGTAAAAGAAAAAGAATCTCCAGAAGAGCTCAGTAAATTTTCTGGCCCTCATATCCCAGAGGGTCAGGTTCAGTAGGATGGGGTGGGGTGGGGCCCATTAATTTGCATCTAACAAGCAGGCAATATAGATGCTGCCGGCCTGAGTATATCCTAACATAAGGAATAGTTTGGTTAAAGAGAGAGATAAGTAAGTGTTAATTGAGAGGGATATTTAAAAATTCATCTTCAGGGTTCTTATTAGTATCACTAAATTACACCTAAGGAGGTTCCCTCATTTCTTTCTAGAGGTTGAAACACAAATGTGAATCTAATATTCCATGTCGTATTTGGGGAAAAGAAGAGACTTAGAGTGTTAAAAGTCTCTTTATGGGCGCCTGGGTGGCTCAGTCAGTTGAGCGTCCGACTTTCGGTTCAGGTCATGATCTCACAGTGGTGAGTGCTGACAGCTCAGAGCCTGGAGCCTGCTTTGGATTCTGTGTCTCCTTCTCTCTCTGCCCCTCCCCCACTCATGCACTGTCTCTCTCTCTCTCTCTCTCTCTCTCTCTCAAAAATAAATAAACATTAAAAAAAAATTTTTTAAGTCTCTTTAAAGCACAAATGATAAATAGATCTTTTTGACTTATCAATAATTGTTAAATTATTATTTATGGACAAATTATTATGTATGGACATGTGGACATATATATTATTATATGGACAAAATAACCTTATCGTCCAACCCTCCCTCCCAAATTTCTTAACTATTAAAGACCCAAGTTCTGATGATTTGCTTGTATTTTTTTTGTTACTAGAGTCATCTAAAAAAAAAAAATCACTTAATTTTATTATTTTTATTTTTTTAGTTTTATTTTTTTAAATAAATCACTTCTTACTTTTAATAAAATTTTAATAAAATTTTCTAACACTTTTTTTTTTTTAGTTTTTTTATTTCTTTATTTTGAGAGAGAGCAAGAGCTCAAGTGGGGCTGGGGACAGAGAGACATAGAGAGAATCCCAAGCAGGCTCCACACCATCAGCACAGAGCCTGAAATGGGGCTCAAACTCATGAATTAGGAGATTGTGACCTGAGCCAAAACCAAGATCCAGATGCTTAACAGACTGAGCCATCCTAGCGCCCCTGAAAACATAAAAATTTAATGTAACTTAAGTATCATGATATGTATTCTTTGAAGTTTGTTTTTAGGGATAAGTTGCATGTTGCAGATTTTATTTTACTTATTAATATTTAATAATTTATTGTCAAGTTAGCTAACATACAGTGAGTGTATACAGTGTAGTCTTCACTTTGGGAGTAGATTCTCATGATTCATCACTTACATACAACACCCAGTGCTCATCCCAACAAGTGCCCTCCTCAGTGCCCGTCACCCATTTTCCCTGCCCCCCAACTCCCCCACCCCCATCAACTCTCAGTTTGTTCTCTGTATTTAAGAGTCTCTTACGGTTTGCCTCCCTCTGTGTTTGTTAACTTATTTTTCCTTCCCTTCCCCTATGGTCTTGTTAAGTTTCTCAAATTCCACATGAGTGAAAACATATAACTATCTTTATCTGACTTATTTCATTTAGCACAATACCCTCCAATTCCATCCATGTTGTTGCAAATGGCAAAATTTCATTCTTTTTCATCACCAAGTAGTATTCCATTGTATGTATATGTATGTGTGTGTGTGTGTGTGTGTATATATATACATACATATATATATACGTATATATATATATACATACATATATATACGTATATATATATACATACATATATATATACGTATATATATATACATACATATATATATATATATATATATATATATATACACACACCACATATCTTCTTTATCCATTTATCAGTTGATGGACATTGGGCTCTTTCCATAATTTGGCTATTGTTGATAGTGCTGCTATAAACATTGGGGTACACGTGCCCCTACAAATCAGCACTCCTGTATCCTCTGGATAAATTCCTAGTAGTGATATTGCTTGGCTGTAGGATAATTTTATTTTTAAATTATTTGGGGGTGCCTGGGTTGCTCGGTTAAGAGTCCAACTTCAGCTCAGGTCATGATCTCGCAGTTCGTGAGTTCGAGCCCCGCATCGGCTCTGGGCTGACAGCTAGGAGCCTGGAACCTGCTTTGGATTTTATGTCTCCCTCTCTCTCTACTCCTTGCCCACTCACACTCTGTCTCTCTCTCTCTCAAAAATAAAACATTAAAAAATTTTTAAAAATATTTTGAGGAACCTCCATACTGTTTTCCAGAGTGGCTGAACCAGTTTGCATTCCCAACAATAGTGCAAGAGGGTTTCCCTTTCTCCACAGCCTCACCAACATCTGTTGTTTCCTGAGTTGTTAATTTTAGCCACTCTGACAGGTGTGAGGTGGTATCTCAGTGATTTGTATTTCCCTGATGATGAGCAAAGTTGAGCATCTTTTCATGTGTCTGTTAGCCACGTGGAAGTGTTCTTTGGAAAAGTGTCTATTCATATGCTCTGCCCGTTTCTTCACTAGATTATTTGCTTTTCGGGTGTTGAGTTTGGTAAGTTCTTTATAGATTTTAGATACTAACCCTTTATCAGATATGTCATTTGCAAATATCTTCTCCCATTCCATCAGTTGCCTTTTAGTTTTGTTGATTATTTCCTTTGCTGTGCAGAAGCTTTTTATCTTGATGAGGTCCCAGTAATTCATTTTTGCTTTTATTTCCCTTGCCTTCAGAGACATTTCAAGTAAGAGGTCAAAGAGGTTGTTGCCCTGAACATAGGTTTTTGTGTAGACATGTTTTCATTTCTCTTGGGTAATACCTAGGAGAATTGCTGTGTCTATTGTAACTCTCTTTGACCTTTAGGAGAACTGCCAAACTCTCTTCCAAAGGCAGGGCAATTGTCTGAATATCTACTGTGAGCACAAGGAGCCAACAATCAAATCATTTAAAGTCATTTGTAACACCTTCTCTCTAGGTGGACATACTAACAACTAAATACATAATTAGGGCCACTTGTTTAATATCCTTTTGAGTTTTAGGAGCTGCTTTCTAAAAATTTCATTTTGTTTTGGGGTACATGGGTGGCTCAGTCAGTTAAGCATCCAAGTCTTTATTTGGCTCAGGATATGATCTCACAGTTCATGAGACTAAGCCCCAACTTGTGCTATGAGCCGAAAGCAAGGAGTCGGCTTGGGATTCTCTCTCTCTGCCCCTCCCCCACACTCTCTCAAGCATCTACTCTCTCTTTCTCTCAAAATAAATAAACATTTTTTAAAATTTCATTTTGTTTTGTAACTAAGTAAAATATTTACATGGTTCCAAAGTTCAATTCACCAAAAAAATTATAGAGCAAGGTAAAGTCAAACAAGTCTCATTTCTACCCATTCTCTCCCCCATTCTCCTTCCCCACACAGATGACTATTTTTTATTTTGTTTTATCCCTTACATCTTTGTCAGTGTGTGTGTGTGCACCAGCTTTACCTAAGAAAGGGGTGTGGGTCTATTTTATTTGCTCTCCCTTTTTTGGAATATATTCTAGTATACAGGAAGGTTTCTATTTTTAATCTTATGATTACCTTTATACAAATTACCTTTGTAAAAATCCCTTTATCTTCATGCCACCTTTGGGGCATTTTTCTGTTGGTTGTCCACTATAAGCAACATGAAAATTAGGAGATATCCTCCCCCCTCTCTTTTCCCTACATCTGATTTTAAGTAATATATTTTTATTAAGAAAGCAACTTTGACTCTTCATATACTTCTCATTCTACCCCATTTTTGTAATGTTGATGCCTAGAGCCAATACATACAATACTGTATCCTTCAGAGACACATTTTGTCCTGGTTCTACAGATAAATCTATATCTAGTGCTCACAATCAGTACTTATTTTACTATAAGCCTAGTCATATTGTTAACCTGAAGCCAATTCTCCAGTAGACTCCTTGAAACACTCACGGGAACAATATTCCTTGAGTTCTCATATGTTTATACCAGCTTGCTTATTATGATCTTTAAAATTCAGAATGGCTAGATATAAAATCTTTGGCCCACCTATTCTTTGAGTATCCTATGTTAACCTACTGTCTCCCTGCATAAAGCATTGCTATCGAAGTCTGATGACATTTTTATTTTCTTCCTTCTATGAGTGACTTAGTCTTTTCCCTGGATGCCCATAAGATTTTTTTCTTTTTCTTGTAACTCCTATAGTTTTATTAGCATATACAAGGGTATTGGGTCAATTCTCCTACATATCTAGTATGCCTTTTCAATATCAATTTTAAATCTCCTATGTTTGAGGAAATCTTTCTTCAATGGTAGCTTTTAGTATTTGTTCTATTCGTTACTTTGTGCTTCTCCTTTGACGACTCCTATTATATATACTTTGGATCTTTACCTTCTGTATCTATCACTTTCTATCAAAACTTTGTATCTCTTTTGCCATTTCCTGGCTTCCATTTCCCATTCTATTTATCCCTTAAGGCATTTTCCATTGTATTTATTTGCTCTTATATTCCTTCTAGTTTTGTCTTCACTTCTGTAATAATTTTACCATTTTTGTAATTCTCTTTTGAATTCTGCCATCTCTCTTAAAAATTTCCTTTTCTCCAGTCACTTCAATTCTTAATTTTCCTGGTTTTGACTTACATGGTTATTTCACAACTTTTGTCATGTTTTTAATATCCTTCAACTTGTTTTGAATTATTTGGCAGGGCTGGCCTGTTTATGGTATGCCTTCATTGTCTTTCACAACATTATGTAATTTGACTATGATCCTGTTCTAGGACTATGATACTACAGATTTCTGCCCAATTTCAACTGCTGTTCTCAGATTGGCCCATCTCATTTTTCGGGATTTGTTGGTGATTTGGGAGTTCTTTCTTCATGGTCTTAGAAGCCAACTGATTTTCCTCTGCTTCCTCACACACAGATGCTGATACCACGCATACCTGTTAATGATATTTTGGAAAACCACTTGTATTTGGGAGCTTACAGTAATAAAGCATCACCTAAGTTTTGTTGTAGTTGCTACCTGTGGGTTTTTGGTTATATTCTCTTACTTTCTCTGTTTTATGAGAGAGAAGTTGACAGGATTCAAAAATTTTGCCACTATACCTATAGATAAATCTCATAGACATATGGTTAAATGAAAAAAATTAGACAAAAGTAAAAATACTGTATGATTCCACTTACAATAAAGGTCAAAAACAGATAAAACTAATCTATGGTGACACAGTGTGAATAGTAGTTACAATGGAGGAGTAACTGACTGGGAGGAGGCACAAACAAAGTTTCTGGGTTGTTGATAATATTCCATAACAATATGGGTGGTGGTTTCTTGGATATTTACATATATAAAAATTTACTGAACCGTACACATAAGATACTGTATATGTTATACCTCAAGTTTTAAAAATGCTGCCTCTATCATTATCTTTCCCTTCAACCTATTTTATTGAAATTATACTCATGTTTTGCTTTCTTAGTTTGAGTACTTTGAGACATAACATAATATTGAGCTAAAATAAGTATACAAAAGTAAAGGACACACAAAAAATGTATTCACAGTAATCATGACCATGTAAAAAATACATCCATTCAGGGGTGCCTAGCTGGCTCAGTGAACACAGCATGTGACTCTTTTTTTTTTTTTTTTTTTTTTAATTTATTTTTGGGACAGAGAGAGACAGAGCATGAACGGGGGAGGGTCAGAGAGAGAGGGAGGCACAGAATCGGAAACAGGCTCCAGGCTCCGAGCCATCAGCCCAGAGCCTGACGCGGGGCTCGAACTCACGGACCGCGAGATCGTGACCTGGCTGAAGTCGGACGCTTAACCGACTGCGCCACCCAGGCGCCCCACACAGCATGTGACTCTTGATCTCAGGATTGTAAATTTGAGCCCCATGTTGGGAGTAAAGATTATTTAACAAAATAAAATTTTTTTAACGTTTTATTTATTTTTGAGACAGGGAGAGACAGAGCATGAACAGGGGAGGGTCAGAGAGAGGGAGACACAGAATCTGAAACAGGCTCCAGGCTCTGAGCTGTCAGCACAGAGCCTGACGCGGGGCTCGAACTCACGGACCGCGAGATCATGACCTGAGCCGAAGTCGGCCGCTTAACCAACTGAGCCACCCAGGCGCCCCAAAATAAAAATTTTAAAACAATCTGTTCAAAGACTTGAAAGGTACATAGATACATACAAATATGAAAATATTTGATGTTTTTGGAATGATCATGGGAATGATTTTTTCTATTTTTTTGTGTTCATTATTTTTATTATATTGCTTTTTCTTCAAAATACAAGCTTTTCTGTATATCTAATTGAACTATTTAATATTATCACTATTTGTGCCTTCACAATACTGTGAGGTTTTCTATTTTTTTCCCTAATTCAAAGCAATAAATTGATTGCAGCTAACAGTTTTCTAGGATATGGAATGTGAAAAGGTAAGTAAAAATAACTTTTGGCTTGGTTAAGTACAAATAATTTCTAAAAACACAAGATAAGCAAAGAACAGAAAAAATAGAAAAAGCAGTAATTATAAAAGAAGTTTATAGAACACAAATGTGACCTGTATTCACAATATGATATTCAAGTAAAACATCAATGTTATTTTGAGCTGCCTATAAAGAAGCACTATGTCACTGAGCAAGAGCACAACAATTGATTGCTGGTGTGCTTTTGAGAGACTTAGCAATGTATTTTTTTTTCTAAAGGCAGTCTTGAAAAATTGTGAGGCTGGCCGTTTGGTTTTGGCTTTGGGAAAGTATCACTGGCACCTCCCCAAATATCCAGAACTTTGATCATGTTCTATGGCCAGTCAAAATCCTCCCCACAAAGGGCCATCTCCCTGGGTAGTAGTATTTTATGCTTTTCTCACCCAAAATCTGCTCTCAACTGGCCAAATTACTTAGAAAAGGACCTGATAAGAACAAGTTTAATGTGCTACTCTTATAACACTAATATTTTTTAAGAAATAATAATTTCTTAAGTCAAGCAATAAAGCTAAGGGAAATTTTGTTATCAATAAGAAGGTGGCGAAAGCCTTACCCAGGACATCTCCACCCACATAACTCATTGCTAAGATTGGCCTGGAACAGCAGTTGCAGATACAGTTTTCTATTACTGTTGTAACAAATTACCACAAACTTAGAACCTTTCATAGGTCATAAATCCAACACTGGTTTTATTGAGCTAAAACCAAGGTATTGTTGGGGCACCTGAGTGACTCAGTCAGTTAAGTGTCCGACTTCAGCTCAGGTCACTATCTTGCGTTTTGGGAGTTCAGCCCCGCATTGGGCTCTATGCTGACAGCTCAGAATCTGGAGCCTGCTTCGGATTTTGTATCTCCTTCTCTCTCTGCCCCTCCCCCACTCGGGTCTCAGTCTCTCTCTCTCTCTCTCTCTCTCTCTCTCTCTCTCTCTCCTCTCAAAGATAAATAAACATTAAACAAAACTTTTTTTTAAATCAAGGTGTTAGCAAGGCTACATTCCTTTCCGAGGGCTCTAGGGGAAGATCCATTTCCTTGATTATTCAGGGTGTTAGCAGAATTCAGGTTCTTATAGCTGTAGAATGGAGGTCCTCATTTCCATGCTGGCCTTTGGTAGCTTCTAGAGGCCACCTGAATTCCATTGGCTGTGGTGCCCCATTCAGAGAAAATATGAACATCTTAGAATCCTGATGGGAAAGTCCTTAAGGATCAATTTTAAATTATAAATCTATGGACCCTAAAAAGATGTTACTGCAAGTAATTAGACACGGCCTAAAAGTATGGAAAAATCTACAGAATTTCTTTAAAAGGGAAAAGAGGGAAGAAAGGAAAGATAATTTAACAAAAATGATTTAATAAAAGGAAGTAACATCTTTCCTTAAATCAAAATAAAGGATTTAAAATTTTTCACATGATTGGTATCTCTGACAATGACTAATCAGAATATGTGAACATTAAGAGTTTAGTTCATGAGGCATTTATATATGTAGAAGATAATATGAGAGAGATTTTAGAAGAGGAAACTATACCACTTCTTCCCCAAATGGAGGGTGGAGGAACAACGCCATACTGTGTAGAAGGAGTCATACTTACGTGGATTGGTCCATGTGTAATGGGAGCATATGTGCACTGAAAGAACATTTGTCAACAAAAGTAAACTTCTGTGTTTGTAGATGTAGGTGATTATATTTAGATTTTTTGGTACCAAAATCAGAAAAAGGCAAGTTCAAATTTGTGCTTCTTGGTTAAAAAAAAAAATCTCTAGTCATTAAAAAAAAAGATGTTTTAATGTCTTTAAGTTATTCGATCAGAGAGAATGTTTACTTTAACCAAGTTTAGTCTCATCCTAAATAAGTACAGATATATCTAAAAATTTACCATTATTCTATTCCTTCTCTATTCCACAATAATGATAACCTCTGCAATTAAATAACTATGTTATTTAATTATCTGTCTACATATCAGTACTCTCAATAGAGGGTGAGTTACTCCTAGAGGACAGATATGGATGTTATTCTTTTTTTAATTTTTTAATTTTTTTTAACATCTATTTATTTTTGAGAGAGAGAGACAGAGAGTGAGTGGGGTAGGGGCAGAGAGGAGAGACACAGAATTGGAAGCAGGCTCCAGTGAGTGGGTTTGTGAGTTCTAGCCCCAAATCAGGCTCTGTGCTGACAGCTCGGAGCCCGGAGCCTGCTTCAGATTCTATGTCTCCCTCTCTCTCTGCCAGCTCACACTCTGTCCTTCTCTCTCTCTCTCAAAAATAAACATTTTAAAAAAATTAAAAAAGAAATTTTAAAGTAGCCTTCTCAAAAACATCAACCAAACTGATTAAGTGGATCAATTCTAGTAATGACCTAGTCAAAATGCTCCAATGTAAGTCATTAATTGAGTAACATTAATTGTATTAAGTAAACGTAAGTCATTAAATCCAAAACAGTATCTTTTGTTTGTACAATGATCCATTAAAATGCAACATTTATGGGACACCTACTACGTGTTAGGTGTTGATTTTAAGATGATTAAAAGTTAATTCCATAATAGAACTCTGATTTTGTTTTGCTTGGTAAATTTCTCAGTTCTGGACAACAGTGTCACACTGTAAAGGAAGCACAGTTCTTTGACCTGGCTTTCGGAAGATATCCCTGTAACCTTTTAGCCAATTCTTCTTTTTGGTTAATGGTTTCTGCTACTTGTATCCAACTATAATAAAATGTAGAGTAAGTTTGAAGTTATAGGATAAGCCATACTTCTCTAGCACTGCTTGAGTTTTTCCCACTTCTAGTGTGCCATGTGCAGTGCTGCCTCTTCCTATGTCACAACCTAAGTATAATAAATATTAAAACACAAAGAAACAAACAACACACTACTACTGCTTAGGAGAGGAAGCAAGCAGTATGTCCAAAGCCCATGGAAGAGGTATCACAGAATGGTGGAATTGAAAGGAAAGAGGCAATCACTTAGCCTAGCCCATTTAACTTTGTGAATTCACCACTAGAAGCTTAATTCCAGAGCTCTACAACTATGCCAATACTACTCCCACATTAAAATAACATAAAATAAAATAAAATAATTAAATTAAAATGAAATAAGCAATCACACTGGACAGTACAATATGGAGAACAATTGAGAATGCATCTATAAAGTATTGACCTATTTATTAAAGGATGTTACATACTTTTAAGAGAAGAAACCATTTTTTCCACTGTATTCTGTCAAACTGCTTAGGCATTCAGTTTCCCACCAAGGAAATAAGAGATATTTATACTAAAAACATGACTTGACTATAATAACTTACAAAAGTACTTCCCAAATGCCAACCTCACCCTTCTCTTTACTACTCCTATATAAATATACTACTAAGTTTAAAGGATTCTCAAAAGCATATATCTTTAGCCAAGTTGGATGAATTCAATTCATAAAATTGTGTGTTCACAAATTAAGTTTAGGTAGAAGAGAAGACAGATGAAAAGTTTCTTACATTTCTTTGTTACACTAATGATTTTTAAAATCAATATTCTCTCTCACACACCAGGAATTAGCATATTGCAGGCTATCTTAAATTACACATGTTGGCATATATAATTGACAATGAAAAGTTACATATAGCAGTAAGACCAGTTACTACAGGTGATGAATCATTGCAATTATCTTAATTGAATGGAAGAATGAATGAACAGAGGGGAAGTCTTTTTATTATAATGACTGAATATTCATGAGAGAAAATGAGAATGGCAAGTTATCCTACACAAGCAATAGCACCACCTGCTGATTAATAAAAGCAACAACATCGGTTAATTTAAAAATCTGGCCAAAGGTACCTTATATATTCAGATCTTTTCCCTTGAATTCTGCCCCATTTAATGTAATATAATGCAATTCATTTCATTACTATACCCTGTATTATTTATTTATAACAACTAATTTAATTTGAAAGTTTCTACTTTACATGTTTGAATCATGCATTTCTTCAAAATCAAAGGTAAAAAATAAAATTTATTATGAAATCTAGGGAAAAATTATGCTACTATGGCTTTTAATTTTTATTCCATAAATAATTTACTTATAACATAATTTATTTTACTAACCCTCAATAATGTATATTTAATTTCTGTCTGATATTCCCTGACCACCTCACCCATCTTCCTTACCCAGCCTTATTTTTTTATGGCATGCATTACCACTTAACATATTAAATATTCATTTTATTTGTTTGTATATAGTCTTTCAACTGCTGGTATGACAATTCTCAAAAGCAGGGAATTTATTTTGTTTACTACTGTTTCTTTAACACCTAGGACAAGTGGCTGGCATATAACAGACTCTCAATATATATTCATGAAGGAATTAATGAACATGAAAATAAACGAACAAATGAATACACAATGCATTTTTAAACTTCCTTGAAAGGGTCAAAAGTTTCAGAGATCTTGATAGATTCTGTCAAATTATACTTCAGAAAAGTTGTACTCCCTTTATTGCTCCCTTTATTGCTTTTTGAGGCCCATGTTCCCATTTTCTGATGAGTGAAAAATGTTACTACACTGTGAATTTATTTGTATGACACTCATTATTGAAGAGACTGATCATATTTTTGGGTTCACAATATAATTCTTTTATAACTCATTTTTTTTTCAGTTCAAGATTTTCTATTTGATTCCTTTTTGTAATTTCTGCTTATTGATATTTTCTATTTGTTCAAACCTTGCTCTGGTTTCTTTTAGTTCTTTATGGTTTTCTTTAGCAATTTAAGCACATTTAAAGTTTTTGTTTAGGGGTGCCTGGGTGGCTCAGTCAGTTGAGTGTGTGACTTTGGCTCAGGTCATGATCTCACGGTTTGGGATTTTAAGCACCCCCCCCACCCCCCCATCAGGCTCTGTGCTGATAGCTCAGAGCCTGGAGCCTGCTTCAAATTCTGTCTGTCTCTCTCTCTCTCTCTCTCTCTCTCTCGCGCGCGCGCGCGCGCGCGCGCGCGCTCTCTCTCTGCTCCTCCCCCACTTGTGCGCAAGGGCATGCTTTCTCTCTCTCTCAAAAATAAATAAACGTTAAACAATTAAAAAAAAAAAGTTTTTGTCTAATCCAGTGCTGGGCTTCCTCAGGGATGGTTTCTATTTTTTTTTTTCCTTGTTAATGGGCCATACTTTCCTGCCTCTTTTGCATGCCTTGTGATTTTTTTTGTTGTTGAAAATTGAATGTTTTGAATATTATAATGTGGTAACTCTGGAAATTAGACTCTCCTCCCTCCCTAGGATTTGCTGTTGCTGCTTTTTAAGGGTTACATTAATTTGCTTATTTAGTGACTTCTCAAACTATTTTTAAAAATTTTATTTATTTAAAAAAAAATTTTTTAATGTTATTCATTTTTTTTTGAGAGAGAGAGAGAGAGCTAGTGGGGGGAGGGACAGAGAGAGAGGGAGACACAGAATGCTGCTTTGGAAAAAGCAGGCTACAGGCTCTGAACTGTCAACATAGACACCAAAGTGGGACTTAAACTCACACACCACGAGATCATGACCTGAGGTGAAGTCGGACGCCCAACTGACTGAGCCACCCAGGCACCACTTTTTTTTTTAAGTGATTTTTCAAACTATTTTTGCAAAGACTGTATTTCGTTCATGTATGGTCACCTAAGTCTCCATTCCATTATCTAAGTAGTCAGTTAGTGATCTGACAAAGCCAAAAAGAAAGAAAAAATATTCTCCTACTCTTTGCCAATTGACTGTGAGCTGAGGTACTCCTTCAATACTTAGCCAGACCACCCATAATTTTCCTTTGCCTTCACCACCTGCTTGTACAGAGCCCAAAGTACAATAATACAATATTGCCAATACAATATTGTATTGTATTGTAATACAATAATACAATAATCTGCCAATAATACAAGCCTAGCATCCTCTCAAGTTTTTTCTGAGTGTATATCTGGCCCTGGGCATGTGTTTTGTATTACAGAATCCCCAGTATTTGTAAGAGCCCTATAAAACCCTTACTTTTCCATTTACCTTCCTCCTCAGGCTCCTCTTTTCCAAGCTTTTTGGTCTATCTGCTACTTGCACCATTCACCATCCCTTGCCCCCAGAAGCCATGGGTAGTATCCTTTCAACAGATGCCACCTGGGAAGCCACTGCAGCTCAGAGATATTTCCAAGGGAGGCAAAACAAAGACACTCCTCTGTGCTGGCCCCTCAGGGAACCACCAGACAGGTCAAAAAGCATAACCACAGTTTTTTGAAAACATAGCCCATGTTGTTCCCGCTGGCACTAACAAGCCACACCTGAATGCAGGCTGTCATCCCCATAGCCACTGCCAAGCTGGGAACAGGGGATGGTAGGCAGGTAAACGAAAAATGCCACAATGGTTTCTTAACAAATTTAGCAGCCTCTTCCTTCATTACACATTCCCCTTAGTTGTGGGAAGTTTTGAATTAGATTCCAGAGCTCTGAAAAAATTGATTCTGACATTTTTGCCAGTTAATTGTTGTTTGAGTGGAGGGAACAATTCTTGGAGTTCCTTAGTCCACCATTTCTGCAACATCGCTCCTCCTTTGCTAATTTTTATTGAAGAACTTTTTAAAGACCTGTACTGCATCTGTACAATTGATATATTGTCATTAAGAAAGGTTCACACTTGGGGTTCCTGGGTGGCTCAGTTGGTTAAACGTCCAGCTTCGGCTCAGGTCATGATCTCACAGTTCATGAGTTCAAGTCCTGTGTCGGGGTCTGTGCTGACAGCTCAGAGCCTGGAGCCTGCTTTGGATTCTGTGTCTCCCTCTCTCTCTGACCCAACCCTGTTCATGCTCTGTCTCTCTCTGTCTCAAAAATAAATAAACATTTTTTAAAAATAAATTTAAAAAAATTATTTATCCAGCAAGGCTGTCATTCAAAATGGAAAGAGAGATTAAAAGTTTCCCAGACAAACAAAAGCTAAAGGAGTTCGTGACCACTAAGCCAGCCCTACAAGATATTTTAAGGGGGACTCTGAGTATAGAAAAGAGAAAACAAAACAAAAAAGACTAAAGCAACAAAGACTAGAAAGGACCAGAGAATGTCACCAGAAACAGCAACTCTACAGGCAATACAATGGCACTAAATTCGTATCTTTCAGTACTTACTCTAAATGTCAATGGACTAAATACTCCAATCAAAAGGAACAGGGTAATCAGAATGGATAAGAAAACAAGACCCATCCATATGCTATTTACAAGAGACTCGTTTGAGACCTAAAGACACCTACAGATTCAAAATTAGGGGATAGAAAACCATCTACCATGCTAATGGTCATCAAATGAAAGCTGGAGTAGCCATACTTATATCAGAAAAACTAGATTAAAAAAATTTTTTTAATGTTTACTTATTTTTGAGAGACAGAGAGAGACAGAGCGCAAGCAGGGGAGGGGCAGAGAGAGAGGGAGACACAGAATCTGAAGCAGGCTCCAGGCTCTGAGCTGTCAGCACAGAGCCCAACACGGGGCTTGAACTTGTAAACCTGCAGGAATATGACCTGAGCTGAAGTAGGACTCTTAACCTACCAAGCCACACAGGTGCCCCCAGACAAACTAGATTTTAAAATAAAGACTGTAACAATAGATGAAGAAGAACATTATATCATAATTAAGGGGTCTATCCACCACAATCTAACAATTGTAAATATTTATGTCACCAACGTGAAAGCACCCAAATATATAAATCAATTAATCACAAACATAAAGAAACTCGTTGATAATAGTAGGGTACTTCAACACCCCATTTACAGCAATGGACAGATCATGTAAGCAGAAAATCAACAAGGAAACAATGGCTCTGAATGACATATTAGACCAAATGGACTTGATGGATTTATTCAGAACATTTCATCCTAAAGCAGAATAAACATTCTTCTTGAAACCACGTGGAACATTCTCCAGAAAGGATCACATACTGGGTCGAAAAGCAGCTCTGAACAAGTACAAAAAAATCAAGATCACACCTTGCATATTTTCAGACCACAATGCTATGAAACTTGAAATCAGCCACGAGAAAAAATTTGGAAAGGTAACAAATACTTGAAGATTAAAGAACATTCTACTAAAGAATGACTGTGTTAACCAAGAAGTTAAAGAGGAAATTAAAAAGTACATGGAAGGCAATGAAAATGAAAACACAACAGCCCAAAACCTCTGGGATGCAGCAAAGGTGGCCATAAGAGCAATCCAGGCCTTCCTAAAGAAGGAAGAAAGGTCTTAAATACACAACCTAATTTTACACCTAAAAGAGCTAGGAAAAGATCAGTAAATAGAGCCCAAAACCAGCAAAAGAAGGGAAATAATAAAGTTCAGAGCAGAAATCAATGATATTGAAATAATAATAATAAAAAAGTAGAACTGATCAATGAAAGCAGGAGCTGATTCTTTGAAAGAATTAACAAAATTGATAAACCCCTAGCCAGTTTGATCAAAAAGAAAAAGGAAAGGACCCAAATTAATAAAATCTAGAATGAAAGAGGAGAGATCACAACCAACACTGCAGAAATAAAAACAATAATAAGAGAATATTATAGGCATTTATATGCCAACAAATTGGGCAATCTGGAAGAAATGGACAAATTCTTAGAAACACAGAAACTACCAAAACTGAAACAGGAAGAAATAGAAAATTTGAACAGAACCATAACCAGTAAAGAAATTGAATCAGTAATCAAAAATCTCCCAAAAAACAAGAGTCCAGGGCTGGATGGCTTTCCAGGGGACTTCTACCAAACATTTAAAGAAGAGTTAACACCTATTCTTTTGAAGTTGTTCCAAAAAACAGAAATGGAAGGAAAACTTCCAAACTCATTCTACAAGGGCAGCATTACCTTGTTCAAAGACCCCACAAAACCATACAAAGACCCCACAAAAAAGAACTACAGACCAACTACCCTGATGAACATGGATGCAAAATATTCTGAACAAGATACTAGCCAACTGGATCAAACAATACATTAAAATAATTGTTCACCACAATCAAGTAGGATTTATTCTTGGAATGCAGGGCTGGTTCAATATCTGCCAAACAAACAATGTGACACGTTACATTCATCAAACAAAGGATAAGAACCACATGATCCTCTCAATAGATGCAGAGAAAGCATTTGACAAAACACAGCATCCTTTCTTGATAAAAACCCTCAAGAAAGTAGGGATAGAAGGATCATACCTCAAGTTCATAATGGCTATATACTAAAGATGCATTGTTAATATCATCCACAATGGGGAAAAACTGAGAGCTTTCCCCCTAAGGTCAGGAACACGACAAAGATGTCCACTCTCACCATTGTTATTCAACATAGTGTTGGAAGTCCTAGCCTCAACAATCAGACAACACAAAGAAATGAGAGGCATCCAAATCAACAAGGAAGAAGTCAAACTTTTACTCTTTGCAAATGACATGATACTCTATGTGGAAAACCCAAAGACTCTACCAAAAAGCTGCTAGAACTGATACATGAATTCAGCAAAGTTGCAGGATATAAAATGAATGTACAGAAATTGGTTGCATATCTATACACCAATAATGAAGCAGCAGAAAGAGATATCAAGGAATCAATCCCATTTACAATCGCACCAAAACCCCATACCCAGGAATAAACCTAACCAAAGAGGTGAAAAATCTATACACTAAAAACTATAGAAAGCTCATGAAAGAAATTGAAGAAGACACAAAGAAATGGAAAAATATTCCATGCTCAAGGATTGGAAGAACAAATATTGTTAAAATGTCAATACTAGCCAAAGCAATCTACATATTCAAAGCAATCCCTATCAAAGTAACACGAGCATTCTTCACAGAGCTAGAACAAATAATCCTAACATTTGTAGGAACCAGAAAAGACCCTGAATAGCCAAGGCAATCTTGAAAAAGAAAATCAAAGCAGGAGGCATCACAATTCCAGAGTTTAAGCTGCATTACAAAGCTGTAATCATCAAGACAGTTTGGTACTGGCACAAAAACAGACACTCAGATCAATGCAACAGAATTGAGAACCCAGAAATGGACCCACAAATGCATGGCCAGCTAATCTTTGACTAAGCAGGAAATAATATCCAATGGAAAAAAGACAGTCTCTTCAGCAAATGGTGCTGGGAAAACTGGACAGCGACATGCAGAAGAATGAACCTGGACCACTTTCTTACACCATTCACAAAAATAAACTCAAAATGGACGAAAGACCTAAAGGTAAGACAGGAAGCCATCAAAGTCTATAGGAGAAAACAGGCAACCGTCTCTTTGATCTCAGCCGCCACCACTTACTTGACATGTTTCTGGAAGCAAGGGAAACAAAAGCAAAAACAAACTATTGGGACCTCATCAAGATAAAAAGCTTCTGCACAGCAAAGGAAACAATTAGCAAAACTAAAAGGCAACAGATGGAATGGGAGAAGATATTTGCAAATGACAGAAAGGGTTAGTATCCAAAATCTATAAAGAACTTATCAAACTCAATACCCAAAAGACAAATAATCCAGCGAAGAAATGGGCAAAAGACATGAATAGACACTTTTCAAAAGAAGATATCCAGATGGCTAACAGACACATGAAAAAATGCTTAACATCACTCATCATCAGGGAAATACAAATCAAAACCACAATGAGCTACCATCCCACACCTGTCAGAATGGCTAAAATTTACAACTCAGGTAATGACAGATGTCGGTAAGGATGCAGAGAAAGAGGAACCCTTTTGCACTGCTGGTGGGAATGCAAACTGGTGCAGCCACTCTGGAAAACAGTATGGAGGTTCCTCAAAAAATTAAAAATAGAACTACCCTAAGACCCAGCAATTGCACTACTAGGTATTTATCCAAGGGATACAGGTGTGCTGTTTTGAAGGGGCACATGCACCCCAATGCTTATAGCAGCACTATCAACAATAGCCAAAGTGTGGAAAGAGCCCAAATGTCCAACGACAGATCAATGAATAAAGAAGATAATGTGTATACATATACATACACACACACACACACACACACACACACACACACACTCACACACACATAATGGAGTATTACTTGGCAATCAAAAAGAAAAATCTTGCCATTTGCAACTATGTGGATGGAACTAGAGGGTATTATGCTAAATGAAATTAGTCAGAGAAAGACAAAAATCATATGACTTCACTCCTATGAGGACTTTAAGATACAAAACAGATGAACATAAGAGAAGGGAAGCAAAAATAATATAAAAACAGGGAGGGAGACAAAACATTAGAGACTCTTAAACATGGAGAACAGAGGGTTGCTGGAGGGATTGTGGGATGGGAGATTGGCTAAATGGGTAAGGGGCATTAAGGAATCTACTCCTAAAATCATTGTTGCACTATATGCTAACTAACTTGGATGTAAACTAAAAATAAATGAATTAATTAAATTTAAAAATAAATAAGTGAAACTATGACTTACATGTGAAAAAAAGAAATGTTGAACATGTAGGTGAATATAAGACTATCTTTATTCTCTTAATTTCTTTAAAATGACTATGACTTTTAAAGCGAAAATTACAACATGCTGTGTAATGTGATACTTATGACAACTATAGCATAGAGAAGTAGCTAAATGGAGCCATATGGATACAAGATTCTTATATTTTACACAAAATGGTATAATATTAACTCCAAGTAGTGTATGAGACAAAATAAGCACCAAGAAATGCCCATTCTCTCTAGGTAAAGGACCAGGCAGAAGGAGGTGTTGCAGAATGGAATCCTTTTGACATAACTACCCTACTTGGGCACACACCATGAAAGAGGCCATGGCACTCTCCCTACAGTGTGTGCCTAAGAGACATTAGGATGGAACCCTATGGAACATTCCCACTCTGCACCCAAAGAACAGAGGTGACATCCCTCCTCCTCCCCACATGGTGCTGCCAAGGCTATGAGGTGGATCTTGGTCAGACCATTCCAGCCCTGCAATACTGAAGCAGCAGCCCTCCCCAATGAGCACTGTGAAGAGTGACAAGTAGGGTCCTGTCTCCTATCCCCAGTTTGCACTAATGATAGCGAAGAGGCAGCATTGACTCCTCTCAACAAGTTAGGGTAGGATTATGGAGAGGAGGGAGCAAGAGAAAGGTATTAAGTCTGTGTCTGAAGGCTTTGCAACATCATCAAGCAGCCCATCCATACATGCAACCCACTAGAATCAACACAGTAACACCACGACAACTGTACTGCAGTGCGGAAGCAAATACCACTTAGGTTTCAAATTTGCCTCTGGGTTAAAAACAGGGCAGACCAGAATAGCACTACAATGGCTTTAAAAATGAAACTGATATTTGAACCACAGTCCACAAAAGTGAGCCAGGACATGAGTTCTGAATCGATATAGGTAACTGCCTGATTAAATAGAAGATGTAAATAGAAACCAGAGTTTCATATCAGCTTAGTCAGTGTCTTTTAAAAATAAAAATTCTAATTTTATGGTGAAATTTAATGGGAATATTAAATTTATTGTATAACAACTGAGTTAGAGCAGTATACCTATTCACAAAAATAGAACAACTTCTGCTTTTTCAGCGTAGGGAATATACTCAATGGTACTGTAATAGCATTGTACGGGGACAGTAGCTACACTTATAGTAAGCACAACAGTATATACACACAGAGTGGCCAAAGCACTATGTTGTATGCTTGAAACTAATGTAATGTGTGTCAACTATATTTCAATTTAAAATATCTGCTTTTTCAAATATTCCTGTCATCAATCTAGTTACATACTTGTATTGTAAGAAATATATTCAAACCAAAATCTAATCTGTCATTAACAGTCTCCAAGCAGTTGAGCTTCTTCCTCTCCACTAGAAATATTTCTTGAAAAACATTAAAAGACAATGTTTACAAAAACCACATTTTCTCTAGACCTAATATTTCACAGATAACCTGAAAGTTAATATCACCTTTATTCTTTGAAGCTTTTTTTTTTTTAATGTTTTTATTTATTTTTGAGAGAAAGCATGGAAGCGAGGGAGGGGCAGAGAGAGAGGGGATACAGGATCTGAAGTGGGCTCTGTGCTGACAGCAGAGAGCCTGATGCGGGGCTCAAGCCCACAAACTGTGAGCTCATGGCCTAAAGCCAAAATCAGATGCTGAACTGACTAAGCCACCTAGGCACACCTGAAGCTTTTTTTTTTAATGTTTGTTTGTTTATTTATTTTGAGAGAGAGAGAGAGAGAGAGAGAGAGCAAGTGACAGAGGGGCAGGGAGAGAGGGAGAGAGAGAATCCCAAGCAGGGTCCATGCTCAGCATGGAGCCTGACAAGCATGACAGAGTGATCGATCCCATGAACCTGAGATCATGCCCTGAGCCAAAATCAAGAGTCAGATGCTTAACTGACTGAGCCAGCCAGGCACCCCTCTTTAAAGCTTATTTTGTAAAATTACTAATTTTTGTTAAGGAATCCTAGATAAGAATTTTTAATAAAATTTTAGGAAACACTGCATTCAACTAAAAATTTGTGAAGAGCTCTCAAAATAGAAATCTGATAAATGTGTAGCAAATGTGAGGGTACAGATCTTTCCTGAGGACCAGATTCTTATATCTAATATTGAAATTCTTCCACAAAGCCAGGCTTTGGATAAATGATTACTACTATTTAAACTTTAAGTTGCAGATTATGAGAGAAACAAAAAAGAAATAAGGAGATAAGAGTGACATTTCCAGGTTGAAGAGAACACGTACTTCTTTTTTTTTATGTTTATTTATTTATTTTGAGAGACAGGGAGAGTGCAGGCACAAGCAGGAGAGGGGAAGAGACAGAGGAGAGAGAGAATCCCAAGCAGGCTGCACACTGTCAGTGTGGAGCCAATGCGGGGTTCAAACCCACCAGTTGTGAGGTCATGACCTGAGCCAAAATCAAAAGCGAGGTGCTTAACCCGCTGAGCCACCCAGGTGCCCCTGTAGTTATTTCTTTTTCTTTTTTTTTCAAAAGTGTGTTTATTTTGAGAGAGAGACAGACATTCGGCCACAGAATATGCTCCTGGGTGAATGATTACTACTATTAATTACACAACTTTAAGTTACGAATTATGAGAAAAACAAAATTATTATAGCCCCAAAATAATTTTCCTTTTTTTAAAGTTTTATTTATTTACTTTGAGAGAGAGAGAGAGAGAGAGCGAGCATGAGCAGGAGAGGGGCAGAGAAAGGGAGAAAGAGAACCCATGATAGCATGGAGCCTGATGTGGGGCTCAAACTCCCGAACTGTGAGATCATGGCCTAAGCCAAAAAATCAAGAGTTGGAGGCTTAATCGACTGAATCACCCAGGAACCCCTATCCTCAAAATAATTTTAAGTGAGACACATGCTAAGGAAGAACCAGAAGGATAAACTGTATGAGATTTTTTATCTTTTTAATTAGACTACTCTTTTTGGTATCACCTTCATTACCATTTACTATTTCATCTCTAAAGCGTTTTTTGTATACTAGAGCAAGCTTTACCACTTTTAGAACTCAGAAGAAATAATCAAATATCTCACATGTTTTATTTAAGTGTTCCTTCAAGTGTTGTCTGAGGAACACCTAACAAAGGTAACCAGGGAACTTCTTAAAAATACAAATCCCTGGACCCCATTCTACTGAGATTTTGATTCATCACATTATAAGTGGGGGCCCAAGAAGCTGCATTTTAGCAATGCCCCGGTGATACTTATGAATGTTAAAATTTAAGTAACTTGTTTTATTATTGTAATGATTGCACAGGGATCTTAATAAAATTATGTCACACAAACCCAGTGCAAATTATACCACACCATAAGAAGGTGTTATCCTCAGGCCAGCACCCAGACAATAAGGTACTCAAATCAAAACCCCGGTAATTATTCTTGACTCTTCCCACTATCCCTTTAATGTTTTTTTTTTAATGTTTCTTTATTTTTGAGAGAGAGAGACAGAGAGACAGAGCACGAGCTGGGGAGGGGCAGAGAGAGAGAGAGGGAGATACAGAATCCAAAGCAGGCTCCAGGCTCTGAGCTGTCAGCACAGAACCCAACATGGGGCTTGAACTCATGAACCACAAGATCATGACCTAAACCAAAGTCAGATGCTTAACCGACTGAGCCACCCTGGTGCTCCAGACTCTTCCCACTTTTTATAGGAAGAGTTCATCTCCTGAACCTGTCCACTTCTTCCCATCTCCACTGCTATTCCCTATCATTCAGGACAACATCACTTTCTTGTACTACTGCAAAAGCCTTTAATTAACCATCTTGCCTACAGTCTACTGTCCCTCTAATCCATCCTCCCTGCTGACCTCAGAGTATACTTCCCTAAAAATGCCAAATCTGATAATGTCATTACTTAAAGTGAAACAGTGGCCCAGTACTGCATGAGGATAAAATGCAAACTGCTTCTAATTTTTCTAACAGACTATAATTCCTTGCTTTTGCATGTTCTCTTCCCTCTCCTGTACCACTGCTCCTTTGATACCAAAGCAATATTTCCAATATTTGAATATTATCATGTTACTACCCACCAGCCACGGCTCTCTACTAACACACACCATTTTTCCAATTTCATTGTTTTAGCTGTTCAAAGGAAATCTTATTTTGATGTTCAACTAGTAAAACTGATTAATGTAGAGCTCTTCTGATTTTGGCTGGAGAAGAAGACTAGGAGCTCAACCCCCTCACCTCTTTTCTACCCTACAGCAACTCCTAAGAGTGCTCCACAGAAAATAATTTGATTTTTAAAAGCCAGACTCTTTTATGTGGCAAACACAGATCGGGTCCAAGAGTATCTTATCTCCTGGTACTATTCCAAGCAAAATCTTATTGACATTGCACAAAAGGCACCATACTGGGATACACGAAAGGTTCCTTCTACCTGCAACTCTCTTCCCCCAACTTATTTCCTTGAAGGACTACTAATTCTTCAAGTCTCAGCTCTCTAATCAATATCCACAGGCAAAATTAAGTTCTGCCACACCTTCATAGTGCTTGCACAAAATAAACCTCTTGTATAGCATTTATCACACTGTAGTATGAGTCTTATACCGATTCTCTATTAAACTGTCACAACTTGAGTGAAAATCTTTACATCTCCCTATCCCCAGTTTCTAAAATACTCTCCAATGAGCAGTATACAATGAGCAGTATAAAAGTAACATCTATTGAATAAAAGAACATATTTAAAATGCTATTCAAATCCTTAAAATATTATTATAATATATTCAGTCTGTTCAGTCAAATAAGGTAAAAAAAAATCCTTTTAGAAAGTTTAATTTTCCAGAATAGTTAATATTCTAATAATAGGTTTGGTATTTAATGAAGTCATTAATTATTCAAATCAATTCAACACCCCACATTTTAAAATTTTTAAATATTTTCATCAAAATAGCAATTTAAAATAATCATGTTTAAATCAACTTATTGGTGAATTATGGGGTATCTACTGTGTTATACAGATAACAGAGACCCATTGAGCTGTGGGATCTTATAAACTGTCTAAGGAGTCAACAATAATATACATAAAATTAACATGGAAAATATAAAAAGATAATACATTGTGAAAATGAGTATATATTCTATAGACTTAGAATCATTGCTGAAAAATCAGATAAAAATGAGATTATCTGATATAACACCTTGATGTTATAGCTAAAATAAGAGAGACCTTAGGTAAGAGGAAGTTAGAAAAATGAATACCTATGGAAGGTATCAGGAAAGGAAGTCAAACAACAGATGGGCCTTAAAGAATGGGTAGGAGGTGCCTGGGTGGCTCAGTCAGTTAAGTGTCCAACTTCAGCTCAGGTCATGATCTCGTGGTTCCTGAGTTTGAGCCCCACATTGGGCTCTGTGCTGACAGCTCAGAGTCTAGAGCCTGCTTCAGATTCTGTGTCTCCCTCTCTCTCTGCCCCTGCCCCACTTGCACTCTGTGTCTCTGTCTCAGTCTCTGTCTCTGTCTCTCTCTCAAAAATAAATAAACATTTGGGGCACCTGGGTGTCTCAGTCGGTTAAGCGTCCGACTTCAGCTCAGGTCATGATCTCGCGGTCCGTGAGTTCGAGCCCCGCGTCGGGCTCTGTGCTGACAGCTCAGAGCCCGGAGCCTGTTTCGGATTCTGTGTCTCCCTCTCTCTCTGACCCTCCCCCATTCATGCTCTGTCTCTCTCTGTCTCAAAAATAAATAAACGTTAAAAAAATTTAAATAAATAAATAAATAAGTAAACATTTAAAAATTTTTTTTAAAAAATGGGTAGAATTCAGTAAATATAAGACAGAGGTGAGAGCATTCCATGAAAGGAAGGATAAGTAAGGATGTTAATGATGGGCAGAGGAGATTCATGAGACTGATTTGAGCACAGATACAAGTTAGGGAGCTGTGGGGAAAAAAGACTAAATGGATTTTATGGCACCAGGGTTCAGACAGTTTATAAAGCCAGGCAGAAGACTTCATATTTTATGTGGCACAAAAAAAATTACCAGAAAACTTAATAGATCATTTATAAAGCTTTAATAATTGTAAGTTAACTGTCTTATTTTGCATTCAAGGAAAATAAGCCACAGAACAATTATGTGATTTCCTCTTATTTAGGAATAGTATAGAATAACCCTACTCCAAACTCGGCTGCTTCTGGAACACTTTGATGAAATAACTCATTATTCAACTACAGTGGGTAAATGCTCTTGAGCTTCACTGCTTGCCTAATTTCTAAACAGAATTTGGATGAAGAGCACTCTCTTGTGAGGAACAAGTCCCCCATGTATTCAAACATGAATTCTTGACAAAAACCCAATTTCTCTGGTTTTAAGATGATTATTTTTAAAATTTACTATCAATTCCATACCAAACATATGCAAAATTTCTATATGAAACATATTGACAGTTTTAAAAAAAAAGTTTAAAATTGAACTCTCCCTTTTGATTGAGTAGAAATCTTTACTTCTCCATCTTTCATAACCATGCTTAAAGTATTTCCAGAAAGAAAAATAGTAAAGAATATACCCATTCTTCAAACTGTATGGTCCCATAAATCTGGAATTGACTGAACCAGTATATTCAGAAGACAAATCAGAAAGATGCAGTCAAATGCATTCATTGAAAATATTTTTTAAAGATTGTGAACCAGGTGTGTTATGCATTACCACATTTATGACAGCACATCTGTGATTGTTCACCATTATAACTTACCCCAGTTTTATCACACAAGCGTAAAGTATGAAATGATCCAACAGCAAATAATTCTCCATCTGGAGCCCAGGCAACTGAGGTAATAGGATGCTCATGAGGTTGTGAATTGTACAGAGGACGGCCATAACTATCCCATACCTAAAACAGCAAATTAAAAAATCTTTTATAACACTCACCACATTATTACAGACAAGTTTGTCCTACAGTAAGGTATCAATTAAAGACTCATAAATCATTACTTTATAATAATAGTAATTAAATGTCTTTACTACCACACAAGGGGGAAAAGCTGTAATCTTTAAAACCTATATATCACAAAAAATACTTTATGATAACATAATAATTTTCCAATTTCACCACATCTTTGATTAATCATATAAACTACACACCTTGAGTCCTTTTAAATTTAACAATACATTTTTGAGATGTTGTTTTTTTGCTTAAATTTTTTTCTCAGTAAGTGCTCTATCAACTTTCCCTACAAGTATTTATTTCAATTAAATTTCCTCTAATTCCAGTTACATTAAATCTTATTCTTTATTATAAATTATTTTGGTCTGAAGCTAAATAAACAATGTTTAATAAGCCAGTAAAAATTATTTTTAAAACTTCAACTAAGGGTGATTTAAATATTCAGCAAAACTAGAAGTTGCATTTATGTTGCTACTCATTAAGTCAAATTCTATGGGTCAATGAGAGAGGTCAATGAGAAAGTCAACACTTTAAAATATCACTTAAAATTATAAAATATCAATTTGTTGAATTATTATAGTTACAAGATGTAGCTAAAGTGAAGGACTAAAAGCATATTCTTATATGCTGAATACTTTTCACCTAAATTCAATTCTTTCATCCAGGTGATAGATTCAAATGTTACATACCTTATATTTACAATCCTCACCAGCAGATAAAATTAGATCATTGACAGAGTTCCAATCTACTTTTAAAATAATGCCATCATGAGCTTTCCACTATGAGAAAAAAGTAAGATATTAATTATAACTTCAAGAGCACTGAAAAGTTGTTTGCTTTTTTTTTAATAAAGGACATTTTGCCTAATGATTCTCTCATCCTGTCCTTGGAGATTTCTATTTTTCTTTCATAGCTGTTATGTATAATCTCATTTTCTTGTTTCATTTCTAATTTAAAGTAATGAAAACATTTAGCACTATGACATCCACTATATAGCTTACATCCTTATAAATCTCTTCAGTTGCCTAGACTCCAGATGGAAAATCTCTTGCTGTTGAACTATTTCAAGTTTGACATGTATGTGATGACAGTGTTATGAATCCAAATCTTGCTTTCTTCTATACAGTTTATCCAATCAAAGATAATGCCTTTATTCTTATTTACTAATTTTCTTTTTTTTAACTTTTATTACATGATCATCTTCTTTAGTACTCTGTTCATTCTCCTCTGCATATTTTCCTAAGCTTCATTCTCTTTACCTGAATGTCTCTAGAGTAGTCACTGAACTCTATAAGAAACTGCTACTGCATTTATCATATAACAAAAGGATGTTTTCCACAGATACGTACATATTCTATTATATATATATATAGAGAGAGAGAGAGAGAAAGAGAATGCCTACATATATACATATATATATATATATATGTGTGTGTGTGTGTATGTCACCCAGAAATTGGCAATCTAGAAAGTAAGCATGGATGCTTTCTTGCTTTTTAAATACAATCCACGTGTCCATTTAGCTATTACCACAAGTAATTAAAAAGCTATCTTTTATCATGTTTAGGCAGAATAATACAACTTAAAAAGAATTAATTTTCCTTGAAGACCATAAGGTACATTTTAATGTCTGAGCCAATTAACTTCACATCAAAGAGTAACCAATGTTAAGGGCTCTATTGACCCTTCCCAACCTATTGTTCTTAATGTACACAGAGTAAAATTAAATTAGGGTCAAATAAGCTCTAAGAAGAAGCAATAATTCATAGCTTGTTTACTGAAGATATATAAAAAATATGCACTCTGAAAAACAAATGTTTTGATAATATATTTTAAAAAGCAGTAATTCACACAATTTACTGCCAACTTAATACAATGTCCTCAAATAAACTACAAGGACAAAAACAACAAAACATAGACACAGATATGGGTATATACAGATACACACACACACACACACAGATTCTCAAGAGTCTCATTTCAAAGCTGTAAAAATAAATTTTTGCATATTCAAAAGTTAGGAATAAAATAGGATTTAAACTTTTCTTCTACTATGATTTAGGATTATCAGTTTACATATTACATATATTTATATACTATACATAAGGCATAGACAGTTTTCAATTATATCTCCATGAATTGCACAATCTGTGAAATTCCTTTGAACAGAAGCAAGCTCCTTGAAGGCAGGAACTGTTCTGTTTCACTTTGCATTATGTCACACACGGCATGGTGCTTGGTATATAGTATGTATGCACTACATTTTCACTGAATAAATAAATTTTTAAAAAGTCTCTTCACTATAAAACCAACTTCTGGGTCTCTAGAAGAGTCCCTAGAGCTTTAAAGGAAAATCAGGTATTTACTTTTGAACTGTATTCTACAAGCAAGAATTAATTAAGCGTTCCTTTTGTGGACAATACAAATTTTAATGTGTTTATGCCCAAGGAAAACTGCTGCAGCTTTAGTTTACCAAAAAGAAAAAAAAGAAAATTTGCATTAAGTTACTAATTATACTTCAACTCTTCTTCCACTCTAGCTGAATTTTGACAATGGATACTTTTCTTTCCCTCCACTACATGCTGGCCCATAAGCTCTACTAGACCACTAAACTATAATTTAACTTCCTGAGTTTCATTTATATAAGCCTAATTACAGGTATCTCAATAAATCACATAACTATAAACTAAAGATTCATCTTGCCTGTTTTGCTGTACAATTTCAAAGTAGAGTTTTGGAGTCTGAGTGGTGTGGAAGGAGTTTGACTAAAGGCAGGCAGAACTAGTTCTCTTTTGCAGCTTCTTCTGTTTGCCCAAATTTTTTACCTTAGTTGCCTTAGAGCAAGGACCTGTATCTTCTATTTCTTGTTTGTCGCATAGTTCTTAGCAGAGTGTTCTGCATGCAGTAAAAATTTAAATGCATGTTGACTTTATAAAATATATATAACATAACCTACATAGAAGTTGTAGAAACTCAATACATTTGTAGAAACTCAATATGGAAACTCAATAACATTTCTATCCCCTTACTCCCCAAATCTATTACCTACTCAGCTATTAAATCTGATGCTGCTTCTTAAATCACTTTTATACCCATTGTAGTTGGTCAGTCTCTAACACCAAATCCCTTACTCAAGACCCAGTCATTTCTACATCTTTTTTTTCTGACCTCCTTGGCTCTAATTTATTGGGGGCTGACTAAAAGGTAGAGATGACATAATAACTCATAATAATAACTATAGTAATGAGTACTCTATATTGAGTGCTTACTCTATGCACTCAATATGCTTATTGTATACACTGTCCTATGCACTTTGCAATTTAATTCATTTAATCTTCACAACAATCCTACTAAGTGGGTATTAGCATCACAACTAAGAGATGAGAAAGCTGAGAATCAAAGATATTTTATAACTTGCCTAAAGTTACATTTAGATAAATAAGTGAACATCCTAAAACCATGTGACAAACTCCAAAGCCTATGTTTTTATTACCAACACTACACTGTGTCATTATCAAAATAAAATATGATTCTGCATTTTAACAATGAAATCAAACATCAAAATACTGAATATAGGCTTAAGGTTTCCCATTAATTTGTCCTACTCTGACTTGTCTTAACTGCCACCATTGTTTTGCTTCTATATAACTGGTAAAATTATATATACCTAATTTGTTCTAAACATTACATTTATGACCTCTCCACTCTAAAAATACCAAAGAAAGCAATGGTCTTAGAGAAAGCTTAAATGTATTGAACAGATGATGTTGAAGAGGAGGAGGAGGATGCTAGTTATAATGATAAAAAAAACACAGTCTAAACTTTTAAAGTTTTATGATTTCACCCTGTTTTGTCTTAAATCTATACATGTGAGGCTGATTGTGCTAAATTTAAAGATGCCTGCCATGCCAAATCATGAGACAATTTAGTAACTCTAAACACATTTATGATTTGCTAGAATAATGTAAATTGGATAAGGAGGAAGTGAACCTTGTTAGAAACATAACCAGATATCCCCTATTCTGTAATAAAGGCTAATAAAAACACACACTTAAAAGTCAGACATAAAGAGACCACCCAGAAGAAAGAGACTCCTAAGAAAGTGACCTCTTATTTAGCAGTCCAGCAGGTCCTGATAACAATTTGCAAATACCTGAGAAGTACCTGTAAAACTTTAGCATTTGGTTGAAGAGGTTTAATGATCAGCTGCTTGCCTGCTGTGTAAAGAACCTTTTCTGAATCAGGGCCCCACACTACTGAATATACTGGTGTTCCTGTGAAAAGGAAAAGAAAAAAAAAACTGATAAATTTTCATTATTATGCCTTATAATAAAAGAGCTAGTTAAGAGGATCAAAAAAGCGCATATTTTCAGACCACAACGCTATGAAACTGGAAATCAACCACAAGAAAAAATTTGGAAAGGTACCAAATACTTGGAGACTGAAGAACATCCCACTAAAGAATGAATGGGCTAACCAAGAAGTTAAAGACAAAATTGAAAAGCATATGGAAGCCAATGAAAATGATAACACCACAATCCAAAACCTCTGGGACACAGCAAAGGCGGTCATAAGAGGAAACTATATAGCAATCCAGGCCTTCCTAAAGAGGGAAGAAAGATCTCAGATATACAACCTAACCTTACGCCTTAAGGAGCTGGAAAAAGAACAGCAAATAAAACCCCAAACCAGCAGAAGACAGGAAATAATAAAGATTAGAGCAGAAATTAATGCTACTGAAACCAAAAAAACAGTAGAACAGATCAATGAAAACAGAAGCTGGTTCTTTGAAAGAATTAACAAAATTGATAAACCACTAGCCAGTTTGATCAAGAAAAAAAAGGAAAGGACCCAAATAAATAAAATCAAGAATGAAAGAGGAGAGATCACAACCAACACAGCAGAAGTAAAAACAATAATAAAAGAATACTATGACCAATTATATGCCAATAAAATGGGCAATCTGGAAGAAATGGACAACTTCCTAGAAACATATACACTACCAAAACTGAAACAGGAAGAAATAGAAAATTTGAACAGACCCATAACCAGTAAGGAAATCGAATTAGTAATAAAAAATCTGCCAAGAAACAAGAGTCCAGGGCCAGATGGCTTTCCAGGGGAATTCTACCAATCATTTAAGGAACAGTTAACACCTACTTTCTTGAAGGTGTTCCAAAAAATAGAAATGGAAGGAAAACTTCCAAACTCTTCGTATGAAGCCAGCATTACCTTGATTCCAAAACCAGAGAGAGACCCCACTAAAAAGGAGAACTATAGACCAATTTCCCTGAAGAACATGGATGCAAAAATCCTCAACAAGATATTAGCCAACTGGATCCAACAATATATTAAAAAAATTCTTCACCACGACCAAGTGGGATTTATACCTGGGATGCAGGGCTGGTTCAATATCCGCAAAACAATTAACATGATTCATCACATCAGTAAAAGAAAGGACAAGAACCATATGATCCTCTCAACAGATGCAGAGGAAGCATTTGACAAAATACAGCATCCTTTCTTAAAAAAAGCCCTCAAGAAAGTAGGGATAGAAGGATCATACCTTGAGTCAATAAACCCCATATATGAACAACCCAACACTAATATCACCCTCAATGGGGAAAAACTGACAGCTTTCCCCCTAAGGTCAGGTCCACTCTCGCCACTGTTATTCAACATAGTATTGGAAGTCTTAGCCTCTGCAATCAGACAACACAAAGAAATAAAAGGCATCCAAATCAGCCAGGAGGAGGTCAAACTTTTACTCTTCGCAGATGACATGATACTCTGTATGGAAAACCCAAAAGATTCCACCAAAAAACTGCTAGAATTGATTCATGAATTCAGCAAAGTTGCAGGATATAAAATCAATTCACAGAAATCAGTTGCATTCCTATACACCAACAATGAAGCAACAGAAGGAGAAATCAAGGAATTGATCCCATTTACAGTTGCACAAAAAACCATAAAATACCTAGGAATAAATCTAACCAAAGAGGTAAAAAATCTATACACTGAAAACTATAGAAACTTTATGGAAGAAATTGAAGAAGACACAAAAAAATGGAAAAAGAGTCCATGCTCCTGGAGAGGAAGAACAAATACTGTTAAAATGTCGATACTACCCAAAGCAATGTACGTATTCCATGCAATCCCTATCAAAATAACACCAGCATTCTTCACATAACTAGAACAAATAATCCTAAAATTTGTATGGAACCAGAAAAGACCCCCAATAGCCAAAGCAATCTTGAAAAAGAAAACCAAAGCAGGAGGCATACAAGCTGTAATCATCAAGACAGTAGGGTACTGGCACAAGAACAGACACTCAGATCAATGGAACAGAATAGAGAACCCAGAAATGGACCCACAAACGTATGGCCAACTAATCTTTGACCAAGCAGGAAAGAATATCCAATGGAATAAAGACAGTCTCTTCAGCAAATGGTGCTGGGAAAACTGGACAGTGGCATGCAGAAGAATGAACCTGGACCACTTTCTTACACCATACACAAAAATAACCTCAAAATGGATGAACGACCTCAATGTAAGACAGGAAGCCAACAAAATCCTCGAGGAGAAAGCAGGCAAAAACCTCTTTGATCTTGGCCGCAGCAACTTCTTACTCCACACGCCTCCAGAGGGAAGAGAAACAAAAGCAAAAATGAACTACTGGGACCTCATCAAAATAAAAAGCTTCTGCACAGCAAAGGAAACAATCAGCAAAACTAAAAGGCAACTGACAGAATGGGAGAAGATATTTGCAAATGACATAACAGATAAAGGGTTAGTATCCAAAATCGATAAAGAATTTACCAAACTCAACACCCAAAAAACAAATAATCCAGTGAAGAAATGGGCAAAAGACATGAATAGACACTTCTCCAAAGGAGACATCCAGATTTCCAACCGACACATGAAAAAATGCTCAACATCACTTGTCATCAGGGAAATACAAATCAAAACCACAATGAGATACCACCTTACACCTGTCAGAACGGCTAACATTAACAACTTAGGCAACAACAGATGTTGGCAAGGATGTGGAGAAAGAGGATCTCTTTTGCATTGTTGGTAGCAATGCAAGCTAGTGCAGCCACTCTGGAAAACAGTATGGAGGTTCCTCAAAAAATTAAAAATACACCTACCCTATGACCCAGCAATTGCACTACTAGGCATTTATCCACGGGATACAGGTGTGCTGTTTCAAAGGGACACATGCACCCCCATGTTTGTAGCAGCACTATCAACAATAGCCAAAGTATGGAAAGAGCCCAAATGTCCATCAATGGATGAATGGATAAGGAAAATGTGGTATATATACACAATGGAGTGTTACTCAGCAATCAAAAAGAATGAAATCTTGCCATTTGCAACTACGTGGATGGAACTGGAGGGTGTTATACTAAGTGAAATTAGAGAAAGACAAAAATCATATGACTTCATTCATATGAGGACTTTAAGAGACAAAAGAGATGAACATAAGGGAAGGGAAACAAAAATAATATAAAAACAGGGAGGGGAACAAAGCAGAAAAGACTCATAAATATGTAGAACAAACTGAGGGTTGCTGGAGGGGTTGTGGGAGGGGGGATGGGCTAAATGGGTAAGGGGCATTAAGCAATCTACTCCTGAAATCATTGTTGCAGTATACGCTAATTTGTATGTAAATTTTAAAAAATAAAAAACAAAATTCTGACCCAGTTACCTATCCATTAGGAAAGTGAATGAAGGTGAACAATTAATCTATGAAATATTAATCCTACTATATTTCTAAAGCCAAGCTTTTAAAATATTGTCTGGAACTCCTAAGTCAGACTATTGTAGCAGTTGGCTTTCTGTGAATGAATAAATGAATCTTTCTGTAATTTACATTTTCACTAAAATGAAATCTGAATCTGAGGATTTATGGGCAATCAATAAGATTTAATTGTTTATTTAAATGCAAACCCAACTGATGCTAATCAACAGGGAGTAATCAGTAATTAACAGGGAGTAAATTTCAGTAAGATAAATGTTTGTGTTCAAGTGGCACCCTACTTCCTTTATGCCATTTTCTTCCTAATCAGAATATAATTCAGCTGTAAGTCTCAGTGGTTTAAGGGATTTAGAAAATCTAGTTTAGACCTAATCCAAAAAAAAAAAAAAACAACCACCATAAAGTATGCCTTCTATTTATTGAGTTTTATATTGGGTCTTAATATGCTATTCAATCTATGACATCCAGGATTGTTCTCTATCAGAGGAACCTACAGATGGCCAACCTCAGAAGGCACTTCTTCGGTACTTGGTAAGTATGTTCTCTTGTAATATTCTCTGGAAGTAGCCAGGAGCTGACCTGGCTGGGCTTCACAAGTAAATCTCCAAATGAACAGAATTCCTCTCTAATAAATTTCTCAGAAAATGTAAATCAAAATTTGAGATATTTCAAATGTGGTTCTTGATGATTACTGGAAGGGAATAGGGGCGGAAAGATTATTTGATACAATGAGAAATATAGGTACCTTCTTTATTCCCAGTATTATAGTTGTAATTATTGTTCAAAAAAAGTAACTTAATATGTTTTAATTAAAGATCATCATGAATATATTCAGTAAAATTACACTTTCCTGGGGTGTTTACTAAACTATGACAAACATCTATCCTCAAGGAAATAATTCAGTAAATACAACTCCCATTGAGTTATACAGGATGTGACTCTAGCCCTTTAGTTGTGGTAAAAGGCACAGTTGGGGTATAGGATGAGGAGCTATGGACGCTTTTGTCCTCTTTAACATTGAATCTGTTGCCTCATTAAGTCAGCTGTGTCACCATTTCCTTGCTTATAAATCTTACAAATCTTCAGAATTCTTATCTTCCGTGTTGGAACTTAGTGATTATTCACTTCCTGTTTAAAAAATATTTTTAAACAATAATACTGTTTAAAAAACAGATATAATAATGTATTGTATAAAACAAAATAAGCTTATAGAGGAAAAGTTAAGCAATTCCTTTGTAATACATGAGGCTTTTAATCACATTTGTTCAATCAGAACACAAATATAGGGTTATGATAGGTAAGATTAATAGCCAAGTCTCATTAGTTAAATCTTCTTAACCACCAATATTCAAAATGGGTATAACATCAAGAACTAAGAGAAGTCTTCATTTTATTCAGCTCTTATATTTATAATAAAATGTTAAGTGTAAAACTAGTATATTCATGAAAGTTTTCTTTCCCAAAAGGAGACATACAATACAATTTCCAATTTGGGTAGTTCGGATAAAGATTATTACTGAAAGTAGATAAATTAGCTTCATAAAGAAAATTATGGTTTCTATTATGATGAAATCTATCCCACTTGCACTTCAAACAAATCTGTAATATTTAAAATGTTTTTTAAAAAATATCCTTATTAAAGCATTGACTTACTCCCAGAGCCACACTTCACTTCGCAAAGTCAGTATGAAAATAACAAATATAGCCTTCAGGTTGAATAAGTTTACTATAAAAAGTTTAGCAAAATATGTAATAAGATGTTATTAATTCAAACATTAACAAAAAAATGGACAAAAAAACAAAAGTAGTTTCAGAAGAATTAAATAATGTCTTGCTTTTTATGTTGGGAATTTTCATTTATGCTCCATTTCAGTTAAGACACTCAAAAAGATCTTGTTTTTCTGACTTTGTACACTAAGATCACATGACCCTTTTGACATTTTTTAAGAAACCACATGCACCTGGGGTTGTGTTAAATGTCAGACCCTTATCTCTCTGTAAAACAAATTATCTAAATTCTTTCAACCTGTTGAAGGCATTTTAAACCACAGAAGAGGAGACAAAAATGTATTTCGATTGTTTTAAGGAAGTGCATGGTCAAATATACCATGTTTTTCACACTCATACTAAAAAGTAGCCCCTAAAATGTTGTTTTTGTATGTTTTTAAGAATGCTTTGAAACAAACTCTTCACTACTACACTGAAGAATTAGCTATCTTTGCCTTCAATGTAATATAGGTCTACATTGGGTATAAGTAAAGTACTCAGAGCAGAGTCTGATACTATATAAGCACTATCTGTTAGCTACTACTACTAGAAATTACTTTGTAACACAATAAACAACCAGCTGTTTATTGTGTTGTTCATGATAGTAAGAACTCAATGTTTTGGGGTTGCCAAATCATTAAGAATTAGAACACCAAGAATTATTCCTCTTTCATTCTACTTGTAGGGACATATACTAACAATAAATCAAGTGGGATTTATTCCACACAAAAGCAACTTTTGGGTTATATATGTCACTGGGTCGGTACAGAGAAAAAGCTTAAATGAATGCATTTGCATCTTTAGTTTCTAGCCTCAGCCACCTCTCCCTTGGGGATGGCAACTTCCCCTATAGCTTCATCTTTTACCTTTCCGAAACTGACTCTCACTTTAATATTTCAGCCTTTACCTCTGAGCTCTAACACATTATTTCCACTTGCCCTGAAGACTTCAAACTCTACATATTCAAAACTATTATCCTTCCACACTAACCCCTCATTTATTCTTCTGTCTGTATTTTTTCCCTTTTACAAGATATCCATTCCTCTCAGCCACTAAGAACTATTTACTTTTTTCAACTACTATCATCGCTGCCTCTGTTCAAGCCTTATTGCACACTAGCATAGAACATTCCAATAACCTCCGTACTGGTCACCCCAATTTATTTTATTTTTTGGTTATTATTATTTTTAATTTTTCTGAATGTAGTTGACACAGTGTTACATTAGTTTCAGGTGTACAACACAGTGATTCAATTTCTCTATATGTTATGCTATGTTCACCACAAGCATAGCTGCCATTTGTCATCAAACAACACTATTACAATATCGTTGACTATATTCCCTATATTGTGCCTTTTATTCCTGTGACTTATTCACTCCATAACGGGAAGCCTATTATCTCCCACTCCCCTTCCCCCATTTATCCCATCCCCTCACCCCCTTCCCTCTAGCAACCAACTTAGCATAATACCCTTTAGGTCCACCCATGTTGTCTCAAATGACAAGACTTTACCTTTTTTATGGCTGTGTAATATTCCATTGTACATATATACCACATTTCCCTTATCCATTCATCTATCAATGGATGCTTAGGTTGCTTCTGTATCTTGGCTATTGTAAATGATGCTGCACAGGGGAGCATATATCTTTCTGAATTAGTGTTTTTGTTTTCCTTGGGTAAATACCCAGTAGTTGAACTACTGTATCATATGGTATTTCTATTTTTTAATTATTTTTAATTTTTTTAATGTTTTATTTATTTTTGAGAGAGAGAGAGAGTTTGAGTGGGGGAGGGGCAGAGAGAGAGGGAGACACAGAATCCAAAGCAGGCTCCAGGCTCCGAGCTGTCAGCACAGAGCCTGACACGGGGCTCGAACCCACAAACGGCGAGATCATGACCTCAGCTGAAGTCGAACACCCAAGCAACTGAGCCACCCAGGTGCCCTTATTATTATTTTTTATTTTAGAGAGAGAGAGCAAGAAAAGGAGTTGGGGTGGGGGGAGGGAAGACAGAGAGAGAGAGAGAGAGAGAGAGAGAGAGAGAGAATCTCAAGCAGACTCCATGCTCAGCACAGAGCCTGATGCAGGGCTCAAACCCACGACCCTGGGATCATGACCTAAACAAAAATCAACAGTCAGATGCTCAACCGACGGAGCCAGCCAGGTGTCCCTATTTCTATTTTTAAGAGGAACCTCCATACTGCTTCCCACAGTGGCTATACTTACATTCCCACCAATAGTGCATGAGGATTTCTTGTTCCTTACATCCTCACCAACACTTGTTGTTTCTTTTCTTTTTTATTTTAGCCATTCTGACAGATGTAAGGTGATATCCCATTGCGGCTTTGAATTGCATTTCCCTAATGGACAGTGATGGGAAGCATCTTTTCATGTGTCTCTTGCTGGTCACCCCATTTAATCTCTATTTCCTCTCATTTATCCTACCTATTACTGCTAAGGTTATGTTCCTAACAGATAGTCTTTATCTCTTATTCTTTTGCTTATTTTTTTTAAGGTTTTGTATTCTGATAAAATAAGATCAAAACTGCTTCATTTAGCATCCAAGACCATCAATGTCTTGGTCCCTCTAGCAACACTATCCCTCATACAGCCTACCCCTGGCCCAAGGGGTCTGTTCACATTCACCTGACTTCCATGCTTTATGCTATTCTGCCTCTATACCTTTGATCATCTAACTTCCTCCACAGCCCCACTCCATTGCCATTTTTTTTTTTCTGTTTCGATAGCTTTATTGGAACATGGTGGTAACACAGAACATGGATTTGGGGACCCATCGCAGACACTCCTCCTCTAGACAGCAAGTGCCCCACGTCTCCAGCCAGCAGAGGCTCTAGGAAGCCTCCAGAAGGGTGGGGCAGCTCAGAGACAGACCCGAAGGAGGCCCCTGCAGTGGCAGGTGGTATGTGGGCACGATGGGTTGGAGCCCTGACCAGCTGAGACCGTGATCAGCCAGACCAGTCTTATGGCTCCAACCACTTGGCCATGACTTAGAGATCCACCTGCCTTAGACTCCCAAGAAAACTTGAGGAGGGGATTCTGGGGCTTCCAGATGGAATCCAGACAAGAAATTGAGCATCTCTGAGGGCCACTGGGGCAAATCAGCCCTACTCCATTGCCAACAAGCCCATTTACTTCCCTAATTTATTTATCCTTCAAAGCCCAATCAAAATATATTCTAGAGGCGCCTGTGTGACTCAGTCAGTTAAGTGTCCAACTCTTGATAGCTCAGGTCTTGATCTCAGGGTTGTGAGTTCAAGCTCTGCATTGGGTTCCACACTTAACGTGAAGCCTACTTAAAAAAAAGCGGAGGGGCACCTGGATGGCTCAGTTGGTTAAGCATCCCACACTTGGTTTCTGCTCAGGTCATGATCTCACAGTTTGTGAGTTTGAGCCCCACGTTGGGCTCCACACTGACAGCGTGGAGCCTGCTTGGGATTCTCTCCCTCCCTCTCTGTCTGCCCCTCCCCTGCTTGGTCACTCTCTCTCTCTCTCAAAATAAAAAAACTAAACATTGAAAAAAAAAATTTTTTTAAGATATTCCAGGAATATTTGCCAGGAAGCCTTTCTGATACTTTCTTTCCTCCCCAAAGCATTCATCTCTGTCTTCCTGTCCTCTCACAGCATCCTGCATTGTGTAACAGTTATTTATATTTCCAGTTTACCTCCTGTACTAAATTCATTATAGATAGATTCCATTTTTGTCATTCCATTCTTCCATTTGAATATAATATAGGAGGAATGTCCTCAAAGGTTTGCAGTATTACTCTATTCCAATTTTAGCCTATAATTAAAATATACAATGTAACACAAGATATGGTTTAATTATAATTATCATTGGCCCATACATTATTTTTCTCTAATAAGGAAAAATGACTCCTCATAGGTACCAGTAAGAATTGTTTCTAAACTAAGTCACATTTTTCAAAAAAAAAAACCAAAACCTTTAGAATTAATGCTTTTTCTGTATTAGAGAAAAAGGTGATGACTACGACTTTTTCTATGGGTACATCTGGCTCCAGTCATTAAGAAATGAATTCAGAATTTTTTCTATTCATCAAAAATAAATACAATTAACATAAACACGTAGTAAAAATCACAAAGATGCTTTCAACATTGTTTGCTGAATTCCAAGTTTTATGATAACTCAGGTTTGTGTTATTTCATTTTCGTACCAAAATTTCCAGTTTTTATCCTAAAAGGAGGCTGGAGTCCCTGACCCCACCTACTTTGGCCTCCTTACTCGTGCCTTCAGCATCCAGCTCTCAGTAGTTCATAGTTCAGGTTTATAATCACCCTCAAAACTTGTAATCTCTAATAAATCAAATATACCTTATAAATAACCTGATATTTTTCCTTCAATGTTGTTATAACTTAATTTTTCCAATGATTTTTCCCAGAGATAAAATGGGAAAAGTCTATGCCTTATTAGGAAAGTGTGGGTGGCACCAATGATCAAAAACTCAAAAATTAGATGCATAGTTCTACAGTAAATCTGTAATTCTTAATCTAAAAAAAAAGATATGATTATTCAGTTGAAATACCAATAAGTTAACCAAAATAAGAAAATCTATATAATTTATTTTTGCTAATTAATCTCATAATTAATATAAACCTTGAGTGAGGAAAATAAATAAGATTCAAATAAGATAAAAATGATCAGCCCTTTTACAGCCATTTGATGTTAAGAAAATTATAGCTGGGGTGCCTGGGTGGCTCAGTCGGTTAAGCGACCGACTTCAGCTCAGGTCATGATCTCACAGTCCGTGGGTTCAAGCCCCGTGTCGGGCTCTGTGCTGACAGCTCAGAGCCTGGAGCCTGCTTCAGATTCTTTATCTCCTGTCTCTCTGCCCCTCCCCTGCTCATGCTCTGTCTCTCTCTGCCTCAAAAATAAATGAAAATATTGAAAGAAAGAAAGAAAGAAAGAAAGAAAGAAAGAAAGAAAGAAAGAAAAAATTATAGCTATTTGGAATGTCAATGGAAAATATATTACATGATATGATGAATATATAATAAATACTATACTATACACTATTTATATGAATATATAATAAATACTATATTATATGACCTAAGCAGTATTTTCGCTTTTAAGAGAATCTATTTACCCATCTATTTGGAGGAAGAAAAAAAAAAAAAAGAGTACTACCCATCCCTATCTAAAATAAATATCATACACAAAAACTAACTCAAAATGGATCATAGACCTAAATGTAAACACGAAAACTATAACACTCTTAGAAGAAAATATAGATGTAAATCTTCATGAATTCAAGACAGAAGACCAAATTTGTGTGTGAAATGTCCTGATTTTAATATCGATCCTGTACCATTCTAGTGTGCCAGATTCAGCCCATAGACCACCTGTTTGTGACCTCAGATTTATAAAACGCCCTTAATTTATAAACATATTATGCTTCCAAGTTGCCATTGCAAATTTGGGAACTCTGAATATATTTCTCCATAAAAGTAAAATAAGAGGCAATTTGGTTTCCAGACCCATTACACAGGTAAACCATCGTACCGAACTAATAGTACTATGTCAACTATCCTCCATGATTAACACTGTTTATATTAAAAAACATATTCTAACTTTCAACTTTAGACTTCAGAAAGTCCAAAATGGTAAATGCAAGGGCAGTAGAAGGGCAGGAGATGATTGGGAAGAATTTAAGAAAACAAATAAGTAACCTTACAGGGCTACTAGTGAAGAAGGGTCTTAGACAAGAATTCCAGTTGCTATAATGGGTAGTGAAAGAAACTTTTGGAATTTCTCTAAATATCTGTGGCTTCTGTAAACAACAAATTTAATAAGAGAGAAAAGAAAGGAAAAAAGGACGTGTCTCAGCAGCAGCAACAGCTGAAAAGAACCATAGCCCCAGCTCCAAGGGGGCAATAATTTCTAGAAGAATTCTGTCAGTTGCTTATAAGTCAGACATCATATAGTGAGAATGCCAAATAATTAGCCCTAACAAAAATTATAAAGCCAAAAATAAATCCCCATTCTTCCTAAAAAATCTAAATAAAATTTATTTTCTAGAGGTACATTTTATTGCTAAAGTAAGAATGGATTGACATTTTTTCCTAACTAAAATTCACCCATATATGTTTCTATGAACTCTGAATTTTCTATTCATGGATAAATATTCTATTTGGAGATTATCTGTAGCAAATACTTAACCTCAGGAGATAACCATTACCTAGTATTTATGATTACCTAAATAACTACTACCTATTATTTATGGTGGCCCTTTGCTAAAATTTGGTTAATGTGCAGCTAAGGAAATGTAACTATTTTAACACTATTCTAAGAGTACACATGACTTAAAAAATTAAATCTGGAAATTTTTGGAAGTCATTAACTGGAGATACCTCACAATATGACTTTATCATATAATTCTAAAGAATTATCTACAACCTGTCTCTAAAGATCAGCTGATATGTGTTCAGATCAACATTAAAACTGCTTTACTATTACTAGATAAAATCTAATTAGGAAAATAAATCTGCTACATGCACACACACACACACACACACACGCACACACACAAAATCCCAACGGGAATGACCACTGGATTGATTTTATGGGCACTTCTTTCCAATTAACATAGAAAACTAAGATGTTGCTCTAAGTACTTGTAGTTTACCAAGTTTTGAATCATCAAGGTATCTGCTCCCTTCCATGAGTAGACACCAAATGTAGAATACAATTTAGAAAGGATGATAATATTATGAGCTTATTAGGACTTTTTAAGTACGGAGATACTTTCAATGTTTTCTATTACTATTATTTACTTAAATAGACACCCAATCCTATTCCAGGTAGTATATGCTCATAAGGCCTCAGAATTATTTTTAAAAGAATCATTAGCCTTTAACTGCATTTATATAGATTGACTAAAAAAGCTAGGGCACCAGGGTGGCTCAGTCGGTTAAGCGTCCGACTTCAGCTCAGGTCATGACCTCACGGTCCATGAGTTCAAGCCCTGGAGCCTGCTTCTGGATTCTTTGTCTCCCTCTCTCTCTGCCCCTCCCCCACTCGTGCTTTATCTCACATCTCTCTCCCTCTCTCAAAAATAAATAAACATTAAAAAAAATTTTTTTAAAGAAAAGAAAAAGCCCTTGAGTGTTTCTTCTATTTCTTGGCTCAAATAATACAGTTATCATGGCCTATCAGGCAACATGGAAAATAAGAGGAAAAAGTGTAAATAGGAATAAGAGATTTCAGGTTTGAACCCAACCTAAATCTGTCTTAAGAACTATAATAGTCTGTTTTTAAAAGAAACTGTTAAGACATCTTAATTGATTATTATATGTACCTTGCTGAGCTAAAGTTGATCTTAGCATCCCAGTCTTTGACCAGATTTTTATTTGTCCATCTTCTCCAGCTATAAAGAGAGAATAATAATTGATGTTTTCATCTATAGAAAACAAATTTAAACATTAAATGTGCATATAAAAATCAATATATCATATTAACACATATTTAAAATTCGGATACAATTTACTCATTAAATGACAGTGTTTCATAACTATAAAATTTAATTGAAGTTACTCTGAAACAATTTTATCAGAGTAAGCCCAACTTCCATGCCCAAAATTTTTATTTTTTTTCCTTTAATCTTAGAAGACTTATGAAAATATTATTCAAATAATACTTTCATTTTCACTGAAATCTCCACCCTACAATTCTAAGAAAAGTGCCTTCAGTGCAAAAGAAGGGTTGCAGGCAAATTCCAGTGAAGTGGGGAAAGAATGGAGTGAAGTAGTAGCCTTCTCTTTTGAATAGCTTGCCTAAAAGAAAAAAGAGGAAGTTGTATCTAGAGAGAATTATTTGTTAAAGGCAGGATTATTTCATTATTCTCATTTTCAAGATGGATAATATCTGAATACATTTATATGCTGAAAAAGAAACCCCTGGAAAAGGACAAGTTGAAAAAATAGACAAGAGAAGGAACAACTCACTGAAAAAAGTCCTAAAAGAAAGCCCAGGGAATAGGTTGGTGGTTTTACTATGTATTCACAAACTCTTTGTTATTCCTCCTTTTAATAGGTGGAGCTTAATTTCTCTCTTCTTCACAGTGAGCTATACTTAGTGACTTTCTTCTCATAGAATGTGGTAGAAATGATAGAGAATGACTTCCAAGGGTGGTTCAAAAAATATATTGTGTCTTCCATCTTGCTCTCTCTTGGATCACTCACTTATGAAGCCTGCTGTCATGTTGTTACAACACTCAAGCAGCCCTACAGAGAAGACCGTGTGGCGAGGAAGTAAGGCCTGCTGCCAACAGTCAGAGAGGAACTAAGGCCGCTTGCCAAGAGCATGTGAGTGAGCCATCTTGGAAGCAGCCCCAATCAAGCCTTCACATTATTAAAGCCCTATCCAACAACATGAGTCTGAGACAGAACTACCCAACCAAATTAAATCTTCCTTGTCCCACAGAAATTGTAAGATAATACATGTTTACTGTCTTAAGCCATTACCTTTTGGGGTAATTTGTTAGGCAACAATAGATAACTAATACCATAGACAAAGATGAGAATACTTGCAGTAAAGCACGAGATGGGAGAGAGATGGAATGGGGGTAAAGGTCAGTTCAATAAGAATATTTTGAATTTTAAAATTTTAAAGAATTACAACTTTTATTTATCTCATAACTGACCATTTCAAAAGTCTTGACAGAATATTCTCCATAAATCATATATTATTAATATGACATTCTGAATTATAACATTATCTAGCAGGTTAGTTCAATGCTTTGCCAATTATCTGCCCTTAAACAATGAAAGACACTATTACTAAAGAAAATATGATTCAAAGAAAATTTTCCTTTAAAAAATTCGTTTAAAATGTCATTTTTGCGACAACTTACCTGTAACTAATGCTGTTCCTTCATAATTCCATCTTCCTGCAAGAACTGCTCCACAGTGAGCTTCTACACTTTTTTCCACTCTTCCTAACTTAGAAATCAGATGAAATTTACCTAAAAGAAATTATACTTGAGAAATCTATTTGGATTTTCTCAATCAGCAAATATCCGTTGAGTTCCTACTGCTAGATTAGCATAGTGCTAGGCACCGGAGACATAAAGACAAATAATATTCCTACTCAAATACTTGTTCCTACTGTCTTTTTTTAATGTTTATTTATTTATTTTTGAGAGAGAGAGAGAGAGAGAGAGAAAAGGAGAGAGAGGCAGAGAGAGAGGGAGACAAAGAACCCCAAGCAGGTTCCGCACTGTCAGCACAGAGCTCTATATGAGACTCGAACTCACGAATTATAAGATCATGACCTTAAGCCAAAATCAAAAGTCCGACTCTTAACCGACTGAACCACCCAGGCACCCCAATTGTTCCTACTTTCAAGGAACAAACAAATCTATTGGTAAACAAGCCTGAAAACAAAATTAGAAAATCTTGAAACAAGTGGTGTAATAGAAATATGTACATGATGCTATTATGATAGATTAGAGGGACAACAAAACTTCATTGGGATATGGCCAAAGGGGGCCAAGAGAAATGTCAAGAAAGCCTTCTAATTCAGCAGGGTTTTGCAGTCTTTGTTGTTGTTGTTGTCATTGTTGTTGTTTGCAAGATACCAAAAAGCTGGTAAAGGTGTAGAGGACAGGAACCAGGACAGTTAAATGGTGTTAAACAATAAACTGAGGCATAACAAAAAATTTTAAGAGTTTATTTGAGCAAAAATCTCTTCTAATTGGGCAGCACTTAAACCAAAAGTGGTTAAGAGTATTCCACCAACAGGAGCTCAGGGAAAGACTTTTATAAGGAAAAGGTAGAAGCAAAGTATGGAAATTATTGATTGGCTATAGCCTAAGGCCTAGTTGGCTGTTTATGACTGGTTGTGCTTTGGTTTCAATTTCAAAACTTTAAAGTGTTTACAGACAGATTTTGGTTTGCTCAGGCCAGCCAAAGGCATTAGGGCCATCTCTGTTTAATGGTCTTGTTGTTAACTAATTTAATAATTGATAATTCCAAATTTCAAAATACTTGCTTTATATGATTTTACACTGTGCCAGGCACTAGGTAGACAAAAAGGAGCAGGCTATTTGGTTGCTGTCCTCAAAAAGTTCACACATATACAGGCAAAAAGTAAAAACTGACAACTTTAAAGGACATAAGCAAACTATCTAAGAGATGTCAAGGGGATACATCAACTGTACAAAGAATAACTACTACAGAAAGCTGAGAAAAGATAGTGTGGTTTTGAATAATCATGAAATCTAGTAATACATAGCTCATAATAATATAATTAAGTACAGTGAAATTAGAAACTTCCCCCAAATCAAAAAAATATATTTTTCGCAAATAATCAATGTGGCTATCTAATCAAATTTTGCTTGCAAAAATTTATTTTGTTTGAATTTACTTTTAGTTTAAGGCTTTTCAAGAATCTGGCTTAATATTAACAATTCACTAAAAATATATCTAAGATGCATAAGATGGCTTTAAAACATTTCTCTGGAAAAGTCTCATACAGATGACTTTGAAATATTTAACACCTAGCACCCTGTGGTTATTTCACTAACCACCTACCCATTCTTAACAAAAAAGTCATTCCCTCTTTTTTACACACAGTGCACATTATTTGCAGCTCTGTTGCAGTTTTTATTGGGCTGTGATTCATATCAGGGCAGAAGGCCATATCTTAGTCATATTTTTATTTGCAATAATACATTTACATAATCAGCATTTGTTAAGCTTAACTAATTCAGTAACCATCTCCTAACTTAAAAAAAAAAAAAAAAAGACTACTCTGGCACCTTTTTTTTGTCATTCCATCCGATAGCTTTCTTTTCTCATCATTCATTTTCTAGGACCTTAACAATAAGCTACCGTTTTCCTTCATCTAACTACCCACTAGCAGCATCTACTTTTCCCTATACATTTTTCAGTGTAATAAAAATACTTTGAATTCAACTGTCATTATTCTCTTCATGAACTAACTCAAAATTATATGGGATTTACTTTTTAATGCATTGCTTTACAGAGAATATGCAAGGGGGGAAAGCCTCAAAAGAGGAAAACTGTAAAGATGACAAAGTGGAAAGCTACTTCTGTGGCCATTGTTTACTTTACCCAGTTCTGTTCTCACTAAAAGTTAGCTTACTGCCTAGCACAGAATATCCACATACTAAACAACTGTTGCATATAATGAATGAATCCATCACCAAAGAGATTAACCAAATAACTCTTTTTTTTTTTTTAAGTTTTTTTTAACGTTTATTTATTTTTGAGACAGAGAGAGACAGAGCATGAACGGGGGAGGGTCAGAGAGAGGGAGACACAGAATCTGAAACAGCCTCCAGGCTCTGTCAGCACAGAGCCCGACGCGGGGCTCGAACTCACGGACCACGAGATCGTGACCTGAGCCGAAGTGGGCCGCTTAACCGACTGAGCCACCCAGGCGCCCCTAACCAAATAACTCTTAAACCAGAAATGAAGGATCCAGAAATTTCCTTTCAATCCACTCCATATTTGAAAAATTGTATGTATTTATATCGTTGATATTTTTTAAAGTTTGTTTGTTTATTTATTTATTTTGAGAGAGGGGAAAGGAGGGGCAGAGAGAGAGAGAGAGAGAGAAGGAGAGGGAGAGAGAGAATCCCAAGCAGACCTGAACCAATATCAAGAGTCAGATGCTTAACCGACTGAACCATCCAGGTAACCTCGTTGATATTTCTTATCCTAAAATACCTAATACGGACTTTCTGACAAGTGTTAAAAATTATTCTTGCTTCCTATGACCTTACAGAAGACATACACTGGGACAACTAGGGTCAGCTCTTTGCATAGATTTGGCGCTCAATAAACCTTTGGCCTTAATATTTTGTCTGGTTACAAATTGCTTTAATAGCATACCCAGAATAAAGCATAAATATAAAATTACATATATAAAATATTTTTATTTTTTTTAATTTAAAAAAAATGTTTAAGTAGGCTCCATGCCCAACATGGGGCTTGAACCCAGGACCCTGAGATCAAGAGTGACAAGCTCTACTCATTGGGCCAGCCAGATGCACCCACATATCAAATACTGTATTTTTAAACTCCTGGTTATCCATTTAACTATTTTGGTTCTGCTCTCTAACTTTTCTATAATCTTTTTAAAATGCAAGACCAAACTAGAGATCAATTTATTCCCAATTATTTGCTAGGGGTGGGGTTGAGAAGAGAATATAATCAATATGATTCATTTACTGATTTATTGAACAAAAAATGGATTTGGATAACAAACTTGGATATTTATATCCTGAGGTATAAAATTAACCTTTTGTTCATTAAATAAAAAATAAACTTTTTAAAAAGAAGGAAATGTTATAAAAGAGAAAAAGAACAGAGGAAACATTAAAATTATATAAAACACATTTCTTAAAGTTAGAAATGCCTTAGGAAATGTCCATGGAAACATGAGAGAGCTTGGAATAGGGTGTTAGGAAAAAGGACACATGAGCACTTTTGCAGACTGCTTAATAGAAGAAATGATTTGGCAGACGGTTGCAAAAAGCCACAGAGATCTGTAACCAACCACCAACTTATGATAAAAAGAAATGAACACACAAATTCTTTTTCAAGTGGGATTTTTAAATGGACAAATTAACTATTAAAAAAATATGGGAATTACTTCAAGATACCTAATACAATGTATTAAAAAATCATCTTTTGTTGGGGGGTCTGAGTGGCTCAGTTGGTTAAACATCTGACTTCTCTATTTCCACTCAGGTCATGATCTCACAGTTCGTGAGTTCAAGTCCCACCTCAGGCTCTGCACTCACAGTGCAGAACCTGCTTGGTGTTCTCTCCCTCCCTCTCTCTGCCCCTCCCCCGCTCACGCTTCCTCTCACGCTCTCTCTCTCTCCCTCTCAAAATAAATTAATTAAAAACTTTTAAAATATTTTAAAAATAAGAAAAAAATTATCTTTCTGTAAATATAATTTAAGAAGTGTTTAACAGCTTTACAAAAGATTTTATACCAGAATTCCTTTATATGGCAGCTCCCCAAATCTATTTTACATAATTCAATTATTTTTAAATGTAAATCTTTTAACACATTGTTATAGAAATAGATCTTCTAAAAAGTAGTATACAGCTGCATGAAATATTCAAAAAGAAGTAGTAATGTTGGGAGAGAATTACTGGTAAGATAAAATGCTTGGCAAAAGTCTGCCTTCTGTATTTCAGGACCTGCTGGCGAATCTCAGGGATCTCTTTTGGAATGTTACCACCACAAAGAAGAGAGAGGGGCTGAGGGGGAGGGAACACTGAAAGAGTGAAGAGCAAACTCAAAAACACTACCTTCTCTGCCAACATTGGGGGAGAAAGTTGGTGGCAACTAGAAAAGAGAATCTCCTGAGCAATAAATTAAATTTTGAAAAAAAGAATTTTTTTAAGAACTGGGTTAACATCATACAAAATGAAAAAGTCCTAGAGATCTGCTGTACAGTATTGTGCTTATAGTTAACAATACCACACTGTATATTTAAAAATTTGTTAACAGGGTACATCTCACGTTATATGGTTTTTTAACCAGAATAATATTTTTTTAAGTATCATATAACAAAGAATATAGCACTGATATATAAAATGACCTCAAGTGTTTATCTGGCAGAAAACCCCTTGACCACCTCCCGTTGGCATATACTTTATTCTTTTTTGAACATTTCTTTTTCATTTATGGATGATCCTTTCTATCTTATCCTTCTATTTCTTTTCTTTGATCTACCATACTTTTCCCTCTCTTTCATAAGATCCCAAATATTCCTCATCCTAGCTTAGAAGAAAATACTCAACTACTCTGCTTTGGTTCTCTTTTTTTCCCACATCTAGTTGTGGCATGTTATGTTACTTGTTTTTTTTTATACAGTAAACCTTAAAAAAATGAAATGTTAGTTTCTCATAAGTCATAATATAGTTATATTTATATATTTAAATAAATTTTGCAAATTTATCTTTTAAATTACATTTTTAATTTTTTTCCCTATCATAAAGTGTTCTATCTAAAGCCAATTTGAATTTTTTTATTTAAAAAAATTTTTTTTTCAATATATGAAATTTATTGTCAAATTGGTTTCCATACAACACCCAGTGCTTATCCCAAAATGTGCCCTCCTCAATACCCATCACCCACCCCCCCCTCCCTCCCACCCTCCATCAACCCTCAGTTTGTTCTCAGTTTTTAACAGTCTCTTATGCTTTGGCTCTCTCCCACTCTAACCTCTTTTTTTTTTTTCCTTCCCCTCCCCCATGGGTTTCTGTTAAGTTTCTCAGGATCCACATAAGAGTGAAACCATATGGTATCTGTCTTTCTCTGCATGGCTTATTTCACTTAGCATCACACTCTCCAGTTCCATCCACGTTGCTACAAAGGGCCGTATTTCATTCTTTCTCATTGCCACATAGTACTCCATTGTGTTTATAAACCACAATTTCTTTATCCATTCATCAGTTGATGGACATTTAGGCTCTTTCCATAATTTGGCTATTGTTGAGAGTGCTGCTATAAACATTGGGGTACAAGTGCCCCTATGCATCAGTACTCCTGTATCCTTTGGGTAAATTCCTAGCAGTGCTATTGCTGGGTCATAGGGTAGGTCTATTTTTAATTTTTTGAGGAACCTCCACACTGTTTTCCAGAGTGGCTGCACCAATTTGCATTCCCACCAACAGTGCAAGAGGGCTCCCATTACTCCACATCCTCTCCAGCATCTATAGTCTCCTGATTTGTTCATTTTGGCCACTCTGACTGGCGTGAGGTGATATCTGAGTGTGGTTTTGATTTGTATTTCCCTGATGAGGAGCGACGTTGAGCATTAAAGCCAATTTGAAATAGAGATCCAAGCAACTATTCTTTGAGTGTAATTAAGTAATCTAAATTCAGAGAAACACTCAGACAACAGAAATTATCAAGACTAAGTATACTTACTATCCATATTCACCAGATAAAAGTCAATCCTAATATACTATTGAGTTAAAAAAAAAGGGAAAATGCAAAGAAAATATATGGTATGCTACCTTCTGTGTAATACAAAAGGTGAAAGGAGAAAATATGAACTATCTGTTTACTTTTGCCAGAAGACAAACAGGAAGGATGAAGGATAAACCAGAACTAAAGAAATTGTTTACCTACAAGGAGTAAACAGAAACAGGATGTATAGGATAGGGTGAGGAGGAGTAGTGACATTGCTCTGAGTATATTTCTTTTTTTTTTTTTTTAGGTAATTTATTGTTGAGTATATTTCTTTTTTTTTAATATCTTTTTTTTTTAACGTTTTATTTATTTTTGAGACAGAGAGAGACAGAGCATGAACGGAGGAGGGGCAGAGAGAGAGGGAGACACAGAATCGGAAGCAGGCTCCAGGCTCTGAGCCATCAGCCCAGAGCCCGACGCGGGGCTCGAACCCACGGACCGCGAGATCGTGACCTGAGCCGAAGTCAGACGCCCAACCGACTGAGCCACCCAGGCGCCCCAAGTATATTTCTTAAATATAGTTTTGTCTTTGTGGAATGATGCATATTAATGTTTTACATATCCAAAAAATAATCAAATCAACAAAGATGGGGGAGAAAGGAAACTTTCAATGGAAAACAAACACAAATAATACTTTAACTATATTCTAAATGAATAACATACCAACAGTTAAACAAAGGGAAAATGCAAGTAACTTTTGAACAGAGGACTTTAACTCTATATACTCAGTATAAAGATAAAAATGAAAGTAAACAAATATTAAACTCTAGTTTTCTGCAGTAGTATAGATTAGCCATTCTGAAACAATCTACTGTGTATTGTAGAATTGAGCAAGTGAGTAAATATATTGAGAATAACAGGAGCCAGCCTCCCTCACTGTTTCCAAGTATAGAAAAAAGAAAGACTAGAATTAACCCTGTGGTGTTGAATTGGTGGCATCAGAATGAACTTACGATTTTTAGTATAGAAAGGAAGGAAGGAAAGAAGGAACAGAGGAAAGGGAAGGAAAGAAAACAAAGAGAGGAAAGAGGAAAAAGAAGGGAAGAAGCGCAGGAGAAAGAAATCAATAGCTATAGATACGTACAGATTTTTGTTTTATTTTGTCTTGTCTTGTTTTAGAGCGAAAGAGTGCACATGTCAGTGAGGGGAAAGGAGCAGAGGGAAGGAGGGAGGAAGAGAGAGAGAGAGAGAGAGAGAGAGAGAGAGAGAATGTTAAGCAGGCTCCATGCTCAGTGCGGAACCCTACGCAGGGCTCAATACCACAGCCCTGAGAAACCTGAGCTGGGAACCCTAGGAAACCTGAGCTGAAGCAAGAGTCAGACACTCAAATGATTGAGCCACCCAGGCACCCCAGATATGTACATTTTTTAATATACATTTATATTCCTATTTCTTAGCTCTCTGAGAGGCCCTTGAAGCAAACACACCCCATTGAAATATTTGCTAGCACTCTCACCTTGGTTTTTAAATACCAATAAGCACCAAGAAAAGAACAGGCGTCCTTGGAGAAAAGGATAGTTTGGGGACTGGGATTGATAAAGTACAAGATGAGCCCGAAACATTTTGTACCAGCAAAGAAGTGCTCAAAAAATAATGAGGAAACATTACCAAACCCCCCCCAAAATTCATTGGAGCTGGCCTGATAGGTCTCCACTGGCCAAATCTGGGACAATTTTCACATTAAAATTTAAAAAATGATAGCAACAGGAGACTCAAGAAATAAATAAGATTATGAGTCTAATCTGACATAAGTAAACAAACACGGGTGAGAGAGGGGAGGCTCTTCTTGCAGCAGAATACCAACTAATCAATATGGAAGGAATTATGAAGTTTTAAAAGAATCACCATTTGGCATCCATCTTAGTAATAAATGATTCAGCCAAATATCATCAATAGATGCTTAAATAGTGGGAGGAAGTTTAAGGAGGAAGAGAACACTTTTATGTAGTCTGAAAGTATCCTCTCGTAAGTTATTTATTAAAACAGAAAAACGGTAACTTTACAGTGGCTTGATTTAGTGAATACAACCTTTCAAAGTAATCAAAGTTAACATCACCAATAATAATGCTGGGTCAAACCAGCATCACAAATCTCTCAATCTGATACTTTAATTATTGCTGCTAAGAAATATGTAAACTGAATCTAATTATGAGGAAATATCAGACAAACATAAACTGAGGGACACTCTGTAAAAATAACAAGCCTGTATTCTTCAAAACTGTCAAGATCATAAAAAAGACTGAGGAGGCTCTAGATTAAAGGAGGTTCAAGAAATATGACAAAAGCAATGTGTTACTCTGTACCAGAAAAGAAAACAAATTTCTATAAAAGATATTATTAGGACAATTATTAAAATTTGAATATGAACTATATATTCAATTTAACATCAATGTTAAATTTCCTGATTTTGATCACTGTATTGTGGTTATATAACAGGAAATCCTCATTCTTGGGAAATGCACTGAAGTATTTATGGTTAAAAGGGCATGTCTATAAAATAACCTTAAATACTTAGGAAAAAGACATGTGTGTGTTTGTGTGTAGTGTCATAGGGGGTGGGGGAGAAGAGAGGGAGAGAGCCAATGATAAAGTATATGGGACAAAATGTTAACAATAAATGAATTTGGATAAAGATATGCAGGAGTTATGTGTATAATTCTTACAACCTTTCTGTAAATGTGAAATTATATCAAAATTAAAAGTTTTTTTTAAAAAAGTCAACCCTTCATTTTATCATCTGAGGTAAGCCAAATTCTAGCTGTGGTTCAGAATTAATCTTCTAAGTGCCAATTACTTTCACACAATATCTCATTTAATCAACATTCAGAAAAAATAAGGTTAAAACAACTATCATAAGTTGTGTCTGTAAAAGAAGTGGAATCTGATGTGATCGTTTGTCATTACATGCCTTCCTGTCCTCGTTACAAAAGCCCTCTTCTCTTTCTCTTTCCCTTTCCATGGTGGCCTGGGGCCTGTTGTATTCAGTCAACCAGTATCCCATTCCCTTGACTAAAGTGATTCTTTCATGGGCACATGACCCAAGTTTGCACTTGCCTGCAAGAGATAATGAGGAAGCAGCACCCTCTCTGCTGACATTTCTTTTCTAGGATGAGCCTTGGGCTGCTGGCTGCCATCATGCTCCCCTTGTGGGGAGAGCCCATCCAAGAGATGGTAAGAACAGGGGCCTAATGCAGCTGTGCTTGAGGATCTACCCCTGGAGTTAGATGAACCAAAAAACTCTATCTGTGCATAAGTAAGCCACATAAGTTTCCATTACTTTTGATGAATGTATTTTTAATTGACATAGTAGGTAAAGTGTAATACAGACAAAAACAGGTCAAGTTGTTTCTATGAAAATAAAAACATTCCCTCAAAAAGTAGAAAAGTCATGCATTTTACTCACCAGTAATAAAGCTACAGTCAAATTAAATAAATCTCCAACTCTGTTAAGTAGAAATTAACATGTACTAGAAAATAAAGACAATATTTAATAGCTTACTAAATGTTGCATTGTGCCCATGTTTTTTTAGTGTGGTTATGTCATAAAGTTAAACTTGAAGAAATTAGGAACCAAAACTTATAATAGTTTAACAATTATTTTCTGTGAGATCACAGAAAAAGTAAAGGCAAAAGAAAGCTCAGATCAAATCCCAGGATATGCCAGTTTAATTCACTTCCTTTCATGACAATAGTTTTATAGCCTATACACAAACCAAATGACTTCACAGAATATGGATTAAATGTGTAAATGAAGGTATGCAGATCTACAAATATCAGCTTTGTAAAACAACTAAAAGCATAAGTCATACCAAGATACTATGTCTTTTAAATACAAAGATGAGCATATAACATTTATCAAAAACTTACCATCAGAACTTGTAAGGACAAAGCTTTCTGCTTGAGTTTGCTTCTTTATGCCTAAACTTTTTGGAAACCAGTGAAGATCTATTGGGTAAATATCATCAGGAAGCTTTACTATCTGACTTGTTTCACTTGTTAACAAGTTCCACTTCACTATCTGGTGGTCATCACTACATGAATACAGTTCTTCAGCAGTAGTCCAGCCCACACAGCTGACTAATTCTTGATGTGTCAACATGTTAAGGAGACATAAAACACACAAAAGCCTTAAATCTTAATAAAATAATTCACAGATGCAGAGTATAAGAAAAAATAAGGTCAAATGTTTCAAGGTTCTCTATATATTTTCATTTCATAACTTTCATATTTTCTCCATAAAAAGGAAAATAAGTATCTACCACAACAGTTGTAAGAAGAATGGAAAGCAAGAAATCCGCATGACAAAAGAGGAAAAAAAGAAAGATCTGGTGACATGAAAAATTTTAAATTGTGGTATGAAATATTCCATAAATAAGGCCAAATGATACACAAAGACATCTAACAGATCAAAAGGTATGAAAGGATATACACTAAACAGTTGGGGATAGGTGAGAAGAAAAGGGAACTATAATTTTAAAATTTACATATATCTGTATCATTTATTAGAATAAACATGTATTATTTTGATAAGTTTTAAAAAATCAAGGGTTGAAGACTGAAATCTAACAGTAAAATACCTGCTTAACTTACACATTGTAATAACAACTTACCTAGGAAAAAACCTACAGCCTAACTGCCAAAACTAAAATCTTACCAAATTTTTTTACATTAAATTCAGGAAACAATTCAGTTATAATTTACTGCACCTACATGGTGCATAGCACTAGATAGATATGAACCCTAAAATTCCCACCTTATTTAACCCGTTTGTTCAGTCTCTGATTTATCACAAGGATTTCTACAAATTGAGGTGTTCAAGTTTAGCCATCTCTTCCTCCATCAGAACAAGCTGCTTACCCTGGCAGAACTGTGTATCTAGGGAAGGCATTTCAGCTCATCATTTACGAGGGACCTTTGTCTTCCTTATATCTGGGTTTCTGTATTACCAGATCATTCCTAGTTGGGTTGTTTTTTCTCTTGTTATTGTATAATCCTTTTACTTCCATCGCTTCTCACTACTGGTTTTTATTGGCTTATCTGAGCAATCAATAAACTCCAATGGAAAAAAAAAGACAATGTGCTACAATTATTCTGGAATATTCTAAGATTTTTTAATACTTCAAAATGATAGATTAAGAAAATAACCAAAAAGGTAAAAGAGAAATTATATGAAGAGTTTAACAGTTTGTACAAATAGGTAATAATGTGGCATTGTAATATTCAGAACTCAAAATATAATCTAAATAAAAGGACCTGACTATCACTAGATCATTACTGAAAAAAGTGCTCCAATACAACTGCTATAGCCTAAACAATGTCAGGTAAAACCAAGAAAGGAAGAAAATACACATATATGTGTGTGTGTGCGTGCACACACACACACACACACAACACACCCATTCCAAAACAAAAAAACATTAAGTTTACCCTTATATAAAGTGATGTGAGTACATGTCAGACATGTGTGATGTTTCTTCAAGAGTATGGGAGAAATGAGGGGACTAACAGATTCAGAAAGTTTAGAAACTGTCATCATTCTTCAACTTGAAAAGGTAAAAGCAAACAATGGACACAGTCAAAAATCTGTAAAATTGTATAAAGCATAAACTCCTGAAGGCACATTTTGAAAAGACAGTAAACATGATTTAAGGAAAAACAAAGGGAATTATATCTTCACTCTAAAGGTAAAATAAGATAATATAAATTTTTAAAGTTTGATCAAATGTCCAAACAGTCCTTTGCTATCTCTGATGAAGGACCACATTTTTCTCTATTTCAAATATATTGTAAAACATTTTGTAAGATAAAACATAAATGAATTATTAGAAAAATGATCTTATATTTGGGTGTTGTGATAATGTCAAATTGCTACAAAAATTTCTTACCTCTTACTTTCTAATTTCTGTACGTGTCCCTTCACAGACCTGCAATAAAGTCTACAGATGATTCTTATAGAAGCACTGATATAAATAACTAAGAATGAAGGTAGAGAGGCCTGTCATATTTTCTTGACACATTTTTAGGTATTCTTACTAACAAAATATAGGGTCATGCATTTGAGAAAATATTTATAATTGCTACCTTCCCACATGAAATAATAAAGTCTGACTGCTCAGATTTCCCCAGCTTATCCTCCACTTTATCATGAGTATGAAGAAACAGAGCAGAGCTCAATGAAAACATACGAGATCACACTAGCAAAGAAATTATTTGGTTTTTAAAAAAGCTGCTCTTCAAGATCCTACTAAACAAAAACTGTGTTTTATGTACTTAAGCTTAGTACTTAAGTAGGGTAAGAAAAATGTCAATAAGAATTTGAAAGTAAGATTTAGAGCAAATAGTTTGCTATGGAAAATTACCTGCAAAACATGATCTCAAATATTGGAAAAACAATGTAGCTAAATTGCCATTAAAAAGAATTTTTAAAAATCTACTCTTTAGAATATAAAATAGAAAAAAAAAACTTTTAACAATACTCTAGTAAGATGATCACAATAAGGTTTGTAAGTATCAAAAGGATATGTTTTGGTTCTTTTAAAAGAGATATCTTCAGTCTCATGTCTCCACTTTCAGCAGAATTTTAAAATGCCACTTGATTGCATTCACTGTAAAAATAAAAGTTAAAGGGAAAATATAAAATCTGCATTAAAAACAAACACATGTACACAAAAAAATAAAAGCAAACAAAACATATTAGCACTCCAAGGACACTGAAACACCTTTAATACCGCTGGCATCAAATACACGGAAAGAGGAAGAAACTAGTCAGTGTGCTAGTCCTGCCAAGGAGTGACTGGAAGCCTTGGGTTGGACTCCAGAGGTCCTCTACAACCTGCCTGAACACACTAAATCTGACCAGGTAAATAATTTCCAAATGCTGTCCTGGGGCCAAATCAAAGGACTCTGTAAACTGGAAACCCCTTAATGGCAGATCAATATTGGTCCTATTGAATGGTTTATACATTAGAATAAATTTCCAAGGTCAGATCAAGGGATCAAGGCCTTAATTTTAATGGACCCCACATGGAAATATTATGACATCAACAACCTAGTGGTCTAATCTGAGTGTACATTCTTTTTTTTTTTTTTTTTAGTTTATTTACTTATTTTGAGAGAGAGAGAGAGAGCGCACACGCATGCCTACATGTATGAGCACGAGTAGGGGAGGGGCAGAGAGAGAGGGAGAGACAGAATCCCAGGCAGGCTTCTCACTGGCAGTGCAGAGCCCAACATGGGGCTCGAATTCACAAACCATGAGATCATGACCTGAGCTGAAATCAAGAGTCAGAAGCTTAACCAACTTAGCCACCCAGGCACTGCAACCTGAGGTGTACATTCTACTGGAGGTAAATACGCTGCCCAATAGTTATGGTTGCCATGGTGGCAATGTGAAAAATAAGTGAGTTATTTAAGGAAGAGGTAATAAATCTCTTATAAAAGTTACATAAAAACCACAATATAATTGCCAAATAAAAATATGGAAAAAGAAGAGTAATACTCCCCCAAATAACCATGTCATCAAACAATATAAATCAAATGGAGCTTCCTCAAAAAATTAAAAAAAGAATTACCCTATAATCCAGTAATCGCACTACTAGGTATTTACCCAAAAAACACAAAAACACTAATTTGAAAGGATATATGTACTCCTATGCTTATTGCACCATTATTTATAATAGCTAAATTATGTTAGGAGCCCAAGTGTCCATTGATAGATGAAAGGATAAAAAAGAAGTGAGACATATATGTATATATAATGGAACACTATTCAGTCATAAAAGAATGAAATCTTGCTATTTGCAGCAACATGGATGGGTCTTGAAAGTATAATGCTAAGCAAAACAAGTTGGTCAGAGGAAGACAAATATTATATGATCTTACTCATATGTGGAACGTGGGAAATAAAACAAAGGGGAAAAAATGAGAGAGAGAGAGAGAGAGAGAGGGAGAGAAACCAAGAAACAGACTCTTAACTATAAAGAACAAACTGATGATTATGAGAGGGGAGGTGGGAGGGGTGATGGGTAAAAAAGGTGATGGGGATTAAAGAGTGCACTTACCATGAAGAGCACTGAGTAATGTATAGAATTGTTGAATCACTATACTGTACACCCGAAACTAATATAACACTGTATGTTAACTATACTGGAATTAAAAAAAAAAAAAAACTAAACAAAAGGTATAAACTAAGAAAATGCTAAATTGAGTCTAATTTATAGTGACAGAATTCTGAGTAATATCACTAACCTAAAAAGAAAAAAAAAAATGAAAGTGTATTTAAAGGAAAAAAAACAACAACCCTTCACCAAGTAGAAAATTACTGCTAAGTACATTAAAGGAGGTGCTGAGTATAGATTAAGTATTCAGTAGGCCTCCCTTAGATAATTTCTCATTCTCCCAAATCCAAGAAGACTTTTAGATCAGCAAGGTAGTAAATACAGCTGTATTTCAGAGCACCTTTTTCACTTACTCTGCTCATAAATTTGTTAGACTAGGTCGGGGTGAGAGTAACAATAGGGACTGTTAAAAAAAAAACCACAGAAAAAAATCTGAAGTTTTATGGTCAACCAATATGCTATTGGGGTCAGAAACCTTTCTCTTCCTGCTAGTTCACCTAGGGAGATTTCTGTTCTTCAGAAGTATGCATCTGTGTATAGTAGCCAGAGCAAGAACACACTTTCTCCTAGGCATTCCTTCCAAGCTTACTTTTTGGTCCTTAGGAGCACCTTTTGTACTTTTCTCAAAACTCCTTCCTCCCTTTCATCAGAACTTCTCTAATTACAGGGGAAACGAGCAAAAACATTTACGAAATGTTGCTTTTTCACAATAATTCAAATTCACCAAGCTTATAAGGATTTTAAAAGAATAAAGGCAGAGAAATAGTTGCTTCTGGAAATGACAACACAATAGATAAGAAAATATATATACAATCTGAATATATAATTACACTCAGACACTTAAAAGATCTTTAGCAAAGACATGATGTATCCTACATCAAAATACCTCAAATTGCTGAAATTCATAACACTTAAGAATAATTCCTTACAAAGATATTATAATCCCATATAAATAGTAAAGGCAGTATGGTGTTTACAAGAAAGGTATCTGCAACCATTCAGAAACGTGGTGCCAAGGAATCAGAGGGTGGCATTCTAACACTGGGAAGATTCTCCCTTGCTCAGACAGATTTTCCCCATACATCCTATTTAGCTGAGATCATCTGCATAATATGTGCATTATGATGTGAGACTGGAGAGAGGAATAATGGAAAAGTAGTATTCGAGCATAGCCAATTTGGGGAAGTGCAAAGCTGTCTGAGGACTGCACTGAGGCTTTTTTTTCTGGTCACCAAGGATCTGACCAGTCAATAGTATTTGGGGAGAGGGAGTGGCTGGGGTAGGGGAGATAATTGTAAGAAAATCTCTAGAGGATAGCTAACTTGATTTATTTTGCAACTTTATATGGGAAGCAGATGGGAACAGCTATGCCTTTGCTACTAAAAATCATTGATCATTGATAAATTGCTTTTGGTTCAGTATGGGTCAACATTCATGGGGCTTAAGAGGAAAAAATATGCCCAGCAAACCCTGATAGTCCAGCTACCAAAATATACTCCAAATCTGGTCACTTCTCTGTGCCTCCATCATAGTCCAAAGCCATCATCATCTTCTACATCCATTACTGCAGTAAACCCAGAACTAATCTTCCTACTCCTACACTTACCACTTCAAATTCTTCTAAGTACAGCAGCCATAATGCTTTTAAGGTTAAGTCAGATCACAACAGCCAGTATTAGTCAGTATGGCTAAGACACAAGTGAGTGAAGGGAGTGGCAGGAAATTGGGAACGAAGAGGAGGGACACACAGATCATGAAAGGGCTTGGAAAACCACGATAAAAGCTTTGGTTTTTCTTCTGAATGAATGGAGAAGCCAGTAGAGGGTTATGAGCAAAGAAGTGATATGATCTGACCTACATTGTTAAAGTGGCAATATGGATGGTATGAAAAAAAAAAGATCAAGGATGAGCAAGACTGAAAGCAGAGAGGCCAGTTAAGATTTCACTAATCCACAAGAGAAATCAAAGTGGCTTGAATGAGGAGGGTAGTAATGGCACAAATGGTATGAAGTGGGCACATTCTGAAAATATTTTGAAAGACGATTCCACAGGATTTGTTGATGTATTGGGTTTAAGAGAAAGAAGAGCCAAATAATGACTCTAAGGTTTCAACAGGTAGAATGTAGTTGCCATTTACTGAGATGAAGAAGATGGAGCGAGAAACAGGTTGGAAGGAGGATATCAAAAATTCTGTCTTGAATTTGTTAAGTTCAAGGTGTCCATTATACATCCAAATGGAGAATTCAAGGAGAAAATGGATATCCAAGTTTGGAGTCAAGAGAGAGGTCAGAGCTGGAGATCTCAATGAGATATTAGTTTGTGGATTATCAGCACAAAGATCATATTCAAAACCACGGTGTAAGATAAGACTTAGAACATAAAAATGTGGTAGCTTCAATGGTCTAGAAGTCCTAGGGAAGTCTGAAGAATTGTCAACATTAAGATTCAAGAGGAAGTGGGGCACCTGGGTGCCAGAATCTTCTGGTTAAGTGCCAGAATCTTGACTTCAGCTCAGGCCATGACCTCACGGTTCATGAGATAGAGCCCCACATCAGGCTCTACGCTGACAGCACACAGCCTGCTTGGGATTCTCTCTCTCCCCTTTCTCTCAGCCCCTTCCCCGCTCAAGATAAATAAACATTTTTAAAAAAAGATTCTAGAGGAAGTAAAACAGAGAAAAATAAGTGGAGATACATAGACAATGGGATGCTTAAAACAGATTTGGGGAGAGAATGTAGATATTGGTAATGATAAGGTAGGTTAAGACTGTCAAAGTGGGTGTATGAGATCAAGGAACCAAGAGGCCAGGGAAAGGAATGGATTTATTTGTGGATGTTAAATCACTGAGAATAATGATAATAATAGTGGTGGGGGATAAAGACAGCTAGCCAGGTGCTAAAATATTCATTGAATGAGGAAAAATAGAAAAGAGACCTACAGCTGACTACAAAAAGACAGGATAAAGAATGGTTTAATCTGGTAGGACTCCTTTTAAAGGGACTAGGGAATTTTAAAGAGGAAGAGAAAGAGACTCAATTGTCCAGATACATCAGTGAAGAACAAGGCCCTTTGACATACAGGATTCTGGGAGGCAAAACAGCCTCCACTTGATGAGGCCAGGGGGAAAGCAGTTTCCTTAGATTTAAGGAGATTTCCTTAGATTTAACCAGATTTAGGTTAGACTAACAAGGTAAAGCAATCATTCAGAGTAAAAGTTGAGGATGCAGATTTGGCCAATGACACACCGTGAGTTCAAAAAGGTAGAGTTTTAGATGGGGAGGAACTAAGAGTTTGGGACAGATGGTGGGAAATGGTAGAAATGGCCGGCTGCCCCTCCAATATTCACTCATCCCTGCTTCTGTGGTAGTAGAATCTGAATTTTTACTGTATACCTTGCTACCTAGAGTAAAACTATGTTTCCTAGGTGCCCTCAAAACTAGTGTGGCCACATAGGGCATTAACAATTCTGAAACCCACATGGAGATACTACAGCATCATCAACTTAGTGTCCCAATCTGGGATTTACACTCTGGGGGGTTAGACAACAATGCTCAACAGTTGTGGTTAGCCACAGCAGCAATATGAAAAGTAAATGAGTTACTTAAGGAAGCCATTTTATTAACTCTTATAAAAATTTTATAAATCACAATATAACTGACAAATAAAAACTTGGAAAATAAGGGGTGCATGGGTGGCTCAGTTGGTTAAGTGTCCGACTTCAGCTCAGGTTGTGATCTTGCAGCTCGTGAGTTCAAGCCCCGCGTCTGACTCTGGGCTGACAGCTCAGAGCCTGGAGCCTGCTTGGGATTCTGTATCTTCATCTCTCTCTGCCCCTCCCCTACTCTCTCTATCTCTCTTTCTCTCTCTCTCAAAAATAAATAAACATTAAAAAAACATTTTTAAAAAAAAATTGGAAAATAAAAGTAATACTCCTGGGGCGCCTGGGTGGTTCAGTTAGTTGAGCGTCTGACTTCACCTCAGGTCATGATCTCACGGTTTGTGGGTTTGAGCCCTGCATCAGGCTCTCTGCTGTCAGCGCAGAGCTTGCTTTGAACCTTCTGTCTCCCTCTCTTTCTGCCTCTACCCTGTCCTCACGTGTGCTCTCTCTCTCAAAATAAATAAATAAACAATAGTTTATTTTGAGAGAGAGAGCGAGAAGAGGGGAGGAGCAGAGAGAGAGGGAGAGAGAATCCCAAGCAGGCTCCACACTGTCAGCATGGAGCCCCACACATGGCTCATCTCATGAGCCATGAGATCACAACCTGAGCCAAAACCAAGAGCCCAATGCTTAACCAACTGAGCCACCCAGGCACCCATCAAAAATAAAGACATTAAAAAAATAAAAAGAGTAATACTCTCAAGCCATGTTATCAAGGCCATGTATCACAAAGCAGCAACAAGATAGAAGGAACCAAGATTCTTGACCTTGTGGAGAGTCTTATCAGCCTTGTATCACCTATTCGCAGATAGAGAATAAAGTTTTATCACGTGTAAGTTACCATCATCAATGGCTAAACCTAATAATGAACTAACACAGGGAATTAAGAGTCATAAATGTGGACACTGATGTATACACGGATGTAAGGTATGCTGGAATAGTTCCAATGGTCTTTCAAGGGAAGGTGGATAGGCAATTTAAATTGTTGCCTTCTTTCTGGAACTGGCCTCTTAGGTAGCTTGTAGTTTGATGCAGCATTTTGTAAGGGAGGAAGAAGCAACCTTCCTAAGAGCACATGGAACTCTGTGGGATTCCTTTTCAGTCTGTTAGGATCTACTTCCATGGGCAGTTTAGGGAAGGAAAGGAATTGCAGAATTATAGAGTAAATAAATTTCACCAGCCTTTTCTCCTAATTTTCCCAACCTTAAACTGTGGGCTCAGTCTCTGTACCTCCTCTATAACTACACTCATCACCATGGTGATATCACCTAGTTTCATGGCTTCCTACAAAGTCAAATATATTGACTACATAGTGACAACTTACAATTTCTTATCTCCAGTTCAGACCTCTCCACTGAACCTGAGTTTTATATCTAACTGATTATTTGACAACTTATCTGAATGTCTAACAGACATCTCAAACTTGGGATCCAAATAAAACTCCTGATCTTTCCTCCAACTTCACTCCTTCCACAGCCTTACCCATCTCAGTAAATGGTAATTCCTTTCTTCCACTTGCACAGGCCAAAAACTTTAGAATTACCACTGACTCTTACATCCAAATCCAATTTTTAAAAGTGAAAACTTTTACACTTTGTCTTCAGAATATCTGATTTTCACCACTCCCAATGCTATGACTCGAGTTCAAGGTGCTACCATTTGTTAACCTGAATTATAATAACCTCCTAGTTGGCCTCTAACCCCTCATGATCTGTACTCACCATGGCAGCCAAAGTGACTGCTTTAAAATAGATCATGGCATTTCTCTGCTGAAAATACTCTAATGGCTTCCTATCTTACTCAGAGTTAAAACAAAGTTCTTACAATGGTGTTCAATGCTTTTATTAATCTAATTCCTCTAATGGTTAATTTTATGTGTCAACCTGGCTACACAATAGTGCCCAGCTATTTGGGCAAATGCTAGTCTAAATGTTGCTGTAAATGTATTTTTTAGAAGTGTTTAACAGTTACATCAGTCAACTTACAGTAAAGCAGATTACCCTGCATACTGTGAGTGGGCTCCATCTAATCAGTTGAAGGCCTTATGAGCAAAGACCATAGTTTGCTAAAGAAGGAATTCTGCCTCCAGACTGCAACACAGAACGTTTGTCTGAGTTTCCAGCCTTTGGACTCAAGACTACAACATCAACTCTTCTTTCTCTGGAGAGCCCTAATATACCCATTATTTCTCTGACCTCACCTGTTTCCTCACTCTTTTCACTCAAATTGCTCCAACCACATGAACCTCTATTTTTCTTCTAACATACTAAGCATACTCCTGCCTTGGGACCTTTGTACTTGTATTCTTTGTCTGAAATCCCTGCCCCTCCCCCATAGCTGCGTGGTTTACTCCTCTACCCTCATTTACATGTTTCCCCCAAAGTCACCTCAGTAAAGCCTTCTCTGTATACCCTATTTAAGGCCATTTGCCATATTATGCATTTTACTTACCGTTTCCCCTTCTAAAATGTAAGCTCCTTAAGTGTAAGAATTTTTGTATTTAGTTCATTCCTATATCCTCTGCAACTAAAACCATCCTTGCATACAATAAAATGGAATCAGCAAGCATAGCTCATAAGTGTAGAAGTTAAAGGTATATGAGTGTACATATAATGATATTTAAGTGTAGAGGCTAAAGGAAGAAACAGAATAGTAGCTATAAAGGCCTTTTAAACTAGGATAGACCTCAGTATGTTTGGGAGCAAAGGAGGAAGTACCAGTGGAGAGAGAAAGATTGGCAATACAACAGAAGTAGAGGATAACTAAGACAGCATGGTCCCCCATGAAGTCATTTGATCATGGACACTGATAAACTGTTCATTTATGAATGAACAGTTCACAGAAATATATATACAGACCATCAGAAGGCAATCAAAAACATGAAACAAGCCTCAGTTATAATTAAAGAAATGAAAACTAAAACAACTAGATACCATATTTCTGTTATCAGAGTGGTCAAGTGCAAAATACCCAGAATCCAGTGCTGGTGTATGGAGAAACAAATACTCCCATACATTACTGAAGGACAGGTAAATTAGTGCTAATGGTCATTCATTCTTTTGCTCTCCACTCCAAAACCTTTGACTGCTATGAGTCTTTTCCCCATTATAAAAAAAAAATTATTACCTCTCTAGCCTTCCTTACAGCTAGGACACAGGCAAGTAGCCCAGACTCCGCCAATCTGACACATCTGTGCTTTATTTTGGGTTAGAAGCTACTGATTCAATGGAAGTATCATATAAGGAATCTGCCTCAGGAATAATTCCTAGTCACAGGAATTTATCATATACATACAAATGTACACCAAGATATCTATGCAACTACATAAGCCTGTTTATTACAGAACTCTGTATAGTTCTATCAAAAATGAAATTTAAATGTTTATGACAAATCACACACTCATGTTGTGGATATATGTACTTATAATGTGAAACAGGGTTAGAACCAAGAAACTAGAACTAAGAATTAATGTTAAGAATTAGACTTAACATTGTGCTAATTGAAATAATCCAGTCACAAAAGAACAGATAATATATGTTCCACTTACATGAAGTACCTAGAGTAGTCAAATTCATAGGGACAGAAAGTAGAGTGGTGGTTGCCAGGGGCTGGGGGCAGGGGAGAAGAAGAATGAGAAGTTATTATTTAATGGGTACAGAGTTTCAGTTCTGCAAGATGAGAAGAGTTCTGTAGATAGATGGAAGTGATAGTAGTATAATAATATAAATGTACTTAATGCCCCTGAACTATACTTAAAAATGGTTAAATGGTTTACAAAAAATGGAAAAAAAGAATTAGATTTAAGAATTAAAACTAAGAGGTAGAATCACTAACAAAATGAGAAAAATTTTAGGCAGGAAAGAGGGAAGGCATAATTTATCAACTTATAGATAAGAAATAGACAAGCCTCAGTAGTGAACAGGAATGTGAAGAATAGATAAAGCACAAGAGCTAGATCATACCAAGTTCTGTTTGGGTCATTTGCATACTGGCTAACCTTTGGGTATTGATTAAAACTAATACCCAAGTCCCTATTTTTGACTACCCAAGTCCCTATTTTTAAAAGCGCAATTTTTATGAACAGTTTTCTAAATTGATAGCTCTGATCAGACTCCTGTGACTCTTTCCCAGGAAAGCAAGGAGGAAGAGAGAGGCAGATCTTTTACTCAGGTTTGTCCCACCATAAAAATACTTGCAGACTTGGGGCACGTGGGTGGCCAAGTCAGTGAAGCTTCCAACTCCTGATTTCGGCCCAGGTCATGATCTCACAGTTGGTGAGATCCAGTCTGGCAACCAGCTCTGCACTGACAGTGAGGAGCCTGCGGGATTCTCTCTCTCCTTCTCTCTCTGCCCCTCCCCTGCTCACTCACTCTCTCTCTCTCTCTCTCTCTCTCTCTCAAAATAAATACTTTAAAAAAAAAATCACTTGCAGACTAGAGCTAAGATTTCTTGCCTGGCAGGGAAGAGAGAAGCAGGCTCATCATTTCCAGGGACAGATTCAAAGTCATAACAAGCAAAGGAAGCAGGCTTATGAAAGGCCATAGAGTTCAATTACTAAAGACCTCCAACCCCATCCCACTCCAATTCCTGTATGCATTTGCTAAAGTATATGTGTATGCTGTGGTATTTACATTTCCCTGCAATTCTAGCTATGATTATACCTAGCTCTCACCAACCAGACTTTTATTATTCTTGTTTGCTATATTTATAATCCTTTTGCAGGGTGACCTGATAAATTCTAGCCTATAAACCATGTGATTCTCAAATCTGGAATAAGAAGTCATCTTTCGTTCATCCTTTTAATTCATCACCTAGCATAAAAGAACCACAGTCAGCAATATGCTAAAGTGCTGTGCAACTATTTAAAAAATGAAATGAATCTGTGTGTATTGAATCTGTATGTATTGATACAGAAAGATGTCTATAATGTTTAATGACAAAAGCAAAGTTAGCAGTATTATATAAAACACACTTTTTTGTATAAATAAAAAGGGATATATGTTTAAGCTCGTGTATTTTAAAACATTTTTCTAGGAAGAGGAGCAAGACAAAGGAGACCTCCGTGAGGGTAGTGACATTGGGATGAGAAGGGAGGCTTTTAATGATCATTTTATGTTTCTGTACTGTTTAAAGTTTTTACCATGTTCATAGTATTTTATATGTCTATACACTTATATATTTAGCATAGGGTTATCTGATTGGATGATGGCCCAGTTTTCTTTACACATTTCTGCATTTGAAAAAAAAAACTAATAATTTTTTTTCATAGGATCACCATTCTCATTCTCTTTAAAGTCTCTACTGTATTTGACCCTCTTATTGAAACTTTTACCTACTGATCTTCCAGATACTGTATTCTGTTTCCTTCCTTATATAAAATAGGGCTAACAATACCTACTTCACAGGTTGGTTATGATTAAATGTATATAAAATATCCAGTAAAGTGCCTGGAACATAGTAAGAACTAAATAATTATTAGCTATTCATAGTGAAAATTGGTTTTTGTCACTCTACATACATTCACTCTTTTCCTAGCTACAAAGAATTTTTCTCCACTACCCCACTTTTAGCCCATGTGGCTTCAGTGAAGCCAGCATGAGAGAGACTAAAGCCAATTAGAACATTCCATTCCCTTTGCACAGAGACTGTTTCACAGGTGGCCCAGGACTTTTATTCAAATAAATGATGGAGAAGAAAAACTCTCCTTACCCCTGGTCTTTAATTTTAGAAGATTTGAGGCTGGAGTTACCATAGCCATCTTACCGCACCAAGGGAAGGGCCTGTAGGTGCCAGAGACCACTATATGAGAGTAATGCCAAGACAACAGAATGCAAAGCAGAGCAAAGAAATCCTGTGTCTTTATTTGAACACTAAATCCAGTGACACTCACCTGATTTTTCGATTATGGAAGCCAATTTATTTTTTCTCAAGACAATTTAGATTAGGTTTTCTTGTTACCTGTAATCTAGAATCCTGAGACATTACATAATCATTTCTTTCTAGATTCTAAGAAGTGACAGTTTCTGGTGCTATTCTCTCTTTATTTACAACCTTAAAAACTAATCTATTTTTATGTTTCAACCATTCACATAGTATCATCTCATCCTATTTTCTTCCCTAACCTATATTCTCTTTCTCTGCTGCCCACTGGATATATCTTTCCTAATTCCAACCTACATGAATAAAAGTAAACTCATTTTTCAAAACAGTCTTTACCCAGAAAACCATTCCATTTCCTCACTTCCTTTTTTTTGTGTTAAGATAGGTGAGAATTTCAATAACATTAATGTACTAATATACGAAGTGCATGTATATACATATATATACACACACACACGTATTATACATATGCTTATGTGTCATATATAAAATGTATAATATGTAAATGTATAACATTGTATTATCAAGATGAATATACACCATTATCTATGCTGTTCTATAGTCAATTTATTAATCTTTCCTTTTTAAAGATTTTATTTTTAAGTAATCTCTACACCCAACTTGGGGCTGAACCTTGACCCTGAGGTCAAGAGTCACACGTTCCACTGACTGAGCTGGTCAGTCCCAATCAATTTATTAATCTTGAACAAATTCTCTAAGTATTTATTCATTACTTACATAAACCCATGTTTATTTATTCATTTTTATTTATTAATTAATATCTAATTAATCCAAATATTTATAATTAACTAAAACTTGATTAATATTTTTAAAGGTTTATCCACAAATCTAATATCAGACTTTATGAATGTTGAAACCACATTAGAAGACAGACAAAAAACATTTTTCTTTTTTTGGGGAGTGAAAGAGAAAGAGGGAGAGGGAGAGTGTGCGTGGGGGAAGGGCACAAGGAGAGGAAGAGAGAGAATCTTAAGCAGGGCTCAATCCCCTGACCCTGGGATCATGACCTGAGCCAAAATCAAGAGGGGGCACCTAACCAACTGAGCCACCCAGGAACCCCCAAAAACATTATTATGATGACAACAAAACTTAACTGTGCACTTAAGGAATTGCAAATGTGGATTTGAATTCTAATTCCAATTGTTCTCTTTGAATTTATTCTTATTTCTTCCTATGTGGTACAGTTTCACTTTTAAAATGTAAAAAGTGAGGGTTCTGTTCTCAGACTGCCTGAAATTACACATAATGGTTGTTAGTAGATGATTTTGGATCAGAAAGATGAGACTTGCTTTACTTTCCCAAATGACTGCAAGTTAGTCATCCCAATCTGACCAGCTTCTTTTTATAATTAAACTGTTAATTTCATGAGAAGTATCCAAAGTATTGAAAGGGATCAATCAAGTCTTTTTTCTTGACTCTAATCTCTTCCCAAATCACTTCTTCACCTGTTCTAAGTGTCCTACTTTCACTTTAGATTTAAGTCTACTCTGTAGCTGTTTGCTATGTCTTTGCTACATCATACAATCTGGCTTAAACATGTTTTAAAAATACTTGTTATGGGGCGCTTGGGTGGCTCAGTCAGTTAAGCATCCGACTCCGGCTCAGGTCATGATTTCACGGTTTGTGGGTTCAGGCCCTGCATTGGGCTCTGTGCTGACAGCTCAGAGCCTGGAGCCTGCTTCGGATTTTGTGTCTCCCTCTCTCTCTGCTCCTCCCCCACTCACACTCTGTCTCTCTCTCAAAAATAAATAAACATAAAAGAATAAAAAAAAAAAAAACTTGTTCTGAGTGGGCATGGTTAGGTTCCACTAAATCTAAAGCCATAGGTAACTTGATTTATTGAAATAACATTTCTTTCTCATCTGTCATTAAGACCTACTGTTATTTAGAGCGATCATCAAAGACAGTAAAACCAAGAACTATCTCTAACTTATTTTTCTTTCTATCCCCTCATCACTAATTCAGGAATTCACCAACAAAAAATAGTATCTGACTGACTTTAAGTGTTTAGACTCTTAACCATTAAAAACCAGAAAAGCTGTATATTTTTCCTCCTAAATGTGCCTGGATTTTTTCCATTCTACTGTATAAGCACTTTTCACCTTCCACATAATAAAGCTATGCCTGATCTACATCTTTTTCCTGTCTTAACACATCCCATATAACTGGTGTTATTTTTTTTTTCTTTTTTATCAAGTCATTCCTTCGCTCAAAATTTTTCTAATAGGTGTTTCCTCTATATCATATCTACCATCCAAAATCTGGCTGTCAAGACCCTTCATAAGCTGATCTTTTAACTTGACATCCCATTATTCATCCTTAGCACATGCCCTAATAAGGTCAGTGTTGTAAACACAGTAATATCAAATGCTTACAGCATATGTGTTAGAGAAAATTATAAATAGTCCTATGAGGTAGGCATTATATCCTGATTTCATGATAAATAGTCTCAGAAAAATTGATAAATTTTGTAAATTATCCAAGCATATGGTTAAAAAAAATGATGGGATTTGGGATTTTGTTATGTTAGTTACATCTTTCTACTACATTGTGATCTGTGACCCTTATACACCACTCAGTTTGGTCTAGTTTTTGCTTTTTTCATGGTTGATCTCTCCAACTCAGGTTTTGTAGTATTTTACAAACTTCAAAAATCCAAATGATTCCAGAAACTTTCAAAGAGAATCACTACATTTTCTTGATATAACCAACAGTCAAATTTTTTTTCATTGAGTTTTATTGTCTATACTTTGTCATATGAAAACAATAATGATTTTTTTCAATTTTAAAGGTATAGTATAGTATGGAGTCAATGCTCCTGCAAACCACACCAGTCTCTCTGAACCTCACCAAATTCTTACAGTTGGCAGGGAGTGTCCTCTACACCCCTCTTGAGAATCACTGAACCTGACATAATGCTCCTGGGGTCAGACTTACAATACTTACTTAGAAGTTAATGTAAATTCATTCATAAAGCAGACTTATCAGTGATTCAGTATGTCAGCCCTAGATATGCAAAGGTTAAGGGGGGTAAAACGGCTCCCAGTTCTCAATGTCAACTACATAAGCATCGCTGAATAAATACTTATAGGAGATAGTCAAATCAACCAGTGGTTAACATAACGGGGGATTAGGATTTGGGAATCTGATCAAAGTGCTGGGAAAACTAACTCCCCAGAAAAATGCACAAACACACGGAATTCCGCATACAACTTAGCGGGGGACCGTGGGAGTGTCAGGAACTCCACTGAATCTCAACCACCTTACCACCAGGACTACAGACTCCAGGTTAAAAATTGACTAACAAAACTAAATTCTCTGGGAACAGGAATATTTGCTTAATAATCCTTACTATACCTTGTACAGTGTAACGCATTCAAGTTGCTTGAGAAATATTTGCCCACTGATAATTTTCTCATAAAGACAATCAGATGACACCGACAAATCATTTCTTCCATTACGAAATCTTTCAAATGATTTTAAAAGCCCGAAATCTCCTTTCACTAGTGACACTAATGACCTAACACCAATAAATTCGAAATTACGTTGCTATTCACATGTAGACTATACTATTATTCGCCAATCCAGGTTTTCTGTTCTTCTTGTCCCTCTACTCCCTCCAAACTCTGGGCTTCCTGCTTCGGATCCCAAAAGCTACGTCCAGAGCCCCACTGCTTCCAGGGAGACGGAAAATAACTGATGCCCTATGCCGCATGCACTATTAAAACAGGTATGGTGGGATCCACTGATGGCCACAATTTCCAAACCCTTTCCTCACTAAATCCAGAGGTAAAGAGATTTACCTTAAGTTGCAGGAAAGCAGTGGCGATTTTTCCCACAGAGCTGGGACCAGTTACCAAGAAGCCTCCCAACCTCCCTGTCACCATAGTGATTTCTAAGAGCTACGCACACTCCTTCTTCTCGCGATACTACCGCGCCGCGGGTCACCCAAGCCCGCTCTCTCTTTAAGGGACGTTAGGGGACGACTGAGCCCCTCCCCCCCCCTCCCCCGCCACCTAGGGGGTGGAGCCCTACATTTTTTTCCCTCTTGTTCAAACCTCTACAGTTCGAGGTGTTTTGTTTTGTTTTGTTTTAATATTTTTATAAGAGTACTGTTGTCGTAGGCCTCAGGCAAAACTGTTTCGCTCCGCGTTTTCACTTAGAAACGTCTCCGGCCGCCAGGGTCCCGCCAAGGATTCACGCAGGCGTGTACGCGACCAGAAGATGGCGGTGGTAGTCGCCGCATTTTTTTCAAATTAGTGATTCCCAGAAAGCATTGCGCGCATTTGTAACGAATTTCCGTTCGAGTTTGTATTTTAGGCGCCATTTTCGAGTGAAGGACCCGGAGCCGAAACACCGGTAGGAGCGGGGGTGCTGTACAACGGTTTCCAGCTTTGATCTGACTGGGCTGCCCCGCAGGTAAAGTACTTCTTTTCCTGATCAGGTTGTCACACTCTTACTTCCTGCCCCGTCTGCGGGCGCCTGGAAAGTAGAGGCCTTGAGCTGGAGCAGCCGAAGTCTGGGCTGAGGCTGCCGCCGGGAGATTTCTCTCGCTGTCACCCCTCCCCCCTCGGCCGCCTCCCGGCAGTCGGGACTCCCGCGCGCTTCGCGCGGGCGCCACTTCCCTGAGCTACTTAAGCGTCTGTCGGCGGGGGTGCGGGACTACGCGGACTCTAAGCCTTGCGGATCTCCTCTCAGAAATCCTAGTCTCTCGGGGCAAGGGCGTCTCCCGTGCCCCGGGCCCCTGACCTCTCTTCTCTCAAGGGACTAATCACCGGGTCTGAGCCCTTACTGGTGACCTTTTGTAGTTTATTGTCCAACGAGACTCCGCAGCGGGCCCCGGAGAGACAAACCCCACCACCCCAAGACGATTGAACTGGAGCAGGCGCTGCCTGTGTCCGATTTAGAAGTCGAGAGTGGTCCACCCCAGTCTCCGGCCGCCTTTCCGGGTCGGACGGTGGCGAGGAGACTTGGAAGCCCTCGGGCCGTCAACGGCGCCAAGAGCTAAATGGCGGGGAAAGTGGGCGGTGAGTCGCCCGTTAGTCTTAGGTACCTTAGGAAGAGTTGATGGTCCCTCAAACCTGAAGGTAATAGAACTCTCAACAAAGTCTGTGCGCTTGCTTCCCTAGCCCCGAGAGCGTGGGAATGTCAGTAAATGCCGGCTTATGGGAATTATTTCGTTAGGAAATCAAAGGAAAATATTCTTACACCCTTATACTGTGGGAGGATGAGGGTGAGGACCCATTAGGAAAATATAAAGCACTTAAGCAGTTCTATCCTTGCTTGATTACCGAGCACGTCTAGGTTTTCCCACTTGATTCGGACTTAAGACGAATCCCGCCTTTTTGGCACTTGGGTTTTATGTGCCTTGTTTAACGAGCACCCGCTGGAGTCGAGCGGGGATTTTTAAAAGGGGCTCTCGGAAACGGATGGACGGAGTTTCCTCCCGAGTCGGGTGGGGTAGGGGCTTAGTCGGTTGCAACGCGGGGGCCGGCGGGAAGTGTACCGGCCTGGTCCTGCAGCCCGGCGGGCTGACTTGCTCCCGGCTCTCCCCCTGCCCCAGCGACCATGCCCCGTAAAGGCACCCAGCCTTCCACCGCCCGGCGCAGAAGAGAAGAGCCGCCGCACTCCCCGGACGGCACCAGTAGCGACGCGGAGCCGGAACCCCCGCCTGGCCGCGCGGGCAGCCCGGCCCCTGCTACCGCAGGTGAGTACCCCGCCGCGACTCGGCAGGAAAGCGCGATGGTAGACCCGGGTGGGTCAGCGCCCAACCCGGGACTGGCTGGTGTTTGGGGGCGCGGAGGTGAGGGGCTGCGGAGTTGACGTCTGTAGGTCAAGAGGAGCAGCTCAAGAAGCTGGTGGGATTTTCAGAGATTGGAGTGGTCGTGCAATTTCGCTTGTAACGGTGCCGGAGGGGATTGGGGCAAGTTCGTGGCTGCAGTTACGAATTTCTGTTTGTGGCCTTTTATTTCCGCGGAAATCGACATGGTCAGCCAAGAGCTAGTGGACTTTGTTCCAGACAGAATTAACTTTATTGTATGTTAAAGTTGTTTGACGCTAACAACCTCCCAGGTCTTAAATTGTTTTTAAAGAGATGACAATTTACTCGAAACTACTGTAGCTTTTGTGAGTACAGGAATTGGATGACATTAGGCAGCCCCTGGGACAGTGCCGCTGGAGCTCTTTGAGTGTCCAAAGTGAGGGTTCCTGGTGCTCAGATACGGAGAAAGTTGGATCTAGAACCTTAGGATTTAACCACCTGTTTAGACGTGGAACAGAGAATCGGGTTGTTGTGGTTTTCCCAGATTTGCTTTATGTTGTAGTGTTTTGACTCTTAAGAGATATATTTTTGTGGGATTTTGTGACTGGTGGCGTTTCTTTCAAGAATTTCTTTTTATATAAAACGAAGCTGAAATTCTCATTTCTCCTGAGTTTAGGATAATACTACATTTAAAGTGGAAAATACAGATTCCTAGGGTTCATAAATAACATTTCCCCAAAGATTAGCAGGCAGTAGTCCTCCGAACTAATTGCACTAATGCAGGCTTTTTTTCCCCCCTTGCCCTCCTTTTCCTTTGACTGACTTAGAGACACCAAGTGAGGAAATTGATAATAGAAGTTTAGAAGAGATTTTGAATAGCATCCCTCCTCCCCCGCCTCCAGCAATGGCCAATGAAGCCGGAGCTCCTCGGCTAATGATAACTCATATTGTAAACCAGAACTTCAAATCCTATGCTGGGGAAAAAATTCTGGGACCTTTTCATAAGGTATTTGACCATTTTAAATAACTATTAATAGGGTAATGTGTATATTTCAATTTTTATCATATTTATCCTGCTTGATAACACATGGTATGTTTCCTGTGTTTTTTAACAACTGAAATTGGTTTTTGTTTATCCTGGTTATGTTTGGTACCTCTTTAGCTGTTAAGTTTTCCTCACTGAGTAGAATTGGTGAGTTTTTTGTTTGAAGGAACTATTTTCTTTATTAGAATGAATTTTATAAAGAAAATAAGCTAGAATTAGGTGTTCTTTAAAGCGTTGAAGCTTGTTATCGAGAATATGATATAAGTAAACAAGTTGAAATGAAAACTTTTACTTAATAGTTTCGCTGCAAGTAAAAAGGGCAAGCGTTTTAAATTAAAATCAGTATGGTATGACCTTTTCTTTAACTTCAATTTAATTTTTTTACTGTTCTTTTTATGCAGCGCTTTTCCTGTATTATTGGGCCAAATGGCAGTGGCAAATCCAATGTTATTGATTCTATGCTTTTTGTGTTTGGCTATCGAGCACAAAAAATAAGATCTAAAAAACTTTCAGTGCTTATTCACAATTCTGATGAACACAAGGATATTCAGAGTTGTACTGTAGAAGTTCATTTTCAGAAGATAATTGATAAGGTAAGGGACTTCTGACTGTTTTAGTTATTTACAGCCTCAAGTGTGGAACACAGGATTTCCATACATTGCACATTTATTATTTTTGGCTTAAATAGGCTTTTAAAAATTAGTGTATGGTTAAAGCAGAATGGATGGATACTGATTTCGTTACTTCCAAGATCATATTTTCTTTGAGTAGTGGTGGTGGCAGCCATTAAAATATTAAAATTTTTAGCCAGGGCAATGAATTATAAGTAGCTCATGATAGCTACTTTAGAATAAAACATTGAGCAGTTTTAGTATCTTGAGTGCCAACACAGGCATTCTTTCAGTATAAAGTTATGTTTTTATTGCTTTCAGATAAATTACCTAAACTTGAAAATGTAACCGATGACTAACTTTATCATCTCCATTGTTTTAATTAATATTAGTAGTCTTGTGTGTCTGTAATGTGAAAGAACTCTACTTCAGTTTACCCTTTTAAAACAGGGGAAGGGTTAATACATGTGTTTTCTAGAAAAGGAAACAATTTTAGCTAAAGTGTCTATATTATCTACGTGGTTCTGGTTCGGTTGGTATTGGTTTTTTTCTCATCTAATAATTAACTTTGGAAATTCATGGCTTAAAAATGACTAGTTGGAACCTAAAAATACAGAAAACTCCATAATGAAGCAAGGATGTGATTTGGATTCTAAGTTTTGTATTTTAGATTTTTTTTTTTAATATAAAGGGCTTTAGTTAAATTTACATGGTATCTGTATTAATTTTGTTTTTTAGTGCTTTTCTATTGTACAATTTAGGTTGGAAAATTAGATTGCCACTAAATCAGGTTTGATTTCATTGCGTATTATAATTATGTTCGATTCGTGTAAATTTTAAAAGCCGTTTGTCAAAATGACAAAGCTTTTAAGGGAAAGCAAGTTTTACTATTAAAGTAGATTTGCACATCATTTTTTAAAATCCAGTTGGTTTTTTTAAAAATTGGGGGAATGTAGTTGTCAGTTCTTTGCAACTGTTTATACCTTCCAATGGCATATTGTTTACCAAAAAAAAAGACAAAAGCTAAGCCAAGTTACGCCATTCCTACCTTCCTTTCTTTGGATCATTTCTTGCAGCTTTTCTAAGTGGACTAGTAATTTAATCTGTCAACATGGTTTAATAGTTGGAGTGAGTTTATTTCAGATACGGTGAGATTCTTGTACCCCTTCAAATACTCTTTTTCAGTCAGTAGAATTTTAGGCTTGTTTGGAAGTGGGTTTTTTGTTTTGTTTCTGTTTGTTTGGCTTTATGGTTTTTGTGATCTATGAGGAAAGGGATCAAACAACTTGGAAACTATTCTTTGCTAAGAGGGTTATTTCTGAGAAATATTGCCAGTTTATGTGCATGTTCAATTGAAGTTTTTAATCCATAGGATTAGTTTCAATATGAAGAGTGAAATTTGGTGCAGATCTGTGACTTAATACCAACAATTGTTTTCTGGTTTTGTTTTTCCACAAAACAGGAAGGGGATGATTATGAAGTCATTCCTAACAGTAATTTCTATGTATCCAGAACTGCCTACAGAGACAATACTTCTGTCTATCACATAAGTGGGAAGAAGACAACGTTTAAGGATGTTGGAAATCTTCTTCGAAGTCATGGAATTGACTTGGACCATAATAGATTTTTAATCTTACAGGTGAGTTTATTAAAGATTTTAGACATCTTCTTACTCGTTACTTTTTTTTCAATAAAGTTTAGAGGGGTATCCCCCTGTTGGATGCATCCTGTACTTTTTGAGGCCTTAAAGTACTGTAGCAGCACATCATGGTTTACATACTACAGTCAAGATGCGAATCATTATTTGCTGCTCTAGAAATTTAAGGAAATTCATTCAAAATTATTTTTTCACTGTAAGACGCACATTTTATGTTTGGATGGACTGACATACTTGTTCCGCTCTAGCAGCACGTAAATATTGGCGTAGTGAAATAAGTATTAAACACCAATATTATTGTGCTGCTTTAGCGTGACAGGGATATAACAGCTATTTGTTATTACTGATTGTATTTTCCTTTAAGATAACATTTTAAATGAGATTCATTATCTTTTTATAGTCCTTTAATTTTATTTTTATCTCTACTAATATTAAATAGCAAAAACATGAAAAGAACTCTGTACACTTAGTGTTTGACAATTTTACTTGAGCACCTTACTAATTTTTTTTTTTTTTTTTTTTAACACTACAATGGTTAACTAAAAGCTTACCCAAGCTGGTTTTTGTTTTGGTTAGAATGGCCTGTTTGAACCACTAAATACTGAAAGATCAGAAAGTAACTGACATTTCATTCTGAAGTATTACAACTCTTGAAGTCTTTTTAAGGGCTATAAAACTAAGTACCTGGTCTTAGGTTGAATTTTATTAGAAACCCTGTCTTCTTTATTAAAGATATGTTTTACCAGCCTTGCTTGGTAAGAAAAATACTTTTTCTTCCCTATCTTACCTTTAAAAAAAGTTATCAATGTAAAATATGACTTTATCAGGTACATTAAAGTTCCTTTTTGATTGGAAGCTACTTTCTTTTCCTGTGTTCTATCCAGAATCTCTCAAGAGCGTAATAATAAAAGCAAACCTATATTGTGATTTAAAATAGTTGCTGATATTATTTAATAAGTCTTGTGACTGATTTTAAAGTAAGTTGGGAATTTTGATACTAAAAGTTTCATTAGGATAACTGAGTGTTCTCAATTGGTTCTCATTATTCTGGAATGACTTATATTGCTATCTTTTGTTACCAGGCACAGTGCATTTGTAATACTTCTGTAACCCAGACTTATTTGAAAATGAATGTTAGGGGAAATCAGCTGCAGATACAATTCTAAACAATTGAATTTACATAAATGTGGAATTAAAGGGGTGTGTGTGTGTGTGTGTGTGTGTGTGTGTGTGTGTGTGTGTGTGTGTTTAATCAAATTGAACTGTTTTATGGACCTTCATATTATGGGATTTGGTTTGGTTAACTATGGATTAAAAGTTATTTCATTCTGTAATACTGTATTTGATACTACCATTTTGCAGCAACCTATACTCCTGTTTATTTTTTATTTGCTATTTACTATCCTGGGATAATCGTCAAAATTTTACACCTGTGCCAAGACTCCTTAAAGTGGACTGCATTTTAACCCTTGCAAGGGTAAATTTTTTTCCCCTTGGTGCAGCCTTTCTGTACATAATTCAGTAATAAAGAAAACTAAATAAAGTCACAATTTCCTGAAGAAGTAAAAAACAGTAATTTTTAAATTGTCAACTTTATATTAAATATGTGCCTCTGAAGCACGTAGGATGCTTAAACCATTTGTCCTCATAATAATTTCACCTTTTTGTGTCATTTTAACAAATTATTTAAAACATTTTTAATGTCAAGGTAAACTTACTTCCCATGTAATAGATTCATTTCCGTTTGATTAAGTTTACAGATAGGAACCTTGGGAGTTCACCTGTTAGGAAAAAGAAACAGGGATTGGACCGGTAGAACTAATGATGCCCTATTTAAAAGCTTGAGGGAAAGTGGCAAAATCTATAGATTTTTATTTAGTTCCGTATCAAAAACTTAGACTCTTGCACTAGTTTAAAGCAGTTGGAGGTAAGTAAGAATATGGTTTTTTATTAGTTCTCTCCTACATCTCTCTTAAAAAACTAGCTGGTGGGGCACCTGCGTGGCTCAGTTGGTTAAGCGGCCGACTTCGGCTCAGGTCATGATCTCACGGTCCGTGAGTTCAAGCCCCGCGTTGGGCTCTGTTCTGACAGCTCAGAGCCTGGTGCCTGTTTCAGATTCTGTGTCTCCCTCTCTCTGCCCCTCCCCCGTTCATGCTCTGTCTCTCTCTGTCTCAAAAATAAATAAACGTTAAAAAAAAAAAAAAATTAAAACTAGCTGGGATTGGAAGGCTGGAAACTTGGAGTCATCATAATATCAAGAACATAAATGATTAGTTTGAATAAAATGTATAGATGTTTGGCCAGTGGTAGTAATTAACAGCCTAAGTAATCTAAAGTAAAGTGAAAATTTATTTTTAAGATGAAACACCACTAAATTTGGGGCACCTGAGTGGCTCAGTTTGGTTGAATATCAGTGCAGGTCATGATCCCAGGGTCATGGAATCAAGCCCTGTGTTGGGCTCTGCTCTGGGCATGCAGCTTGCTTAAGATTCTCTTTTTCTCTTCCTCTCTCTCCCCCGTCTCCCTCTCCCCATGCACACAATCTCTCATCCTGTCTCTAAAAGTTAAAAAAACAAACAAACAAACAAAAAACCACTAAATTTTAGAAGCCCATAAGGGTAAAATTTTTTACAGTGTTTAGTTGGTTTAGTGGTTTCTTGAAGTAGGCATTTCTAGTATTTGAATTCATTTTAAATTTCATTAGTTGACTATTCAAACGTATACCTAATGGGGCACTATGCTAAGATGCTGTGAATGTTAGAGATAGTTAAAACCCTGTTTCTTGTTCTTGAAAGCGCTTACACGTGCCTTCAGAAAGTGTTAAGATTATAACTGGCCATGGTACTTTTCATGTTTATACATGTCCGCATTTATATATACCTTAATTTGAAAGCCTTTGTCACATTGTAATAACTATTGGTGAAAATAAGTAGGATTTTATTAGCTCTCCATGGCATTTCATGGTAACTATGATTTACAAATGAGGTTTAATTGGTTTTGGTGCATTTGCACCAAATGTTAAAAATTAAAAGAATGTTAACTTTCAAATGTTAAAAGTTAAAAGAATGACAACCTTCATGCTTTTATTATGGTTCAAAATTACATTAAAGATTGCTGTTTCAGGAGTGGTTTTGTAAACCCCTAAAAGCTACAACTGTTAAGGCAATTTTAGTTTTGTCAGTTTTCAACTTCATATGGTTTTTGTCTTTATTATTATAAAACCTGAATTAGAACTTTAAATAGGAACCAAGATTTTTTTTTATTCTACATTCTGCTAATAAATTTTTATTCTCATTTGCTCTTTGTGAGCTACCAGAGGCCAACAAACCAAATCACCAAGGTTAGTATGTGCCTAAAATTAAGTACATCAATAGAAAGGAACCTATACCCCTGTTAGTAATTTTCCAAATTAGTAATTTGGAAGTTGGATTAATTTTTACTTATATTTCTTCTTCCTTTTTCTTTCCTGTATACTTCTAAGGCTGGCATGTCATACAAATTTTTGGGGTTGTGGTCTTTTAGCCTGTACAAATAAATTTGTGCTATATCTAAAGAATTTTTAGCTCTATCCGTAGCACCTAAGTTATCCAAGTGTTTGATTTAATAGCCTCAGCTTGAAAAAAAGTAGGAAGCTACTCCTAAGCAACCAGGATATCAAGCAGCCCACCCACTAAAGCGTTACCCTTGCTGTTGATGTACTTATTTGAGGCAGATACTACCTTGGTCATTTGGTTTGTTGGCCTCTGGTAGCTCACAAAGAGCAAATCAGAATAAAAATTTATTAGCAGAAGGTAAAGGACAATAATAGTATGGTGGAAAATGGAGAAAATAAAAAGATTATCAAGAGAAAATAAAAACTCAAAGCCTAGTAATTTGGGGCCTTTTAGTTTTAATGCAAATACCCATATGAGAAGAATCCTTCAGGTGTTATTAGGAAAAAAAGTTTGATAGCTGTGTACTTGAATTTCTTATGGTTCATGCTTGCTAAAATTTGGATTCCATTTGTATAAGAAGAACATCACTATTTCTCAGATATTTAATCTATATTTTGTAAAATAGATTATCAAAGAAATGGTGTAACTGAATCACAGTATCCTGATTTGTCACACTGTAAGAAGTTAAGATATAAGCCCTTGGTATTACAAATATTGAAATATGTTTGCAGTTTTTATGTTACTCTTAAAAATGATAGTTGATATTTTACAGGGTTGTGTAATGTCTCTAATACAATATGAATATAACTTAAAACCATAGGAAGTTTGTAGTAAATAACAAAAAAAAGTAAAACCTTATTCAGGTCTACTGAAGCTAAGAAACTAGAGATAACTATGGAGACCTATAAAACTTTGCAGGCTTCACATGCTAGCATGATAGTAACTTGAGACTTTGTGTCTTCATGCTGCCATTATTTGTGATTTAGAGCCTTAAACTTTAAATTCAGGTTGATGCTTTAAAAATTTTTTTTGAAATGTATGGAGCTTAATGCCCTTTGAAATGTATGGAGCTTATTGCCCTAAGTTGAAACTTAGAAAGCAAATAGTAGCAGGTGGTAAGGCAGGCAAAGGACATCAAGGAACAGAGCCATAAGAAAGGTTCCAGGCTGTAATTGGAATACCATAGTAGTCCTAATAGTCAAGTAACAGGTAGAGGCCTAAATATTCTAATAGCTTGTTGAAGCAGTAATGTGAATCTGACAATTACTGGTTGAAAAAAAATGAGTGCCATTGTAATAATCTAAAACTGAATGTTATGTGGCACTTGTAATGGAACTATTTTGGTTCAGATATGTCCTTAAGCATTTTTATCTTCAACCAACTGTGCAACCTTGTTAGAATGTAAAGAAATCGTAATTGTATATCTGCATTTTAACTAGGGAGGAATAAGTAACTCAAAAGAGGCAGCCACTCTGCGTTACCCAAAGCTAGGCAGTTTCCTAATAGTGTTATTCCATCCTTGAGCAAGTAATTCGGCCAGGAAGTGTGATGCCTTTAGGAATATTTTTGTCACTGTAAACTGCTACACTGAGTCCTAACTTCTGGCTACCTGAAAAATGTATACTTAAGTAATACTTTATGCCCATTTGACTGTGTTCACGGCATAGTTTTTCATTCATCTTAAAACAGATGTTCAAATTGAATTAGGGCAGTATATTAGAATATCAAGTGTCAGATAATTTTTGTTGTTTGGATAGTAAACCCAAAAGAGTTAAACCACTACCTCAACATAAGTGGTTCTCGGCTGGGGGTAGTTTCGCATCTGTGTCCCTGGGACATTGATTGTTGTCTGGAGACATTTTGGGTTGTTACAGCTGAGGGTATGGGAGAATGCTGTTAGGATCTGGTGTGTATGGGGCGCCTGGGTGGTGCAGTCGGTTAAGCGTCCGACTTCAGCCAGGTCACGATCTCGCGGTCTGTGAGTTCGAGCCCCGCGTCAGGCTCTGGGCTGATGGCTCGGAGCCTGGAGCCTGTTTCCGATTCTGTGTCTCCCTCTCTCTCTGCCCCTCCCCCGTTCATGCTCTGTCTCTCTCTGTCCCAAAAATAAATAAAAAACGTTGAAAAAAAAATTAAAAAAAAAAAAAAAGATCTGGTGTGTAAGAGGTCGGAGATGCTATTAAACATCCTGTGCTGCCCACCATAGACCCCTGCAACAAAGAATATCCAGAGCCCTAAATGTCAGCGTTGCTGTTGATTAACCCTGCCTAGTTAAAAACTGAGTAAGACTCTTCTTCAATGGCTGGCATTTGCCCTGTTGTAATCCAAAACTTTGGACATAATTCTAGGCTTAAATCCTCTCTACGACTTGAAACTAATACTGCATACATTTGGAAGGACCTGATAATTGAAAGAATAAAATGTTTTATATAAATACATAGTTTAGTTTAAACACTTAGTTTAAAGCACTAATTTATACATAACTGAAGGTTATAGAGAAAAAAAACAAGCTCTTTGGATAGTGTTTTACTTCATGTTTGATAATCATGTTCGTTGTGTTGTCAGACTACAGAAGAGTGACAGTATATAAAAATATTAAAAGTTATGCCTTTCAATGACTAAATTTAAGGTGAGCTGTTTTATTTTTAAGGTTGGGTTTTTTGTTTTGGGTTTGGGGTTTTGTTGTGTGTGGGATTTTTAATGTTTATTTTTGAGGTGGGGGGAGGGACAGAGAGAGAAGGAGTCAGGATCTGAAGTGGGCTCTGTGCCAACAGGAGAGAGCCTGATGTGGGGCTTGAACTCACAAGCCATAAGAGCATAATCTGAGTCAAAGTCAGGTGCTTAACTGACTGAGCCACTCAGGTGCCCCTGTTTGTGTTTTGTTGTTTTTGTTTTTAAGTATACTTCATGACCAACATGGGGCTTGAACTCAAAACTCTGAGAGAGTTGCATGCTCTACCAACGGAGCCTGCCAGGAGCCCCAAGGTTTTGTGTGGTTTGTTTTTGTTTACTTTATATTTATGTGGGAGCTTTTGGTAACTTTGACTCTTTGTCATTACATTAACAAGATACACCCCAGGTTTTTGAGGTTTATTCACATTTAAATATTTTGCATATTTAAATTGAGGAAGTAATAGGTTTTTTGTGTGTTTTTCTTGATTTTTTTTCACCTTTGCTATTTGCTGAAATAAAGGCCTGTATTTTTTTTCTACTTGCCTCTTCCTTTTCTTGTGTTGTAATAGCACAGGCAACTACTCCTGTGAAGTAAAGTAGCAGCATTTTGCCTGAGCATGTTCAGACAAAATTTTCTCCACCATGAAACTAAATGGCTGCCTGGCAGTCAGCCTTGAAGGTTACTGATTGTGGGGTTTTTTTTCTTCTTTTCTGTTTGTAATTGAGTTGCATAAATACAAATATATAATGTTAATCTAAGAATTTTAATCACACTTCAAAGCTGTTATATTAATGATTGCAAATAAAAGTTTTCCAATTTCATATGTACCAGGAGCTTTCGTTAGTTTTCAGTCAGTTGGTTATCTTCTCTTACTACCATGAGGAATAGGTAATTTCCTTTTTTATTTAATGGTCTTGTTTTTAGAAAGTTTTAGAACATTAAGTTTGAGACATCCTTATAAATCTTAGCACTTCTTGAGGAGCTCATAACCCCAGGTTTATAGAGAAAGTTTAATAATAAACCATCTTGGGACAGGATTCCTACTGCAGTTAAGCCATGAAGGATCTTGAAAATTCTTTGTTTTAGAACAGGAGCTCTAATTATGTTAACTAACAATTGGTAATGTTGCCAAAGTAATTATAGATTATATGAATACCTTGCTCAGTTTTGCCTTATACAAAAGTCAATACTTTTTTTTTTTTATATATATATATTGAATGAAATTTTAAGCTAGGGAATCTTTCTTTGGCTGTGTACATGTATGTGAATGTATATTATAATTTGGTAAGAGTTTATGTAAGGGAGTATAAACATTTCTTACCATCAGGGAAAATGAAAACTATCAAAAACATTTTTGTTTATATCTTATTAAATTTCTTTAAGCTACTGGTTTCTATCATGTATTTGTTCGTTAGTATTGTGTTTGTTAATTGTTCCTAATTCTCCCTTAAGATTGTTGTAGCTAAACATAAAGTGAATGTGTAATACAACTTTTCTTTTTTTAAGGGTGAAGTTGAACAAATCGCTATGATGAAGCCAAAAGGCCAGACTGAACATGATGAGGGTATGCTTGAATATTTAGAAGATATAATTGGTTGCGGACGGCTAAATGAGCCTATTAAAGTCTTGTGTCGGAGAGTTGAAATATTAAATGAACATCGAGGAGAGAAGGTGAATCTTCTATAGATTGTTGTTGTAAATCAGACTGTTTTGTTTATTGAACAAATTCTACTGAGTCAAATACTAAGTTTATAATCATATTTATTGAAAAAATCTTTACTGTTTTAGATTGAATTTTATATTTCTTATTTACCTTTAATTGAGCAGTGTTTTATTAATATGGTAGATATTTTTGCCTCATGTTGGTATATTTGAAATTCAGGTATATACATGTGTAATATATTTGAATAATCCATACACTTTAAATTTTTGTAGTTAAACAGAGTTAAGCTGGTAGAAAAGGAAAAGGATGCCTTAGAAGGAGAGAAAAACATAGCCATTAAATTTCTTACCTTGGAAAATGAAATATTTAGAAAAAAGAATCATGTCTGTCAATATTACATGTAAGTACATTAATTTATCAATTTTTATTAGTTTCTGACATTAAGTAAGCCCTTTTATCTGTATTACAGAAAAATAAAGACTAAAGTAGAAAAAAACTAAAAATTGTTTTGTAATGAATATGTTAAATTAATTTTTTACCATAGTACTAAATGGTAATTGGTTTAATTTTTAATTGTTTTAATTTTTATAATTTTAATTCCAGTATAATTAACATGCCATTATATTGGCTTCAGGTGTACACTGTAGTGATTCAACAATTTTATACTCGATTGAACAATTTTATACCCTGTACTCATCATGATCAGTATACTTTTAATCCTCTTCACCTCTTTCATCTTCCACCCACCTCCCTTTTGGGTAACCATCAGTCCTCTTTAGTTAAGAATGTCTTTTTTGGTTTATCTTTTTTTTCTGTGTTTGCTTCTTAAATTCCACATATGCATGAAATCATATGATAGTTGTCTTTCCCTGACTTATTTCATTTAATGTTATATTCTCTAGATCCATCCATGTTATTATAAATGGCAAGATTTCATTCTTTTGTGGCTAATACTCTGTGTGTGTGTGTGTGTGTGTGTGTGTGTGTGTGTGTGTGTGTGTGTGTCACATCTTTTCTATCCATTCATCTATTGATGGACACTTGGGCTGCTTCCATAGTTTGACACTTGTAAATAACGCTGCAATAAACATAGGAGTGCATATATCATTTCAAATTGGTGTTTTCAGATACTTTGGGTAAATTGCAGTATTGGAATTACTGGGTCATATGGTAATTCTAGTTTTCAATTTTTTGAGGAATCTACATACTGTTTTCCACAGGGGCTGCACCAGTTTGCATTCCTACCAATAATGCATGAGTGTTCCTTTTTACCCCACATCTATGCCAACATTGTTATTTCTTGTGGTTTTGATTTTCATTCCCCTCATGATGAATGATGTTAAACATCTTTTCACGTGTCTTTTGGTGATCTGGATGTCGTCATTTGAGAAATATCTGTAATGTCTATTTGGTTTTTTAGTGTTGATTGGTAGAAGTACTTGCATAAGTTCTTTATTTGGATACTAACCCTTGATCAGATATGTCATTCACAAATATCTTTTCATATTCAGTAGGTTCTCTTTTAGTTTTGTTGATTGTTTCATTTTTTGTGAGGAAGCTTTTTATGTCTTCGCAATAATTTAATTCTGTTTTTGCTTCCCTCCCCTCAGGAGACATACCTAGAAAAATGTTGCTACTGCCAAAGTCATAAAAATTACTGCCTGTGCTCTCATCTAGAACTTCTGTGGTTTTAGGTCTTTAATCCACTTTGAGTTTGTTTTTGTGTATGGTATAAGACAGTGATCCAGTTTCATTCTTCTGCATATAGCTGTCCAGTTTTTCCAATACCATTTGTTGATACTGTCTTTTTCCCATTGCATGTTTTTCCCTACTTTGCCAGAGATTAATTGACCATATAAGCAGGCATTTATATCTGGGCTCTCTGTTCTGTTCCATTGATGGATATGGCTGTTTTTGTGCCAGTACCATACTGATTTGATTGCTACAGCTCTGTAATATGTCTTGAAATCTGGGATTGTGATACCTCCCGTTTTGTTCTTTTTCAAGATTGCATTGGCTATTCGGAGTCTTTTGTGGTTCCATACAAATTTTAGGGAGTATTCTGCTCTGAAAAATGCTGTGGGTGTTTTGATAGGAATTGCATTAAATCTATAGATTGCTTTCGGTATTATGGACATTTTAACAGTATTTGCTTCCAGTCCATGGGCATGGGATATCTTTCCATTTGTTTGTGTCATCTTCAGTTTTTTAGTTTTATAGTTTTCAGAGTACAGGTCTTTCACTTCCTGGATAGTTTAATTCCAGGTATTTTAGTTTGTGGTGCAGTTGTAAATGAGATTATTTTTTTTAGTTTCTCTTTCTGCTGCTTCATTATTAGTGCATAGAAATGCAATGGATTTCTGTATATTGATTTTGATCTTATCTTAATGAATTCTTTTATCACGTCTAGTAGTTTCTTGTTTAGAGTCTGTTAAGGTTTCCATATATAATATGTCATCTGCAGATAGTGAAAATTATACTTCTTCCTTACCAATTTGGATGCCTTTTACTTCTTTTTCTTGTCTGATTGCTATGACTAGGACTTCCAGTACTATGTTGAATAAAAGTGGTGAGAGTGGACATGCTGAACTTAGGAGAAAAGCCCTCCAGTTTTCCCCACTAAGATGTTTGCTGTGGGTTTTTCATATAAGTCCTTTATTATGTTGAGTCTTGTTCCTTGTAGACCTACTTTCTTGAGGATTTTTATCATGAATGGATGTTGTACTTTGTCACGTGCTTTTTTTGCATCTGTTGAAATGATCATGTGGTTTTTATCCTTTTTCTTATTCATGTAATGTATTGTGTTGATTGATTTGCAAATGTTAAACCACCCTTGCATCATGGGAATAAATCCTACTTGATCATAGTGAATGACTTTTTAAAATATATTGTTGGATTTGGTTTGCTTAATATTATGTTGTACATTTTTGCACCTATGTTCATCAGAGATCTTAGCCTGTAGTTCTTTGTAGTGTCTTTACCTGGTTTTAGTATCAGGGTAATGCTGGTCTCATACATAGAATGTATTTGGAATCTTTCCTTCCTCTTCTGTTTTTGGAATAGTTTGAGAAGAATAAGTATTAACTCTTCTTTTAAGTGTTTGGTAGAATTCACCTATGAAACTGGTCCCGGACTTTCATTTGTGGGAGTTTTTTGATTACTGATTCAATTTCATGGCTGATAATCAGTCTGCTTCAAATTTCCTAATTCTTCATACTTCAGTTTTAGGAGATTATGTTTCTAGGAATTTATCTATGCTAGGTTGTCCAATTTGTTGGCATATAATTTTTTTCATAACATTGTCTTAATAATCCTTTGTATGGTGTCGGTTATTTCTCTTTCATTTCTGATTATGTTTGAATCCTCTCTCTCTTTGATAATTCTCGCTAAAGGCTTATCAATTTCATTGATCTTTTCAAAGAACCAGCTCCTGATTTCATTGATCTGTTTGTTTTTACATTGATCTATTTTGTTTTCACTCTAATCTTGATCATTTCCTTCTACTGATTTTGATTTTGTTCTTTTCTAGCTCTTTTAAGTGTAAGGTTACATTGTTTATTTGAGATTGGTTTTGCTTCTTGAGCTGGGTCTGTATTGCTCTAAACTTTCCTCTTAGAACTGCTTTTGCTGCATCCTAAAGATTTTGAAAACACTGTGTTTTCATTTGTCTTCATGTATTTTTTTTTTTTTTTTAATTCTCTCTGATTTCTTGGTCAACCCCATTCATTGTTTAATGAATGCTATTTAACTTCCATGTGTTTGTGTTCTTTCCACATTTTTTCTTGTGGTTGGTTTCTGTTTCATAGTGCTGTGGTCAGAAAAGATGCATGGTCTGACTTGTATCTTTTTTAACTTATTGAGGATTGTTTTGTGACCTAAAATGTGATGTGTTCTGGAGAATGATCTGTGTGCACTTGAAAAGTGTTTTCTGCTATTTTAGGATGGAATGTTAGGAATACATCTGTTAGATCCATCTGGTCCAATGTATCTTTTGAAGCCACTGTTTCCTTGTGGATTTTTGTACATCACTGGATAGATGTAAGTGGGGTGTTAAAAATCTACTGTTGTTGTATTACCATTATTACTTCCTTTATGTTTGTTAACAGTTGCTTTATGTATTTGGGTGCTTGCTGTTGGATGCATAAATATTTCCAATTGTTTTTATCTTCTCCTTGGATTGTTCCCTTCAGTAGGATTATATAGTGTCCTTCTTTGTCTCTTGTTACAGTCTTTGTTTTAAAGTCTATTTTGTTTGATACAAGTATTGCTACGCTTTCTTTTCACTTCCATTTGAATGATAATTGCTTTTCTATCCCTTCAGGTTCAATCTGCATCTTTAGGTTTGAAATGAGTCTCTTGTAGCAGCATCTAGATGGTCTTGCTTTTTTATCCATTCTGTCTCCCTATGTCTCCCCTATGGGAGCCTGCAGTCCATTTACATTCAAAGTACTTATTGACAGATATGTACTTGTTGCCATTTTATTACTTGTTTTATGGTTTTTTCTGTAGTTCTTTTCTATTCTTGCTCTTCTCAAGAAAGCTTGCCAGCTTTCGTTAGTAATATACTTGCATTCCTTTCTCGCGCATTAAGTTAATGGTCACATCAGTGCACCCATTCTTTACTCCTTTCCTGCCACATTTTGGGTATATGGTGACATACTTTACATCCTTTTATTTTGTGAATGCTTTGACTGGTTTTCATAGATATACTTAATTTCCTGCTTTTGTACTTCATACTTTTCTTACTGACATTTCTTGTCAGGCTGGTTTAGTGGTCATGAATTCCTTTAATCAAGTTTGGGAAACTATCCTTCTGTTCTAAACGATAGCCTTGCTGGATAGAGTTTTCTTGGCTGCAGGTTTTTTCCGTCAGCATTTTTTGAGTATATCATGCCACTCCATTCTGGCCTGCAGTTTCTGCTGAAAAATCTGCTAATAGCTTTATGGGGTTTCCATTTTATGTAACTTTTCTCTTTTTAAAAGATTTTAAAAGTCTTTATCACTACTTTTTGCTATTTTAATTACTATCTGTTTTGGTGGGGATACCCTTGGGTTTATTTTTGAGGGGCTCTCTGTGCTTCCTTGATCTAGATTTCTGTTTCCCCAAGTTTGGGGGAGTTTTCACTATTCTTCCAGTGCAATTTCTGCCCCCTTTTCTGTCTCTTCTCCTGAGACCCCTATGATGTGAATGTTATTTCATTTGATGCTGTTACTGAGTTCCCTAAGTCTCTTCATTTACTATTTTTTTCTCCTTTTCAGTTTGATTGTTTTCCATTACTCTGTCTTCCAGGTCAGTGATCCTTCTGCTTCCTCTATTCTACTATATATTCTCTTTAGTGCATTTTTAGTTTCAGTTGTTGAGCTCTTCATCTCTGATTGGTGCTTTTTTAGGTTTTCTGTCTCTTTGTATTGAGGGTCTCAGTGAGATTCTCCCCTCTTTTCCTCAAGTCCAGTTAGGATCTTTGTGAGCATTACTTTAAATTATCAGGTATATTGCTTTTCTCGGTTTTGTTTAGCTCTCTTGTGATTTTGTCCTGTCCTTTCATTTGGGACCTATTTCTGTGTCACCTCATTTTGTCCAACTCTCTAGGTTTTCCTGTGTGTTAGGATAGTCAGCTACGTCTTCTGCTCTTGGAAGTAGTGGCTTTATGAAGAAAAGGTCCTATAGTGTCCTGCAATGCAATGTCCCGTGTTCACCAGAACTTGGCACTTCAGGGGTGTCTCATATGTGTTGCATGTAACCCCACTGTGGGTCTGAGCTGCATGTGCCTTCAATCCAGTCATGTGCAATGGCTCACTCTGCCTGTTGGGCAAGGTTTGTTCCCTGTGTTGTTAGTGGGCCAGTCTGGGGCCACTTGAGTCAGACAGGCATTTGCCAGAGATGCAGTAGCACCAAACTGCAGGACACTTTCCCCGTTGTCCCTTGAGAAGTTTTCATTGGTGGGTAGGGCCTGCAGCCAGACCAAATGACTGCTCCCAGCCCACTGCTGAGGCTCAAGTCAAACTGGTATGTGTGGTTACCTTCCCCTCTCCTCAGGACAGGTGGCACTTTGGTGTGGTGCTGGCTTCTGTCTGTGCTCCTTGCACATTGCCAGGCTTGTGGCACCACTTTGGATAGGCTTTGGCCAACGGGCATGCTGGAGGGGGCAGGACTGGAGGAGAATTGGGGTGGGGGTGGGGGTTGAGGAAGCTCTTCGCAAGATAGATGGAGAGTATTGGCACTGCACTGGTTCCCGAAGGTGTCTCTGTATCTAGGCTGGGAGATAGGGGAGAAAATGGTACCTGCCAGCTCTCTTGTTTCTCCTTAATATATCTGCCCTCCGGCACATGCTCTGAGATTAGTAAATAAATTTCTTTCACATATACTTCAGTCTTTCAAACTGTTGATTCTATGCTCTATCTCCATGGGACTTTTTGTTGTGCTGTCTCTTTAAGGGTCGCAGTCTCTGTTTCCTTTCAACCTCCCATCTGATTTTTCCAGGTGTGACATCCCACTGATTGTAAGAACTCTCAAAATTAGTCCCCTCTAGTTTTTAAAGCCAAATGGGGAGTTGTCTTCCCCATGCCTGGGATTCTTGTAGTGAGGGTCTGTTTTTCTCCCTTTTTCATGCTCATAGCATTCCTGCCTCCGAAGAACAGTTCCAATGGGTCCCTTTAGCCCCAACCACCTTCTCCACCCTTCCCACCCTCTTTAATGTGGCCTCTTCTCTACATGTAGCTGTGGAGGATGTTCTGCCAGTCTTCCTCATTTTCTGGGTTTACACTGATAAGGGTGTTAATCTAGTTGTAGCCTTGGGACAAGGAGAACTTAAGATCATCCTACCTGCCACCTTTCCCTGAAGTCCTCAAAGTTGACTTTTAAGTATTCTACTTTAAGTTGGGAGGTGGGTTCACAAGTGTTTATTAATGTACTTAATAGTTCTACACATACATTCTCTATTATGCATGTAATAGCCAATCTAATTTTGTTTGTATGGAACCAATTTTGTTCCTAATTCTAGCTTTGACCCTGAATTAGGTCTGTACTGCAGTACCCCCTGTGCCTCACCCTGTAGCCCTAGGTAATTAATTGTAAATTGGTTGTAGTTAAGAATACTGTAGAAACCACTAATTTTACTAAGTTATTACACAATTTTAGAAATGGCATTTTAGGATCTCTGATTTTTATTTTCCTTTTTCTAGTTATGATCTGCAGAAACGAATTGCTGAAATGGAATCTCAAAAGGAAAAAATTCATGAAGATACCAAAGAAATTAATGAGAAGAGCAATATACTGTCAAATGAAATGAAAGCTAAGAATAAAGCTGTAAAAGATGTAGAAAAGTAATAATCTTTTGGAAAGTACTAAAGTGTTTAGGTTGTTGTTTTTACGTGTATTTTATATATATACATATATATATATATATATATATATATACATATATATATATATACATATACATATACATATACACACACACACACACACATATATATATAAACTTTATGCCAGCACATAAATGTAATGCCAGCTGTAATTTGCTAACTTATAAAATGGTCTCCTTTTTCAGAAAAAGAATAAAAAACCTAATTGCCCTGCATCCAGTTGATCATCACAAATTCAGTGCCCAACACTGGTCCTAAATTAACAGAAGATGCTGCCTCCTAGTGGCAGAACACAATAATACACGGCAAAAAAAAAAAAGTTTAACCTGGCAGCTTAGTTGTCTTAAGAATAAACAGTCCACACATCTTAAGAATTAGGTTACTCTAATTCTTAATTAGTAATTAGGTTACTTTTTTTTTTTTTATTTTTTTTAAGTTTCATCATGACCCTTCTCTATGCCTTCTCACAGTATTTGGTGACACCAATGTCTCTTACCTATGTGATTTTTTTTTTTTTCTTTAAAATGAGTTTTACATTGTGGTAATGTATTTCTATACCTTGACTCTATAGTAACCAGGAAATGTAGTATTTCCCATCCAGTTTAGAAAGGCAAAGCAACTCTTGTAATCATATTTTAATGGCTCCCTCAAATTTAGTGGAAGGAGAGAACCAGTTTGAAAATGGTTAGCTCTAGAATCTTACCTTGTAAGAGCTTGGACACATTTACAGAGGCAGTGTCCCAGGCAGAACATGTAGCATGACTTTGAAATAAATGAGTATCTAAAATAGTGACTAATAATTCTCTTTATTTGTTAGGAAACTGAATAAAATTACAAAATTTATTGAGGAAAACAAAGAAAAATTTACACAGCTAGATTTAGAAGATGTTCAAGTTAGGGAAAAATTAAAACATGCTTCAAGTAAAGCCAAAAAACTGGAGAAACAACTTCAAAAAGATAAAGAGAAGGTAGGTTTTGAAAGAAATCTTACAAATTTCATATCTGAATATCAGATTTAATTTTCATGGATGTGCCACTCCCTCATTTTTTAAGCAAATGAGTTGGGATTCTGAATATTAAGTGTTCTAGGATTTATCTCTGATTGTGACTTTTTTTTTTCTCCAAAGGTAAATTTTGCATTCATTGGCTTTGAGATTTAGAGTTTATGTTTCTGTGTCATATATTGTTGGGAAAATACTTATCAAGTCACCAATTCTATTTGATAGTAAACAACATAGTTTTCCTTTTCTTAATGTAATGGTTTAAAGAGATGTTTTTGGTTATGTATTCTGAAATTTTGAAAACATTACCTGCCTCCTAGAGAGTATCAGAATAAGAGTTCTCTCTTGGAAAGGAGGGAAGGGGAAACTCAAAAATCTACAGAGGGTGGATTAGCTATTCTGAGGTTTTAAAAACGATTAAGTTTGGAACAGAACGCATTATTTCCTAGGAATCAGTCCCTAATGATCAATTGGCAGTCTTTCAAACTATTTTCATAACTAACAGATATTAATAGATATGACATCTAAGTCCCTTCTCCCAAAAAAGGCTTTGTACCATATAACTACATGTTAGTTATAATATAGGCTCTCCTTTATGTTGTATTTTTCCAAATGCATTTGTTTACAAAATACTTTCCACTCAGTATGGGAATAAATCTTGGGCAAATCAGTGTTTGAGGGTCATCATTTTTGGGAAATGTTGAACTCTGGTGCTGGATAATCTGAACAAACCAACGTGGATTTGAGGGTAATGCTTAAATTGGACAGACTAAGCCAACTGTAACTCTTATAGAGGTATTAGTCTTTAGGCATCAAATGTCAATAAGTGGTTATTACCAAAGGTATTAATGGAATAAGATATTACTCCTACATGGTGACTCTGGAAGGGTAATGTGAAAGATTTTAGGATTTCGGGGAGGCCACGGGGTGTAAAAGTCATCCATGGTAAGTTTCAATATACCATGAAGGACAGTTTAGGAAATTCCACATAGCCAGAGTATATTAATTGGTGAAGAAGGATAGTTATAGCCTGAAAGTAGAACAGAAGGAAGAAAGACCTGAACGCCAGCCAAGGAGAATTCTCTTCCATAACAAATGAGGAATTCATAGAATTTACTGTTAAATTAAGAGCACAGAAATTGCAGTAAATGGTTAAGAAAGTATTTGCTAAAGCCAGCTAGTTCAAGTCAAATTACAAAGGAAACCACAAAGACTTAGAGGATACTGAGAAATGCTTTTAAATAAGCCAAATACTGATGATACTGGATAGCCTAAAGGTACATGCTCCTCCAAGTTTAAATTGTTTTACAATCTTAGGTTGAAGAATTTAAAAGTATACCTGCCAAGAGTGAGAAAATCATAAATGAGACAACAACTCGAAATAGTGCCCTTGAGAAGGAAAAAGAGAAAGAAGAAGAAAAATTGAAAGAAGTTATGGATAGCCTTAAACAGGAAACACAAGGGCTTCAAAAAGAAAAAGAAGTAAGATTCTTTATCAGTTGGTGTCTAGGTGACTTTTTTTTAACTTGAAGAATGTTTTTGTGTGGTAATAGTAAAAACTCAACTGTTAGAAAAATTTTGGACTTACAATATCTAGCATTCATAAAAATAGCTTAAATTCTTTTTGTTTTCTACTTTCCCATTTAAAAAAAAAAGTTAAATGAGAATTTATGGTGGAGGCAGGAAATGCCCTTATTTGATTTCATCAAATAGCTTTTTGTCTTCTCTTAATTAGTTAACACCTGTAAAAACATGGAACCACACTAACCACAAGTTGATAAGTACCTTTCTTTTCTCCTGTAGCACTTGTATAATAGTTTATGGCTCTTGAGTCAGTTCTTGGTTTGAAATCCTACATCAGTCATTATCTCTCTGTATAGGCTGTTAGGTCTCAAAGTCCTCTTTCTCAAGATGGAAGAAAATATTACCCATCTTGTGAATCTTTTTAAAAATAAAATGTACATACTCTTACATAAAGTGCCTAGAAAGTAAGAAATTAATAAAAATATTAGCTATTTTAGCACTTCATTAATAGGAGTATGAGGTTGTCATATTGATATGTCTTATCAACCCAATGAGAGTATAAAGCATGAAGCTTAGCTGTCTTTGTTTATATTCACAGCCTTTTTGACAGAACTGAGTATGCTGAGTAGAAATTGTAAAAGGTGCACCTGGGTGGCTCAGTTGGTTATGTCTGACTTGATTTGGGCTCAGGTTGTGAGTTCAAGCCGCACATTGGCCTCTGCGCTGACAGGGTAGAGCCTCTTGGAATTCTCTCTCCTCCTCTCTCTGACCCTCCTGTGTATTCTCCTTCTATATCAAAATAAATATATTTTAAAAAAGAAATTGTAATAGATAATACTAATGAGTTGAATTGATTTATGTTCCATAAGTTATGTAAGACTTAAGTACCTAAGTTATAGACTTCTATACAAACTTTGTTAATTGTACTTCAGTAAAGTTGTATTGGGTTTGTGGGCTTTTTAAGCTACAGATTTAATAGATTCTGTTTTGGAATGGGGCATGTTCTAATGCCATACTACAGAACTTTATAACATGCCCATGTGATAAAATGGCAATAGGTAATGCAATAGCTTTCATGAATAGTATATATGGATACAGATTTTCACATTTGCTCATCTAATACATATTGAGTACTTCTGTGTATCTTGGCAACGTGTATTAATGACAAAGCCAGGACACCCATCCAAGTGTCTTCATTCCTCAATATAGTAGCTAAAAAGAGGTTCTGCCACTTGAGTGATTGCATGACTTTGAGCAAGTTACTTAAACTGTAGCCTGTTTCCTCAAAATGAGCATAATTATGATATTCACCTCATGAAATTGTTATCTTCAAGAATTCATATATAACATTCGTAATAGGCCTAGAACATTGTGAGCAGTGTGTACTTGTGTGTTAGTGTTCATGGTTTTTACCATTTGACATTTAAACTGATTATCTGATGATTTTGCACATAACCCCATGGTCCTGGGTCTGTTCCCTTATGTGCAAAACAAAAGGATTAAGCTTTTGTAAGTGCTTTCTTACGCCATTATTCTAATAAATAGATCCTTTCTACATAGTTATGGTAGCCCCAAATTTCTGCTCACTTGTCAAATATAACCAGTTTCGAGTATTACCTGGCCTTAACCTCTAAAATTTACAAAGGTTCATGGGGTGCCTGGGCAGCTCAGTCAGTTGACCATGTGACTCTTGATTTCAGGTCATGATGTCACAGTTTGTGAGATCAAGCCCCTCGTTGGCTCTGTGCTGACAGTGCAAAGCCTGCTTAGAATTCTCTCTCTCCCCCTCTCTCTGTTCATCCCCTCTTCTCTCTCTCAAAATAAATATATAAACTTTAAAAAGTAAAATTTACAGGGGTGCCTAGCTGGCTCAGTCATTTAAGCGTCAGCTTTGGCTCAGGTCATGATCCTACAGTTTGTGAGTTCGAGCCCCGCGCTGGACTCTGTGCTGACAGCTCGGAGCCTGGAGCCTGCTTTGGATTTTGTGTCTCCCTCTCTCTCTGCTCTTCCCCCATTCATGCTCTGTCTCTCTCTCCTTCAAAAATAAACATTAAAAAAAATTTTTTTAATTAAAATAAAATTTACAAAGATTCTCAACATAAATCTACTTGAGGAAACTTTCTGCTGAATAGTCTTTACACTTAGCCATTTCAGGTAAGGTAATGTGGAATACCATGGATCTAGAGTTTACACTCAAATTTTTGTTTTTTGAACACTCATTTTTGTTGGTGTTTTAATTTCCAAAAAGCATATTTACATCTAGTTCATTAAGTGCTTGTGAAATCAATTGGGAAGAGACTATGTACAGTGAACATTGGCAACCCGGCAAAAACTATTAGTGTGTTCAGCTTGTAAGAATTATTTATTTTTATGTATTATGTTTGTAGAATCTTTAAAGTTGAATTCAAGATGTATGGTTTCTGTTTCAGCTTAGGTTTGAAAACATGTATTTCAGATTTAATGGAGTCCATCGTATTTTAACAGAGTCGAGAGAAAGAACTTATGGGTTTCAGCAAATCAGTAAATGAAGCACGTTCAAAGATGGATGTAGCTCAGTCAGAACTTGATATCTATCTCAGTCGTCATAACACTGCAGTGTCTCAATTAAGTAAGGCCAAGGAAGCTCTAACTGCAGCATCTGAGACTCTCAAAGAAAGGAAAACTGCGATCAGAGATATAGAGGCAAAACTCCCTCAATCTGAACTGGAATTAAAAGAGGTAAATCTTTGCTTCTGTATTTTTTCTGAATATTGTTTATCAATCCAAGTTTTCAATTTATATGTTTGTATATTTATATTTTTTAATCTAAACATCTGAACTGGCATAAATGTGTAAGAATGAATATATAAACCAATTAGTGTAATTTTTTCTGATACTGAATTTATGGAAGTCATCAGGGAATTTCATGACCAATTAGAATTTTAATGTAAACTTAAATTGTATTCAGTGACCACTTCTGTCTTGTTGGTAATTCAGTTTATTTGGGGGGTAAATTATATTTGTAACTTGAGCTTTTACTTTATACTCTTGACTGGTAATAGAGGTAATAATTTAAAGCCAGGAGGGAGGAAGAATGTCAGGAAAAGTGGTTGGTCTAATTTAAGAGATTGAGAAACTGAGAGTTTGGGGATTTATGTACGTGTGTATGATTCCTTTTGTTGACAGCCTGGCATTTTTGTATAGCAATAGTGCTATTCACCTACCATATTCCCTTTCATTTCAAAGCTATGATTTTTTAAAAAGAAAATTACATATATAATAAATATCTTTCATTATTTAGAATGCAAAGCACACTATAACCATAGTCCTGCCCGGTCCCTTAAATTCTGGGTCCTATACCAACGTCTGTTTTTGATTAGTGCAGACCTTAGGAATTGGAACACACTTATGCATAACTTTGTGGTATGGAACTGAGATTTCCACACACTAGCTCTACTCGTTCTATCAATCAGTTTACTACTAGAACCATATTGCACTTAGGGTCCTTGTTATTGACCCAAATAATTTATATTCCTTTAAAATAGAAAACCCATCCATATTTAGAAACCCACACCCAGCAGTTTGGAAGTTTAGTTCTGGTTCAAGTGTTTTTTATTGGTCGTCTTTTTTGAGGCATTACAACTAATTCTATGCTATTAGAATTAGGTTGGGCGTATGTTTCTGGGATTCATTTCTTTTTCTCACTTTTAGAAAGAAAAAGAACTTGAAAAACTTACACAAGAAGAATTAAAATTGAAAAGTTTGGTTCGTGATCTTTTCCAAAAAGTTGAAGAAGCAAAGAGTTCCGTAGCAATGAATCGAAGTAGAGGGAAAGTCCTTGATGCAATAATTCAAGAAAAAAAATCTGGCAGGATTCCAGGAATATATGGAAGATTGGTAAAGTAGATTTATTTAGAAATGGCTCAAGATACTGTAAATAATTTTCTTTCTTTGACTTAACTATAATACTGAGTTGCTGTAACATTCATTTTTGTTTAAAAGACCTTTTTGCTCTTAGTACTCCGTCATGGTAAAATTCTTTGTGGTATGGATTATCTCATATTAAACGTAGTTTTTTATCTTTTAGTTTTAGATAACTACCATTTAGTACCAAGAAGGAAAAAAACTAGCAATGATAAGGAAATTTAACAAAACCACTTTATTCTTTTTTTAAAAAATAAAGAATTTGATAAATTCTGGATTTTATACCATTATACTGAAGATTGTGGCTAGAGTTTAGGGAAATCGGGATAAGGCAGAAACCCAAGGCTAGCAATAGTGGAGACCATTACTGCTCTTGAATTTGAAGAGGGAAGGGAGCTGTAGCCATGGCTACAGGGTGGCCAGAAGGAAATGGGGAAAATATTTCAACCCCCTTCAACTCCTACCCTGCCATCTCTAGCTGTTACTTCACATTTTCTAAAGCTTAGAAAACCAAGGAACCAGTTAGTGCAGTCCCTGAGTCAGCCTTCCAGAGAAAGGAGAAAAGAGAATGATTTGTAAGTGCAAATGAAAATTACCGAGCAGAGTTGCTTCCATGTCTCCAGGCCGTGTGACTTACACCTTATTTACTTGGGAGATATAATTTGAATCTCTTCTTTTGCTTTCAAAGAAAAAGCTAGTCTGTATGAATGCTGCTTCATGGCTAATTAATAGGTTGATAAACAGGCAAATATGTTTTATGGGGACTTACATAATCTTAGCTGGCTTTCAATAGTTCAAAAAAATTTTTTTTTCTGTTTACTTATTTTGAGAAAGAGAGTGCACACAAGCTGGGGAGAGGCAAAGAGAGGGAGAAAATCCCCTAACAGGCTCCATGCTCAGCACAGGATTTGATCTCCCACTGTGAGATCACAACCTGAGCTGGCCACTTGACCAATTGAGCCACGCAGGCGCTCCAATTTATTTATTTATTTTGTTATTTTTTAGAAAGCAAGCAAGAGCAAGGGAGGGAGAGAGGGAATCCTAAACAGGCTTCACACTGAGTGTGGAGCCCAATGCAGAGTTTGATCCCACGACCCCAGGATCATGACCCAAGCCGAAATCGACTCAAATGCTGAGCAGTCGAACCACCCAGGAGCCCCCAAATTTCATTATTTTAGGAAGTTATTATTTTGCTTATGCTGTAGTGCTTTTAAGGTTGACAGATTTGAAAATCTTTACATTGTACGTTTTTGTTTTCATGAAACAGTTCATTTTGTGCTCATTAAAAATCCAAACTTTGCATATCTTAAAAATTTTTTTAAAGGTGCATTAAAAACTAGTAGTGATTGAAAAAAGGGGAAGGTTGAGTGAGAGGAACACATATTTTTCATTGTGTACCTTTTGTGTTTTTAAAAACCATGTGTAGGGGCACCTGGGTGGCTCAGTCGGTTAAGCGGCTGGCTTCGGCTCAGGTCCATGATCTCACGGTCCTTGAGTTCGAGCCCCGCGTCGGGCTCTGTGCTGACAGCTCAGAGCCTGGAGCCTGTTTCAGATTCTGTGTCTCCCTCTCTCTGCCCCTCCCCCGTTCATGCTCTGTCTCTCTGTCTCAAAAATAAATAAAACATTAAAAAAAATTTTTTTTAAATAAATAAAATAAAAATAAAAACCATGTGTAAGTATAGTTTTTCAAGTAAAAGTAACTTGAAAAATATGTAGGAATTATAATGAAATGATCCTGTGCCTAATTATTGATTGTGCAATGATTTTTTTTCTCCCTGCCTCTTATTATTAGGGAGACTTAGGAGCAATTGATGAAAAATACGATGTTGCTATTTCATCCTGTTGTCATGCATTAGACTACATTGTTGTTGATTCTATTGATACAGCTCAAGATTGTGTGAACTTCCTTAAAAGACAAAATATTGGAGTTGCAACCTTTATAGGTTTGGATAAGGTAGGTATTCATAATAAGCTACCTCTAATTTAATTTTAAAGTACTAAATTGTTTTCTGTATTTGAACTCTAGCTTTTTTCTTTATAGTTATTTAGTGAACAGCTGGTAGGTTTTGAGGATATTTTAGGCCGTGGGGTTATATAGTTGTAAGAAAAAACCTTGCAATGCCTCCCTTAAAGGAGGAATATACATTCTGATATTAGAGTGACTGATAGCTTGGCGTTTCTAACTTCCATCATCAGTAACTGCTTTTAATAAAACAAAAACCTTTACAGAGATAGAATTCACGTACCATAAAATTAACTATTTTAAAGTGTAGAGTTCATTGGTTTTAGTGTATTTATAAGATTGTTAAATTATGACCACTAATTTCAGAATGTTTTCATCACCCCAAAAAGAAATCTCATACTCATTCCCAGTCAAAACCTATCTCCTGCCACCTGCAGTTTGTACTCTGCTTTTTGATTTACCTGTTGTGGATATTTTGTATAAATGGAATCATACAGTCTGTAGGTTTTTGTGTATGTTGTCTTAGGTTTTCAAAGTTTATCCATGTTGTAGCATGTATCAGCAGCTCATTCCTCTTTATTGCCAAATGATGCTCCTTGTGTGAATATACCACATTTTGTTTATCCATTCGACAGTGATGAACATTTGTGTTGTTTCCATGTTTGGGCTATTATGGCTAATTGCTGTTATGAACATTCATACACAGATTTTTGTGCATACCTGTTTTCAGCTCTCTTTGGTTAATATCTAGGAGTAGAATTGCTGGGTTACCTGTTAACTATTTAACATTTTGAGGAACTGCCAAACTCTTTCCCATTGTGGCTATACAATATCCTACCTGTAATGTATAGTTTCCAGTATCTTTACATCCTCACCAACACTTGTTTCTACATCTATTTTATTATAACCATCTTAGTGTTGGGTATGTAGTGGTCTCTTACTGTGGTTTTGATTTGCATTTCCTGATTACTAATGTTGAATATTTTTTCATGTGCTTATTGGGCATTTGTTTATCTTCTTTGAAGAAGTATCTATTCAAATCCCTTGCCTATTTGTTCATTGCTTTATTTGTCTTACTAGTAAGTTTTAAGAGTTTTTTCATATATTTTGGGTGCAAGTCTCTTGTCACATATATGTTTGCAGATGTTTTCTCCCATTCTGTGCATTGTCTTCACTTCCTTGACAGTGTCCTCTGAAGCACAGTTGTTTAAAATTTTAATCATTTTGTCGAATTTTGTTTTAAATGTTTTGTTTAAATGTTCTTATGTTGTGTGTGTCATATCTAAGAAACTACTGCATAATCCAAGCACATGGTGATTTACCTCCTGTTTTCTTCTGAGTTTTGTGGCTTTAGCTTTTACATTTTGGTTTTTAGTGCATGTTCAGTTAATTTTATAACACAGAGTAAAGTGTACCTCTACTCTTAGATGTAGATATCAGTTGTTTCAGCACCACTTGTTGAAAAGACTATTCTTTCCCCATTGAATTTTCTTGGCATCTGTCAAAGATCAACTGACCATAAATCTGAGGGTTTATTTCTGAATTCTCCATTTGTCTATGTATCTATTCTTATGAGTACCACACTGTTTATTTTAAATTATTTTATTTATTTTTTAATTTATATCCAAGTTAGTTAGCATACAGTGCAATAATGATTTCAGTAGATTCCTTATTGCCCCTTAGCCATTTAGCCCATCCCCCCTCCCATAGTCCCTCCAGTAACCCTCTGTTTGTTCTCCATATTTAAGCATCTCTTATGTTTCATCCCCTTCCGTTTTTATATTATTTTTGCTTCCGTTTTTATATTATTTTTGCTTCCCTTATGTTCATCTGTTTTTTATCTTAAAGTCCTCATATGAGTGAAGTCATATGATTTTTGTCTTTTTCTGAGTAATTTCACTTAGCATAATATCCTCTTGTTCCATCCGTTTAGTTGCAAATAGCAAGATTTCATTCTTTTTGATTGCTGAGTAATACTGTATTGTATATATATACCATGTCTTCTTTGTCCATTCTGTCCATCAATGGATATTTGGGCTCTTTCCATACTTTGGCTATTGTTGATAGTGCTGCTACAAACATGGGGGTGCATGTGTCCCTTTGAAACAGCACACCTGTATCCCGTGGATAAATGCCTAGTAGTGCAATTGCTGGGTTGTAGGGTAGTTCTATTTTTAGTTTTTTGAGGAACCTCCACACTGTTTTCCAGAGTGGCTGCACCAGCTTGCATTGCCACCAACAATGCAAAAGAGATCCTCTTTCTCCTCATCCTCGCCAACATCTGTTGTTGCCTGAGTTGTTAATGTTAACCATTCTGACAGGTGTAAGGTGGTATCTCATTGTGGTTTTGATTTGTATTTCCCTGATGATGAGTGATGTGGAGCAGTTTTTCATGTGTCGGTTGGCCATCTGGATGTTTTCCTTGGAGAAGTGTCTATTCATGTCTTTTGCCCATTTCTTCACTGGATTATTTGTTTTTTGGGTGTTGAGTGTGATAAGGTCTTTATAGATTTTGGATACTGAACCTTTATCTGATATGTCATTTGCAAATATCTTCTCTCATTCTGTCAGTTGCCTTTTAGTTTTGCTGATTGTTTCCTTTGCTGTGCAGAAGCTTTTTATTTTGATGAGGTCCCAGTAGTTCATTTTTGCTTTTGTTTCTCTTGCCTCTGGAGACATGTTGAGTAAGAAGTTGCTGTGGCCAAGATCAAAGAGGTTTTTGTCTGCTTTGTCCTCGAGAATTGTGATGGCTTCCTGCCTTACATTGAGGTCGTTCATCCATTTTGAGTTTATTTTTGTGTATGGTATAAGAAAGTGGTCCAGGTTCATTCTTCTGCATGCTGCTGTCCAGTTTTCCCAGCACCACTTGCTGAAGAGACTGTCTTTATTCCATTGGATATTCTTTCCTGCTTTGTCAAAGATTAGTTGGCCATATGTTTGTGGGTCCATTTCTGGGTTCCCTATTCTGTTCCATTGATTGGAGTGTCTCTTCTTGTGCCAGTACCATATTGTCTTGATGATTACAGCTTTGTAGTATAGCTTGAAGCCCGGGATTGTGATGCCTCCTGCTTTGGTTTTCTTTTTCAAGATTGCTTTGGCTATTGGGGGTCTTTTCTGGTTCCATACAAATTTTAGGATTATCTGTTCTAGCTCTGTGAAGAATGCTGGTGTTATTTTGATAGGGATTGCATGGAACATGTAGATTGCTTTGGGTAGTATCGACATTTTAACAGTATTTGTTCTTCCTATCCAGGAACATGGAATATTTTTTCCATTTTTTATGTCTTCTTCATTTTCCTTCATAAGCTTTCTATAGTTTTCAGTGTATAGATTTTTCACCTCTTTGGTTAGATTTATTCCTAGGTATTTTATGGGTTTTGGTGCAATTGTAAATGAGACTGATTCCTTGATTTCTCCTTCTGTTACTTCATTGTTGGTGTATAGGAATGCAACCAATTTCTGTGCATTGATTTTTATATCCTGCAACTTTGCTGACTTCATGAATCAGTTCTAGCAGTGTTTTGGTGGAATCTTTAGGGTTTTCTATATAGAACATCATGTCATCTGCGAAGAGCATATGTTTGACCTCCTACTGGCCGATTGGATGCCTTTTATTTCTTTATGTTGTCTGATTGCAGAGGCTAAGACTTCCAATACTATGTTGAATAACAGTGGCGAGAGTGGACATCCCTGTCTTGTTCCTGACCTAGGGGGAAAGCTCTCAGTTTTTCCTCATTGAGGATGATGTTAGCAGTGGGTCTTTCATTTATGGCTTTTATGATCTTGAGGTATGCTCCTTCGATCCCTACTTTCTTGAGGGTTTTTATCAACAAAAGGATGCTGTATTTTGTCAAATGCTTTCTCTGCATCTATCGTGAGGATCATGAGTACCACAGTCTTAATTACTATAGCTTTGTAATAAGGTTTGAAATCAGTAGTTCTCTAATTTTGTTGTTCTTTTTTTAATTAATTTTTTAATTTTTTATGTATGTTTATTAATTTTGAGAGAGCATGTGAGCAGGGAGGGGCAGAGAGAGAGGGAGAGAGAGAATCCCAAGTAGGCTTTGTTCTGTCAGCACAGAGCCCGATGAAGGGCTCAGTCTCACAAACCATGAGATCATGACGTGAGCTGAAATCAAGAGTTGGATGCTTAACCAACTGAGCCGCCCAGGCACTCCTAATTTTATTCTTTTATATCAAGATTGTTCTAATTTCCATATGAATTTTAAGATTAGCTGGTCAGGGGTACCTAGGTGGCACAGTCAGTAAAGCATGTAACTCTTGATCTCTGCTCAGGTCATGATCTCATGGTTCTTGAGATCGAGCACCCCTTTGGGCTATCCACTGATGGTGTGGGACAACCTTGGGATTCTGTCTCTCTTCTCTGTTCCTCCCCAGCTTATGCACACTCTCAAAGTAAATAAACTTTAAAAAAAAAAAATTAACGATTAGTGGGTCAGTTTGGGGAGGAGAGGGAAGGCAACTGGGATTTTGATGCAGGTTGAATTGAATCTATAGATCAATTTGGGTTGCCATCTTAACAATTTTAAACCTTAACAATCCAGGAACTGGGGCTGTCTTCCATTTATTTAGGTCTAAATTCATACTATAATATTTTACAGCATTTAGTGTATAGGTCTTTTGTTGTTAAATGTATTTCTAAGTTTTTTGGGGTTTTCTGTCTTGTTTAATATGATACGATAATTGGAATTTTTTAATCCCACTTTTAAGTTATTCATTACTAGTGTGTACAAGTACAATTAATTTTTATACATTGATCTTGTATCCTACCAATTTGCTGAATTCATATTAGGTTTAATAGTTTTGTGTGTGTGCATTCCCTAGGATTTGTATATATAATATCATGTCATCTGTGAATAGAATTTTATACTTTTTAAATAATGGTGAAATAATTATGCAGATATTCAGAACCTTGTATACATGTTCTTACATGTTACATGTGTATATTATGTAAGTAATACCCTAAAGAAATGATACATTCTGTTTTTCTTTCCTTTTTTTTTTTTTCTTTTTTTAACTTTTAGATGACAGTATGGGCGAATAAAATGACCAAAATTCAAACTCCTGAAAATACTCCTCGGTTATTTGATTTAGTAAAAGTAAAAGATGAGAAAATTCGCCAAGCTTTTTACTTTGCTTTACGGGATACCTTAGTTGCTGACAACTTAGATCAAGCCACAAGAGTAGCATATCAAAAAGATAGAAGATGGAGAGTGGTGACATTACAGGGGCAAATCATAGAACAGTCAGGTAATGAAAGTGTTTTTCCTGGGGCGCCTGGGTGGCTCAGTCAGTTAAACATCCAGCTTTGACTCAGGTCATGGACTCGCGGTTTGTGGGTTCTAGCCCTGCATCGGGCTCTGTGCTGACAGTTCAGAGCCTGGAGCCTGCTTCAGATTTTGTGTCTCCCTCTCTCTTCTGCCCCTCCCCAGCTTCTGCTCTTTCTCTCTTTGCCTCTCAAAAATAAATAAACATAATTTTTTTAAAAATTTTTTTAGTTCTTTTCCTGACATTGAGTTTATTTAATCTTGTTGGAATACAGCTAAGTCTGACTTCTCTGTTTTATAGGTACAATGACTGGTGGTGGAAGCAGAGTAATGAAAGGAAGGATGGGTTCATCAGTTGTTGTTGAAATCTCAGAAGAAGAGGTGAGCATATATAAAATTAGAGTCAGACTTTTTTTAAAGCCTTCTGATGTGTAACATACATACTATAAAATTAAGCCTTTTTAAGGATACTCAGATTTTAAATTAACAGATTGGATTTTGTATAAATGATATATGTAAGCTGTGGGATTTTTTAAATGTAAAATCCTTTAAAGTTCTAAAAATAAAACGTTAATTTAGAAAGTATGTGCTCAACATATGTATCTTTCTAATATTACATTTGGATCATATGGACATTTCATAATTTAATCAATCATTATTTAACATTTAATGTTTTTTCACATATAATTGGTATAGTCCATGATTGTTTTTTCTATTTCAAAATAAGTATAGCAAAGATTTCTGATATGCATTTCCAAGTTTTATTTCAAAATATTTTACATGCCCACAAGTATGAGAACGTCAAGATGCCTAGAAAAAATTACTGTGTTCCGTTATCAGAACACTATACTTTTTCCTTGGATACTGAGCTTTTTCCAAAGAGGTGTACCTTGATTTTTTTCCCCATATTTTGAAATAGTTTATATCCTTCCACTTAAAATTTTGAATGGTATAAATAGGTGACTGTGCAACACTTAAAATTGTCTTTCCATCTGATTGTGTGATACAGAAATTAGTTTGACCATCTCCTAAGCTTTAGGATTGGGGTTTGGAATGGGGATTTTGGTTTTGTTCTAGGCTTTAAAATCAGAAGTTGGGGTTTTCTTCATTCCTAAATTGATTTCGCTATTAATCTGAAATGACTCTTAGAGAAAACTTATTTCACTGGTACTCTTTGTAGGTAAATAGAATGGAATTACAGTTGCAGAAAGACTCTCAAAAAGCAGTGCAAATCCAGGAACAGAAAGTACAACTGGAAGAAGCAGTAGTTAAGTTAAGGCATAATGAACGAGAAATGAAGAATACACTAGAAAAGTTTACTGCAAGCATCCAGGTACTCTTTTATTAATATTAGCTAAAGCTATTGGAATTCAGTAGCATTTGGCAGAAGCGTTTTGTTGTTTGCTTATAATTTTAGAAAATAAGGGAGAAGAATGGTTCTCTAGGTGGAAGGCCTGTCTCTTGATTTCATTTCCCTGAGTGTTAAAGTCCCTATTGCAGTTTTCCTCCAGCCACGGCTGTTCTTTGTTTGCATTTATACACCTTGGAAATGTGTCTTCCCTTAATATCTGTGTAACCCTTTAATTTCATTCTCTTTTCAAAGTAGAATGTTTCTTAATTATGAAAAAGCAGTGCATACCCCACTGATTTAAAAAACAAAAAACAATTTGCCGGAAATATCCAAAAGATGATTGCCCTTACAGTTTATGTATATTCTTCAACTTTTTGATATAAATACCTAGTCTGTGTTTATGTCCTATATTTATACAGATATGTGTATAGATTTTTACTGAGTCATGTTAATTTTTCTTAGTAAATTGTGGTTTTCTTTCCAAGCCAATGTAAATTTACTTTTACAGCTGCATTTGAGTGTGTTCTTTATGTCACAATTTGATAAATGCTTTTCTATGTTATTATGAATACTGCTATGTTTAAAATATCCTAGTTAGAGGCTTCTGGCTGGCTCAGTCAGTGGAGCATGCAACTCTTGATCTCACTCTTGTGATTTCGAGCCCCACATTGGGTGTAGAGATTACTTAAAAATAAAATCTTTAAAATAAATAAATAAAATATCCTTGTTTGGTATATCTTTATGCACCCAATTATTTCCTTAGGTTAGATTCCTAAAATTATGGTTATTATCCACTATGTGTACAGTGTTAAAGGTATTGTTGTATGATGCCAAATTGTCTTCAAATAGATGGTTCCAATTAATTTACTTTTAGTAGCATATGTAAATAATTATTTTTCCAAGTCTTTGAAAACTAGGAGGTCTTCACTGTGTTTTGAGTTTGCTATTCTGTACCTAAAAGTGGCATTTTAACTTGTATTTGTGATGAATTACAAATTTCATGTGTTTGTTGGCCATTTTCATGTTTTATGTTAACCATTCATGTTTTCTGCTCTTTTCCTATTAGTATTTGTCTTCTTCTTAAAGATTTTAAGTGTCTTTTTTTATTCAAAGTGTTTAAGGCAAATATCATTGTTATAGTAAGTTAAAATAATTATCTGTAATGTTAAAACATTTCTGTAGCGTTTAAGGGAGCAAGAAGAATATTTGAATGTCCAAGTTAAGGAACTCGAAGCTAATGTGCTTGCTACAGCCCCTGACAAGAAAAAGCAGAAATTACTAGAAGAAAATGTTAGTGTTTTCAAAAAAGGTATGTGTATGTGTTTAAGGGTACACACTTCCTTCTTTTTTTTTCTTTTTTTTTGAGATTGCCAAAAATAGGTTTTTAATATTTGAAATGTTTAAAATAGTTTGTAGAATAAAAATAGCAGTTGTGTACTTATGTGCAAGTCAGCTGCTCTGTTTTATAGTTTCTATTATTCTTTTTTTTTTTTTTAATTTCTTTTTGAGAGAGAGAACGCACAATTTGGGGAGGGACAGAGGGAGAGGGAGAGAATCCCAGGCAGCTCCAACACAGAGCTTGACCCCACGAACCATGAGACTATGACGTGAGCCAAAATCAAGTGTTGGAAGCTTAACCAACTGAGCCACCAGGCACCCTCTATGATCTCAATCTTAAAAGGTTATAAAGTAAGTACTACTAAGTACTTCATTTAGCCAATAAGAAAACTTAAGGCACAGAATGGTTTATATAATTTGCCCAAAGTCGTCATATATATAGCTTGTAGAGGAATTGAGGACCAGAGCAATCTGATTCCAGAACCAGTGCTCTTAATTTTATACTTTGTGTACTTTGGCTCAGTCTTACCCTTCAAGATAATAGTTATTTTATGGATTTAGGAAACTGAGTATCTGGGGAAGCTAAATCACTTTAAAGCACACAGGAAATAAGTGGTATACACATGAAGAAAAACAGTCTTTGAAAACTTAAAAAACATGTTTTCCTTCCAGAACTTTTTTCTTTTGTACATGTAAATATTGTAAGTGTTCTACCAGTATACATAAAGCAAGAAAGGGAATTCATAAGCTTATAGCCAAAATTGGCTTTGAAATTTAAATCCCCTGATCATGCACTTGAACAGCCCTGCTTCTCTTTTCATGTTAGCTTCAATCAAACAGATGTGCATCTTATTGCAGGAGGGGGAATGATAGGTTATAATTAGATCCCTTCCTGGCTTACAGTATTTTAGCTAGTGAACAGCAAACACAGCCTTTTGTCACATCCTCAGGAAAGACCCCTGTTACAGTTTAATTTGTGAACCCAGGAGGGCACATACTGATTGTCCAACCAAAGAACTAGTTGGGGGCTAGGGCGCTTGGATGGCTCAGTCAGTTAAGCTAAGCATCCGACTTCAGCTCAGGTCATCATCTCACAGTATGTGAGTTCAAGCCCCATATCAGCCTCTGGGCTGGCAGCACAGGTCCTGCTTTATATCCTGTCTTCCTCTCTGTCGACTCTCAAAAATAAATATTAAAGAAAAGAAGAACTAGTTGGGGTGGACTTGTAGTAATTATTCAAATGCTCCAAAAATGAGTTTTCTTCCAACAGAAAAAGAGATAAAAAGATATTAAGTAGACCTACTTTGCACATTGAATATTCACCAGTACCCATATTAACTTTATTTTTTTTTCTCCCAGATCTTTCTTTTTTAAGTTTATTTTGAGAGACAGGCTAGGTGGGTCAGAGAGAAAGAAAGAGAATCCCAAGCAAGCTCCGCACTGCCAGTGCAGAGCCTGACACGGGGCTCAAACTCATAAACCGCAAGATCATGACCTAAGCCAAAATCAAGTGTCGGACAGTCAACTGACTGAGCCACACAGGTACCCCTGTCTACATTTTTAATATTAAGACATTCACAGGGTGCCTGGGTGGCTCAGTTGGTTAAGCGTCCCGACTTCAGCTCAGGTCATGATCTCACGGTCTGTGAGTTTGAGCCCTGTGTCGGGCTCTGTGCTGAAAGCTCAGAGCCTGGAGCCTGCTTCAGATTCTGTCTCCCTCTCTCTCTGCCCGTCCCCTGCTCATGCTCTGTCTCTCAAAAATAAATAAACGTTAAAATTTTTTATTTTTTATTTTTTTATTTTTTATTTTTTAAAAAAAAAAACATTCACTCAGCATCTGCTGCTGGCCATGACCAGGTTTGTTTAAGTGCCGGTGATTGAGCAGTGAACAAAATGAAGTCCTCTTTTTAAGGATCTCACGCTTCAGATTAGGAAGCTAAACAAATACATTGCTTTTTGTATTGGGTGGTGCTGAGTGATAATAAAATCAGGGTTCACAGGACAGGGTGGAGATAGGGAATCACAGTGGTTAGACAGGCCTCTACTAGAGAGACTTAAGCAGAGAGACAACAGAAGTATGAGTGCTATGTGATACTTGGGAGAAGAGCATTTTAAGATCATAGAGGTACATAGGCCCTGAGGCAGGAGTATGCTAGGAGTCTCCAGGAACACAAGGAAGCCAAAGTGGCTAGCGGAAGAATCCAGATAATGTAGGGCCTTATAGGCCATGTCTCTGAGAGAAATAGCCACCAGAGTGATGTACGGTGGAAGCGGCATCATGTGACAGGTTCCCCCCCCCCCCCTTGCATTTATTTTGGATCTGTATTTTGTTCTTGCAGACACATTAGCTTAACTCTTTCTCCACACAGTATTTGTTGTGACTGGTTTGGTGGTACCCAATTGTCAGATGAGCAGCCAAAAATGTATGTGTGTCATTTATAACAACATTTTCACAGAGACTACTGGAATCTGTATTTCATTCTTATTTGAAAAGGAAGCTTTGACTTTATTAGGAGCCATATATATATATATATATATATCTCCTCTCATGGAAATACTGGCTATTATTAATAGACTAACACTATTGGGTAATATCAATACTGTTAATATCTTCTGTGAAGTACTCATTTCTGCAAGTATCTCTTTAAAATTAAATTTCATTTTAGAATTTAAAATTAATTTAAAATTAAAAATTTTTTAGAATAGCTGTTTATAGAGAATGGGGGGGGGAGGTGGTTATAGAATAAAGGCTTCAAACTTATAGATTACATATGCCACATAGTTTTTCCTTCTACTTCTAATAGACTTGCTACTATAGATATTAAAAAAGAAATGCATGGTAGATACATACTTAAAGAAGAAAATGTTCTGAAAGTTGGAATCTTTCCAGGGGCATTCTGGCCCACCCCCAGTATAAGTTGTGGTGCCAGCACACATAGTAGCTGGTGTTTTGACCCATAAGTGAGCAGAGCACGCAAGTAGCTTAATGGAATTTTAATTTCAGAGAACATTGCCACTGTGAGCAAAATAATTCATTAAATAGAGTATTTTGGGGGGTGGAGAGGGATTACGAGTCTTGGCAATATAGAACTTTTAAATGTGTGTATTTAATAACCTTAGGATAAAAAGACGCTACAGAAGGCCAAAAAGAAGACATTAGTTGTTTTTTGTTTCAGGAGCCAAGTGGTGATTTCAGAAATGTAAAAAATGAGTTGTTGGAATCCATCTCTGATAATGTAGGACAAAAAGGGGAAATGGTAAATTAATGAGATATGTAGACTTGTTGGAATTAACAGCCTACCTGACGAAGAAGAGACAGTGGAGGGGAAGCAGTCATTAAGTCCTCAGGCAATCCTGTTTTCAGCAAATCCTGCCTGCCTCCTATGCCAAATGCCCATATTCCTCCTGTAGGAGCTTTGTGGGATTCTTTCCATAAGTTAGCATTTCTGTTTACCTTTCTAGACATAAGATAGCTTGAACTCATCTTTTTGCCACCTGTCATTCTTTCTATATTGTATAGTGATCAGAATTCAAATATGGAGAAGAGATTCTACCCTGGCTAGTGTAATCGGGATTTGTGTAGTGTATGTGTGTGTTTAAGAGAGTATTAGACTGTTTACAGAATCACTGGGTGGGATAACTAAAGAAGGAAATTCTAGGTTGAACATCTAAGAATGATATCTAGAGCCATTCTGTAGAACCATCAAAGGAACTATACTGCCTCTTTTATAATTGGAAAGTCATGTCTCAAATTGGGAAGATGGCACTGCAACTACTAACAATAGAAGCACATTGCATCCGTTCTAATTCACGCCATCAAAGTTAGTGCTATTGCCTGTCAGTATTCACAGAGCTTTTGACTGAACACCAGAATTTCTAATGCCACCAAGAAAATACAAATTTCTGTCACTGCTTGCCAGCAGAAACATGTTCATCACGTATGCCTTACAAATTATGTGAGTTTTTTCAATTGAATGGACCCTAATTATGTCTGAAGCCTAGATATGAAGGAATCTGAGAAATCAAATTTTAGTTTTCTGTGCCATAGAGAAAACTGCCAGTTCATCCTCCCTCCCCCACGTTGTTACAACATGTGAGGGAATACTTTAAGTTAGGTAAGCAAAATAAAACAACCACAGTTCTTTTTTATCACAGACAAGTTAATAGGCACATAGTCTGAGGGCAAAAATCATTATGAGACCAGTAGTCAGTCAAGGAAGTACGTAAGAAAAAGTTGCAGAGATTTTTGGAAAATGCCTGAGGGCATGAAGCCATTAAACAGGGTGTGCTTATGGTTAAGCCAGGTAATTTAACCATGTGTTATAATACCATTTGTTCTGACATGGGGTATTCTAGTTTATTTTGGGGGGAGGTATTCTAGTGGGTTTTTTGAGATTCACTTTGCCCAAATTTGTAAAATTTCTTTTGCATGCATCAGGTTAAGTCATATGACTGAATAAGTTTACATCTAACAAGTGATGTGTGTGAACCTAGAAACATGGAGTTCTTTCTTTTTATTTCAGAATATGACAGTGTGGCTGAAAGAGCTGGTAAAGTAGAAGCTGAGGTTAAAAGATTACACAATATCATCGTGGAAATCAATAACCATAAACTCAAGGCCCAACAAGACAAACTTGATAAAATAAATAAGCAATTAGATGAATGTGCTTCTGCTATTACTAAAGCCCAAGTAGCAATCAAGACTGCTGACAGGTAGAGTATGTGTACTACCTAACTTGTCATCTTGCTACATCCACTGTGGAAAAGGGGTTTATATTTAAATGTAATGCCCTTCAAACATTTCCACTGTTATTTATTAAGCCTGTCTGACATGTTTTTACCTAACAGGACTTTAGTAAAGGGAAGCCTATAAACATTTATTTTATGACCATTTTTGTGTGTGTTTTAAGTGGTAAACAGGTATGCCGTGACATACAGAACTCCCCAGTTATTGTGTGCACATAAAAATTAGAGTTTTGTTTCTCTGGCTTAGAGGAATAGATGGTTGTTAATTTAAATAGATTTAGATCTTAGGAAAATAAGAGGTAAAAACGAGACCTCTTGGCAAAATTGTCTTGGCAACTTTCTAGTTTACTTGATTATTCCATTGTTCCAACTCAACAAAAAGTTATTAACCATTCATAGATTTTGTTTTTATTTTTTTAAATTTTTTAAAATGTTTGAGAGCGCGAGCGGAGGGAGGAGCAGAGAGAGAGGAAGACACAGAATCAAGCAGGTTCCAGGCTCTGAGCTGTCAACACAGTGCCAGATGCAGGGCTCAAACCCATGAACTGAGAGATCATGACCTGAACCAAAGTCAGAAGTTTAAACGACCGAGCCACTCAGGCGCCCCTCATAGATCATGTTTTTAAATTAATTTTTAGAATATTTATTGGTGTTTCTAAAGAATTAGAGCTAAATTTAGGTATACAAAATGTTGAAATGTAAACAACTGTTTCTTTTATCTTAAAATTATAACAGATTGCATATTGATTATCTGGTTCATTTGTGTATTTGGTTCGGAGATAAAGCACTAATAAGCCATTTGTTTATGTTAGGAGCAGAAGTTTGCCTAAACACATTTGTCAAAGTAGAAGTAACTTTTTTAAGGGAAAAAATAGTCCTTGTTGCCCTAACTGGGAGGTAATTTTTTATTTGAGTGTATAACTTCATGGGTATAGAGATTTAAGAATCTCCAGTCTGATAAGACAAAATAATAATTCAATGGACAACTTTGCTTCATGATCTAAGTTTCATCACCTTATACTGAGAGGTTAATATACAACATCTCAGAAGTGTTATGTATAACATAAAAACCAAGGATGGTTTTAGTAAATCATTAATTTTAACATCTGTGATAGAAAAATGTCTCATTAATATCATGGCGTTTGTTGGTAAGTTGTCAGAAGCAAGATAAATCACACGTTACTACATCTTTAATACATCATTTTGCTTGTTTAGAAATCTTAAAAAAGCCCAAGACTCCGTCTTTCGCACAGAGAAAGAAATAAAAGATACGGAGAAAGAAGTAGATGATTTAACAGCAGAACTAAAAAGTCTTGAGGACAAAGCAGCAGAGGTTGTGAAAAATACAAATGCTGCAGAGGTAAGATTTGAAGACAGGAGTGAATGGTATTTGAAGCAATTTAAAGGGTTGGGATATGTGACATCAGCTTACACAGTAAGCACACAATAGGTCAAAACTTTTATAGCTGTATTGTACAATAAAAATGAGTACTGTATTGTAACTTTTCTGTAAATAAACTGTAAAATGCATGGGATATAGGAAGAGATTGCAAACTTCATCTCTAATGTGAAAATACCTGTTCTTTCCATTTGGGAGGGTCCTACCTATAGTAGTTCTTCTTGGTTTCTAGGAATCCTTACCAGAGATCCAGAAAGAACATCGTAATCTACTTCAAGAACTAAAAATAATTCAAGAAAATGAACATGCACTTCAAAAAGATGCACTTAGTATTAAGTTGAAACTTGAACAAATAGATGGTCACATTGCTGAACATAATTCTAAAATAAAATATTGGCAAAAAGAGGTAAGATTGTTATCATTTAGTTAAATATAACTTTAAAATATCCCTTATGAAAAAGAGCTGTTTTTTGTTTCTGTTTTGTGTGTGTGTACTTTTGAGATGTTATGATTCTTAATTCCGAGAGAAAATCACTAGATTTATAGAGAACATAGTAACATATAGTAATTGTTATATACAGAAAAATCTGAATAATGGGTACATTACTCACCATCTTCACCCCAAGGCTGATTCAGAGGTTTAACAGAAGACTTCATGAACACTTCGGAACACTAGAAATATTTTTCTTGGAGTCTTTTGAAAAATAATTGCTACAGAAATTAGCCACAATTCCTTAGAATATATTGTTTTAGTAGATAGGTAATTTGTCATGTTGATATAATTTTTTTAAACAATAAATTACAGTTCTGTGACATCCCTAATGCTCATCTACACTGAACTTTTAGATTTCAAGAATATCATTGCATCCCATAGAAGATAATCCTCTTGAAGAAATTGCAGTTCTGAGCTCACAGGATCTTGAAGCAATTAAGAATCCAGATTCTATAACAAATCAAATTGCACTTTTAGAAGCCCAGTGTCATGAAATGAAACCAAACCTTGGTGCCATTGCAGAGTATAAAAAGAAGGTATGAATAAACTGTTAATGATTTAGTCAGATTCTTTTTAGTCCTTAGCCTAAATTGTCAACTTTAATTTTATATAATTAGCAGCATTAGCTCTCATCTCAAATGAATAACTGAATAGGTATTTTTCTCATGATATTTTTTTCATAGGAAGAATTATATTTACAGCGGGTAGCAGAATTGGACAAAATTACTTGTGAAAGAGATCATTTTAGACAGGCATATGAAGATCTTCGGAAACAAAGGCTTAATGAATTCATGGCAGGTTTTTATATAATAACAAATAAATTAAAGGAAAATTACCAAATGCTTACTTTGGGAGGTGATGCTGAACTGGAGCTTGTAGACAGCTTGGATCCTTTCTCTGAAGGAATCATGTTCAGGTTTGTAATTAGTACTGAGTTTTGGATCCTCTTGTTAACATATCTCTACATATTCTCCAGACTCTATATTTTAGGGGTGGGATGTGAAGGTTAGAGCTACAGCTTGAATGTTTTATTTGATGATAAATACTAATTCATTTACATATGGGCAGTTTGTTAGCATAAATCTTGGGCAAGCGGCAAATATTTAATTTTACACAATATTTGTCTAGTTCATCTTTTAATTTTTGAGCCATTTCAACTTAACATCAAGATTTTAAAATTGCAAAGCAAAAACATATGTGCTGGAAATGGAAGAATAGCAAGAAATATTTACTGACTTGCTATTTAAATCTTAAGATTTTGGTAGGTGTTCCTGTGTATTCATCCTCCAATAACATTTTTATAAAATAACCCCAAAAAGTTTAGATTTGTGAAAAGCAAATTAGAGATCCCCGAGGAAGGTGGTAGAAGCCATTTATGGAAAACCGACCATGAAGTCGTTACCTGTGCAAGTAATTTGACTAATAAGAGATTTTCTTAATTCAGTGTTCGACCACCTAAGAAAAGTTGGAAGAAGATCTTCAATCTTTCAGGAGGAGAGAAAACACTTAGTTCATTGGCTTTAGTATTTGCTCTTCACCACTACAAACCCACTCCCCTGTACTTCATGGACGAAATTGATGCAGCCCTGGATTTTAAAAATGTGTCCATTGTTGCATTTTATATATATGTAAGTAATCATTTAGAGGTTTTTGTTCTGAGAATTTTATTAGGTTCCCTAACAATACACATGGAATTCATTGACTTATTTCTTACTTTTGAGCTTTTCCCCTGTACTTTAATTCCATGTCCTATGATATCAGAGACCAGGTCCTTTATTTGAACCAAGTACTTCCTTTTTGGACAAGTAAAATATAAATTGATAATGTAAAGTAGCAAAAAACACAACTAGAATCTCTGATCTTCTGCCTAGATATTATCTCCACTAGAAGACTTCTGGCAACCATGCTTCCAAAAATACCCAAATGCTTCTCTTATCTACTGTGTCATGAATTATCCATGCCATCATTCATGTTCATGTTAATTATCAGAGTAATGTTGAATTGCAAAAAAAACCATTTCAGGGAAGTCAAATTTAGATGTTGATTACAGGAATACTTGTTATTACTGAACACTTCTAACCTATTTTTTTTTTTTCCTCTTTAGGAACAAACAAAAAATGCCCAGTTCATAATAATTTCTCTTCGAAATAATATGTTTGAGATCTCAGACAGACTTATTGGAATTTACAAGACATACAACATAACAAAAAGTGTTGCAGTAAACCCAAAACAAATCGCATCTAAAGGACTTTGTTGAACTTGTTTATATCCAGGATTCCTCAAACTGAATTCACATAGATTCAGCCTATTGTATTATTGAGATTTTCTCTTTGTAAAGGATTATAATATGAAGTACATACTCCTAAACTGGATCATGTAACTGGTTTTTATGCTATTAGGAGACATGTTATAAGTCTAATAAAATATTCTCTGTACCTGCTTCTTAGGCTGTAAGAATCTGACAGTTTGGTAAACAGCAGCAGGCTATGGAGAAAAGTAAGATGCCTGCAGGGTGAGGTGATTTGTCCTTAGTCCCAAGTTGTTGCCAGCAGAGTTAAAATTAAAAGGAAGTTCATTGATGAGCAATAAAGTTCTGAACTAGAGCATGTTAACCAAGAGGCAGCAAGCATACCATCATGCATCTTTGACCTACACGGGAAGAGCCTACCAGCTACTTAATTGAATAAATTCTTAAGGTATTCTATTTAATTTACTAATTTAGACAATCATTGTATCTACAACCCAAACACTGGGAATGTTTTGTTTTTTTAAACCGTTGTGAATTCTGCATGATGAGAAGTTAAATATTTTATGTGCTTTTCTAAAACTTGTGTTTAAAACTTCCAAGAGAACCAGCAAACTGAGACAGTATCTGAGATAACTCATCAGTTGAAAAGGAATGAATACCCACTATCTTTGCCTCATAAAAATATGTAGGGGTTAACAGCTTCCTTAGTATAAATGGAAATTATATGCTGTTTGTCTATCCAATTACCAGGGGTTTTTTTCCCCCGCTTTAATTTTCTACACTGCATTAGCTCAGTGTTATAGTGCTACTGAAAGTTGGCAACCACTTGGTTTTCAAGAGGAATTTTTTGGTATTGATTAAAAAGTCTTTGCCCTATTTGATTTCTAGATATTGATCCTAAGGAAATAAAACTAAAAGCTCTCTATTCAATGATTGTTTAGGTACTAAAAAGATCCAACAAAGATGGTTTGTATCATAACGGTCATTAAATATGTAAATACATTAGCATGTACTTAAATAAAGTAAAATCTGAAACTCCAGTATGGTCATTTGTTTTAAATCAAGATTATATAGAAGGGAAAAGTAAAACTATAATCATGCTTTTTCAGTGGGTGAGAGTAGTGGTAAATGGAATTTAACTCTTACTACATGTAGAGTTAATTCCCATAACCTATATGAATTCCAAAGATACCACTCCTGAGTTTGAGCACCTTATTGTGACACTCAGTGCAAGTAAAGTAGCAAAATAAGTTTATTAAAATATTTTGTTATACATAAAACTTAGAAATATATCAAGATTATATACTTTAAATTTTATAATTTCATACTCCTGGTAAAAATTACAAAACAGAGGCAGCATGTGTAAGAATCAGTTATTTGTATTCGGGACTATGTTCATGCATACTACATAAAATTTGTAAATAGTTTTGTCTACTAAGAACTGGCAAGTTACAAAATGTTTGTCAAACCTAAAATGTTCATAGGTATATGCTTCAATTTTTAGTTATAAATGATTCTTAGATATAAATTAGAAGCCTTAATTTAATTAAAAAAAAAACTGGCTTAAAGTTTTGATACCATGACAGCAGGACTTTCAAAATAATTATCAAAATAATACATGGGTTCTCCCATATGCTGGCTGTATGACCTTGGACAAATTACTTTGGGGTCTGTTTCCTTATCTATAAAAAGTAGAATACCTACTTCAGTAAGTGCTTGACCCATAATAGCTAACAAATATCAGTGCTTACTAATTAATACATGTACTCAAAAAATACATGGCATTTGTGTTGTGACTAAAATTTAATGCAACTTCAGCGTAAAGTTACTATGTTGTATATTTCAATACTTCAATCTCTCTCCCCTCCACTTCCATTAATACCCTGCAAATGTTCTTTGCCCACATGACTATTGTGCTAGATAATTCTAATCATAAATTTAATACAGCCAGCCATTTTTGTGTTAAGACTTCTCAGTAGGGGCACCTGAATGGTTCAGTTGAGCATCCGACTTCAGCTCCGGTTGTGATTTCACAGCTAGGGAATTCGAGCCATACGTCAAGCCCTATGCTGATAGCTGAGAGCCTGGAGCCTGCTCATGTTCTCTCTCAAAACTTAAAAAAAAATAAACAGGAGTAATTTAGAACTATAGTCATATTAATTCATGACATTTTATATGTAACCTAGGACCAGGAGCATTCCCTAATATGACCTGAAAGTCTGAGCTAGGTAGGACTCCTAGGGAATGGATCCAAGAGCAACAGCTGATTTAGGATTTCTGGAAAGCAAATAACCTTATATTTACAGTTCCATGGACAAAAGAGCCAAAAGTCCTACCACAAGCACGATTCCAGTCCCTGTTAATAAGGGAACTAATTAAAGGAATTTGACTTAATAACTACACAGACTCCCATTTAAGCAAAATTCAAGAAAAGATTAAATTATTGGTACTTTGATATTCACATAAGCAAATCGCAGAAAACTTAAGACCATTTTTAAAACAAATATAGTTAACATGATGCCACCTAACTCTAATGAGGATGGAATATATCAACAATATACTATTCTAATAACATGTTTTTAGATCTTTTATCCAAAAATTGGTAAGACTAACTAAAGCACTAACCAAAAGTCAAATTTACACAAACCATAAAGACCATTATTTGCAAGGTCACTGTTCCCTAACACATTTCCAAAATCAGCAGTTTGTTAGGAATGAATGTTGATAGATTTAATGCAATGTTTATCTAAAATACATTAATGTATCATGTATGTTTGATCAGAAATAACCTTAATGTAAGCAATCCCTTACCACTTTTAGACTGCTGCTTGAATTTAAACCTCTACTCACCCTCCTGGTTTAGCCCAAAGGCTCCGGGGCCACATCAAAATAAAGGTATATATGCACTTGAGGGATTTTGCCATCTTTTAACCTAAAAGCTATGTATACATAAAGAACTGCAACACTAACCAACCACTGCAGCATGTGATGTAAAAGAAATAATAATGATAAAAGACAGGACTGGTACAGAAATATTTCAATGTCACAGCGATAAAGTCAGCGTCAAGCAAAATAAAATAGGATAATGTATTAAGTAGTTACTAGATATTCTAGTTTAGACACATTCTGTGTCATTTCTGACATATTTCCATCTAAGACACATGGATGGTTTAACATTTCTATGTATTTGTATTTGCAACTCTGATAATTTAGTTTGCTATTTATCCATGCTACCCTATTTCTCCCTTTAGCAATTGTTGGTCTCTGCTGTACAGAATAAGCCTATTTAATCAATTCAGATTTGAATTTTCAATGAGAAAATATTTTCCACATGCATTCCTTCAGTAAATATAAAGTGTGACATAGCATATTCTTTAAATCATGCAAATTGTTAGATAAACTTTGGTAAACAGATAGAGAGACTTCAGAAAAACATATTGAAGTGATTTCATTTAAAAAGGTGATTATGTGTTGGTTAAAAAAAAGGATCAACATCAGTATTACTGAAATTAATGTAACTATAACGATGTTTAAAATCTTAAAAAATTCGACTTCTTTTTCATCCTTATCAGGCCAGGAACATGGCATCCTCTTTGAAGAAATTTTCATTTCAGGAATGAGAAGTTTCTTAATTTGTCCAATTTCTGTTCTGCTCCAATCTTCTTTCAATATTTGGCTTACTCGAGGATAAATTTCAACAGGGTAAACCTCAGGAAGTGGTCTTTGTTTCAAAATCTGTACATGTTGGCGGATATCATCAACTTTTTCAAGAAATTTCAGTGGAGACTCTTCCTGTAAAGATGTTGTCAGTGTCATTAATTCAAGCTGCTGCTCTCTTATTTCTTTCATTCTTTCAATTTGTGGAGTGTATTCTTGATTAATCAGATTGCTAACATTACCAAGAGCAGCTAGGAAGGTTTTTTTTTTCTGTTCTAATGTATCACTAAGCTCCTTAAAATACTGGAGAACAACTTCCTTATCACTTTGGACCATCTTCTCTGAATGAGATTTCTGTTCTTCCAGCTTTTCAATAAGACGAGTAAGATCTGTCCAGTGTGTGTCAGTTAACTGTTCAAGCAGTTTTTGAGGTGTATCCTTTTCTTTCAGATAGGCACTCTGAAGATCATCTATGGGATGACCATGATGTTGACCTATGGTAAGGCAATGACCACAAACTAATTTTTTATCTAGGAGACAGTAAACATTTAATGGTTGTCTGTAATGTTCAGGACAGGTAACGATATCTGGATGGTCTTCTTGCTGGTACTTTTCAATTATAGCCCTTAATGCAAAATTAACAGGTAAAGATTCAATACCACTTGGAGCAATTTCAATAATACTTCTGCAATTGGGGCACTTGAGTGGAATTCGTAAAGGTCTCCATATATAAAAGTTCCCAGATGCTTGAAGAACATTTTCCAAGCAATTTCTACAAAACGTATGAGAGCATGGTAGTACACGAGGATCTTCAAAAATACTGTAACAAATGGGACATGTTAACTCGTCCTCAAAATTGTGCATTTCCTGTCAAGAGAAAAAAATACTTTAAGCCTACTTACAACAAAGATACCTGTACATACTATGTAAAGTTTCAGGTGTTAACCTCAAAACTATTAATATATTGTGCTTGTCATTTAAAAGACAATAAGATGTTTAAGATTTTTTAAATGCAGCCTTCTGAGTAATACAACTCCTAATATGTAACAGACTGATCATTTTTAAAAATTTACTCACCTTGGGACAAAAAAACATGCTAAACAATTCTAATTTATAATTCTTCAATTAAAGTTATTTAAGTTTGCTGCTATGCAAAAGTAAAATGCAGTCTTCTACTGAAGTCTACTTAATGATAATCTGTGCAACTTTTTACATTCTAAGTGCTAAAATCAAAACTGCACAAATAACTGGAAGTCCTAGCCACAGCAGACAGGAATAAAAAGCATCCATATTGGTAAAAAAAGTTAAAATGACACACTACTTTATATAGAAAACCCTAAAGACTCCCCCAAACTGTTAGAATAAATGAAGATTCAGTAAAGTTGCAGGATACAAATTAATGTTGTATTTCTATACGTTTATTAACAAAGTAGTAGAAAGAAATTAACACCCACATTTACCAGAATAAAATACCTAGGAATAAGCCAAGGAGGTAAAAGACCTGTACTCTGAAAACTATTCAACACCAATTGAAGAAACTGAAGATGACATAAATTGAAAAACATGCCATACTCCTGGATGGGAAGAATATTGTTAAAATGTCTATACTACCTAAATCAATCTATAGCTTCAATGTAATCTCTATCAAAATACCAACAGTACTTTTCACAGAACTAAAACAAGCCTAAAACTTGTATGGAACCACAAAGGTCCCTGAGTGCCAAAATAATCTGCAATCCCAGATTTCAAACAACTACAAAGCTGTAGTAATCAGTATGATACTAGTATAAAACCAGACACAAAGGACACTGACATGGGCAATCTATGGACAAAGGAGACAAGTACATACGATAAGGAAAAGATCATCTCTTTAATTATATTAGGAAAACTGAACAGCTATGTGCAAAAGAATGAAACCACCACTTTCTTTACACCATATACAAAAATAAAGTGGACTAAAGACCTAAACATAAAACCTGAAAACTCCCTTAAAGAAAACAGAAAATAGTCTCTGGGACATCAGCCTTGGCAACGTTTTACTCGATAGGTCTCAAGAGAAACCAAAACAAATAAATTACAACTACACCAAAATAAAAAGTCTGCCCAGCAAATGAAAAGGCAATGGAAGAAGACATTTGCAAATGATACCTGATAAGAGGTTAATATCCAAAATATATCAGGAACTTCTTTAACCCAACACCAAAAAACAATCCAATTAAAAAATGGGCAGAGGATCTGAATTAACAGTTTTCCAAAGACATCCAGATGGCCAACAGACACAACACAATGTTCAACATCACTGCTCATCAGGGAAACGCACCTCAAAAACCACGAGACCTTAAGTTTGTCAGAATGGCTAGTATCAGACAAGAAATAAGTGTTGAGGATGTGGAAAAAGAAATCCTGCATTGTTGGTGGAGTGTAAACTGGTGCAATCACTGGAAACCAGAATGGAGGTTCCTCAAAACACTAAGAACTGAAATCCAATACAACCCAGTAATTCCACTACTAGGTATTTATCCAAAGAAAATAAAAACACTAATTCAAAAAGATATATATACTTCATGTTCACTGCAGCATTATTTGCAATAGACAAGATATGGAAGTAACACAAGTGTCTATCAATAAGTGAATGGATAAGATCTGGTGGGTATGTACATATGTACATATAGATACATGCATTTATATATGTATGTGTATAATACATATAGATACACAATGGAATAACAATCAGCCATAAAAAAATCAGATCTGGCCATCTGCAACAAACCACATGGATGGACCTGGAAGGTATTATGCTAAGTGAAATAAGACTAAATACCATGTGATTTCACTTACATGTGGAAATCCAAAAAAACAAATAAGCAAACAAAAACACCAAAACAGACTCACAAATACAGAGAACTGGTGGTTGCAGGGCAGGGGTGGGTGGGATGGTGAAATGGGTGAAGGGGCTTAGAAGGTTAGGAGCCTTACAGTTGTAGGATAAGTCACAAAGATGAAAGATACAGCATCGGGAATACACTCACTGCATGGTAGCTGCACTTGTGTGAGCATAGCATAATATATAGAGTTGTTGAAACACTGTATTGTATACCTGAAACTAATGTAATATGCATCAATTATACTTAAAGGTTAGGATTTTTTTTAATGATGCAAATACAAGCAAGATTAAACATTTCACCTAAATAACAAATTGGTATTAGCAAAATTATAGTCTTTAATTCAAGAGAATTCATATTCCCAGTTGGCTCAACAACAGTTTCTAAAAAAAAAGTATTAATAATTTCTCTAATTACTGCTACTATAAATTTCCTAGCTTCTTGAATTGAAATACTAGTATGCTTAAAGCCCAGAATCAGCATAGTGTAATATTCCAAAGTAGTAATTTGAATATTTGGAAGGGGAAAAAAAATTTTTTTAATGTTTATTTATTCTGGAGAGAGACAGTGCATGTGGGGGATGGGCAGAGAGAGGAGGAGACAGAATCTGAAGCAGGCTCCAGGTTCTGAGCTGTCAGCACAAAGCCCGATTCAGGGCTTGAACCCTTAGTCCTTCCAATAAAAATCAGTTTTCAAGATGAAGTGTTGATTGGGGTTAACTATGAATTACTGACCAGTAGAGTGTTAGTGGTAAAGAACATCCTCAGTCCTCTTTCCTTAGTGAAAGAAACCCAGCAGTGGTAACCTCTTGGCAAGATATTTTTGACATTTCCAACAACAGAAGCCTGAAATTTTGCACCCTACCTCCTCTTAAAGTCTTAGTTTGTACCTGTTTTCAAATGCAAGTCACAATCTTCAGGACCTACTTAGCCCTGATAGAGAAAGATCAAGTTACACCACCATTTAGAGAACCTTAAAGAGCAAAACAAAAAAATCCAAGTCCCATTCATGTAAAATATAAAGGTTACACCAAATCATCCTCTACAAAACTAACTTTTAAAAGTTTAAGAAGACATCTACAAATAATTCTGTACTTTTAATTATTAAAAACCTCTTTAGATTTTTTGGCTCTATGCTCTTTCATCATTTTGGAAATCAAACTCTTATTCAAGTCTCATTGGGCCCAGCCTCCTCCCCAAATTAGATCCCGTATTAATCTCACTGAATGCTGTACTGCCAATTTATAGCACTTAACTGGAGTTTATTTAAGAGAATTTTGTAACATTTGCCTATATATTAAGATGTAAGCCTGCAATAAGGGCAGGAATTATGTCTAAACACAGAACCTGACACATAGTAGGTATTCACTCAATATTGGTTGAATAAATACTCCCTCTTAAGACAGCAATGTTAATGAAATGTCAGATCTTAGTTTTGTTTTTTAAATAGCAAAATCTCTATTTTGTTTAGGAAGAGCTATAATAGGAGAGTCTACAAGTCTATCAAAAAATACTCCATTCAGATTGACAATATTCAGAACCCTAATGGGCCAAGATGTGTCACATAGATAGTAAGCTTAAACTGTGAAGCATTCCAGGAAACTAAAGTAACTGGGCAACAGTACAGAAGATGACATTCACTGCAGGTAAATGCAAATGAATGCATGTTGGGAAGCCTTCGTGACAGCTCTAATCACACAAAAACCATCCATGAAAAACAAACCTGTTCTCAGAGGACTTTAGTGATGTCAGAATTCATAATGAAGGAATAAACAAAACAGCACTTTGCAGGGAAAAAATAACATTTGAGCAGTAGACACATATTCAATTTAGATTTAATATTATTTAATGTTTTAAGTACCAAAATTAGGCCTAAAACAGAATCTAACCCTTCCCTCCAAAGTCCCCTATTTGTCAAAAGCTAGAAAACATTTTCCCTGAGAACCCATCTGGGGACCCCAAAAGCTCAACTTTGTTTAGAATGAAGATATTCACAACATTATTGAAAGAAAATGTCAGCTCTTGAGTTCACATAGAAAGCAAATATGGTCTCAAAAGTTAACTTTCATATAATTAGAAATTTGTGGATAACTTGAAGATACATAAATCAAATTCCACTCTTGGAATTTGGAAGACTACCCTCTTGCTGAGTTATTAAAAAAGGGTTTTAGGCAATAAATTTATGACAAGTCAGAACTGGTTAACAGAAGCAAGCCTTGCTGAAAATAACTCTGTAAAATAACTGGTTATTGCCTGAGAAACAGAAGATATGGGTGGTTATCATGCTTAGAAGCTAATTCTTCCAAAAACTAGTACAGCATTTCATGCACTAGAAGTTTTCCATATCCAGCCCAGACTTTTGGGGAGGGTGGAGAGGAGAAAAAAACTTCACCTATGTATATTTTCTAGGATGAGTATCTTAGATTTAGCTATGCTGTATGTATGATACAACACTGGAAACTAGAAGGCAGTGAAGGAATGGCCTCAAAGTTCTCAGGAAAAAATGGCTTCCAACCTAAAATTCTATACCCAGAAGAATAAATTTTGAGGGTAGACTGAAGACAGTTGACATGAGAGGCCTAAAAATGAACACTCATCCACCCTTTCTAAAGAAGCTACCTCAGGGAAATAAGAAAAGCAAGAATTCTCACTCCGTTAATGGTGAAATTAAATCCAGGACAACTGTGCAGCAAGTATAGGGAACAAGTCATCTGGAAGAAGATGACAGATCCAAAAAGAAGGTCTTTGAGAAATGGAACTGACAGACTTCTCATCTGAACATAAAGGTAATGACAAAACTAAATTTTGGGAAAAGTGACTGAATTACATGGGGCACCTATGTGGCTAAGTCAACTGAGGACCTGACTCTTGGTTGGCTTCGGTCATGATCTCATGGTTTGTAGAATCAAGACCCCACGTTACTTGAGCCTGCTTCGGATTCTCTCTCTCTGCCTCCCGCCCCACCATCTCTCTCAAAATAAACAAAGAAAAAAAAAAGTTTGCCATTTGTTCTGAAGATAGATAATATAACAAGACTCCAAAACCTAACAAACACAAACTAAAAATCAACTAATTTCAAAAATGGATACTGTCCTAAAATCCCGAACACAGTATTAGCAAAAACAAATCCAGAGTACATTAAAAGAATACAGAACAATGACCAAAATGAGGTTCTTCCCAGAAATGTAAAATTAATTTAATAAAAAGGAAATTATTAAGTCAAAGGAGAAAAACTGTATGATCATAAAGGATGTGGAAAATACACATAATAGACGATAGTAAACAATTCACAAAGATAGAAAGTGAAATAGTGCTAGAGGGAGACAAGATGGAGAGTTATTGTTTAGTTCCAGTTTGGGAAGATGGAAGAAGTTTGATGCCAATGGATCGTGACAAGTTGAACAAAAATGTGAATGTACTGAATGCCACTAAACTGTATACTTAAAAATGGTTATAATGGTAAATTTTATGCATATTTTCAACACAATAAAAACTTTCAAGTTTTTGCCTATTATCTAGTCTTTCCTCTGCAAAATTAATTGTAGAATCTATTTATATTATTTTACACTTTTAGAAAGCAAAGAAGTAAAATAAAAGTAACCCATGTAAAATGTTTTCCTCCAGTGAGTACTAAAACCCCCAAAACACTAATAACTTATTTCCAGATTTCCTGCTTCCCTTTTTAAAGTCACCAAGAAATAAATATAATAAATCTTTTTCAGAAAAAAATTTGAGGCTAAATCATCTACTTAAAAGTCATTTCACAAATTTCTTGTGTTTCAGTGTCAAAGATAAACACACTTCTGAATTTCTAAACTTTTTATGCAGTCTTTCTCCAGAAAGCTGATTTCCTATGGAGCCTCCACAATGTCCAACTAGCATATTATGGATGGTCAGTACACATAATAGATTATGGAGAAATTAAGCAATACAAAAAAAAAAAATATTTTCCATTCTATTAACAGTTTAGTGTGTAAACTACTTTTTAAGTTTTAATTCACTAATAATGCCTTTCATCTCTACACATGAACAGTAATAAAACATCCATTACATTTTACAACCTCTGAAGAGAAATTATGTTTACCACATTATAGAGTTAAGTGACTTGCTCTAGAACTTACAGTGTGAGTCAGCTATAAGTCCGGAAAAATTTTGATTGGGTCTCACATATTTTGGCCCTGATACTACGCATATGTAATGCAATTTAAGATTACTTTAGAGGTGCCTAGGTGGCTCAGTTGGTTCAGCATCCGACTCTTGATTTCAGCTCATGTCATGATCCCAGGGTTGTGGGATCAAGCCCCACATTGGGCTCGGTGCTAAACGTGCAGCCTGCTTAAGATTCTCTCTCTGCCCCTCTCCCCAGTTTGCATTCTCTCTCCAAACTAAAAAATAAATAAATGCTTTAAAAAAAAAAAAAAAAAAGATTACTTTAGAAATACTACAATTGTGCCATCTATATACATAGGGCAAGATTTTAAAAATACTTTTATACACATAAACATACAAAAATAATGAAGGATTCCCATAACACTTTCAAATTAAAAAAAAAAAAAACATCCTATGGTCAGACAGGACTTTAACTCTGCCCATTTGCACTGTTCTTGTATTTTCACATTAACCTATTTCCCCAACCTAAAAAAAAAAAAAAAATATATATATATATATATATATATATATATATATATATATGCAATTTAACCAGGAACTGAAATGAGAAATTAAGGTTTTCATTGCTTATTCCATAATACTTTTCACAGTGAAAATCTATTTGGTGGAAAACATCCAGCAATATGTCTGCTGAAAGGCAATGTTTAATATTACCTAAAATCAAAATTTCACCTTGCCAGACTAGGTAAATTATGGTACCTTACTTCAAAGGATAGCTATATAATCATCAAAAAAATGCAAACCAGTATGTAAATGGATAGTAAAATGGTGTCCAGGTAACAATAAATGCAACCTGCAGATCTGTATGTATAAGATGATACCATTTGTGTTTAGATGTACACAAATCCTTGTAAAACTTCTGAAAGAGTATACAAAAGTGACTAACTTCAAATTATAAGTCAAATGAAGGAGTTGTTTACTTTTCATTTTATGCTCCTCCTAGACGGCTTGAATTTTATACAACAACACGTCTTTTTTAAAAAAATTAAAGAATCTCAACTTACACTTGAAATCATACACTTAGTAAAAATTTACTGAAAATTTATTTTGTATTCACTTACTGGTTCAGAGCTTACCTACTTTGTTGATCTTCTGGCTTAGCGACTGAATATACTTTATCTTCTCCAACTTTTTCAGATTCTTTTATTCGTATTCTAAAATTAAAATAATTTTATCTGAATGTTTTCAATTTACATTCTCAAAAAATGTATTAAATATGACATCATAGGAATGGTTATTTCACTCTGATGTTTATCTCCTCTATGCCTCATTGTGTTTTTACAAAAATAGTGACAAATATCAACAGTTGGTGGAGAGGTATCACCTGTACCTTGAAAAGCCCAACAATTCTGTGACCAAATAAATTGTCACAAAGGACCTCTTTTTGTAACGTCAAGTATCTTACGAGCTCTTGAAAATGTTAGCCAACAATGGTGATGACGGAGCAAACATTCACGCTCATTTTAGACTGCTTAAAGTTAACTTGAAGACAAGAAACATCCATGGACGGAAAGATCTTGCCAGCTTAAAATAATAAACTCTGATTTAGGGTATCCCATCATTATTACGTCCGTACATCTCTCAGTTCTGCCATTTAAATGTTGTGGGACCCTGGGTCAGTTTTTCCCAATGCCTCTCAGAACTGAGGTTTCACACTTGTAAAATGGGCATAATTACACCCACTCTGTTAAGTCTCAGGAGAACCTCTCACAACGAAGGGCCTCAAAATAACAGCCTTCTCTTTCTCGAAGGTTAACGACAAATCCTCCCGAGCCTCCCTCCTAATGCACTTCCACGGCCCCGGCGCCCTTCGCCCCCCAACCACGCAAGGCAGACCAGTTCTGTGGAGTGCCGCTCTTCTCACCCTCCACCACAAAGGGCTGCTCCCTCACAGAGAAATGCAGTCCACAGCGGAGGGAGGAACACGAGATTCCCCAAACTCCCCACCTGGGACAAGAGAGAATAAATGCAGTACTCATGCCCACCATCTCCATCAGCAAGCAAGCCCCTGGACTCTCCTCCAAATACACCCAGTATACCAGCCTGTGCTACAGGGAAAGAACAGAGACCCAAAGTCGCATTCTCGGACCCAAAGGCACGCTCCTTAGACTCACCCCGGGGAGGAAGAGACAGAGCTACTTCCACAGGCAGAAACAGCTCTACGGCCTCCAGGCTAGGCGTCCCCGAGATGCTCTGCGTCCCCGCCCTCCTCCGCCCTGAGGGATTTCAGGTGCCCAGATGGGGCGGGGCCTCGCGGAGCCTCAGGGCGCAGGCGCAGTCTCCTGGCAACATTCAACTGCGTAGCATCCGCCAATGGGAAAGAGCGCGGGGCCCCTGTTCAAAAGTAAACTGCCCGCAGCGCCTGCGGAGGCAGAGACGTAATTGCGAGGGCCTGGCTCCAAACTCTGGGCCAGCTTCCTGCACCTGCGCAGTAGGCGCGGGCCCGCCTCTCAGAAGCTCTGGAGGCACGCGGTAGGAGGCGCTTTAGTGCGTGCGGGCGCTTCTAGCGGCCAAAGTCGTGGGCTGGGCTCCCTCTTGGGGCGGTGAGATGTCCGCGGCTCCGGGAGAGGTGGGGCCTGGCGGTGGCTGACAGTTTCTACAAGAACGTTTCATAGGACTGTGTTTTACTTGGAGCCAATGCGGCACGTCCAGATTCTGGACTTGGACGCGCAGCGTCTCCCTTTGTTACCTCACAAGTTCCCGGTAGCGGGACGTCACCGACCCTGAGGGGACACGCACACCGGTGCGCAAGTTCCGTCCCCCCGCCCTCCAGTCGGACCTGGACCCTAACTGAGTACCTGGCTGAGCCTAGGGGAGGGGTCTTCTGATTACCTACAGTTTTCTTAAAGAGAACTTACTCTGTGACAGCTAGTGGGACTACAGGACTCATCAAAGACCGTCTCCCTAGTCTCCCCCACCTCCTTTTCCAACTTCATGAAATTAATCGACTAAAGATGACTGTTGCTCAGAATTCCTGATTTCTGACTCAATCTCTTCACCCTATTTCACCTTCTTAAGCCCCTAGACTCAGAAAACATACAGTTCAGTAGTCCTCTTCCCTTTATTCTTGAGAAACTTTATCCAGCTGTAGCTCAAGACTCATCACAGCTTCCATCTCTTTAACTGTACTGAGAAGTCATGTACCGCTCTGCCAAATAAAACAGCCTTGGTATACTGTATATTGCCAATACATTCAGGTATTAGGCTCTCATGCATTAAATTATAGAAAAATATTAAACATAACATAAAACAAGATAATAGCGTGAGTCCCAAATTTCAGATGTCTTCACCAATCCAGTTACTGAAAGTTTTGCTTATGACGTATGGATTCTGCCAGTATCCCAAGATTCCCACCGTTACATGATGGTATATATTCATTTCAGCTTTATTATGCATATACATTTTCTATCTAAACACTGGTGTCATTGATAGATTTTTAGTTTTCTGTCAAAATAATATGGATATCGTTCCTTAGCAATAAATGCACTATACTTCTATAAAAATTATTCTCTTTAAAAGAACTGAACCAGTAATATTAACTATGGATTTGGGGTGATTATGATGAGTCAATGTAGATTCATCATTTGTAACAAATGTACTATTGTGGGATCTTGGAATGCAAAGTCCAAGAAAGAATTCTTGAAACATTGTGTGGTACAATTTCGTAAGTTTATTTAAGTAGCTGGGGGTCAGGACCCATGGGCAGAAAAATCTGCACTTTTGCTCTTTGAAGTTGGTGGTTATATGCTTAGTGCTCAAGGGGGAGGGGATGTACATAGAGTGTTAAATCATAAATGTTTTCTTTGAGGGGCGCCTGGATGGTTCAGTCGGTTAAGCGTCCGACTTCAGCTCAGGTCACGATCTCACGGTCCGTGAGTTCGAGCCCCACGTTGGGCTCTGTGCTGACGGCTCAGAGCCTGCAGCCTGCTTCAGATTCTGTGTGTGTGTGTGTGTCTCTCTCTGCCCCTCCACGACTCGCACAGTCTGTGTGTGTGTGTGTGTGTGTGTGTGTGTGTGTGTCAAAAATAAATAAAGATTTAAAAAAATTTTTTTAAATAAATGTTTTCTTTAAATTTCTACTCCTAAAACTACTTTCCCAAGATTTCTCTGGTACTTATCATTCAGCTCAATATTAACTAATGGTGAGATGTACAGGCAGTCATGAAACCCTTTAAGAATGTAGCAACCAGCATGTATTGGATCCTTATCAAAACTATGCAGGCTGTAGGTGAGCCTACTGGCCTAAAGGTGAACATTTTTCTGCTTCTATCCCTCATTTCTCTCCTTAACAATTTTGGTCCTTAAATCTTTAAGGTTGTTGAAGGGTGAAGGGCTCATCTTCTGAACTTCTTCAAGCTGACAGAAAAAGATGGTTGTAGAGATGTCCCTATAGACTGAAATTGGTCACTATCTGTTTCTACAAGTAGATTACAGAAGGCCACTGCTATAGAGTCCACAGTGAACATCCGGGCAGTAGTAAGCTGTCAGCTGGGTGAAGGAGTCAGGAATTGCTTGCTTGTATCTTGACAATAGGACAGAACAAAGCGAGTGAGACAATGCATTAGTATTAATATTATAATGAAAATAAGAGCAATGAGAAGACCATTTGGCATAGACCATAGTCCACTTCCTGACTAGGAATGTAACCAGTCATTAAGTGGCAATGTAGAGTCTTCAGGAGGAATAGTTTGACTATTGATATCAGTAAGTAAGTAATCCTGTTATATTTTTGTTAAAATCTGGAACATAGACACAACATTCCACTTTAATAATGCCATTCATTCCTCCTTGTGCTGCTCTTAAGACATTTAATACCATTCTATTTTGTAGAATTGCTTTACATATTTGAGTTACTTTAGTGTTTAATAATGTAATGCTATTTTGAGAATCATTTGAGGCCTTAATTGTGTATTTATCAAGGGCCTCTGTGTGCCATCTTCTAAACCTACTGATGGAAGAAAAATAGATGTCAGATGCTCATACCAATGGAACATGGATCTTTTCCATCGTTGCTTTAAATATGGAAGATTAGCTGGACTTATGACAGTCCTAGTGCTATGGCCATGCATCCGGGCATAACCTATAGTACATCTTCCAGTCCAGCCTGGTGGAAGCCAGGGCCACAAGTTTCGGTCACATAACCACTGATATCCATTGTGTTTCATTAGGTGCGAGCTATCTGATGCCTGGTTGCCTTGTCTAATCAGTAGCAAACCAAAACGTTGCCTATAAAATAATGGTATGGTCACAGACTTCTTGGGGGGGAGACGTTCCATTTGGCAAGTACTATTGGACCATGAATCAGGGGTATGGTTTTTCTGTTCCCATCATAAAAGGGCCTTTTGGCTTAGTTGTCCTATCATAGGAGTAAGCTACATATATCTATCCCATATTTGATATAATCCTTCCAGGGTGTATCAATAAGAAAGACTATGTAGTCAAGAAATTTGTTTCCATGAGCCTATTTGTGGGTTGGAATATTCAGTTAAAATTTTGAGAGTTTGAGGATAAGAGAAAGGCCTCCAATGGCTCAGAGAGTCCCGTGTAACATTTATCATAGGCCAACAAGAAACATTCTTTTTAGTAATAGAAACATGCCTATATGTGCTAGTATGGGGGTGACTTCTTGGGTGTGGTTAAAGATGGCCACTGTATGCTTTGCAAGAGGCTCTGCTTGTAATTTTACATCAATAGAGGTGGCTCCTGGGACAAATAGGACTAAGGGATAAAACCATTAAGAAGCCTTCTTTGCCTGGTGTCTAGCCTTAATATCCTAATTACAAGGAATTGCTGGCAAGTGGGAGATGACTTGTCCCAGGAGATAAGGGCATCCCCAAGTGCATTCTCCAATCCAATTATAAGGAAGGTGGGGGCCATCCACTATCTCCGCAAGTTCATAGTTAACTCCATGGAGTGGGGTATGCTCTGACTTTTAAGGAGCAATTTTGTTATTCCAGCCACATAGAATTGATCAAGGTGATAGCTGAGTTACTCATTTGTTGGGGAGTCCATCCCATTGTCCAGCTGTTTAAATAGTCATATGTCCATGATGTCCCTTTTATTATCTCCATAGAGTAATAAGCAGAAAGATTATATATGAGTTATTATGGCCATCGGTCAGAAATTCTCCTCAAGTAGTCCAGCTTAGGCAAACAACAAACATTTAAAGAGAATTAATCAAACCTAGAATCTAACATCCATAAGGATGCATTATTGAAAGATAATATTTCTAAATTCACCCTTATTTCTAGAGAGGGCAAAATCAAGACTAACTCATTTGTAAAACAAGTCCAGTTATAACAAGGTTGGCCTGATTATTTACACAAGCTGAGCAACAATAGTGATTGATCACACAGATTCTTTAAAATCTGCTTTGCTAGGACTTTATATAAGGAATCCTTTTTTGTTATTATTTATTTATTTTGAGAGAGAGAGCTCATGGGTGGGGTAGCGGCAAAGAGATTGGGGGAGAGAGAGAATCCCAAGCAGGCTCCACACTGTCAGCAGGGAGCCTGATGGGGGGCTCAATCCCATGAACTGTGAGATCATGACCTGACTCAAAAGCAAGAGTCAAACTCTTAACTGACTAAACCACCCAGGTGCCCCTAGAAGGAATCTTTAGATTAAACTTTTAATAGCCTCTTGAGGCCAGAGCCAAGCTAAATATTTGCCATCAGACTTTCCTGCAATACCTATAGATTTGGGTGTATCCCTCTTCTTAAGGTCCTCAAAATATCCTGAGGTTTCTTGCACCGGGCAGGAAGTAACATTCTCTACTCACCTGTTAAGGTTGCTGGGAACTCTGTAAGCAAGGTATCAGGCTAACATTCTCAAGGAGCTTTATTGGCTCCATAAATTCAGCATTAATTCCTTAGAGCTGTCTGGTCATACCTCAGTCTCTGCATGTCTTTCTCAAATATGACATTCCAGTCAAAGCCTTGGTAATCTAACCAATGTTTCCAGTGGTGTACTATTACAAGAAGAATAGATGCTTATTGAATGTACAAAAATAATTATAATTGCCATGGAAGAAAGAATACTCAGTTTCTGAATTCTAGAAGGTTCAGGTAGGGAAAAAAAATTAAATGCTTCCATTTGTCCATAATGGAATATTTTATCATCTTTCTCAGTTCATTCAGTCCTATGTTATTAATTTTTGCTCAGTTTGAATGCAACTTTCCCATTACTTCTGGAAATTCTTACCCAGTTCAGTTTTATGATTTTACAGATATCAAAAACCTGTATTTGTCAAAAGTCCTTTTTATGAATCTCCTTGAAGACAAAACAGATTTTGCAAGTGCATCAGAACAATAACCATAAATGACCAAAAAACAAACACACAAACAACTCATAAATGGACACAGTTAAAGATCTGATATGAGAGCTCATTTGAAAAGGAAATCCGGTTATTTCTGTAATGCACATTTCAATAATTCAAGTAATGACCTTATACCAGCAGATATTAAAACTTCAGGAATTTCATATATTTTCTAGAATAGTTGGAGCAACAACCTAAGACTAATTATTATTGGTTTGACAGTGCTTTCCAAGTAACTTAACATACCAAATAAACAAGCCTATTCAGTAAAAAAGACTTCATTTACAATTCAAATCTGAGGGGATTTTGTTAAAAACCTCAGAAAGTTTTAAAGCGAATGCCTCAACTGGATTATAGATCATTAAAAATTCAATATTTACATTTAACCAAGGTGGCAATAAGGGATTCTACAAAAGATTATACAATTGTTAGTAAAACTTAACTCCTTTAACATTGAGAAGTTTTAACTTTCTTAAGTAATCAAAGACCTAAAAAGGCAAAACACAGAAGTTTGGTTTTCTGGGCAGATGAAGTAAAGAGAAGAAAAAAACTTTGTTTACATATTCTTATCAAGAGCAGTCCAACAATCTAAGAAAACTGTCATTTTATTTTTTTTATTTAAAAAAAATGTGTTTAATGTTTACTTTTGGGAGAGAGACAGAGTATGAGCAGGGGAGGGGCAGAGAGAGAGGAGACACAGAATCCAAAGCAGGCTCCAGGCTCTGAGCTGTCAGCACAGAGCCCGATATGGGGCTCGAACTCACAAACTGCAAGGTCATGACCTGAACTGAAGCTGGATGCTTAACCAACTGAGCCACTCAGGAGCTCTGAAAACTGTCATTTTAACAGAGAGAGAAAAGAATTTCAATCCTACACCAGTGTACTTTTAAAATCCATTCATTTCAACCTTAGTACTGACCACATATAAAATTCTTTTCCAAAGATTTCTCTTACAAACTTTCTACAACTTCCGTTTTCATTCAGATTTTGTCCTAAGTATTTCCTATGTCCTATGTATTTCCACTCCTTTTGTCTTTCTTATTAAAAACACATCTTTTCTTGCACAGAGTTGCTTCTCTTACTTCCATCAGTCTTCATTACATTTAGCAGAATTTTAACTCTTAGAAATTTTAGTGTCCAGTGAAAATTAAGTAGTAACCAATTGCAAACTGCTATACCAGAATTCTTTAGATATGAAATTTGTAAATATATTTCATAATTTCTTAAAACATGTTCTTCCATACTATGATCTCTCAATAAAGCATAAAGCACGTTTACCAACAGACCCAAGTATCCTCAGTTTCTCTGCAATAAGAAGCCAAAAGCAGACAAACCTACAATCAGTAACCAATACTTCAGTATTCTGTCTTATTTGGAAAAGACTTAGATATCCAATGAGTTTAACCCAATTTGTCATCTAACTTAGACAAACTTTAAAGTTCCAAGTTCCCAAATATTTTGACAGCTATTTTTTTTTTCTTTAACGTTTATTTATTTTTGAGACAGAGAGAGACAGAGCATGAACGGGGGAGGGTCAGAGAGAGGGAGACACAGAATCTGAAACAGGCTCCAGGCTCTGAGCTGTCAGCACAGAGCCCGACGCAGGGCTCGAACTCACAGACCGCGAGATCATGACCTGAGCTGAAGTCGGACGCTTAACCGACTGAGCCACCCAGGCACCCTGACAGCTATTTTTACGATTACCCATGAGAACTTCGAGACACACAAATTTAGCTATCATAGTAAGCCATCTTTTCCTGACAGATTGCAACAGAGATAACATGAGTTTTTTGCACTTTAGTAAGCCTTGGTAGGATAAAAGTTTTACATTTAATGCTGGTAACTCTAAAGACATGTCTATCTTAATTAAACTAACATTTAAATTAGGTTACTATGTTGCACCTGGGGCCAGCTAAAAGTTAATCAATTTGTTCCTCACTATGAATTTTCACCTGGGGCACCAGTAGGGAAATGAAGTGGGCAGTTTAAGTGCAGGGAGGGGTGCTCTTTGTTCCTTGATAGCGAGGGTAGGGGAGCAGGAGCCATTGGCACGGGAGGCCTGGGGATGGTATAGGAGCAGGTTATGCAAGCCCCGTGCATGATGGTGCAGAAATGGGGGGAGGGGGAGGGGCTGCAGAAGAAGTGAGGTTAGGCCAGGAAGGCTGGAGGTGGGGAGGTGGATAAAAGCCCCGGGGGGGGGGGGGGCGGGCAGGGGGGGTGTCAAGAAAGAGGACTCATGGCCCTAAAGCTTGTCAGCTTGGACAGATGAACAGACACACGTTTTCTTTCCACACACAAAAAGTGAAAATAAGCAGTCCATGCCAGGCTGGAGAAGACAGGGAACCTCCAGGAAACTAACAGAGTTTCAGCATCTGCTTGGGAATATTCCTTAAAGTCCCTGTCCCGAGGTAGACTAACCAGACATTCGACTCCAATTATTATAGCCATTAGCCTGGGAAATAGAGGAGGCAGGAAACCCCACGTATATCAAGAGTCAGGCAACATTCATCCAGTCCTCTCAAGATATATTCCAGATTTGACACACAAAAGAAGCAAACAAAGAGGAGATGAGTGATTCAGCAAAAACAGAGGGAGGCAGGTACAGGATCTTAGCAGCAACCTGGGCAGGGGGTGGGACACAGTGAGAACAGGACAGAACACAGAGAAGGTGGCAGATTAACAGAAGTAGAAGGGCCTGAGGCAGCTGAGCTGATGGTGGCTTCAGGGCGGGAGGGTCATATCCATATCCCTAAGGATAAGGGGGTATCCTTAGGCCCCCTAGAGGACTATGGACAGATCAACGTTTTGGTACAGGACCATAAAGGCCTGACAATATGGGATTTCAGACCATTTTCCCTGACACCTAGAAAAAAAGGTCCCATTGGTAAATAGTATTGAAATTTAAGGACCCATTAATGGGCCATTTTTCATCATCCTCCAGAGAATATTGAGGCCAGGCATTATTACAAAAGAAGATGGGAACTTCTTCTTTAAATCCTGTTGTCCAACTTGACTCCAATGTGTTAGGAGACGGCCCAAAGGGGAATTGAAATTGAGGAAGTTGATCCCATAGTCAATTCCTACAAAACTAGGAGAGTACCCCAACTAAGTAGGAGTCCATTACCAAAATCCCCCTCAGCTTCTGACTGGATCCCATTAGGAATATTGCCAAAGGTCCTGGGGTTCCAAGTGGTGGGAGGCATCCCTGTTTCTCAACTACTCTGATAACTTTGTACTACATGAGAAGGGATGTCGACCTCCCTTCACTTCCCCTTTGCATTCTAGACTACCATGGGTGCCAGTGAATGGACTGAAACTATGTAGAGACTGGGGCTGCCTCTTTCCATTTTGGGGGAGTTGATATATTTGATGACCAATAATAATACCCTTTGTAAGCCTCTAGATCTAGTACTAATGGATGGGGTAAAGGTCCTGGACTTTGCCAAGAAGGGGCAGCTATTTTACATCATATTAAGTTATCCTGTATCTAAGCTAGAAGTGCTTTCAATCTAGAGAGCAGGATCAAGAACGCCAAACAACCCATGGGTAAGGACAAATGAGAGACATGGAAAAAAACAAAAGTATGGAACTTCTATCTAATCCAGGCTTTATCCATGATCCATGAGATTTATCCATGATCCAGTCCCAAGGGAGCAGTCCCCTATTGGGTGAGTGTCCCAACTGGGTAATAGTTCTGGCCAATCCTTTTCGGGAAGCATGCAGTCAGACCTATCTTGGATTTTATGCTCATCGAGTTATTTAGGAGGAAACCTTACACAGAAGTCTTGAGATAGGTGGACATCCTAATGACACATGTGGCTGTCCTGTGCCTGACAAGAATACATGCATTAAAAGAACAGAAAAAAACAAGGAGAATCTGATTTCTGAGCTTAGTGCTGTTAGGGCTGAGGTAATAGTCAGAAAGCAAGAGTCCATTCCTCCCCACAGTGTGGCCACAGGCAAGAGGTTCTCTCTTGAGCACTCAAACAAGACATGTTCCAAAGGGTCAAACTATTCAGGACATCTCTGATAAAGAAAAATAAAAAACAGGAAGGAAACAAAGCCTGGGGGTAAAGAAGACTTACCAAGTTGCACTGATGCTCTTGGAGTCACCCCGTTGTCCCCATACGGGCCACCAAAAATACCGTGGGATTGTGGAGCACAACTGCCAAGAAAGAATTCTTAAGACATTGTATGGTGCAACTTAGTAAGTTTATTGACGTAGCACAAGGACAGGACCTGTGGCCACAGGTCAGCCAACTGGGCTAAAGGTGAGCGTTTTTCTGCTTCTATCTCTCATCAGTAACACTGTGGTGGAGGATGTTGGTAATGGTGGAGGCTATGTATGGCAGGTGTGGTGCAGGAAATATATAAGAAATCTCTGTACCTTCCCCTCAATTCTGCTGTGAACCTAAACTCTAGGGATAACAGTCTTGATCAAAATTTTTTTTTTAATTTTTAGTGTCATTATATCTAGAATTAGTTACTGTGACTAAATAATGCTTTGAGCTACTAAATTTTCCACCTGTGTCTTTCCCTCTACCTCCTTACCTGAAAAGAATTCTATAGCAAGAGAGCAGAAGGAGCTCTTATTAGACCTAACTGGCTTCTGTTTTCCAAAGAGTCTCAGCCCATTGAGGAAAATAACGTATAAGGGAAGAGGCTGAATGTTTGGGAGAAGCAGAAAGAAGTCTGACAGCCACTTTAAACTACAGATTACTCAGGTCCTAATAAAGAAGCTATTGCACCTAACTAAAAGGGCTACATCCATTTCTGCAGGGAGACTGGCTTAGAGGCCCATGGGTTCCCAACTCTGCCAAAGATTTCTGTAACTCAGCACGGCCGGGAAGTGGCAGAGAGCTTTAGGAGCCAAACAATGGCAGCCTCAGCAGTGACAGTCAACTTGCCATACCTGGGCTTGTGAGCTGTGCCCCGGGCACTCTACACTATGTTGGCCTGGAAAGGTTGGATAGAAGGAAATATTCAGATGCAGAAGTACATACTTAAAATCCATAAGCTGAAAAATCTGAGGTGGTAAAGTGCTCACCTACCAAAAAAAAAAAAAAAAAAACAAACAGGAGGGAGGGAGAAAGTTGAGCTTCTTTGGGTCTCTACCCATATACTTACATCAATCTCCTTTTGACAGAATACAGGAAGAGGATCAAAGATGGTAAATTTGTGCCATTATTAACAGGTTATCTGAAGAGGAAGCAACGAAACATGAACTTTATGTCAATCTTTGGTGCTCAAGTTAAGGTTCCCTGCTCAGACATTCTCGGTCTCAAGCACCAAAAGAGAAGGCCGCAGTCACAGAGCAGTGCCCTACAGGCGAGCTCAAACGCTTTCTGATTTGGGATCTTAATAGCTACAGAATTTAAACAGCCCCCTGTTGTCTCCCATTGCATTGCCCTCATCAGTGTTATAATAAAGACAACCTGTGATTTCCCAACGTCGGGAGGCACCTGTGGTTCATCACTAGGCCTTCAAGGAAAGCACAGCAGCAGCTGGTACTGTGATTACAGCAGCAGCGCATTGAGGACAAGAGTGAGGAGGGTTTCCTAACAGTCCAGAGAAGTTCACGTTAGCGGCAAAACCTCATTTTCAGAGGAAAAAAAATCTACCAACCATGTGGGCATCGTTTGCATGATTGCCTTAATGCTGAGTTTGAGCCCAAAGTTGATACTACTACCTAAAAAGATATTAACTATGCAATTTTAAACACTCAGACAGACATAGAACTTATTTTCACACAGCCCTTTCCAGCTGTATCTCTAATTAATCCTAATTAGTCTCCCTTTCATTTACTTTTTATCATTAAGAATCATTTTATTTCAGCGGTGCCCAGGTGGCCCAATCAGTTAAGTGTCTGACGCCTGTTTTCTGCTCAGGTCATGATCTCAAGGTTCGTGAGATCAAGAGCCTGCTTGGGATTCTCTCTCTCCCTCTCTCTTTGACCCTTCCCCTCTCATGTTTTTTCTCTCTCAAAATAAATAAACTTAAAAAATAAAAGAAGAATTTTATTTCAAATTCCACCTTTTGGGGGCCATCAGCTTTCAAAAAATTGAGATATAATTGATATAGAACATTATATTAGTTTCAGGTGTACAATATAATGATTTAATATTTGCACATATTGCAAAATGATCACTGCAATAAGTTAACATCCATCACCACGCAGTTACGATTTTTTTCTTATGATGTGAATTTTTTTTATTTTTTTATTTTATTTAAAAAAATTTTTTTTAATGTTTATTTATTTTTGAGACAGAGAGAGACACAGCATGAACAGAGGAGGGTCAGAGAGAGAGGGAGACACAGAATCTGAAACAGGCTCCAGGCTCTGAGCTGTCAGCACAGAGCCCGACGCGGGGCTCGAACTCACGGACCGCGAGATCATGACCTGAGCTGAAGTCGGATACTTAACCGACTGAACCACCCAGGTGCCCCACGATGTGAATTTTTAAGATCTACTCTCTTAGCAACTTTTAAATACACAATAGAGTATTAACTATAGTCACCATGCTGTATGTTACATCCCCAGGACTTATTTGTTTTATAAACTGGAAGTTTGTACCTTTTGACTCTCTTCACCCATTTTGCACCACTCCCCCCATCCCCCCGCCAACCTTCTACTTCTGGCAACAACCCACCTATTCTCTGTATCTATGAGTTTGGAATTTTCAAGGGGATTGTTTGTGTTTTAGGGAGGGAGGGGAGTTAAATTCCACATGTAAGTGAGATCTTTCAGTATTTGTCTTTCTCCACTGACTTATTTCACTTAGCATGATGCCCTCAAGATCCATGTATTTCGTCTCAAATGGCAAGATTTCCTTCTTTTTTATAGCTGAATAATACTCCATTATATATTTATATATCTCATAACATCTTTAGCCATTATCCACCAACGGATACTTCGTTTGCAACCATACCTTGGCTATTGTAAAAAATGCTGCAATGAACATGGGGTACAGATACCTTTTTGAATTGGTGTTTGTTTTCTTCACATAGATACCCAGAAGTGGACCATATGCCACTAACTTTTCTTAAATGCTCAGTTTTAACCTTAAAGGGTGTCTGTAACCTTACATAAATTTGGGAATCTCTTAATTTAGGCACCTTTCTAGGACATTATGTTTGTAATTGTTATGCCATCATCACATTTATTTTCATTATCCAAACTTCTTTAATTTTAAGAATGTTTTCCTGTAACTCATTCATAGAATTTTAATTTTGATTTTGCTTCAGTCTTGTATCACTCTCTAATTTCATCAAACTAATTTTTATTATTTGCCTAATAAATGTACAGCATGCAAGATGCTAAGAACACAGGTCCTATTTGCCTAAACAAGCTAATCCACAGATATAGTAGAGTTAAATGTAGTATCAGATAAACTGTAATGTACAGCGATCATCCAAGGGGCCCAGACCTGACGCTGCAGAACGCCCCAGATTGTTGGTGACTGGTGACCAGGTAGTTGGAGCTGCACGTATGTGATCCAGAGAGAGGTTTCTACAGTAGACACAAATCAGAGTGGCTGGCCGCGACTATTCAAGGAGATAGTTAGATCTCCTTGAATCATGGCTGTACTACACAACCTTTCCAGGTTATGGTCTCTGTTACCGGTACTCAGAATGGCAAGATAAGTCTGGGATTGGCTGACGCCTTCCCACCGCAGCTGGCAGCACAGCTGAAAAATCAAGAAACGTTCATCTTTTAAGTTTTAGAGGCAGGGAATAACACACCCCTGTTGTTTAAATCCTCCGCTGAGACACTGCCCTGTTTTCTTTTAAAGGAGAAGGACTCGGACTGAACCAGGCACTGGACGAAGTCATTTAGTATCTCACTTCATCTTCACAACCACCCTACAAAATAGTTACTATTTTTTTTCTTCTTTACTTCTTTTTTCTTCTTCTTCTTCTTTTCTTCTTTTTCTTCTTTTCTACCACCCTATAAAATAGTTGCTTATTTTTTTGAAAAAGAGACAGAGCACAAGCAGGGGAGGGACACAGAGAGAGGAAGACACAGAATCCAAAGCAGGCACCAGGTTCTGAGCTGCCAGCACAGAGCCCGACATGGGGCTGGAACTCACGAACCGTGAGATAATGACCTGAGCCAAAGTCAGGTGCTCAACTGACTGAGTCACCCAGACGCACCCTTATCTCAAGATTCTTTTTTTTTAAATTTTTTTCTTTAACGTTTATTTTTTGAGACAGAGACAGAGCATGAATGGGGGGAGGGGCAGAGAGAGAGGGAGACACAGAATCAGAAGCAGGCTCCAGGCTCCAAGCGGTCAGCACAGAGCCCGACTTGGGGCTCGAACTCGTGAACCACAGGATCATGACCTGAGCCGAAGTCGGACACCTAACTGACTGAGCCACCCAGGCGCCCCTCAAGATTCTTAATTATATCTGCAAAGACCTTTTTTCTGAATTAGGTCACATTTCTCAGGTTCTGGGTGCTAAGATGTGGACACATGTTAACCCACCATACCTTCCTACTAAGATCCCTGAACATTGTACTTGTCACATATACAGTGTTGAGGGCTTCACAGACTCACAGAAAACTAGGTAATGAATCCCAGGGATCATCTCTTATTTTCAGCAGAATAAAGTGAGGCTCAAAAGAGAGGTGCCTTGTTCAAGGTGACACAGCAAGTTCACAGCAGATTCAAGGCCACAGTAAACTTTCTGAAGCCCCATCCAAAGGCCATTTCACATCATCAGAGGATGATTAATATACATCATTGTGTAATTAAAAATGTTTTCATCTGTCAAAGAATCATGATTAAAAATAATGATCAGGGGGCACCTGGGTGGCTCAGTCAGTTAAGCATCGACTTCGGCTCGGGTCATGATCTCACATTTGGTGGGTTTGAGCCCCGTGTCAGGCTCTGTGCTGACAGCTCAGAGCCTGGAGCTTGCTTTGGATTCTGTATCTCCCTCTCTCGTTCTCTCTCTCTACCCCTCCCCCATTTGTGCGCGCTCTCTCTCTCTCTCTCTCTCTCTCTCAAAAATAACTAAACTTTAAAAATAAAAATAAAAACAAGCGAAAAAGAACAATGATCAGGGGGTGCCTGGGTGGCTTTGTCAGTTAAGCAACTGACTCTTGATTTTGGCTCAGGTCAGAATCTCAGTTTATAAGTTTGAGCCCCATGTCGGGCTCTGTGCTGACAGCACTGAGCCTGCTTGGGATTCTGTCTCCCTCTGTCTCTGCACCTCCCCCACATGCTCTCTATCTCTCTCTCAAAATAAATAAAAATAAACCTGGAAAAATTGTTAAAAACAATGATCAGTACGTCTCTGTGGCAAATTTCTCTCAGATCTCAGGCCCGGGAAAAAGTTTTTTTCCCACAGCTAGACTATGGTTCACATAGCTATGAAAGTTAAATAATTATATCTATTTGTGGCTGGCTGCTAAGGTATTAGGTCCGAATCTGACCAATTTCCTCTTCCCCAGCCAAAAAATTACTTTTCCTGAAATGGCTTTTGTATTAGAAATTTCAGTTACAGCTTCAGGGGTGCCTGGGTGGACCCATTAAGTGTCCAACTCTCAGTTTTGGTTCAGGTCATGATCTTACAGTTTGTGGGACCAAGTCCCGTCCTGCTCTGTGCTGACAGCACAGAACCCACTTGGGACTCTCTCTCTCCCTTTCTCTGCTCCTCCCCTACCTGTGTGCGCTCTCTCTCTCTCTCTCTCTCGCTCTCACTCTCAAAATAAATAAGTAAACATAAAAAAGAAATTTCAGTTATAGCTTCAAGATACAAGATATTAAATACCAAACTGAACCATGAGGCAGACCACCCTGGAGAACTTAGGGAATACAGGGGTTTTGAGAACTGGTGAGGAGTATTAACCTCTCACCTCCAGAGAAGGTGTGCAGGGCTGGGAGATGATATGTGAGGATTCCCTTTATAAAGGTCTGTGGGGCTACTTTGATACATGCCTCTCTCACCTAGTGTCTGCCCCTCAGCACCAAGCTGGTGAGAAGGGCTCAACTATACCCTGCCCTGCAGGGAGGGAGTGGACTGGCATTTACTAAGTCCCACAGAAATCTGAGCAGTGACCGCCAGCATGAGAAGAACTGGGCTGCAGTCTCAGAGGTGGTGGGCGATACGGAGCACAAGTGTCCCCAAGGATCAGAGGAGCCGGTACGGGTTTGCCTAAGGTCCTGCCCACTGTGCCAACCGGACGGGCAGAGGAATCTCAGCAGGGAAAGGCTGAAAGTGTCCTGGCACTCCTAGAGGCTGCAGAAAGAGTAAACGAGGAGCTAGAGGGGAATACATCCACCAGCCCAGCAAAGTCCCTGTGAGAAGCCCCCACGGATAGACTCCAAAGAGCTGATGAAAGAGCTTCAAAATCTCCAAAGAGCTGCAAAAGAGTATCCATGAGAAAAGAGTCCGCTTCAAACATCTCCCAGGCCCAGAGAATTCACAGGTTTCCCATAGCATCAGTCAGGTGAGAACTTTCCCTCCCTTCCACCCTAGCCCCGACACAGGAAAGATTAGAGATAGTACGAGATAGTACATAGCTGGGGGTGGAGGTGGGTGAGAGGAGGTAATTTATAAAGAAGCCAGCCCTGTACCTTCCCAGGAGTCACCGGGCCTCCTGGAGCAGGATCGGAGGAGGAGGGAGTAGCTTGCAGTTTCAACGGAAGTTAGAAACTTGGACAAATGGGCCTAATTGCTGAAATGAGACTGTGTTTTGTAATTTAAAGGAACCCCGGGACTTTTGGTACCAAATCGTGTGTGTGTAGCCAACCAGAACATTCAGGCCTATTGGCATTTTCCTCCAGGATCATGGGAAGAACTTTCCCCACTGAGTACATTTTAAAGGAACCTTCCCCAAAGAACAAAATTTTTAAAGTTTGCTATGTAGTTGATACGTTCCTGTTCAAATTATCAGTCACGTTGCGTTGAAAACAAAAGTCACAATCTCCACCACCTTCCATGAACAATTGGAGATCTATTACTCTTAAACAAAAAGATGTTTGTTCCAGGGGCACAATGTTGGCAGTGATGTCTGCCAGCTCGTGATGGCTTCAGCAGACTGCCCTGTTCACCACACATGGCCTTGCTTCCCTGGTTTCACTGGACCTCACTTCCAATCACCATCTATTCACTTTCTGCATAGAGAACAGCTTAAACGTTTTTTTTTTTTTTTTTAAGTTTATTTATTTTTGAGAGAGACAGAGACAGCGTGAGCAGGAGAGAGGCAGAGAGAGGATCCCAAGCAGGCTCCACGCTGCCAGCTCAGAACCCAACATGGGGCTCGATCTCACAAAATCGTGAGATCGTGACCTGAGCTGAAACCAAGAGTAGGACGCTTAACCAACTTAGCCACCCAGGCACTCCAGCCATTTCTTATTTTATAAGCTTCTGACTTCCATACTCACAGAATAAGTCACTTTTCCTACAATGAGTGATAAAACGTTCCTTCTCTAAAAGTAATTCTGGCATCAACTGAAGGGACACTGTGGTTTTCATCCTGTACCCACTTGATGGCAACCAAAAGTGAGTCATGCGCTTATAAAAAATAACCCACTTTGTGCCTTTATGAAGATAATTTTTCCTTTTCAGTAAAAATTACATAGCTGTCAAAACTATGAAACTCACATATATGGGGAGACCATGCTTGACTACAGTTCAGTGCTTTTGGTTCCTAGCAGTTTTTAGTGTGTTATATAAACTTCCTATTCACTCACAACTTCTGAATCCCTGTTCTTAAAACCTATTCAATCCAGCTGCAGGATTGACTAAAGTAAGTACTGCCATATTAATGACCAGGTTACCAAAAACGAGTAGCTAACATTTCCCACAGAACAAGGATCTGGATCTTATAAAACTGGGAGCTTTCTATTATTTAAAACTATTCACCTGAAGAATGATCCATTAGTAAGTCAGAGATGATGGACAGGATTATTTTTATAACTCAAATGATCTTAGATTATGAAGAATGACATATCATTTGCAGCTGGCAAGGTAGTTACCACAGGGGGAGAAATTCTTGCCGAAGCTCCTTCTAGCTCTGGTTATAACATCCCAGAATATTTCAGATTTCCTCGATGATTACTGTAACATTGCAAAATATTTTCTCAGCAGATCTTTTTTACTTCCATTTTTTAAATATGCATGGAACATTTGTAACCATAAAGTAGGTTGTATGACTTAACTTTTTAACAATCCATACCAGATGCATTCAGATCAGTGCCAGGCCTCTAAGTTACCCCGGGAGACTCGAGTGATTACACTAACATTGCTCAAAGCATCTATGGAACTCTTCTTTGGAAACTTTTTTTTTACATATAATTTTTTTTTTTTAGTGTTTATTTATCTTTGAGAGAGAAAGAGTGTGAGCAGGGAAGGGGCAGAGAGAGAGGGAGACACAGAATCTGAGCTGTCAGCACAGAGCCTGATGCGGAGCTCACACTCACGAACTGTGAGATCAAGACCTGAGCCAAAGTTGGACGCTCAACCGACTGAGACACTGAGACACCTCTGGAAACTGTTTTTAAAGTTAGTCTATGACTCTTAAAAACTGAGAATAAACTGAGGGTTGATGGGGGGGTGGGAGGGAGGGGAGGATGGGTGATGGGCATTGAGGAGGGCACCTCTGAGCACTGGGTGCTGTATGGAAACCAATTTGACAATAAATTTCATATAAAAAAAAAAGAAGTTAGAAAAAACAAGCCATAATAAATCTAAAAAGTAGACACAAAGGACAAAAAAAAGTCTATGAACTAGACCAAAAAACAAACAAACAAACAAACAAACAAAAAACAAAAACATTAAATAGGTGCATCTTTCCACTGGTCTATTTTATATTTGTTATTTTATTTGATTTTATATTATTTTATTTTATTAAGTTTATTTATTTTGAGAGAGAGAGAGAGAGCATGAGCAGGGGAAGGGCAGAGAGAGAGGGAGAGAGAACCCCAAGCAGGCTCTGTGCTGTCAGCACAGAGCCCAATGTGGGGCTCAATCTCACAAACGGTGAGATCTTCATGACCTGAGCTGAAACCAAGAGTCTGATGCTTAACCAACTTAACTGATCCACCCAGGCATCCCTTATATTTGTTTTTAAAAAGAATTCAGCAGGGGAAAACTAGCCCTACCAGACATTACAGCATACTAAAAAGCCTTTATATTAAAAGAATGAATTATGATGCAAAAATAGACAAATAGACCAGTGGGATAATCTACAACAGGGGTCAGAAAACTATGGCTGTTTTCTCATAGACAATGTTATGGCATTGTCTATGGCTGGTTTTGCCCTAAAACAGCAGAGACTTAAGGGCCTACAAGCCTAAATACCTACTATGTAGCACTTGAAGAAAAAGTTTGATGACACCTAGACTAGAAGGTCCTGAAATAATTTCAGATGCATATGAAATTTAGTATATAATAAAGTTGGCATCTTAAATTACTGAGGCAAAGATGGATTTTTAAATAAATGCTGCTGTGACAATTAATTAGCCAATTGGAAAGAGATAAAATTATATCCATACCTCTCAACATACATAGGAATAAATTCCAAATGGATTGAGTCTAAATAAAATAAAAATTAAACTATGCATGTATTACACAAAAATGTGGGTGAATATCTCTTCATACTCCAAGCAGGGAAAAGCTTTCCTTTTTTTAAAAGAATATTTCTTTTTTTTTTAAGTTTATTTATTTATTTTGAGAGAGAGCAAGCAAGGGAGGGAGAGAGAGGGTCCCAAGCAGGCTCTGCACTGTTAGCACAGAGCCCAAAGTGGGGCTCTATCTCATGAACAGTGAGATCTTCATGACCTGAGCTGAAATCAAGATTTGGACACTCAACCGACTAAGCCACCCAGGCACCCCAGGGAAGGGCTTTCTAATGATTCAAAATCTAGAGGCAATTAAAGAAAATATTGATAAACTTCACTACATAAAAATGAAAAACTTGGCGTGGCAAACCCACCATAAACAAAGACAAAAGACAACTGCAAAACTGGGAGAAATATTTGCAACATATTTCATAGACAAAGGGCCAATAACCTCACAGATAAAGAACTAAAATTTGAGGGACAAATGACCATATATCTGATAGAAAATTGGGGAAAAGATGCGAACAGACAATTCACATAAAAGATATAAAAGTGGCACTTACACATAAAAAAGATATTCAAAGTCAATCATACTTAGAAAAATGCAAATTCTGTATAACACTTCTCATGTATATATCTGTAAAATATCATGGGAAATTAAAAATTATGACAGCACATTCTGTGATAAGGCTCTAGTGAGTCTCATACACTGCTGATGAGAATGCAGATTCTTTTGGAGCATATTATGGCAATATCTAACAAAACTAGATATGCACTTACCTTTTGATCCAACAATCCTAGGAATTTACTTCAGGAGACACCTCCAACAATATAAAAATACATATGCACAAGGGTATATGTTGTGGTACATTAGCAGTTGTTTGTATTTGCAAAATACTAGAAACAACCTAAATGCCTATTCACAAAGAGTGGTTGAATAAATTACAGAACGTCCATCTAGTGGAGTAGTAACCGGCTGTAAAAAAAAGAATGAAGAAGAGCTTTATGAACTGATATATGGTGATTTCCAGGATATAACATCAAATGAAAAAAGCAAAGTTCAGAAGAATATCTACAGTACACTACTTTTCATGTAAAAAAAGAAGAGGATCTAAGAATATTCATGTATCGTCGCATTTGTGCAAAAAGAAACACAGGAAATGTAATCCAGAAACTAGTCATTGACTGGTGATGTACAGGGCATAGGCAGGAAAGGAGGGAAAAGAGTGAGGGATGGAAAATGCAGGTAAAGCGTCATTTCTCTGAGTATGCCTTTGTGTGTAATTTTGTCTGGAGAAGCAGTTGCCTCCCACCCTGCTGACTCCCCTGGAGTTTTCATCCTGCCGCTGACACCCCTGCTGGTAAGCCTTCTGCAACAACTCCTGGCCTGGCGGACCCAAGGGTATTACTCATTTCTCATCTCACTTTGCTTTCCCGTCTGCCACAACACCCATATGTGACTCTAAATAAATTAGGAATTATTTTGGTTGCAAGTAACAGAAAAGCAGCTCCCAAGTAAGGATTAACAAGTGTTAGACAAGTAAGGTTTTCATCTACTCGCATAACAAGAAACCTGGAGGTAAGTGGTGGCCTGTGTTCATTCAGCGGCTCAGCTCTGCGACATGGGGACCAGCGCTCTGCAGTTCTCTTAGCCTCTCCCTCAGGGGGCAGGAAGGTGGTCCAGCTTCAGACACGTGGCTCAGTCAGTTGAGTGTCCCACTCTTGATTTTGGCTCAGGTCGTGATCCCAGGGTTGTGGGATGGAGCCCCTTGTTGGGCTGTGGAGCTTACTTAAGATTCTCTCTCTCTTGGGGTGCCTGGGTGGCTCATTAGGTTAAGAATCCAACTTCGGCTCAGTGATCTTGAGGTTCGGTTTGTGCGTTCAAGCCCGCGTTGGGCTCTGTGCTGACAGCTCAGAGCCTGTGTCTCCCTCTCTTTCTGCCTCTGCCCTGCTCATGCTCTCTCTCTCTCCCTCTCAAAATAAATAAATAAACTTAAAAAAAAGAAAAGAAAAAAGAAAAAAAGGGAGGAAGGGGCAGTGCCAGTCATGGCTGTCTCTTTTACCAGGAAAGAAAAGTTTTTCCAGAAACTCCTCAACATTCTTATATGCTGTCTTCTTAGCCAAGGGGGCCGGGATGGACCCTAATAGCCTTTCCAATATAAATTATTATTTAAAAATACATGTACATACAGTGATTTGAAAGAAGGCTATTTATGAACGAGACATTTTCTGGACTTCTGATGAAAAAAACTAAATAATGAAACCAATTTTGTTTCTTACAAGAAAACTCTGAACATTTAAATTCGAAGGAGTTGGAAATACAAAGCAAAGTCAGCATCGGTCCCTGCTTGAACTGGATTTAAATTTTTTTTTTTAATGTTTTATTTATTTTTGAGACAGAGAGAGACAGAGCATGAACAAGGGAGGGGCAGAGAGAGAGGGAGACACAGAATCCGAAGCAGGCTCCAGGCTCTGAGCTGTCGGCACAGAGCCCCACGCAGGGCTCAAACTCACGGACCGCGAGATCATGACCTGAGCCAAAGTCGGACGCTCAACCGACTGAGCCACCCAGGCGCCCTTGAACTGGATTTATACGTGCTAACTGTCCCGTGTGAGAACCATTTTGAATGTTACTGAGATGTTCTCATCTTTGTTAGCAACCAGCCCCAAACTGTGAGCCAGTGAGCCGAGGGCCATGTGGTGCCACAAGGTGACACAGCCATCAGGAAGGGCGGTCTGTGTGCCCACACGGCAGCAGCCATCACAAGTTTCAATCAGAAGCTTGTTAAAATAAACTTGTTACAAAACAGGTTAGTTCAGTTCCATGTCAAACACACACGTGCAAGGTACTCCTCTGCACCCGCTGAGTATCAACACAGCAAACTTAAACTTTATTTCCGTTTCATCTTTATGTGATAAAGCTGTTTTACCCTTTTTCCTGTTTCAAGTGAGAAAATAATCTCCAGGATCAGGAGACGGTCAAAGACTCAAGTATGAAATAAAATCGGCTTTTTAAAAATATTTTCTGATTGCAAAAGTAATGAAACTCCCCATTTAAAAAAAATCATTGGTACAGAAATGAAGAAAGTAGAAAACGGAATAATCCTACCCTTTAGAGTGACCACTGGTTATAGTATGAGAGGTATAGAAATCTCCTTACATGGCAACATTCACAAATAAGGGGGGAAATGGACTCAGAGTAGAAGCCTCACTGTCTCTCCCAGGCACCAAAAGATGCAGTGAGTGGAGACTTGCAGAGTGCACTTAACATACTTAAGGACTTCGTGAACAGGTCATATATGTATATATATATATATATATATATATATATATATATATAGTCAAGTTGGCTAACATACAGTGTATACAGTGTGCTCTTGGTTTTGGGGGTAGATTCCCATGATTCATGGCTTACCTACAACACCCAGTGTTCATCCCAACAAGTGCCCTCCTCAGTGCCCATCACCCATTCCCCCTCTCCCCGGCCACTGTCCGTTGAGTTTTAAAGTGCAATTCCTGGGGCGCCTGAGTAGCTTAGTTGGTTAATCATCCAACTCTTGATTTCAACTCAGGACATGATCTCACAATTCATGAGTTTGAGACCTACATCAGGCTCTGTGCTGACAGCACGGAGCCTGCTTGGGATTCTCTTCTCCTCTCTCTCTGCCTTTCCCCCTCTTAGTCCCTCAATACCCCCCCCCTCAAAAATAAATAAATAAACTTTTTTTTTTTAAAGTGCAATTCCTTTAAACTGCCTCCCACCCTCAATTTCCAACACCTGGGAAAATTCTCAAGTTTCCTCAAGATTTCTGAAAACTGCCATGCATTTAGCTTTAAGTCCCCTTGTCCCCATGGGTGATGTCTCTAATTCACCTCCCATGTCATCCTAGAAGGCAGAGCTCAACCCCACTTCTGGTTTGCACAAGAAATCTCTTCACCCAACGAATGTTATGTTTGAAAGTCCTTACCAGAGTTTGGAGGACGGCATCGTACAGTACCCAGCATTCTGCCACTTCCTTTGCCTCCCTCTGCTCTCCTTTCCTCCTGAACCTCCCTTCCCCAAATTCTTCCCCCTCAGTTATTCAGGCAATCTCCTGTTTCTTGTAAGCCAATGGTTCCCAAAATTTGGGGAGGCCAAACTGTTCCCTCCAAGCTCTTAAATAGAGTTCACTGCTTTGCAAGCCATTAGAGGTTGGTCCTGGTGCTGCACCACCCCCTGCTCCCCACTACCCACTGCTCTGTGGGCCCAGCTAGACAGTGGTCCTCAGTGCTGCATAGAAATGAGGCCCCATCTCCAGCCCTGTGCCCCTTAGATCCCAACGTCTCACAAGGTCCCTTATCATCCAGTCCTGCAGCTTCTGTCTGAATCTCTCAGGGTCAGCAGCATCAGTACCACCCAAGAATGCGTTAGAAATGCAAACTCTCAGGCCCTATCCCTGATCTACCACATCAGAAACTCTGGGAGCAGGAACTGACATTCTGTTTTAACAAGCCCTCCAGGGGGGTCGATGCATGCTAAAGTTTTAAGCATTTCTGCATTCACATCCAGGGTTTTAAAGCTACCCCATATATGCCTGTAAAATTATTTTGTGAATAAAGGAACACCCACCCCCCACCAAAAGAGGAATTTTCACACCAGCTACTGAGAGAATAAGAATGTCCCCGTCTCACTATATTCCACATCCATCATAATACATTTGCTTCTTGCTTGTCTCAATCTTCCCCTCTGATCAGATACCTTCTCTGCTTTCTGGAGGGAGGCGGAACCTGAGACCAGCCATCCCTTTGACCTTTGAGCACAGCCTGATTCACCGAGTGGCCAAGCCACTCCAGAGTAACCTGGGTGGATCCAGCCCGTGGGTGTCTGACGGGCAGGGGATTCACAATAGGACACTTAGGTGGGGGCAAGGTGTGCATAGAATTAACCAGCAAACACCAAACTTTAAGATGCGAGGTTGAAAGGCTAATATAAATTAGGAGCACTCCCCCTAGCTAACAGGTAATTAACTTAAAGGCTTTGAGTTATTTTGGAGGAGCAGAGGAGAAATGGGAAGGGAAGAGCAGCCCCTCCCCCACCCCATCCTGCCCAGAAGCTTACAGACCAGGTCATAAATAAATTCCCCCAAGAGGTGGGGGACACCCTATTCTGCACAGACTGATGGTCTTTCCAGAGAATGGAAAGAGGCCTGAACTTCTCTGGGCCATCACCTCCTAAGAAACCCAGCTGTTCTTTATGAGATCCGAATTTGCTTTCTCATTTCCACCTCCCAGTCTGCCTCTTCACCCCTCAAGTCCTGATTATCTTTGGTTGCTTCCATCTCTCATCAGACCTCCTCTTATGCATATTCACTACCTTATTCTTCTGGTCTTTCTTTCCTGACCTAATTTTCTACCATTCCACTCCCTCCAGAACTTTCCTTTCCCCTGTGACTTCTGGAACTTCTGTTTCCAGGAAAACAAACTCTCCTATAAACTCCTCTTTTCCACTAAAAGTTCTTTCCATTTCTGAAACTGGCTATTCCCAGAGGAGCCATGTCTCCTGCAGCTCCCTCCGAGAACTCTGCTCTCTCCCATGCCCAGGTACCTGGGCCCCCTCTCACCAGCCATGGACACAGATGAGAACACTTTTTGTGCTTGCTCCTTCGTTCCCCAACAACAGCAAACCCTCAGCTTCCAAAGTTTCCCCAGTGATGTGCTGTGGCCTCAGAGGGGTCACTCACATGTACTCTTGCTGTTCCATCCGAGCTCTTACGTAGAGTTCACTGCTTTTCAGGCCATTAGAGGCTGGTCCTTATGCTGCCCCTTACCCACCCCCACACACACTGCCTGCTGGTCTCTGGGCCCAGACGGCGGTCTTCTGTGCTGCATAGAAGTGAGGCCCCATCTGCAAACCCCAAAGTCTCACAGGCCCCTCATCATCCGTCCTACAGCTTCTACCTAAACCTCTAAGGGTCTCCATTTTCTTCATCTTTCTCCATCTCCCACACACCCAGACAACAGTATCTTTTTCCTACATTTTATTGTTCTGTTTTTTTCTCCAGCTTTATTGAGATATAATTGACAAATAGCATTGTGTAAATGTAAGGTGTATGAAGTGATGATTTGATATATGTATATATTGCATGATGACCACAAGAAGGCTAGTTAACAACAAATATCACCTTACATAATACATTTTTTTCTTTTTCCTCTTTTAGACAAAAAAAAAAAAAAGTTAAAACCATCCATGCATATTGAGATACAAATGGATTCCAGGGGGTGGGGGTTATTTACAGCCCCAAATGGCAAGTTTTACACCCTTAAGCATCTCTATCTTCTAGAAAGTAACTCAGTTTCGGCTTTCAGGATACCACGTGCTTTGATTTAACTCCTCCTCTCTGGCCGTGTCTTCTCTTTTAGGAGTCCTTTTCTGTGCCCGTGTCTACAGGTCCATGTTCCCTTCTTGGGCCCCCCTTTCCTTGCGCTCCACGCATTTCTCTCTGCCAGTCACACTTATTGTCCCAGCTTCCATTACCACAGGTAGGCTGAGGATTCTGTCCTACAGCTCTAGCATGGACTCCTTTCTCCACCACACAGCTGCATATTTTCCTGCTCATTGGACATCTATCTCTTCTTGGATGCCTTCCAGATACCTTATCATTAACATGTCCTAACTCACAGCCCTTCCCCACGCAGTAGCTTTTTGCCTTTGTTCCCCTTCCCTGCACATGGCCCCATTTGGTTGCCCTGATTCCTACTTTCTGCTTTACGACCATGAATTACAGAGTCAGGACTCAAATCCTGACCTCATGGTTCAGGTCAATATGATTCCCTCTTGGATTTCCTATGTAATGGGGCTCCCCACCTAGAGTTTTGCTCTCCTCCAAGGCCATGCTTTCCAATCCATTTCTCATGAAGGACTCATGGAAAATGACAACTTCTGTATAGCATACTGGGATAACTATTTGAGGCTTCTCGAAGAAAACACCAGGTTTTGCCTATTGCCCCCAAAGCTAAAAGGTTCATAATCTGGGCTCTCTTTAATGTGATTCCTGCCACACTGGGAAGCTCTGGGCTAATCTAAAATTTCCTCCTAATGATTATTTTCATTTCTATGGTTCTTTTGCTTTTACAGTAGTATTTCACCTTCACTCACATTAGCTTCTTGAACATTTTCCTAATACATCGAATAGAGTAGTAGACAGGACTTGAGATTTGGGGGTGGGACCTGAGAATGAGATCAGACAGAACAGTACAGGAGGGAAGGAAGTGCAAGTTAAAATGTGTTCCTGCTTCAGCCAGTTATCATTTCACAGTATGTGCCCCTGCAGATAAGATGTTTTTTCTTCTGGCTTTAGAGTGAGGGGTGCCAGGGTTGTTTCGATAAGCCCGCCTCGCGAGGGTGGCTGCTTGCGGGAGGATGGGCCCAGAGCTCTGTTTTCTAGGAGGTAGGGGCATCAGTCCCCTGGGCTTCAAGGGGTAGAACTGACCGCCCTAGAGGGAATGGGAACAGCGGTCTGGGCCCCCCGGGGTGAGTGCCAGAACACAGCTTCCAATGCAGGGAATGCCCCCCATGGGTCCTACAGACATGAGAGCTCGGGACTGGCACCTGGGAGCTATCCCCAAGTGAGGCCCTTCCTTGGCTAAGCCTAGTGCCGAGGGAAGGAGCGTCCTGCTTCAAAGGGTCACTTAGCCTTGTGGCCCACTTGGGTTCATGGGGCACAATCACTCAGAGGCCAACAGTAATAGTCTATGCTAATGCAGGACCAGCCTCAAAAAATGACACTAAATACCAGTGAGACACTATAGCAGCAATGGCTGTCTGGATTGAGGGGACATGAGTGCTTTCCCCGCTTGAGGGGGCTGACACCCCTTTAAACAGGGCAAACCCTTCTGCAGAGTGGGCCTTCTAATGCACAGACTTTACCAGGTCACTGTCCTGCTCAGAATCCTTCTGTGATTCCATCAGCTCACATAGCTCTTCACGATCTGTCTCTGCCTCCTTCTCTAGCCTCCTCCCTTGTTTTCTCCTCATCCCCTTCCTTGTGTTCCAGTTGATGACATTAAGAAATTTTGGGTTCAGAGTGAACAGCTAAGAAAGAATTCTTCAGATGTTTTGGGTGCAAAAAGGTGATTTTTTTATTATAGCACAGGGACAGGACCCCTGGGCAGAAAGAGCTGCACTGGGGTTGTAAGGAGTGACTGATTATATACTTTTTAATTAGTGGGGGTTAGGGATAGCATAAGTGCCTAAGGAATTTGGAAGCAAGGCTTGCAGGACCTCGAGGAGCTAACTGCTGTGAAGACAAGTTTACTTTTAGTCGTTAATAACACATAAACATTAAAGCACTAAGGCAGCCATGTCCCTGAGGAAGGTCACGCTCCGCCTGTCTCAGGCGTGTATCTGTGGGCTGCAAGCTGTTAGGTAATTTAATTTAAGCTACATTTCTCTTGCCTCTGTTTCCCTCATCACAATCACACCAAAATTACTTGCAGCTCCTGGCCTCTCCCGTAACACCCCATACTCCCCTAAGGCTGGCACTCACTGCCGTCCAGCAAGGAAATTCATGGAGGGCAGGAACTATGCCCACAACTGTGCCTGACACCCAGTGAGAACCCAAACACTTCCTGAAGCGTGTGAGTGAATGCATGAGTCCGCTTTTGTGATAAAGCACCAAACCAGAGAGGAGAAACTTGGGTCCCTGCTGTGCCTCTGACCCACTACACCACTCTAGATACCTCCGTCTGGGCCTCAGTCTTCTCATCCATCAAGCGAGAGGACTGGTCTCTGAATTCCTTCCCAGCTTCAAAGGCCTGTGCTCCCCAAGGGCTCTCCGATCCCAGCTGTTCTGCAAAACTGCCTAACTCTTGACCCTTGCAAATAATGGAGGTTTAAATTTGTAACAATTGCTACAAATTTCCTCACCAGCAGAAACTGGAAAGTAACTAGATGTAAACAGTATATTTTTATAATACTTTTTAAAAATTCCACATTTGGGGGAAGTCAGCAATACCTGGCTTCCTCACCTGCCTCCCACCCCCACCCCCACCCCGCCAAACTCCTAGTGTTTGGGGTTCAGCTTGAGGACATAAGGTTGTGACTGTGGAGGAGAGAGGGTGTCAGAGTCTCTGTGCCTCCTCTCTTCCTGCTTTCATTCGCTTCCCCTCACTCCTCTGCCCAGTTCATTTGGTTGGAGGAAAGAATAGATACACTATCGGTCTCAAGGCTGACTGTGAAGTAAGATCCAAGTGAAGGAGGTGAAAAGGTAAGTAACACAAGGTCAGGGGCAGGCTCTTCTGTAAGTCCTTTCAAGATTATACTGATCTTCTCAGACCATAGTCACCAAACAAAAAGCTTTAGTCATCAGGAGGAAAATGGGTCACATTCATGCTACACTTTGTATTGGGCAGTGACTCTAAATTGAAAATGAAGCTAATAAATGACCCAACTCAAGAAGAAAGAAAAGAAAGGTCAGTCTTGCAAGGGAAGAGAAACTCGGCCATTTAAAAAACATTTTTTTTTAAGTTTACTTATTTATTGTGAGAGAGAAAGAGAAAGAGCACAAGTAGGGGAGAAACAGAGAGAGGAAGAGAGAGAATCCTAAGCAGGCTCTACACTGTCAGCACAGAGCCCGATGCAAGGCTTGAAGTCACGAACTGCAAGATCATGACCGGAGCTGAAATGAAGAGTCAGATGTTTGGGGCGTCTGGGTGGCTCAGTCGTTTAAGTGTCCGACTCTTGATTTAGGCTCAAGTCATGATCCCATGGTTTATGAATCTGAGCCCCACACTGGGCTCTGTGCTGACAGTGCAGAGTCTGCTTGGGATTCTCTCTCTCTCCCTCTGACTGCCCTTCCCTCTCTCTTTCTCTCAAAATAAATAAATAAACATTAAGAAAAAAAGAGTCAGATGCTTAACCACTGAGCCATCCAGGCACCCCAGAAACTTGGCCACTTTTAAGAACCTCTCATCCAGAAATTCTCTTAGTGTGTTTAAGACGAAAATTAAGTCTTAAAGTGATTGCTTCCATTAGGGTTTCTGCCAGGTAGAAATTTTATAATTGAAAGGCCTTGCTAATAACCGCTAATCAAAATAATATTGACCATCAAATACTAAAGCATTGAGTTATTGTATCTATTGTGGGCAGGCTGAAGTCTGTGCTAGGGTGCATTCTTGTTCCTCTATATATTTGTTTCCTATATATTTTGTTTTGTTTGAGAGAAACTAGTGCTATACTAATAACTTAGGCACACACCTACACACACATACATGCATGTACATAACTAGTCCTCCAGAATATAATCTAAATTTTCCTCCTAATGATTATTTTCATTTCTATAGTTCTTTTGCTTTTACAGTGGTATTTCACCTTCACTCACATTCGCTTCTTGAACATTTTCCTAATACGTCGAATAGAGTAGTAGACAGGACTTGAGATTTGGGGGTGGGACCTGAGAATGAGATCAGGCAGAACAGTACAGGAGGGAAGGAAGTGCAAGTTAAAATGTGTTCCTGCTTCAGCCAGTTTATCATTTCACAATATGTGTCCCTGCAGATAAGATGTTTTCTCTTCTGGCTTTAGAATGAGGGGTGCCAGGGCTTGTTTCGATAAGCCCGCCTCGCGAGGGTGGCTGCTTGCGGGAGGATGGGCCCAGAGCTCTGTTTTCTAGGAGGTAGGGGCATCCGTCCCCTGGGCTTCAAGGGTTAGAACTGACCGCCCTAGAGGGAATGGGAACAGCGGTCTGGGCCCCCCGGGGTGAGTGCCAGAACACAGCTTCCAATGCAGGGAATGTCCCCCATGGGTCCTACAGACATGAGAGCTCGGGACTGGCACCTGGGAGCTATCCCCAAGTGAGGCCCTTCCTTGGCTAAGCCTAGTGCCGAGGGAAGGAGCGTCCTGCTTCAAAGGGTCACTTAGCCTTGTGGCCCACTTGGGTTCATGGGGCACAATCACTCAGAGGCCAACAGTAATAGTCTATGCTAATGCAGGACCAGCCTCAAAAAATGACACTAAATACCAGTGAGACACTATAGCAGCAATGGCTGTCTGGATTGAGGGGACATGAGTGCTTTCCCAGGTTGAGGGGGCTGACACCCCTTTAAACAGGGCAAGCCCTGAGGTTTTTAGCAAATTGTATGCTTTACAATTCTTTCAGTCTGTGTGAAAGCCCATCTTCAAGTATTGAGAGAGTTCTTTTAAGGTCTCAGTTACTCTTGCTTGTTACACTATAAACAACCTATTTGAACAGAAAAACTGTGACAATTCTTACAGTAAGACAGGAAGTAAAGGTGACATTGGAGTGGAAGCAGTCTGGAATTTACCAGATACCGCATTTTATCACAGGTAAATACCATTCTCTCTTTCTCTCAACGCCCCCCCCCCCATCTCTATGTTTAAAAGAGGGAAAAGGACAAGAACTCTGGAGAGAACACTGTGGCCACCTGAACACTAGTTGGGGTCACTTAGAGGCCTTCACCTTTTCATCCTCTGGTGAGCTCTTCTCCATGCATCCAGTGATTAAATCTCAACGAAACCACTCACTCCAACAAAGACAGAAACATTGTAAACAAAAAACATTGCCCTAAATTTCTGCTTGTTCTCTCTTCCTCAACTTTCTTTTGGAGGGGGTGATGGATCAATTATTATAATTTACTTTGAAGGTAAGGAATTGTAATAAAAATTTTAAACAAAAAGTTTTAAAAGTCACAACGAAAAAAAGTATCCCAAAAAGTCATAACGGGGTACTTGGTACTATAGCTCTGAGCTCTGATGACTAAAGGTAAATAAGAATATGAGTTCTTTGAATGTAGGGAGAAAATTCTTGACTTCCAGATTGGCATATTTCAGGTGTTTTTAAATGTTTGGAAGTCAAAATGTGTTTTCCTATGGGTGTGGCAGGAAGTAGACAAATGAAGGAAGAAACATCATTAAAAAAAAAAAAAAAGTGGGTCTCTACGTATTAGAACAGAACTAGTTGGGATTAACAACTTCCTGCTATGGAATTTGAGGGAAAGAAAGGAAAGAGTGGAAGGGTGGGGGCAATTCTCAGAGCAGGTCACGAAGCACAGAACCGCTTGATTGCTCTCCAGAATAATGGTTTACACAGGTAGCCACTTTCTTCATCTGTTGTCATACAAAGGTCTTTTATAAGTCACATTACTGTCCTTTGGCCATCACTGCATGGGCCGTCCAAAATCCCCATTCTAATCCCCAGTGTGGTTAAACTTGATACAGAATCTCTTCTCTAGTCTCATACATTGCCCAGAATCTTCATCTATGAACAAACCCCTCATTTATCTTTGGCACAATCACCCTTCTCCTTTAGGGTGCAACAGAAATCTCACTTTTATAGAAAGAACCTTTCTGACTCAGGCTACAGGAACATCTCTACCACCATATTTTGACTCTACCTAGAGAGAGGTAATCTCTATTTTTGTACATATTGCTTAGGTACTTATGCTTCTTCTTCTTTTATTTTTATTTTTTATTTTAGAGAGAGTGTGTGAGTAGAGGAGGGAGAGAGAGAGAGAGAGGGAGAGAGAGAGAGAGAAAAAAAAAGTCTTAAGCAGGCTCCATGCTCCACGTGGTGCCTCGTGCAGGGCTCAATCCCCCGACCCTGGGATTGTGACCTGGGCCAAAATCAAGAATTGGAGGCTCAACTGACTGAGCCAATCAGGCACTCCACCTTGTGCTTCCTCTAATCTATATGGCTTCACAGTACTCTTGGAAAGCTTTTTTGCATCCTAGAGCCACTTAAGTTAGGTGAGCTTTCAAAGAATAGAGGATTTTTTTAATAGAACCATTTCTATATTAATTTTTTTCCTAAAATGAACTTTATTTCAAAGGCAAGTATTAAAAGTTGTTAAGTGTCTTATAAACTATCATTAATTATTTATTTATGATTAAAAACTAATCTTTTAGGCCAAGTACACAGTGGAAGGGGTAGATAGATCCTTCTAAGGCTACTATGAATAGATAACAATTATTACAAATTATAGGAACAGCATTTAGAAAAAACAAACAATCATGCTAGTCATCACACTAGTTATTTAATGGCAACACATTGGCTTATTTAACGCCTAATGGTTTCTTCATATTCCATCACACAAAAGTACAAAAGCATGTAAGTATATGTAGTGAGTGGACTCCTCATTAAATTGAATCCAAGGAGTCATTAGGGAATCACTATATGTAATTTTATTTGTAGGAAAAAATCAAATTAGTAACCCCATCACTCCTGTTTGGGATTATTGAAGAAGATGAAAATTACATAAATATTTTAAAATGGACGTTAGTTTTAGTAATAAATAGCTGCTGACTTAATTTTGGATAAACCAAATCTTAGTTGGTGCTAAAGGACCAAAGCCAGCGGGTTGACATCTACTTGATGCTCATTACTCAGAGATTTTTTTTTTAATAGCCATTGTCCCTCTGAATTATTCCCTCAGAAGTATGTGTCTGTGGTCAAGGGAAGCTAGCAGTGAAAAGCATGAAGGTGACTGAGAAATAACTCCAAGTATCCATCTTGAATGAATAGTCTTTGGTACCTCCATATATGAAGAACATGTCATTTTGATCTTTGAATTTATATGGACATCCCATCTCATTTCCCAAAGGGTTTAAGGCAACCCACCATTCTTAATCCACAGTTTAAAACTGATACTTGAGGAAGTCATTAGACATGAGGGAAATATGAAAACAATTTTAAAAGTTGAAGTGTCTAGTATTCAACTGTCTGGGGTTCACCCTTGTGTATGATTGCTTCCCTCCCCTGAGTATGGGTGGGACCTGCGATTTGCTTTTTTTTTTTTTTTTTTTAACACATTCATTTTTTTGAGAGACAGAACATGAGCAGGGGAGGGGCAGAAAGAAAAGGAAACACAGAATGTGAAGCAGGCTCCAAACTCTGAGCTGTCAGCACAGAGCCCGACGCAGGGCCCAAACTCATGAACTGTGAGATCACGACTTGAGCCAAAGTTGGACACTCAATTGACTGAACCACCCAGGTGCCCTGACGTGATTGCTTCTAATCAAGACTATGGCAAAGGGGATGGGATGGCACTCCTGTGATTACATTATGTTTCTAAGATTCCAACTTGCTGGCAGGCTTGTTCTCCATCTCCTGCTGGCTTTGAAGAAGCCATGTTATGAACTGTCCGTGAAGGGGCCCACATGGCAAGGATCTGCAGGTAGCTTGTAGGAGGCCTGACAGCTTCAAGGAACTGAGTGATCCTCGAGGTGGACCCTTTCCCGTCAAACTTCAAGATGAGATTATAGCCCAGCCAACACATTAGTTGAAGTCTGGTGAGACCCCAAAGCAGAGAACCCAGTTAAACCACACTTGGGACTCTTGACCTACAGAAACTGTGTATGTTGTTTTAAACTGGAAAAAAAAAAGTGAAACTAAATAGGAATATTTTCTTTTTCAGCAACTCTATATGCAGAAGGATTTTTAAGTTCCATAATTCTATCCTGTCCAATTTCCTAAAAACCTTCAGGCCTATGCTAAGAGAAGAAGAAGAAAGAAGGGAAATCAAAATGGCAAATATAGAAGGTAAGCTTAGCAGTAATATTTAAGACATAAAGGAGACAGAACTAAGAGGGATTCTGTGAGATGACTAACCATGGTCATTCTTGGTAGCCACTTTTCACTATGTTTTTTTCTTTTTCCTTTTTCTCTTCCTCCTCCTATGTTCCAGAAAGGATGCTCGGCACTTTCATGTATTACCTCATTGAATCCTACCATGAGATAGAACACATGTATTTTTCTCAGATTAACAAATTGAGGCTTGGATAGATTAAGTAGTTTTTCTTGTCTAGTACGTAAAGCAGAGGTAGGATTCAAACCCAGGCCTGCTGAACACAGATGCCCATGTTCTTTCCACTGCACTAAGGTCTAAGCAAGGAATCAGAAAGTCTTAGTGTCTGAAAATACACAGGGTTTGGTAGACCGTCTCTACTTCCATAGAAGCTACCTCTTTCTTTTTTTCTTCCTCCCTTCCTTCCTTCCTTTCTCTTTCTTTCCTTCCTTCTCTTTCTTTCTTTCTTTCTTTCTTTCTTTCTTTCTTTCTTTCTTTCTTTTTCTACCTATAGCACTTTGTAATGATTCTGCCTTCAGACCAAGAGTGTGTTGGAATAAGGACTGTTGGGGCACCTGGGTGGCTCAGTTGGTTAAGCGTCCGACTTCGGCTCAGGTCATGATCTCACGGTCTGTGAGTTCGAGCCCCGCGTCGGGCTCTGTGCTGACAGCTCAGAGCCTGGAGCCCATTTCAGATTCTGTGTCTCCCTCTCTCTCTGCCCCTCCCCTGTTCATACTCTGTCTCTCTCTGTCTCAAAAATAAATAAACGTTAAAAAAAAAAATTAAAAAAAAAAAAAGGAATAAGGACTGTTGAATGCAAAAGTTGCTTCAAAAGGAGTTTATGTAAGTAAGAATGCATATTTATACTTAAAACAATATTTTCAAAATGACTAATATGCATTATACCTTGCTTTCTGAATATATGACCATTAGAGTTAGCCCTGGACATCCATTTGCCTGGAAGAGAAATTAGGAATATTATTGGTAATATTAGCTTCTGACATTCAAAAATAAAATTCTGAAACAAGAGAATAGCCTTGTAAGACATGCTACACTATAGTCTTGAGAGAAACAAAGCATCTACAAATCTTTTATCTCCCCCATTAGCATATCAAGGATCAGACTTGGCCAGCTTTATGAGTGGGATGTCCAGAGAGGAAGAGGAAGGACCACAAAGTAGACCCTTTCCCATTTCAGTGTTAAAAGAAAATGTATCTGTGATGCATTAATTTGTGTAGCATCTTGCGGGCCATGAGATATCCAGATATCTAGTTAAACATTATTTCTGAGTGTGTCTGTGAGGATGTTTCCAGGAGAGATTAGCATCTGAATCAGTAGACAGAGTGAAGCAGATTGCCCTCTCTAATGTTGGTGGGCCTCATCCAATCCACTGGGGGCCTGAATAGAAAGAACAAAAGGGGGGAGGAAGGAAGAATTTACCCTGCCTAATTGCTTGAGTTGGAACATCAGTCTTCTGTGCTCAGACAGGGATTTATACAATTGGCTCCTGGTCTCAGGCTTCAGGCTTGGACTAGAGCTAAACCATGGGTTTTCCAGGACCTCCAGCTTGCAAACAGTAGATCATGGGACTTATCAGCCTCCATAATCTACTGAGCCAATTCCTCATAATAAATCTTGCTCTCTACATATATGTATGTGTGTGTGTCTGTACATATATATGTATTTATGTGTATACACACACAGACACACACACATTCTCTCTCTTTCTCTCTCTCTATTCGTTGTTTTTTTTGAGAACCCTAATATAATATCCTATAATTTGGATATGCAGAGAAAATGTACCTTCTTTATTTTATTTATTTTAAAAAAAAATTTTTTTTTTAACGTTTTATTTATTTTTGAGACAGAGAGAGACAGAGCATGAGCAGGGGAGGGTCAGAGAGAGAGGGAGACACAGAATCCGAAACAGGCTCCAGGCTCTGAGCTGTCAGCCCAGAGCCTGATGCGGGGCTCAAACTCACGGACCGCAAGATCATGACCTGAGCCGAAGTCGGACGCCGAACCGACTGAGCCACCCAGGCGCCCCGTACCTTCTTTATTTTAATCTCTAGCTGATCTAGCAGATCTGGTGATCTTCCCAATGAGCTTCCACCCACCTGTTACAAACGTAATATTTTTATTAAATTTTTTTTAATATTTATTCATTTTTGAAAGAGAGAGAGAGAAACAGAGAATGAGCAGGGAAGGGGCAGAGAGAGAGGGAGACACAAAAATCAAAGCAGGCTCCAGGCTCCGAGCTGTCAGCACAGAGCCCTACGCAGGGCCCTAACCCACGATCCACAAGATTATGACCTGAGCCAAAGTTGGACGCTCAACTGACTGAGCCACCCAGGTGCCCCACAAGAACAATATTTTTAAATAAAATTCCAATTTGAAGTTTAGTTCAATCTTGTCATTTAAAAAGTCTCTTTAGGTAGTGTTTGGTCTTGGAGAAACAATTGCTGAGGCTCCTTCTCTCTCTAAGGTGGGTCTGGATGATAAGGAGAGGGGTGTTCCTCTGTAACTTTGTGCAGTCGGTTGGGGGAAGAGGCAAGGTCCTTAGAAACGTGTTCAGGTTTTGCTTTTGCACCTGGAGGCTCTGCAAAATCCATCATCTACTCAGTCCCGCTCTGTGCAGCTGGACTTCGTGGCTGAAGTCTGAGGCTGGTGTGAGTGGGGACTGGGCTCTCTCAGTGTAGGCAGTGCTCCCCCGGCTCCCCTAGCTGCCTGGCTTTCCCAGACCTTTCCCTGGCCTGCAGACCCCAGAGTCTGCCATATTCACTCTCCAGTCTTTTAGCCTTGTTCTCCACCCCAGGCTCTGGATGAGGGTGAGTCACCTTGCTCTGCCTCGCTGGGACTCAGTGTAGACCTGCAGCTCCGGCTTCCTTGTCTGTCCTGCGTGGGAGCAGAGAGTGGCAGCTAACCTGTTTCTGTCCAGCTGTGCTGGTCACTGCACTGACATGGAAGTTCCCTTGCGGGTATAGGCAGCCTGAGGTGGGGGTACCTTCCACGAGTCTGAACTAAGTTGTGTGTCCATCTTCCTCCCTCCCTATTTCCTTTTTGTTTCCACTTGAAGGATTTGAGGGAAAGCGGAAGTAATAAAGACCATCCAGTGTACCCAGGAGACTCTGTCCGTGTTCTCAGTAGTTGCTAAACAACTTTTAGGAAAACTGCTAGGGACCATGTTAAGGAGCCTTCATTAGGTTTTCAAAATCAAACTCAAGACACCACAGGATTTGACTGAGTAATCAAAATAGTCATTGGAAAAATCGCAGTTGGGCATCTGACTCTTGATTTCCGCTCAGGTCGTGATCTCAGGGCATGTAGGATCCAGCCCCACCCCCACCCGCATTGGGCCCTGCACTGACAGTGCAGAGCCTGCTTGGGATTCTCTCTCCCTCTGCTCCTTCCCAACTCACACACACGCTCTGTCTCTCTCTCAATATAAATAAACTTAGAGAGAGAGAGAGAAAAAGGAAGTGCAGCTCTAAGGAAAGGCCTGCAGGAAGAAGATGGAACAGTAGGAGAGGTGAGCAGGTGGACCTGATGCGGTGCTATTCTTCATGTTATCCCCTTGATGTTTATGGCAAGTTTAGAACGGCGGGAGGCCCATAGCTGCCAGTGTAAACAATGGCCCTATGCTGACCCTGTTAACCTCTTCCTCAGACCCTTCACACTCTTTGGCTTGGATTTAGAGTTGCAACTGCAATGCCTAATAGTTAATATATCTGATATAGAGGTCATCCGGCTTTGCTCCCAGGCTGCACCTGCCGGCTCGCAGGCCTCACCAAAGGGTGCACATGCTGGCTGGCTGGGCACCTTGGGCCCTGAGCCCAGCCTCTTCCACCACCTCCGGCTCTGCTCCGAGGAAGGTGCCGCGAGATGCAGCTCCCCATCGCACCCACCCTTGGCCACTCCCCACTCCCCGACCCTGGCACCCCCCCCATTATAAGGTCAGGAGAGGAAGACAGAACACATCTTCTTTTTTTAAAACTTAATTTGTAACATTTAAATAATTAGACATAAGTAATATTGATTCAAGTTTGTACTTTTCTTCCAGGCCTGACCAGAAAGAAAGGGAAGGGGCAGAGGAACTGGTGGGGAATGAGATCAGCACATCAAGGAGAAAGGCTAGCAGCGAGCTCTACTGTGAGTGGCCCAAGTGTATCTCTCATAGCGCTCCAGAAAACAGATGGTAGATGGGTGCTTCTTTTCAACGAATAAGAGAAGCCCTTACCTGAACTTGTATACACAGAAGTTGATAAATCATAAATTCATATGGTTTATGGTGATTCCGTGGGCTGTTTGCTTTCCTTTCAATAAATTCCTTGTTGCTTAAATCAAACAGAGTACATTTCTGAACTGCAATGAATGACAAAGGCTAGGGATGATATGGTCTATAATAACAAATTAAAAAACAAACAAATCTGGGGCCAAGCAAAATGCCCCAAAACAGAATTTATAAGTAAATTATGGTCTATCCATACACTGCAATACTATGTAGCCATTAAAAATCATGGAGTAGAAAATTTTGTGACTTGAGAAACTGGTCATGATGTAAGTGAAAAGAGCAGGATATAAAATGACATGGTATATTATCAAGTATACTTTTAAAAAATACACCATATGCATACTGAAGAGACTAAAAATAAATACATCATAATGGTAACAGTAATTATTTGTTTGGTGGATAATAGAAATTTATTTTCCCATATTTCCAAATTTTAGAAGTTGAGTATGTATTATAGTTATAAACTGTTATAAACACATATACACACACGCACGTACATATGAGATCTGGGGAAAGGAAATAAAAGGCAACACTACGAGTTATCACCAGAAAATTCCATTTCAATACGGTGATGAAATGTGTATTTTCTGTATTTCCATTTGGGAAACTGTTGAAATGAAAATGTAGGAGCACGTAAAGGAATAAACCCTTAGCAGTAAGGAGATTAGGTGAAGGAGTAAATCACTAGATGAGAGGTATCAAGTGATCTCAGGGGAAAAAAAAGTAGATAGGAGCAGGTTGGTCAGAATGGAAGTTGCTCATAAGTCTGGAGACTGGAGTGCAGATGGGGATTGACCTGGAAAGCTGAAGGAAGAGGCTCCAGGCCAAGAGTGGGCTGGTAGATAGAGAGATGAAGAAGGGGTCTGAAAACAAGGATAAACTGAAGGTTGACCTTTGGCCCCTTAAACTCCCTTCCCTACCCTTATGTGCAAGTAAAAGAATTGACATTTATCTTGAGGGCAAAAAAAAAAAAAAAAAAAAAAAAGGGAAAGCAAAACAAGTGGGCTCTTAGCCAAAGAAAACGATCTGCTTAGGAAGAACTTTGGCTTCCTCTGTTTTCCTCCCCTTCCAACCTGGGCCCTGATCCCACGACCCTGGGATCGTGACCTGAGCTGAAATCAAGAGTGGAATGCTCAACCTACTGAGCCACCCAGGCGTCCCTTATTCTATCCCTTTTCTACAATATTTCTTAACCCCTGATATGTAAGAAGAGTATTATCACTTCCACTCTTCACCCCTGTGCCCTTCTTCCACCTCACAACTTTTGTTAGCTTTACTTAAAAAAAAATCTTGATTGATATATAATTTGCATGCCATAAACTCTACACATTTAAAATGTACAATTCAATGTTTTCTTGTTAAGTTTTATTTATTTTTTGAGAGAGAGAGAGCGCGCGAGCGAGCATACACGCGCACAAGTAGGGGAGAGGCAGATAGAGGAGGACTGAGGAGGAATCAGGCTCTGTGCTGACAGTCTCAGGCTGATAGCAGTGAGCTCAGTGTGCGGCTCGAACTCGCAAACTGCAAGATCACGACCTGAGCCAAAGTCGTAAACAGTTGTGCAAGTATCACCATAGTGTAATTTTAGAACATTTTCATTACTCCCATACGCATTTGTTAACCACTCCAGACTTACACAACCACTGATCTGCTTTCTGCCTTTATAGATTTACTTACTCTAGGCACTTCATATAAATGGAATCATACAATATATGGTCTTCTGTGACCAACTTTTTAAACTTAGCATAATGTTTCTGAGGGCCATCCATGTTTTAGCATGTATCAGTATTTCATTCCTTTTTATTGCTGAATAGTAAACTGTTGTAAGGATATACCACATTTTGTTGGTCTGTCTCAGTTGATAGACATTTTGGTTGTACCCACATTTTTTTTGCTCTTATGAATAATGTTGCCATAAACTTAGATTTATTTTTCATTTTATTCTGTAGCCATAATTGCTTTATCTGCCTTGATTATGGATTGATTCTAAAAGTTGAAAAATAACAAATAAGGTTACATTATTGTGGACATGTTGCTTACTACAGAGCAAAATAGTTTGCTAAGATTTTATTTACTTCTCTATAAAACTAACCTCATAATCACCTTTTTTCCCCTGAGGCATCCCTTCCAGAGCCTTCCACCATCTGCTATAATGTCGACTCATTGCAAGTGGTAATCCAGGAATTAATTGATCAATTCCTTCATGGATCCCGTCTTTCTCTTTCTTGTTTATTCCTTTACAAGTAACTTCCTCAGAAATGGCTCATAAATTTTTGAAGTCTATGTGTGCCTGAAAATATCTTTATTTTACCTTCACATTAATTTGACCAAATATAGAATTCTGCATTCAAATCTAGAATTCCCAAAGCCTTGAAGAAGTTACTTCACTGTCTTCTGGCACCTAATATTACTGATGATAATTTTTATGACAATTGATTCTCATTCCTTTATTGATAGTCTATTTATCCTTTCCTCTTTGAGCCTTTTAATGATCTCTTTATATTTGGCATTCTGAAACTTTATGATGATATATCTAGCGTGGATCTTGCTTCTTTTATCATATTTGGCAGAGTCATGTTTTTCTTTAGATATTAGAAATGTTTGTTATTTTCTCGATAATTTCTTCTCCATTTACTCTGGTCTCTTTTTTTGGAACATACATGTTAAACCTTGGATGCTACTTATCATCCCCCCCCCCTTTTTTTTTTTTTTTTTTTTTGCTTAACATTCTAGGAAGTTGGTTTTTTTTGTTTGTTTGTTTGTTTGTTTTTTTTTTTTTTACTTTATCCACAGGTCCTTTTATTAATTTCTTTTTTTACTTTGGCAATCACATGTATATTTCATTTTCGGTAGCTTAATTTGTGTTTCTGAATGTTTCTTCTTCCTTACATTCTATTCTTGTTTTATGGGTTACTGGCTTCTTACACCTCTCTAAATATTAATTTGAAGATTATTTCCTCCTCTTTTCCTGAATCATATTGTTTTGTTTTTTTCTGTGATCAGGTGTCTTGCTTATATTGACCCTTATCTTTCTTGCCACTGGTTTTCATGTGGGTAGTGGTCTTTCATTTTCTCTTCATCTTTAAGAATGGAGGGTCAGACTGGTTGTGCCAGGTAGCTAGTGTGAGTTTTCTCTGCTGTTGCATTGTAGGTCCTTTTCCCCAAGAGGCTTTCCTTTTTTTTTTTTTTTTTGAAAACAATGTGGTTTTACTTGATCAGTGGAATGTGGTTCTTCTTCTTTTTTTTTTAATATATGAAATTTATTGTCAAATTGGTTTCCATACAACATCCAGTGCTCATCCCAAAAGGTGCCCTCCTCAATAGGCTTTCCTTAAGCTGACAAGATGCAGAATTCTGCATGCTTTGGCTAGTTCTTGTCGACTGCAGACTTTGCCTTAGGGTATGTGGACAGGACGCTGATCCTCAGTCTGACATCCTCAACATTTCAGATTGAAATGCTTGGGATTCTCTTTCTCTGTGCCTCTCCCCCAATCTCTCTAAAATGAAATTTAAAAAAATTAAAAAAAAAAGAAAATGGATAGAACTAGAAATGGAGATTTAATGAACAACTTGAAGCATAAAGATAACCATTAGAAGAATTCAAAAATAATGTATCAAAATTGGGAGGAGAGAGAGAATAAAAGTGTAAGGTGTTAGTGAGCTACGTCTTTGTCTTTCATATTACAAGGAGCATGTACTATTTAAAGTTGATAAAACTAGAGAGATGGGTATTATTGAAATAATACTATAGACTATAGTTATAAAATTAGGGAAATGAAGGGACAGTATTCACCATAGCTCCCCAAATATGCTATTTTGTATGAAAAATAAATTTTAGATATTTTCAATCCTCAATTGGATCCTTGAAAATTACAGGCCAAATGAAAACATTTCTGTCCTGAGACTAATTTAAAAATACTGCGTTCTTCCATAAAGCCATTAACACTGCCACCTTGTGGCAGGAAACGTGAAGCTTTACGTAAAAATTATTTATCCATGTGGTTGAAAATTCAAAAAATATATTTTAAAACATCATGAAATGAAAAGTGTCTCTCCAACACTGTCCTTCAGAAACTGGGTTTTTCTCCACAGAGGATCCAATGTTAACAGTTTCTTATGAATATTTTTCCACAGAGATTTTAAGCATATTCAAGCAAATGTGTATCTGTAGTTATATTTTTAACACAAATAATAGAATACTATATACATTTTGCATTTTCAGTCTTTTAATATTTGGGGGATTTTTCTATATCAATACACAAAGAGACTTCCTTAATTTTTTAGTAGGTGTATGATGTTCCCTTTATATGTATGTTGATTGATTGATTTAAACCAGCACCCTCTTGATGGTTAATTCCAGTCTCTCGATTTTTCAAATGACGTTGAAATGAATACATTTGTAGGTATGCCATTTCTCACATTTTGGGAAGGCTATGTGTATTTATAATTTTGAGAGAATTGGTCAAAGTCCCCTCTACAGAGTTTGTATTAGTTTGTACTCCAAACAGCAAGGCAAACTAATGACAACACATTTTGTCATCCGGATTCTTGGTCTTTAACAATCAGGTAGACTGCAAATGGCTTCTTGCAGTTTTAATTTCACTTATGGTGAGGGTGGGGATGCTGAGTATATTTTCATATGTTTAAGAGCCTGTGTTAGTTTGCAAGTGCTGCTGTAGCCCAGTATTGCCAAGTGGGTGCCTTAAACAACAGAGATTGATTGTCTCACAGCTCCGGAGGCCAGAAGTCTGAGATCAAGGTGTTGGCAAGTTTGGTTCCTTCTAAGGGCCGTGAGGAAGGATCTATGCCTCTTCCTTAGCTGCTGGTGAGTTGTGGGCAATCCTTGGTGTTCTTTGGCTTGGAAAAGCATCTTTCTGATTGTTGCCTTCATTTTCACATGGTGTTCTTTCTTTGTGCAGGTCTGTGTCCATGTTTCCTCTTTGAAAAAGTTTTTTTTTTTTTTTTTAATGTTTATTTTTGAGAGAGACAGAGTGTGAAATGGGGAAGGGGCAGAGAGAGAGAGGGAGACACAGAATCCAAAGCAGGATCCAGGCTCTGAGCTGTCAGCACAGAGGCCCACGTGGGGCTCGAACTCAGTGAGATCATGACTTAAGCCAAAGTCGGATGCTTAACCTACTGAGCCACCCAGGCGCCCCCATATTTTCTCTTTTTATGTGGACACTGGTTACATTGGATTAGAGCTAATTTGATTATCTTTTTAAAAATGCTTTCTCCAAATGAGGTCATGTTCTGAGGTACTAAAGGTGAGGGCTTCAACATAGAAATTTTAGAGGAACACAGTTCAACTCAAAACAAAGTTATTTATATTTTCTTAAACTGTCTGTTCATATGCTTTATCCATTTTTCCATGGAGTCTTTAAAAGTTGATTTGTAGGACGTTTCATATGTTAGAATAATTGGCTCTTTGTCTAGAATGATTAGAATTATCTTTTTAGTTGTTTTTCTTTTGAAGTTTTCTTATGAAGATTTTCCTGCACAGATAATGATCTTTTATGTAAGTAAATTTATCAGTTTCTTGTTTATGGTGCTTCTGAAAGTTTGTATTATATCCAGAAAAATCTTCCTCTCTTTACAGTTAATTTTTTTTCTTTTAAAAGGTCAACTTTGGGGGGCTCCAGGGGGGCTCAGGGGGTTGAGCATCCAATTTTGGCCCAGGTCATGATCTCGTGGTTCGTGAGTTCCAGCCCCACATCAGGCTCTGTGTTGAAAACTCAGAGCCTGGAGCCTGCTTTGGATTCTGTGTCTTCCTCTCTCTCTGTGCCCCTACCCCACTCATACTCTCTCTCTCTCAAAAATAAACATTTAAAAAAAGTTTAAAAAAATTATCTTTTAATTAAATGTTTGTGTTCAACTACAGCATTTTTTAAAAGTTTTTATTTATTAATTTAAGTAATCTCTACATCCAATGTGGGGCTCGAACCCATAACCCCAAGATTAAGAGTCACACACCCCTTTGACTAAGCCAGCCAGGCACTCCCAACCATAGCATTTTTTAAAAAGTGAGATATAATTTACCTACAGAAAATTTCATCCTACTTAGTGGGCAGTTCTATGAATTTTGACAAATGAATATAGTTGTGTAATCACCACTACACTAAGGATATAGCACTTCTCCGATCACTCTCAAAAATGTCTCTTGTGCCCTTTTATAGTCATATTTTCTCCTCCCTAGACCTGGGCAACCCACTAATCAATGTTTTATCCTTATAGTTTTGCCTATTCCAGATTATCATATGATTGGAATCAAACAGTGTTTGAATTTGGCTTCCTTAAGTGTAGCAGAACGCATCTGAAAATTCATTCATGTTGTGTGTATCCATTTATTTATTTTTATCGATGGATAATAATCTATTAGATGGATGAGCCAGTTTATCCATTTGTCAGGTGAAGGAACTTTAGGGTTGTTTATAGTTTTGGGTGATTACAAATAATGCAGCTATACACATTCATGTGCAGGTTTTTGAGTGAATGAAGTTTTCATTTCACTTGAGTAAATAAATACCTAAGAGCAGGGGTGCTAGTTGTAGGGTAAAGTCTATGTTTGGCTTTAAAAGACACTGCAAACTGTTTTCCACAGTGACCGGCCTACATCGCATTCCCACCGGGAATATAAGACAGCCAGTTGCTCGGCATCCTTATCAGTCCTTGGCAGTCTGTTTTTTGTTTGTTTTTGCTTTTGTTTTAACTTTTGCCACTCTAATATAGGTGTGTACTAGTACTTCATAGTTTTTACTTCCATTTCCCCCATGATTAATGACGTTGAGCATCTTTTCATGTGTTTATTTGCCATGCATGTATCATCTTTCATGAAGTGTCTACAAATTTGTGCTCATTTTAAACTGGGTTATTTTCTTATTGTTTTGAGAGCTTATGTATTTTGAAATTACACTGATTTCCTGCATTAATATTTTAAGTTCTCTTCACCTTAATCTGGTACATTTATTATAAAATTTATTCCTTGGATAAAATAGTTACTGTGAATCTAGTTTTATTATATACTCTATATACACACACACAATGCCATGGAAGAGGCCTGTTGGAGCTGCTCTAAAAGCAGCTGCCATGTTGAGAGAGCATGGCCTGAAGGCACAGCAGGAGCTGGCCCCTGGTCACTGGGCTCCAGGGGTAAATCATAAACACGGACAACTGGCATCCAGAAGTGTCTTCTTCCCACAATTGTTCTATGGTGTCACTCCAGTGCTCTCTATTGACAAAGCCTAACATTGTGCCAGCTGGTAATGGAAAAATATTTATGGTCCAGCTCCAGTGTCACAAAGTAGTGCAAAGACGGGTGGATTTGGAGCTGAGAGACAAGTAATAACGGATAGGCTTCTAAGTATTTTTTAGGCCACTCCTTCTTTTCTATTTCTACTATGCACTGCCCTGTTCAAGACCTCTTTATCTCGTGCTCAATTGCTCTAAAACTTTTCTAATTGGTCTTCCTGGCTCTATTCTTATCTTCCTAAAATCTACATTCAGCAAAGTTGACAGTGATTTATTTAAAAATCTGAAAAGGACCCTCTCCCTCTTAAAAACCCTAAGTCTCTCTCCCTAAATAAAACATATTATATGTTGCTTGTTCTCATCCCTTCCCACCACTCCCTGATGTGAACTTTTAGAGTAAAAATGATTACAGGTATACCTTGAAGATACTGCAGGTTTCATTCCAACCACCTCAATAAAGTGAGTATCACAATAAAGTGAGTTGCATAAATTTTATGGTTTCCCAAAGCACATCAAAGTTATGTTTACACTATACTGAAGTCTGTTAAGGGTGCAATAGCATTATGTCTAAAATGTAGATACTTTAATTAAAAAATATTACTAAAAAAATGCTAACCATTATCTGAGCTTCGGCTAGTCCTAATCCTTTTGCTGGTGGAGGGTCTTGCCTCAATGTTGATGGCTGCTGACTGCTCAGGGTGGTGGTTGCTGAAGGCTGGGGTGGCTGTGGCAATTTCTTAAAATAAGACAACACTAAAGTTTGATGCATTGACTGACTGTTCCTTTCACGAATGACTTTTCTGTGGCATGTGATGCTGTTTGACATCAATTTACCCACAATAGAACTTTCATAATTGGAGTCAATCCTCTCAAACCCTGTCACTGCTTTATCAACTTAGTTTATGTAATATTCTAATAAATCCTTTGTTGCCATTTCAACAACCTTTACAGTATCTTCACCAGGAGGAGATTCCAGCCCAAGAAACCACTTTCTTTACTCATCCATAAGAAGCAACTCTTTGGGCGCCTGGGTGGCTCAGTTGGTTAAGTGTCCAACATCAGCTCAGGTCATTATCTCACAGTCTGTGAGTTCGAGCCCCACATCAGGCTCTGTGCTGACAGCTCAGAGCCTGGAGCCTACTTCAGATTCTGTCTCCCTCTCTCTCTGCCCCTCCCCTGCTCATGCTCTGTCTCTGTCTCAAAAATAAATAAAAATAAATAATAAATAAAACAAAAAAAGAAGCAACTCCTCATCCCTTAAAGTTTTCTCAAGAGATTGCAGCAATTCAGTCACACCTTTGGGCTCCCTTTCTAGTTCTCTTGCTGTTTCCACCACATCTGCAGTTACTTCCTCCACTGGTCTTGAACCCCTAAAAATCATCCATGAGGGTTAGAGTCAGCTTCTTCCAAACTCCTGTTCATGTTGATATTTTGACCTTTTCCCATAAATCACGAATGGTCTTAATGGTATCTAGAATGGTGAATCCTTTCCAGAAAGTTTTCAGTTTACTTTGCCCAGATCCATCAGAGGAATCACCATCTATAGCAGCTACAGCCTTACAAAATGTATTTCTTAAATTATAAGACTTAAAAGTTGAAATTACTCCTGATCCATGAGCTGAAGGACTGATGTTGTGTTTACAGGCATGAAAACAACATTAATCTCATTTTACATCTCCATCAACTCTTGGGTGCTCTGTCAATGGGCAGACATATTTTGAAAAGAACTTTTTTTACTGAGCAGTGTATCTCAATAATGAAGCAGCAGAAAGTGAAATTAAGAAAACAATCCCATTTAGAACTGCATCCAAAATAATAAAATATCTAGGAATAAACTTAACCAAAGAAGTGAAAGACCTGTACTTTGAAAAATACTGATGCAAGAAATTCAAGATGATACAAAGAAATGAAGAGACATTCCATGCTTATGGATTGGAAGAACAAATATTGTGGGCTTAAAATATTCAGTAAACCACAATGTAACCAGATGTTTGGTCATCTAGGCTTTGTTTTTCCATTTATAGAGCACAAGCAGAGTAGATTTAACAGGATCCTTAAGGGCCCCAGGATTTTCGGAATCGCCAATGAGCACTAGCTTAAACTTAAAGTCACCAGCTGCATTAGCCCCTAACAAGAGAGTCAACCTGTCCATTGAAGTTTTGAAGCCAGGCATGGACTTCTTTCTAGCAATGAAAGTCCTAGATCGCATCTTCTTTCCATAGAATTCTTCTTCCCATAGAATTCCCATCTGTATTGAAAATCTGTTGTTCACTGTCGCCACTTTTACTACTGACCTTAGCTAGATCTTCTGGATAATAGGCTGTAGCTTCTACATCAGCACTTGCTGCTTCATCTTGCACTTTTATGTAGTGGAGATGCTTCTTTCCTTAACACTCATGAGCCAGCCTTTGTTAGCATAAGCTTTTCTTCTGTAGCTTCCTCATTTCTCTCAGCCTTCAGGGCACTAAAGGGAGTTAGGGTCTTGCTCTGGATAGGTTTTGACTTAAGAGAATGTTGTGGCTGGTTTGATCTCATACCCAGATGACTAAAACTTTCTCCATCTCAAAATAAGGCTGTTTTGCTTTCTTATCATTTGTGCTTTCACTAGAGTAGCACTTTCAATTTCCTTCAAGAACTTTTCCTTTGCATTCACACCTTGACTAACTGTTTGATGCAAGGACCTTGAACGAGAATATTAGGAAAAATTACATGCCAACGAACTGGACAACCCAGAAGAAATGGATAAATTCCTAGAAACATATATCCTACCAAAAATTAAGCAAGAAGAAATAGAAAATTTGAACACACTGATTATCAGCAATGAAATTGAATCAATAATCAAAAAACCCCCAACAAACAAAAAGTCCAGAAGCAGACAGCTTCACAGGTAAATTCTACCAAACATTTAAAGAGTTAATGCCTATTCTCAAACTATTCCAAAAAACAGAAGGAAAACTTCCGAATTTACTCCATAAGGCTGGTATCATACTGATACCAAAACCAGACAAAGACACCATAAAAAGAGAGAGAGAGAGAGAGACAGAGAGAGAGAATTACAGACAATATCTCTGATGAACATAGATGCAAAAATCCTCAACAAAATACCAAGAAAGCGAATCCAACAATACATTAAAAAATCATTCACCACAATCAAGTGGGAGTTATCCTTGGGATGCAAGGGCATTTTTTGTTTTGCTTTGTTTTACAAGGGTGGTTTAATATTCACAAATCAATGAGTATGGGGGCACCTGGGTAGCTCAGTTGGTTAAATGCCCAGCTCTTAGTTCTAGCTAAGGTCATGATTTCAGGGCTTTGTGGGTTCGAGCCCCACTTGGGCTCCGTGCTGACAGTGCAGAGCCTGCTTGGGAGTCTCGCTCTCCCTTCCTCTCTGCCCCTCCTCCACTTGCATGGTCTCTGTCTCTCTCAAATAAATATATAAACTAAAACAAACAAATCAATGAGTACGATGCATCACATCAATAAGAGAAAGGATAAAACCATGTGATTATTTCAATAAATGTGGAATAAGCATTTGACAACGTACAACATCCATTCATGATAAAAACCCACAACAAAGTTAGATCCAGAGGGAACATAACTCAACATAATAAAGTCCATATATGAAAAATCCATAGCAAACATCACACTCAATGGGGAAAAACTGAGAGGTTTTCCCCCTAAGTTCAGGAACAAGACAAGGATGTACACTCTCACAACTTTTATTCAACATAGTACTGGAATCCTAGCCACAGCAATTAGACAAGAAGAAGAAGTAAAAGACATTCAAATTGGTATGGAAGAAGGAAAACTTTCACTATTTGCAGATGACATATTATATATAGAAAACCTCCACCCCAAAACTATTAGAACTGATAAATGAATTCAGTAAAGTTGCAGGATACAAAATCAATGTGAAAAAATTTGTTGCATTCCTATACACTAATAATGAAGCAGCAGAAAATGAAATTGAGAAAACAATTCCATTTAGAATTGCACCCAAAATAATAAAATAATCTAAGAATAAACTTAACCAAAGTGAAAAACCTGTACTCTGAAAACTATAAAACAATGATGAAAGAAATTCAAGATGACACAAAGAAATGAAAAGACATTCCATGCTTATGGATTGGAAGAATAAATATTGTTAAAATATCTATACTACCCAAAGCAATCTACAGATTTAGTGCAATCCCTATCAAAATACCAACAGCATTTTTCACAGAACTAGAATAAACAATCCTAAAATTTGTATGGAACCAAAGAAGAACCCAAAAGGCTAAAGCAATCTTGAAAAAGAAAAACAAAACTGGAGGTATCACTACTCCAGACTTCAACTTATATTGCAAAGCTGTAGTAATCAAAACAGTATGGTATTGGCTGGCATGAAAATATACACATACATCAATGGAATAGAAAACCCAGAAATGAACCACAATTATATATATGGTCAATTAACCTTCAACAAAGAAGAAAAGACTATACAATGGGAACAAGGAGGCAGTATGGAGATTTCAGAGAAAGCAGATGCTAACTTGAGGATTAATGGCATGTCACTCACAGATGATGGTTTAAGTGTGACCATTTTGATTGATTAAGGGGAGTTTAATGTGAGAAAAGAATTTGGGTCAAGAATGAACCCTTTAAACATTTAATTACCAGGAAGAAGAATGTGCTAGAAAGGAGACAAAATGCTGGGTAGGCGTCTGGGGTGACATGAGAAAAGGAGGTGGCAATGACCAAAGAAGAAAAACAATGAGATATTGTGAGATTTAGTGGTCAAGTGTCTAATGTTTCTGAGCCAAGTTAAAGAGAAAAAAATGTTCATTTAATTTAGTGAAATGTTGGCACTGGCGATTTTTCAAGGGCTTTATAGAGTGATGGGGCAAACAAGATTGTAATGGGTTGAGAAGTGAATGAGACTTGAGCAATTGGAGGGAGCAAGCAAACTCCTCAAGACAGAACTTTGGTTCTGATGTTAAGGAGAGGATGGGGTGGGAGCTGGAAGGGGAGTGCTTCACTTGCATTTTAAGATAGGAAGTAATTGAGCATGTTCAAATGTTAATAGAATCACACTGAAGGGGAATAGTTGAATAGAAAAAAGAGAAAAGCCTTAATGCATAGTGTGGGATTCCTGAGAAGTAGTAAGAAATAGAATTTAAGACAATAGGACTGCCATGGTTATGAGGAAAGATATCTTCTTAAATGGAGCACAAAGGAGTGGATGAGTTATATATGTGGATTTCTAAGCTGGAAGTGAGCTGAGCAGTTCCTCCTCCCATATAGTTCTCTTTGCAATCTCTCCCCACCGAAATAGGAAAAGACATCTACTAAGAATGAGGAAGTGGGGGTTGAGGGTTTGCAAAAAAATTATGTCTAAATAGGTAAAGAAAGTCTGAAGTTGGAGATACTGAATCTAGAGATACTAAGCCTAATTTTTTGTGTGCTCCATCCAACACTCTGATACAGTCCCAAAACAGTGGGGTCTAACAAAAGTATCATGTACATCTATCATTGTACTTACTTTTTATCTGGTTATGACTGTCTCTCTCCCCATAAACCCTGAACAAGTGCTACATTTTAATTGGCTTTGTATCTCTAGCTCCTGATTTAAGGCCTAATCCAATGTGGGCTCCCAGATATTTGTCAAATATAAAAATGAATAAAGCTTCTGCCTTTATTTGAAGTAAAACTTGAAGGAAATTTTCCCTAGCTGCTATGAGTACCTATTATTTATTTACCTAGAATATTCTAAGTGCTTTACATACATTAACTCCTTCAGGCTATAAAATAACCCACTGAGGTAGGCATTAGGATTACTTTCCATTTTTCAGATGAATAGGAACATAGAGATAAGTTTGCAAGGTCCCACAAAAATTCAGAGGCAGAGCTGGGATTTGAAGCCAGATTATCAAATGTGCCAAGGTCTGAATTTGTACCAAAGGCCTCTACTATAGCAGTAAAAAACCGAGTAAAAACCAGGGATTATCAGACTTGTTTAGATTAAGATTGGGATTAGACAAAATTGAGGGAGTTCCTTGTGCTTGCTCCTAATTATTTCTAGCAACCAAAATTTGTGTAATTGCTATTCAGGCAGAAGAAAGCCTATGTAATTATTTTAATCAATGAGCAGCGCAACAACCAAAAAAGCATTTTAATAATTTTGTACTACAGATCGACTAAGATAGCAATCACTTACCTTTATGATTTGGATAGTTTCTTTGTAAAACACCTACTGATATGATGCAAAGTTATTTCAACAAAATACATGTTTAAAAACATTAATTGCATCAATAGTATTAGATAGTAGGTTGCCTCTGCTTCATAGTATGTAAAACTGTTATTTGAAAACCCCATGAAGATCCATTTCACTATCTTATGAGTGTCAGATATCCAGATCTGATATTGGGTATAACATCAAAAATGAAGAAAAGGAAATTTTAAAATGACCATTCATCTGGCAAGGGATGAAATATCTTTCCTTCTGATAGGAAGCATTCTAAACCTCTGGTGCAATGAGGCAAATTTTTAAATTCCAATCAAAGACTGATTTTTAGAAGTAGTCCCTACAATCAGTTTATCAGAGAGGATGCATCATTATTACTGCAAACCTTTATTGAGTCCCCATAGAACTCATGACACTTTCATGGGGTTTACAGAGCTTTGTTTATATGCAGACCTCCCCCTTAAGAAACGTACAATCTAGTGGAAAGAAAGATGGAGAAATGCAGATGTGATAAGAGCAATGACTGATAGTCTCTACAGACTGAAAAATCACCATAAATGTAAGGCACATAACCGCAAAATAAGTTGATGGAGATGGCAAGGGTAGTAGATGGTACTGGACATACTTGGCTTCCTGAAGAAGACAGAGATCTGGAAAATTCAAGATACAAAGAGTGGAGTTGAGAAAAACCAGGATGCAAACAAGGCACTTCCTACCTGCTGCCTCTCTGCAGCTGGGCAGAATTGCAAAATGAGGGATATGGGGATAGAGAGAACAGGAAAACAGACTTTTCAGTTCTCTTAGCACTTCTGAGCACTAGTTGACTCAGACTGGAATGAAGTTACTAAATCTAAGTACCTTAACAGCAGTCCTAACCATTTTAAATAGGTTCAAAGTGGGGGGAAAGGACGTAAAAACCAGTTCCAGTGCGCCTGGGTGGCTCAGATTGTTGAGCGTCTCTGACTCTTGGTTTTGGTTCAGGTCATGATCTCGCCGTTCATGGGTTTGAGCCCCACGATGAGCTCCACACTGACAGTGTGGAGCCTGCTTGGGATTCTCTCCCTTTCTCTCTGACCCTTTTTCACATTCTTTCTCAAAAAATAATAAAAACCAGTTTTTCAGCACCAGTTATATAGTGACAAGGGTGACTGCACTGGGAGCTACTTGATTTGAGGCAGAGTGTTAACTGTTTATGGAGGAGCACAGTGGCAAGTACAAAGGGAACTGGAGGTAGAAAATACCTACAATAGGTAAGTTTTGTGTTAATGAGTTGAACAGGGGGATGACTTGTAAAAAACAAGAGAAGTGTGGTAATACAGCAAGTCAAAATAAGCCTATATTGATTCCTTCCCAATCCCACAATTATGAGCCAAGATGGGGAGGGTTTGTTTTTGTTTTTTAAAGAAAAATCCTCCTGAGTCCAAGAGTTGGATATTTAGCATTGATAGTACGTCAAAAGAGCAAAAAGGTAACTATGTACAAAGGGTGGGGGAAAGATGGCTCACAAGGCTCAGAAACAGAGGAATGGAATGGAGAAGACAGGATGTTGAATTAATTATCTGGAGGGCAGGGCAGGTAACTGGAGATTAACGGCATCACAAAAAGGATACAGATTTAAGCAGACTATTAGACATTTTTAACAGTTGTTTGGAGAAAAAATAGATGGGAAATCTCAGATAAAGTTAGAGAGTAACAAAGAATCCATCAGCTACACAAAACAGAAGTTAAGACATGGGCAGGGAAAGTAAGATTCATGCTTTGAAGAATAACAGAAAGAAAAACTAAAGTGGAAAATGTTGTAAAAAATGTCTTCATAAAGAATAAAACTGGAAGAATTGATAGTCTGGAAAAGCTAAATAACCTGGAATAAGGACCATATTTAGAACTGAAGGATAAAAAATTCATGGAGAGAAGGGAGAAACTGGGGTAAAAATACAAGCAATGATAAGGGACTAGTGCAGTCCTCTGGTGAGAGGCAGATCAGAAAGAATTTGTAGGGCAGTAATTTTCACATTCTGCTGCCCTTATTCACGTTAGCAGCTGTCAGTTTTATAAACAGTACAACTTAACATGGACATTCTGAACCAAATTTGTCACCTAAGGGGCCTGAATTTAAAGGGAGTATTAAAAATTAATGGAAATGCTAGGTTAGGTCTTAGGGAAAAAATACTAAATCTATCTTCTCTGTCATTGTTGATACTTGACACGATAGCCCACAGTTGCTTCTTGTCACACTGGAATACAGACTTGACAAATCTGTTTTTCATCTTCCTTCAATTTAGGAATTTGGATTTTAAGGCTGTCAACGTGCACCTTAATTTTGCTTAAAGGCATCTAAACTTTTATTACTGTACTTATATTAAAAAACATTTTATTAATGTGTTTGAAAAAAAGTTTGTAGGTAAACTTTTAAATTTTTTAAAGTATGGGTCTCTTATGTAAAAAAATTTTCCTAATGTTTATTTATTCTTGAGAGACAGAGCTCAAGTGGGGTAGGGGCAGAGACAGAGGGAGACAGAATCTGAAGGAGGCTCCAGGTTCTGAGCTGTCAGCACAGAGCCAGATGCAGGGTTCAAACCCATGACCTGAGCAGAAGTCACTCAACCGACTGAGCCACCCAGGCACTCCTCTTTTATTGCTAAGTAATCTCTACACCCAATATGGGGCCTGAACTCATGACCTCAAGATCCAGAGCTGTATACTCCACCAACTGAGCCAGTTAGGTGGTCCAATGTGTTTATTAAAAGGAAGTTTTCTCCTTTAAATGTTCAAAATGTCAAGTTGGCTAGGTATGGATTTGCTAGTTTGGGAATACTGAAACAAACATCTGGGCAAATTTTTCTTTCCTAGTCAGTATTAAATTACTGGCTGATATTTAATGGATTTTGCCTATTGGTAAAATAATCAAGAAGAGGTACAAAAATTTACCAGATTCCCTGACCTTCAAAATAGTCAATTCAACCTTTATACCTATGATGTTAACTTTTATACTTAGGTGAATAATTCACCAAACCTCAAAAGTTACTTGTGACTGCCTTTGATTCAAGGTAGGTTGGTCTGTTTCTAGTTCACCTCCTTAATATCTACAATGGAAAGTTGTTTTGAAAACTCAAAATAATTTCAAAATTCATACTCAAGCTTTTACAAGTGTTAGCCATTCCTCAAAAGTTAGAAAAAGCTGCATCATTTTATGCATTGGTTTACAAATTTAAATGAACTTAGAACAATGGCTGAAGTGCAGCTTCTAATGACAAGGGAATTGAGATAAAGCTTTCATCTAGCCCTTAGTAGCTGTGGGACTCTTGGCAATCATTTAAAATGGGGGGGGGGGGGGGTGCGCACTAAGATCATTCATTTATACTCTGAAATTCATGGACTCCTACAGACTCCCTAAAAAGCTGTTAGCTTCTGCATTTGGGAGTAAGCTGGTCCAGAGTTTTCATTCAATTCCAATAGGTGGTCCCAAACCAAACTTGCAATATATTAGGGGGATCACTTCCAAATTGTTCCAGGGTCTAAAGACTGATAGTCCTTTGTGGTAGGCAGAACTCTAAGACGGCTCCCAAGATTCCCTGGTGCACATACTTTATAATCCCCTTCCTTCAAGTGGGGCAGAATCTGTGAGTATGATGGATGTTATAGGTTGCAGCATAGAGCAAAAGGGAAAGGATTTTGCAGGTGTAATTTAGGCATTAATCAGTTTGGCTCTGAGATCAAAAGGGAGATTACCCCGGATAAGCCTGACTTAATCAGGTGAACCCTTTAAAAGGGGGGTTAGGGCCTGCTCTGAAATCAGATTCTCCTGCAGACCTTGAAGTAGCAAGCTGCTGAGTTCCACAGCTGAAATGAAATGGATTCTGCCATATAAGCATGGAACAGGACCCCCAACCTTGAGGCTGTGGCTCTGGCTGACACTTTGCAGCCTCGTAAAGCCTTGAGCACAGGATCTAGCTAAGCTGTACCTGGGCTCCCAGCGTGTGGAAACTGTGAAATAATAAATACATGTTGGTTGAAGCCAGAAATGTGTAATAATTTGTTATAGAGCAAAAGAATATATATCACTTCTCTTAAAATACAAAGCTTAATTTCTCCTTTTTCTTGAGGGAAATGAGGCAATGGAGAATGCAAATAGGGTGTTCCACAAATTACATTGATGTTACAATTAACCCCATCATTTTACAATGTAAGGATACCTTTAAAGAAACAAAAAACCTATGAAATGCAGTTACCAGGTAAGCCTAAACTAAGAGTTAAACGGTCTTCCAGGGTATTTTTAATCATTAGTCAATAATTTTAGTTATACAAAATGCCTGGTTTTGGTTCAGAGTAATGTGGAAAGTACTAATTCCATCAGAACACAAAACAGAAAGGAAAAAATATCTTTAAAGATATATTTTAGAGTAGGGCTACTCACACTTCTGTAATAGAATATTCTTATTTTATGAGATGGGCTCAATGCTCCAAAAGGCAGTTTAAGATGTAAGAAGTCAAGAACGTTAGGGCTTAGTCCATTAGTCCATTTTTTCCCCTCACCATAAATAACGCTCTATGTTAAAAAGGAATCAGTAGAGAATAAAACAAAGAGTTGTGTTTACGTTTTTTTAATGTTTATTTATTTTTGAGAGCGCAAGCAGGGGAGAGGCAGAGAGAAAGGGGGACAGAGGAGCTAAAGCAGGCTCTGTGATGACAGCTGAGAGCCTGATGAGGGGCTTGAACTCATGAACCGTGAGATGATGACCTGAGCCAAAGTCAGATGCTTAACCAACTGAGCCACCCAGGTGCCCCAAAGAGTTGTGTTTAAATTCATAAACTGTGGTGAACTGTTAACTGTGCTGAAACAAATTTCAGACCCTGAAAAATCCTTCCAAGAATTCTATTAGAAAATCAATGTCCTATATGAGACCATAGGTAGAAATGAAATATTTAGGTCATCAGGTAGCCCTTGTATTCAGATGTTGATATCATCCACAACTAGGAGGTATTATAGAAATAACTATTTTATAAAATCATTTGGCTTCTTATAACTTTACTGGCTTACTCTGAGCCAGATTTTTGCTTACTAAGAAACATGGATGATACACAATACCGTTATGTTCACCTTTTGTTAATTTAAGCCTTCTGTAAAAAACAAGCTTTGTATGTAATCTGCCATTTGGAGCCACGTGTTGAAGTTAAGAGTATTATGTAAAATACAGTTCAAGCTGTCTTTCTCAGTCCGTTTTGCTGGAAGAATGAAGAAAGGTCAAAATCTTGGGTTGGACAGCAGAAGCAAAGATAGTGTCACCTGAACAAATCCAGCGGGTTAGAATATTACTAAGTCTGTACTTAAAGACATTTCTTCTGTTATTCTGGTTCTAGGTCAAAAGCTTAAGGACAATCTAAAACAAGCCAATCAGTTATACTCTTAACTTTACATTAATATATATGTAATATAAAAAATCCAAACAGCACACACACACACCCCATGTAAAACATTGCTTTAAGTTTTAATGTTTATTTCCCCAAGACAGCCTAGCCTGCATTCTACTTGGATAAATTTTACAAGCTAGTTTTCTGCTGCTTCTAGTTTTAAACTTTAACCATGTTTCTGATGACAAGGAATGCTGCAAAAATACTCTAGTTCAACAAAGAGTTATGATCACAAAATAATTTTTATCCATTCTACAGTGTTTCAGAATTACCAGTTGATTTTTAAACACAAAGTAGATATAGATGCTAATGGTGGCTAATCTGGTATGTTTCTTATAGCAAACTGTTGTTCATGCAACACTTGTGCTCAAAGGGGAAGGCACAGGATTTCCTACAATGAGCCACCTTATAAAGAGTTCTTTTTGTACAAATTAATTTATGTCACATTTAATTTAGTGTGCATAACCTCAAAACTGAGGTATTATTCCAATTTATAAAAACCACTTGCATAACTTTTATGCAAGTTTTAAAAATACAAAGTTTTCTCCCTAAAGTGGCTCAAAATAGATTGTTCATGGCTGCCTACATCTAAGATAAAAAGATTCTAAAACAATTGAACAGATTAGGCATATTATTAAAGGTGTTCAAACCATTACTTGATTTGTACATCTACTCAAACCTCTTCATCGGTCTTTATTCAGCAGTACATATGCACCAAATTCCATTTTAGAAGTTTCCATATCATTTTCATAGAAAACAAAGTTTGAAAACAAGTAACATTTAAACACAGCACGGTATTCTACCACAACTGAAACTTTTTTCTTCTTCTTCTTTACAGGACTCAACAAAATCTAAAAATGAACTATGCTGTAGATTTACCTCATGCAAAGATCTTTATGTTATCTCTGAAAATGAAAAGGATGGCTTTTTAAAGCACATTTTACTGTTTTATACTATTATGGTAACTTGTGTACTGCAACACAGTCTATTTTGAGGGAAATTTATGATTTTTTTCATGCAAAAATCTACACAAATTAGTTTTGATGATATGGAAAGCTTTTCATAGCATCAAACATTCATCTGGTGCAAATGCACAGGGAAACCTTCCTGAAAAGTTTTCTGACTTGAGAAGCAACTAAAAAGCCATACTAGGTAAAGTAAATAAAAACTAAAAAGAAAAAAAAAGGAGGGTGGGTGGGAAAAGGGAAGAGGGGGAATAGAAAACACAGGCTGCAGAGTAAACCAATGTCTGCTGCTAAACCGGTCTTTGTTTTCATGTCCAGTGTACATTAACACTTATGATCTCACTTTGATGATTTACTAGGTTTGTTATCAGCCCCCTGAAGGCGAATCAAGCTTGCATGCGTTCACATACAGCACCACAACCATACTCTCGTACACAGTCACTCCAGGACTAGGAGTCTGCTTCATGAGTGAAGAGCCCTAGATTTGAAAGATGAACCTGACTCCCTATCACTGAGCCAGACATTCATTCAACATTGTCCATTCACACATTGCTTCATAGCAAGGCCTGGGCTCGTTTTCCTTTGACTTATATGGGCATCATATCCTCTTTTATGCTTACAAGGCTTGAAGATGACAGTACTGCACTTTCCCCTCAATTGATACAGAATAAGTCAATGTTCCTTCTCAGGCACGGAAGATCTGTGACCTGTAGCCCTTTTTACTTTGAACAACCTAAATAAGCATTCATGTAAAGTTTTCGTTACATTTTGCCACTCATTCTCACTCGCACCCACTCGCCATCTTGACCTCATTTGGGCATTTTCTGTGATTCCAAATGAAATCTTCACATTTTCTTTCCCGATTTAATGCAGCAGCAGATCCCATGAGCCAAGCTTGATGGATCAAACCTTTTTATATATATGTATATATATATATATATCTCAGTGCTGCATTGTACCTAACTTCCACAACATCTTTCTAAAACTGGAACCCTTCTGTTGGTACATTGGCAGATGAATTGAAACCAAATGTTCCACCTTGTATTGCCTCTGGAACAAGGCTAGGATCTTCATCAATCTAAAGGAAAAGAGAAAACGCAAGTGATAATTAGTTTTAAAGGCTATATAAATAGCATTATAGAAATATTCTCATTTCCCATAAAAAAAAGTATGAGAAAGATGAGGAGAGTGAACACTGTTCCACCATCTCTTTAGAAAGCTGAAACATTTTGGGGTGTCTGGGTGGCTCAGTCAGTTGAGCGCCCAACTCTTGATTTCGGCTCAGGTCATGATCTCACGGTTCGTGGGATCGAAACCTGCTTGGAATTCTCTCTCTGCCCCTCCCCTGCGCACACACTCTCTCTCAAGATAAATAAACTTAAAAAAAGAAAAAAAAAAAAAGGAAAAGAAAGTGTGAATATTTTGTAAAGGCTTTTTCTTAAGGGACATCAAAATGAGAGGGAACTTAAGAGAATATGCAAGATAGGTATCTTCCAAAAGAGTGAAATATAAGAAATTAGAGATGGTCTTTTATATCTCAAACTGAGATGTATAATTTCTCTTTTACCTGGGCAAATAGATAAAAGTTGATGACTTAATTAAAAAAATTAGGGGAACCTGGATGGTTCAGTTAAGTGTCCAACTTCGGCTCAGGTCATGATCTCACAGTTTGTGAGCCTGGAGCCTGCTTCGCATTCTGTGTCTCCCTCTCTCTCTGCCCTCCCCCTACTCACACTCTGTCTCTCTGCTTCTCTCTCAAAAATAAACAAACATTAAATAAAAAATTAAAAAAAGAGAAATTAATGCTGTCACTTTTGCAGAGTAAATGTAATCTTTAGATACTTTTCTACTAGCAATTGGAGACAAATGACCTTTGGGCTTAAAACAGTAAAATAATAGCTATGCTATAATGAATAAATAATATTCTATATGCTCTATAGCTAAAGGTTCTTTTTGAAATACCACAAAATCACTGATTTACAGCACAGTTCCTATAAATACGCATTTGATTTGAATTATTCTTTTCACAATGTAAGAGAGTAACAAGTAACTTCATGTTGAGGTATTAGAAATCATAAGGTCTTGTGTGTATCTATTTGCAAATTAGGACTTCCAAAAATCCAATTCTAAGACATGTGATACAAGATACCCTTAAGAGAGTATGTTTTTCTGGATTTTAGTTCTGATTTATTTAAATGGCATTACATTCTAAACAGAACTTAGCTTGATCATCTGTAGGTAAATAGTCTATAAATTTTTTTCCCAGTATTGTTTTTGTCAGGTTAATGTTCAAACCGTATATACTTAACAAAATGTTTCATTAACACTGAATTTTTTTTTTTTTTTTTGATAATGTGGAAAGGTTGGGGGTATTATGACTTACTTATTCTTTGAAAAGTTGAGAATCATCAAAAAAAAAAAAACCCACTGGTGGCTGTATCTAATTAAAATTTTCTTAAAAATTTTATTTATTTTTTTAATTTATTATTTTTAATATTTATTTATTTTTGGGAGACAGAGAGACAGAGTGCAAGCAGGGGAGGGGCAGAGAGAGGGAGACAGAATCTGAAGCAGGCTCCAGGCTCCAAGCTGTCAGCACAGAGCTCGACATGGGGCTAGAACCCATGAAGTGCGGGATCATGATCTAGGCCGAAGTCAGATGTCTAACCGACTGAGCCACTCAGGTGCCCCCTAGTTAAAATTTTTAAAGGAATAACTGCTTTTAGGTTTATTTTTCCAAAGAGGCAATACTGAAAATAAGTTAATACTTTAATTTCAACTACCACATACTGACAAAATGAAGATACTTTTGTATACTACACTTTACATTATACAGTAACTTAACTTTCTCAATGATTTATTGTTTCCATTTTATCTATCCTCATATTTATTTTTGGTCACCTACTAAAAATAATAGTGACAACATCTTTAAGTATGGGTTAACTAATTCTTGTCATAAACATTATAGAATATACTAGTGTCACTGCTTTGTTTACAAACATGTTATGCTATTAACTATAAGGATATCAAGTGAAAATAAATTCTGACTTGTCCAGCGTTAAAAAAAAAATCCTTATCATAACTCAGTAGCAAAAAGACAACCCAATTAAAAAATGGGCAAAAGACCTGAGCAGACATTTCTCCAAAAGAAATATAAAAGGTACACACATACATGAAAAGATGCTCAATATCACTCGTAATTAGGGTAATGCAAATTAAAACCACAATGAGATATTACCTCACAGACATTAAAACAGCCATCACAAAAAAGACAAGAGTTAACAAACGCTGGTGTGGATATGGAAAAAGGGAAACCTTGTGCATTGTTGGTGGGACTGTAAACTGGTACAGCCACTATGGAAAACAGTATGGAGGATTCCCTCCCCCCAAAATTAAAAATAAAACTACCATATGATTCGGCAATTGCACTTCTAGGAATATATTCAAAGAAAACAAAAACACTAACTCAAAAAGACATCTCCACCCCATGTTCATAGCACATTATCTACAACAGCCAAGGCATGGAAATAATCTAAATGTCCATCAACAGATGAACGGAAAAAGAAAATGTGGTATATATACACAACAGAGTATTATTCAGACTAAAAGGAAACCCTGCTATTTGCAGCAACATGTATTAACACTGAGGGCATTTAATGCTAAGTTAAATAAATCAGACAGTGAAAGACAAATATCATATGCTCTAACTTATATGTGGAATCTAACAAAACAAAAAACAAGCTCATAGAAAAGATCAAACTTGTGGTTACCATAGGTGGAGGGTGGAGGAAGAGAAAAGTGGAGGAAGGTAGTCAAAAGGTACAAACTTCCAGTTATTAGATTAAAAAAAAAAAAACAAAGATACTTTACAAGCAAACCTTTCAGCATCACTGCAAAATAAGAACATTTCATTCTATTTTTAACTATTAATGTCAATAAATTTGTAAAAAAAAAAAAAAAAAAATTCCTTATCTTTTTTTGCCCTTAGAACTAGTACTACATTTTAATGCCCTGAGGGACTTAAAAAATTTTTATTTTTATTTTTTTTCTTGAAGGAGAGAGAGACAGAGCATGAGTGGGGGAGGAGCAGAGAGAGAGGGAGACACAGAATTTGAAGCAGGCTCCAGACTCTATGCTGTCAGCACAGAGCCCAATGCGGGGCTCAAACCCACGAACCCCAAGTTCATGACCTGAGCCGAAGTCGGACGCTCAACCAACTGAGCCACCCAGGTGCCCCTGAGGGACTTCAAAATACTAAAATATTTATGTTCCTGGAGGTGACCTTACTACTACATACTTAATTCCATTCCAAAAAAATATATACATGTATGACCTGCTTACTATATTTCTAGATTTATGTTTATACATAAAACTAAGAAAACTATAAAATTATTAAATACATCATCTGAAGAGAAGAACTGGTCAATGATCTCATAGGCCAACTTGTAGATGTCTTCATTTTCATGATTTTGAAGCTGTTCAATTTTCTCCAGTCCTGCAAGAAATTTTATGAAGTGAAACAACGGTAATATTTAAAATTCAGTAACAACAACAACAAAAAATTACATTACTCTTGGGACCACATAATCTCAATTTTTGGATTTGCAAATCTGATTTTTAAAGAATCTATTCTAAAGGTGAATCTTAAAAATAAAAAGGTTTTATGCACAAAGATGCAGCATATTTATCTTAAAAAGTTAACAACTTGAGTGTTTAAACGCATGTAAATGTTTAAGCAAGCAAAGGGGCACCTCTATTCAGAATACTACATAACCAATGTGTATAAGGAATAACAACATGGACTGCTTTTGTTCGTTACAAGTTAAAAGCAGATTCTCTCTACTTTCTAGCCTCTGTCAAGTTTTTATAATGACCATGTATAAAAATAATGAAAATAATGGTGATTAATAAATATGAATGTTAAGACATCTGTTAAGCATTATAGAAAATGATCAAGATGAACCACAGTATTTAAGGAGAAGCTTCCCTATAAACATTAATGAGTTTTTTAAATCATAGGCAGAAAAGAATATATAAAAAGTGATATGCAAATTGGATCTTGTTTTGTTTGACAGGAGTAATAATTTTAAGGCTTCTGAAATAAAGTGAAATTGCCCTTTCATGAGTGTTCTTCCTTTATTGCTTACAAGGGAGAAACTGTTATGGGCTCATTTCTCACTCTATACACACTTTGTGGGCCTGCACTTCCAAGTGAAAAAAATTTAGCTAGGAGGCCTGGCTAGCTCAGTCAGTACAGCATGTGACTCTTGACCCCAGGGTTGTGGGTTCAAGCCTCATGTTGAGTATGGGGATTGCTTATGTATAAAAGCTTAAAAAATAAATAAAATCTGAAAAGAAATTTAGCTACTAAGATAGGTGAGGACCTGCAAATCTACAACTTCATTTCTTTTCTGAGCTTTAGATGCATAGAATTAAAACACCTGTATGATAATTCCACCAGACGTTTCATGGGTACTTGAAACTTAAAATGTCCAAAACACAATTTGTTATTTGCCTCTCCTCAACTGAATTGTTCGATCTACTGTATTCTTACTTGGTGATAATAAACAACGTGAAATCTGAGAGAAAGCCCAAGTTCCCCTTTCCCTCCATACTCTATCATCAAATCTCAAAACCTCAAAGTCTATCCATTTCTTGATGTCATCATTTATTATGGCCCAACCGCTGTATACTTTCCTAACGGGCTTCCTGCCTCTTGTCTCCAATGGTCCCAATCTCCCTGCTATCCATGCTCTATTTAAATATACCAATCCCCCAGGTAAAATCTTTCAATGGCTTGTAATACCCTGGGGCAGAATCCAATGGAGAAGCCTAAAAATACAGATTCCTGGCCTTACGTCTAGTGATGGAGGCAAGGCTCTGATCTACATTTTAATTTTAATATATAAAAATAAAATTTTTAATAATTACAATGTTTACATGGTAAAAAAAAAGTAGTAAAAAATTTTTTAACTATGTTTAATTTTTCTGGTACTCAACTTCCTAATTAGGTTCCCTAACACTATTCTCCCTCTTCTGTTTCTAACTTGATAGTTAGGCATTATTTTTCTGTTGCTCTAATTGTCACGTTAGTAACTTTAAACATGCTTTTCTTATTAAATTCACTTTCAAGCCTCTGAACTCCACACCAAGCAAACTGAAGATTTGGTTCTCCTACTCTTACTTCTCCTTTCATTTACTTCTCCACTTGTCAGAAATCCCTTTCCTTTTATGCTCATCCACGTTGGTAACATTTACATTTTGTTCCATGGCTACACTTGAGACTTCTATGTTCTATCTAAATGGCAATTCTAAGAGTTGAAAGCTAAGACATGCTGTTTACATTCTGGGTGGCTCTGGCACACAGTCACGTTTGGGAACCACTGACCTATAGAATAAAGAATCTGCTGTGCTACAGAGCTTCTGTAAGACTGCAGACGCCTGGTGATTGGCTGTATCTACAGCCTCATCTTTAGGCAGCCATCTACCCCGTACTTTGTGATTCAGCAACACTGAACTACTTATTATTTGCTGAATGCTAGGTCTCACCTCAGACTTTGCTCATGGTGTTATCTCTGCCTGGAACACCTTTCATCCCTTTTTACTTTATTAATCCTTATTCATCTCTCAAAATCCAGCTCAGGTGTCACTTCCTGCTTCTTCCAGGATGGATAAGGTATTTCATTTTGTTGTACATTTCTATTAGGGTAATTAGCACATTAAATCAGTTCATATTTATCTCCATGACTAGACTACATGCCTTGAGGGCAAGGGCTGTGTCTTGTTTACCACTGTTTTCCCAGTACCTTAGCACAGTGCCTGTTCAATGCATGGCAGCAATTCAATTACCTAAGCATATGCAAGAAGCTGAGCAGGACTGTACATATAGAATATAGTATTTACTTTATTCTGTTACTTGATTATCTGAGAAAAATACAGAAGTGCTACATTAGTCAGAAAATAAAAGTAGTTACAAAAAGAACATTAAAATGTGAAATAATAGCCTATAACTTACCTCCACATTCTTCTATAAGATTGGCTATGGTTTCCGCCTCATCTTCAGCCATTTTTAATATATTACTTAGTCCATCAAGTACTACTTGCACAACTTGTGCATCTTTTACAGTCAGCAAGTTGCAAAAAGGTGGAATAACATTTTGTTGGATTAGATAGGCCACCTGAAGAATAAAAACACCATGACATAATAAGTGAACTTTGTGTACCAAATGATCTCACTGAAATAATTCTGACTTTAAAATTTTGAGTAGGAAACATGACCTCATCTTTCAGGTTATGTTAGACTACATTAGACTATTTTATGACTTTATTGTTAGATGGTTTTATTATTAGATTCCTTCTCTTTTAAATGTAGTGTTTACTTTTCTTGAACTTAGAAAAAAAGTGAAAATGAAGGAATCACTCAGCTTCATATGAAACATATGCCATAAAAAGTATTTTCTTCAAAGATCCTTTCCTCTCCTTTAAGATTAGGAAATAATGAAATCTGTTAAAAGGCTGGATTTTTTTAAAGCTACAATCGTTTGTTGTTGGAGTATTCAATGTGAGAGTGCTACAACATTTAGTGCCCTCATAGCCACCTTCAATTCACTATTCAATTGGTTCAATTCAATTTTCACAATATTTTTCAATCATTTTATATTTTGTTATGCTGTTATTACCATGTACTATTACTTATATTCTGCTCTGGATTCCTTGCTCACCACCAGTCTACAGCTCACTTGTGACAATTACCAGCTTATTGTGTATCAGCTCTAAATTCACCCTTTTTACCTATCTGTAAAATTTATCTGAAACCTTTAAAACTCATTTTATTCTTCTAGTTTGGCACAATGTTAACCTCTGTCACCCACACAACTCTAGAATGAGTGCCACTTTAAATTTTACAACCTAGGCACCTCACATTCCTTTCCCTAATTTCTAGTCTCAGCTTTTTGGTTTTGGTTAGTTCCCTGCTTTCCTTGCTTTGTCTGCTGCTGATAAATTTTTCTTGTTGTTTGCTTTCTTTTTATTTTTGATGTTCACTTGTTAGGAGAATCTGTGAAGTTGTTTCAGTCTGCCCTATTAACCTAAAAAGTCCTATTTTTCCCTAATACTGTTTAAAAATAAAAAACCAAAATCTTGACTACATGTGCTTTGATCTTACCATGGATTAGAAAATTCTTAGAGGCTAAGATGGTATAAAGAGAACACTTCTCATCTATGAAATATAACTAAAGGAAGTCAAGGTGACACTTTTATATGGGGTGAAAAAAATTACAGAATGCCTGTTACCTTGCTATTATTTTAAATTAGGATTTAACTGAAATCTAAATCTTAGAATTATCTGTACTGTTTTATTTTTACCAGTTTTGAGAAATAAATAAGAGCTGAACTTACTTGATCTTTCCTCCCACTAATTGTTAAGTTACTTATGGCCCAAGCAGCTTCTTTCTGAGTGCCAAAATCCCCCTGTAAAATCAAAGGATACAAACTTCAATTTAGGATATTGGGAAAAAATGTTGTCTGAAATTATTTTCAACTGTTTATTTCCCCAGGTTTTCCTCTAGCCTTTCTATATGCATATATAACTTTTAAAAGAACTTTTTAATGTCTATTTCTGAGAGAGAGAGAGTACATGCACAAGCAGGGGAGGGGCAGAGAGAGAAGGGTACAGAGGATCCAAAGCAGGCTCCAATGCTGACAGCAGAGGAGCCAATGAGGGGCTTGAACTCATGAACCAGGAGATCATGAACTGAGCCAAAGGCGGGTGCTTAAGTGACTGAGCCACCCAGGTGCCCCCATAATTTTCATTTAAGAAAAGCTTTTCAACTCAATTTGCCCTAAACAAATGTAGACTCCCTTTTGCAGTCTCTCCTAGCAACAAACTGACTTGATTTTACTGTTCAGTTAGATTAAATGAAGTCAATGATAAAAGGGAGGGGAATGTGCATTTCACTTTAATCAAAGAAATGTCAAGTTAAATTATCCTTTTAAACACAGTTTTAAAAATGATAATGTCCACCATTAAAATATATTTAAAAATCATTTAACAAGTCATACATATGATTTAGCAATATACTTAGTAATACTTAATAATATGAAGTTCTCATAGGTGAGAACCTTTGAGAATTTACCAAGAAAATAATTTAAAACCAAGTAATACTATGTATCTTTCTATATATTGTATTAGAAGCAATACTAGTCAAAAAGTAAAAGCCACTAAAATTCTCAACAGTGAAATAACTAATTACAATAAATCTAAATGGAATAATAACCAGTTATTAAACATAAAGAAGACTAGCGGGGCATCCGGGTGGCTCATTTGGTTATGCGTCTGACTTCGGCTCAGGTCATGATCTTGCAGTTCCTAAGTTCCAGCCACTTGTGAGTTTGAGCCCCATATTGGGTTCTGCACTGACAGCTCAGAGCCTAGAGCCTGCTTCAGATTCTGTGTCTCTCTTTCTCTGCCCCTCTGCCACTTAAACTCTCTCTCTCTCACTCTCAAAAATAAACGTAAAAAAAAAAAAAAAAAAAAAAAGACTAGCAATCTGGAAAAATGCTTGTAATTAAGAAAAAACTTATGTAAATATGAGGAATAAAAATTAAAGTTGCAGTGGGCATCTATTTTTATACATCAGACCGATAAAATCCAAATATCTGTCAGTGGTAGGAGTGTAAAACAGTACAATCTTTACAGACAGGGATGAATATTATACAGCAAAATTTACATATATGTCTATCTGTAATTCTAGTATTCCCTCGTAAAATACTGAAAAAGAAAAAAAACCTTAATCTTAGAAACATCTCAAATATCATAAAATAGTAAGGTGATTGAATACATTATAGTACATCCATATAATGGAGTATCATACGTAGGTATAAAAAAGGATTAAAGAAGCTCTCTTTATAATGCTATGGGAATGATCTCTGGGATACACATTTTTTAATAAAAAAAAGCAATACCATCTGTGTAAGAAAGGGTGGGAATAAGCAAATACAAAAGAATTTGCTGATATTTAAAAATAAACAATAGAATAACCCCAAAGCTAATAAAGATGATTATCTGTAAAGGAAGGAAGAGTATGTGAAAGAAATGGAAATTAGATCTTTGTGTATGTACTTTTAAAACAAGGCATACATTTTTTACCTGGAAACTATATAACCATTTGCTTTATATAACCAAAAAAACCCTAAACAAAGAAAAGTAACAATGCAGTGAAGAAATGGGCAAAAAACATGAACAGATGATTTTCCAAAAACACACAGATAGATAACAAGACACATGAAAAGATGCTCATCATCATCATCATCAGGGAAATACAAATTAGAACCACAATGAGATACTGCCTCACATCTGTCAGAATGGCTAAAATTAACAACTCAGGAAACAATAGATGTTGTCAAGGATGTGGATAAAGAGGAACACTTTTGCACTGCTGGTGGGAATGCAAACTGGTGCAGTCACTCTGGAAAACAGTACAGAGATTCCTCAAAAAATTAAAAATAGAACTACCCTATGACCCAGCAATTGCACTACTAGGTATTTATCCAAAGGATACAAGAATAGTGATTTGAAGGGGCACATGCACCCCAGTGTTTATAGCAGCACTATCAACAATAGCCAAAGTATGGAAAGAGCACAAATGTCCAGTGCTTGACAAATGGATAAAGATGTGGCATATATATACAATGGAGTACTACTTGGCTATCAAAAAGAATGAGATCTTGCCATTTGCAACAACACAGATGGAACTAGAGTTTATTATGCTAAGCAAAATTAGTCAGGCAGAGAAAGATAAATATATGATTCCACTCATATGTGGAATTTAAAAAATAAAACAGATGAACACAGGGGAAGGGAAGAAAAAGTAAGATAAAAACAAAGAGGGTGGCAAACCATAACAGACTCTTCAATACAGAGAACAACAACAAAAAAGAACAAAATAAAAAAAGAACAAAAAATACAGAAAACAAACTGACAGTTGCTGAAGGGGGAGTGTGTGGGGTTAAATGGGTGATGGACATTCAGGAGGGCACTTGATGGGATGAGCATTGGGTGTTAAATGTAAGTGATAATCACTAAATTCTATTCCTGAAATCATTATTATACTGTATGTTAACTAACTTGGATTTAAAACAAATAAAATAAACTGAGTCTTGACCCACTCTGCAAACAAAAGAAAACAGAAATAATCTAATTGTATTTCATGTTGGTGACTTAGCCACACATGCAAAAAATCATTTCAAGTGATATATTACTTTTAAGTACATCACTGATGGAAAATATCCTAAAGACAAAAAACCGTCAAAGAAATCTTAGAAGTGGAGTAGTCATATTGTTAGTGGCAATGTGATTTTGTTATTTTGATAAATTTTATATATCTCAATATATATTGCAATCTTTTTTTTTTTTTTTTTTTTTAAATTTATTTTTGGGACAGAGAGGGACAGAGCATGAACGGGGGAGGGGCAGAGAGAGAGGGAGACACAGAATCGGAAACAGGCTCCAGGCTCCGAGCCATCAGCCCAGAGCCTGACGCGGGGCTCGAACTCACGGACCGCGAGATCGTGACCTGGCTGAAGTCGGACGCTTAACCGACTGCGCCACCCAGGCGCCCCTATTGCAATCTTTTTATAAAGATTCCAGCATAAAAGAGATAAAAATATAAAATTGAAGAGAAAATAAAAACAGTTTACCCTAAATACCCAGTAACAGCTGATAGTTTCCTTTCATTCATGATTCGTTTCTTATGAATTCTTATGTTCACAAAAATACTATATATTTTCTACTTTTTTTTAAAGTAGGCTCGACGCCCAATGTAGGGCTTAAACTCACAACCCTCATATCAAGAATCGCATGCTCCACTGACTGAGCCACTCAGGCACCCCTATCTTCTACTTAAAAACAACAACAACAACAACAACAAAGAAACAAACCCAGAACCCCCTGATCCCCTATTTTGTTCACTCAGGCCTAAAAACAATGACAACCTCATAACAATGGTCATCTTTAGGACCTGAACTATGGTCCTTAAATACTATCTGCTACCTAAAAGGGCATCCTGGAGAGTCTACATCAGAAAATACACAAAATAAGCTTGAGAATCATGTCATATTCAAAGGTAGGAAGCTCTCATAAACTACTGAGGAGATGTAAAAAAGACACAGGCACTAAATTTAAGAGGTTCCCATTGGTCAGGGACAATTTGTTAAAAAAAATGACTACAAGATATAAATTCGTAATTTCCTAAGGACACTAAAAACTCCACCTTAGTCAACTTTTGAAGTTGTTAGGGAACCATGTTATTCTAAAAACTGAGTGATAATGAGAATTTACCTTGTCTTTCTTATATGAAACATATTTTAGAGTAAACCAATAGCTGATAGTTTTTTATTGAAAAATCACAGGTAATACATAAAGAATGATAGAATTAGAATGTCACCATTTTGCATTTCCTTGTAAAATAAGGGATCCATGCAATGATCATCAATGACTGATTACCTAAAAACCCCTAGGCAAAAGATTGGTGGATAGGTTTATAACAATCAATTGCAGTAGGCTGAGAACACCTGAGCTCACTCATCAATCTGGAACAGGAGATCTAGGACATCTGGAGATACAGGACAAATAGTATGTGTCTTCTGATGTGAATCATCAGGAAATACAGAGTAGTGCATTAAGCCTTGCCTAAAACACTGAACCTGATCTACCAGTCTACAGGAAACTAAGCCTTTACTATCAGCTTGTAGAAAATATGGAGGGAAAGAAGACAGAGGTATCTTCTCTTTAATTACAGATCAGTGTTCAGAAAAAAACCCTCATGCTGTGACTGTGGTCTCTTTCCCAAACATTAAAGTAAGTATGAGAGATGATATAGCATCCAATTAAATAGCACACTTACTTGCTGTTTGATTTTGGGCAAATTTATTGGTCTATACCATAGTTTGGAGCTACAGTATTAAATGAAGTAATATATGTAGAGTGATGAGACTATGTAAGCATTTATAATCAGTAATAATTATGACCATGAACATTATCATCAGTAGTAATAATAATGTATTTTTAATAAATCCCAGGACGATGGTAATTTTGGTAAAAGAATGATACAGAAGAAGGGTCAGGGGTTCCTAAAAAATGTCTTTTATATATAAAAATCAATGGGTTCAAAGTTTTCATGTTAATACTACTTAACTATACTATTCATGCCACTGTATAGGTTCTAATTAAACAAACAGAAGAGTGTATCTGTTAAATTTAAACCCTTTTCTTCTTACCCAGATGCATGCAAGAGGATTTTCTTACCTTATCCAAAAGATGTATTATCATTGGTACAAGATTGGCATCAATTACTGCTTGAACCTGCTGCTGATTTCCTGCAGTTATGTTAGAGAGGAACCACACTGCTTCCTGCAGAACAAGACTCCGTCAATATTTCTCATTAAAAATTAAAATCTGCATCTGACCTAAATTCAGTATGTTTGCTACAATGTCCAAATGATTTTATTATGGACTGAGTTCCATAATAAAAACTTTAGGAATCTCAACTCCTCTATCCCCTCCTATATTTTCTTTGGACAAATTGTTTATGGCCCTGATCCAACTCATAATGAACTAACCCTTCTGAAGAATTCTTAAGCAGTGTTCCCAAACATAGGACTCAAAAGAAGCTTGGCTGAACAAATACTAAGGAATTGATGAGCTGTAATACAGATACAAATCCTGAAACTACTGTAAATGAGACTTAGCATCCCCCTCACATAATGTGCTTTATTCTCTATTCTATTGTGATCGAGAGTGCTCGCCAAAGTTGGGAAGTCTCTCAATTATCCATGATGATGGAGACCCAAAAGCTGAAAGAGTGGGTTGTTTTAGTATACTTATGTGTAAGTCATTCACTGTGCTATTTCTCTCAAGAGCTAACGTGGCACCAAATGTTTGATTGCTTCATTGGCCCACCTTAATGATCTTTGTGTGCCACCCTTTACACTACAGTGCTGCTACTGTTGCCAAGATGATGGTAGTCAGGTGTTTCACAAGTTAATACATAATAAATAGACACTAAAACCAGTTAGCATGAAATAAGACACAAAATATCTACCTACCTATCCTACATAGGATATTATAAAAATTATGGTAATTTATCAAACTTAATAAATTTATTATATTTATCAATGTAAAGGGAAACATTTTCTCTGTTAAAAATTAGGAAACAAGTTTTACTCCACAAACTATTAGTATTAGCTAGTGTGAAGTAGGCTCTTTTGGATCAGATCACAGGGCCATGTTTGATGAACCTGTTAGAGATTTTAGGGTGCTAGGCTACTTAGGTGAGCTGTTCTTGGGTTATAATCATCGGCAACGTTGTAATCAACAACCCATGTATTTTTACAACAGCCTCAAATGCACTCCAATATCAGCATCACCAGTCAGTGCCCCCTTTCAATAGCCTCCATGAGTGCACACACACACACACAAATGGCACACACACACACTCTATTATCTATAAAATATTAAGCTTAATAACTTACATATCAAAAGTTTCCAATCACACAACATTCAACACCCAATTATCTCTATTTCATCATTTCCAAGAGAGCCAAATCTGCACTGTTTACTACCGGTTTTATATACAGAAAATCATAAAGATCCATGATATAAAGAGAAAAATATTCTATCTTCTCTGGATATCTAGCTGATGGTTTTATATTAGTAATCATTATAGATACTTCTGAATCCCTAATTTTATAAATGAAAACTAATGATACTTTATACATTATTATTATTAAGTAGTATTTAAAAATACTTACTTTATTAATTTTCTCTTTGGGATGTGTCAGAAGTGCTGGGAAGTGTGAAAGAGCATCACAGTTCAAAACTACTTGTGTTTGCTCATCAGTTCCAGTAACAATGTTGCCCACAGCTCGAAGTGCTGCAGTCTGCAACAAAAGATTTAATGAGATGTTCTATTATGAAAGATACATTCTTTCATTCACGCCAACTATGCTTTTTGAGCAAGTTGTGTCTGATACAGATTTAGGAACAGAGGAGTGATTAGGACAGACAGGATTAGGGAGTTTACATTATTGTAGAAGACAGTCAACAAACAAATAAGGATAATTTTGGATAGTAAATTAGGGCCATAAAGACAGGAAGACAGTACTTTATATTTTTGATTCAGTGTTTCAACAAATTACAAAACAAAAACACAGTGCTCTTCTGAAGGAAAGCTGCTTACTATGAGATTTCAGTATTGTACGAATTTGAATTATCAATTATTTTTCTGTTGTTGTATTACACCATTTTCTGTCAAGTTACAGTTTTCTCGGGGGGGGGTAGGGGGAGCTAATTTTAATATTTACAAGACAAATGACTCCGTTTTCAACCCTCAATTGAGATATAATTCATATTAACATAAAATTTACCCTTTCACAATGTACAATTCAGTGGTTCTTACACATTGAGTTGTACAACCATAACTAATATAGAATTCCAGAACATTTTTATCACGCCAAAAAGGAGTATCTGTACCCACTGGTAGTCACTCCCATTTCCCTCACCCCCCAAGGGTTCCTGACAGCCACTATAGTATGCCTGAGACATCTGTTGATTTGCCTATTTCAGACATTTCATATAATTAGAATCGACAGTGGGTGGCCTTTCTGGTCTGACTTCCTTCACTTAACATCATACTTTCAAGGTCCATTCATGTTGTAGCATGTATCGATGCCTCATTCCTCTTCATGGCCAAATAATATTCCACTGTATGGATATGTCATACCACCATTTCCACCTTTTATTTAACCATGCATTAGTTGATGAACATTTGGATTGTTTTCACTGTTTGGCTATGGCAAATAATAGTGCCATAAGCATTTGTGTGCAAGTTTTTGGGTGAACAGGTGTTTTCAGTTCTCTTGGGCATCTACCAGTGAATGGAAAATGCTGGGTCATATGGTAACTCTATATCTAACTTTTTGAGGTACTATTCAAACCGTATTCCAAAGAGGCTGTACCATTTTACGGTTTTATAGCAGGGTGTATGGATTCCACTTTCTCTACATCCTTGATGAAACTTGTGACTGTCTTTTTGACTATACCACCCTGGTGCATACAAAGTGGTATTTCATTGCAGTTGTTTTTTTTTTTTAAGGTTTATTTTTGAGATAAAGAGAGCGCAAGCGGGTGGTGGGGGCGACAGAGGATCCAAAGCAGGCTCTGTGCTAACAGCAGTGAGCCTGATGTGGGGCTCCAACTCATGAACCATGAGATCATGACCTGAGCAGAAGTCGGAAACTCAACTGACTGAGCCACCCAGGTGCCCCTTCATTGCAGCTTTGATTTACATTTCCTTCATAACTAATAATGTTGAACATCTTCTCATGTGCTTATTGATCACTTGTAGATCTTTCTGAATAACTATTTAAATGTTCAATGTTTAATGGGGTTATTTGTCTTTTTATTGTTGAGTTGTAGAAGTTCTTTATGTATTTTAGATAGAAGTCACTTTTCAGATATATGATTTGCGAATATTCCTTTCCATTCTTTGGGTTGTCTTTTCATTTCTTGATGGTGTCCTTAGAAGCAGAAGTTTTTAATTTTGGGGCGCCTGGGTAGCTCAGTCAGTTGAGTCCCCAACTTCAACTCAGGTCATGATCTCGCAGTTCGTGAGTTCCAGCCCCGCATCCGGCTCCATGCTGACAGCTCAGAGCCTGGAGTCTGCTTCAGATTCTGTGTTTCTCTCTCTCTCTCTGCCCCTCCCCCACTCACACTCTCAAAAATAAATAAACATTAAAAAAAATTTTTTTTTAAGTTTTTAATTTTGGTGAAGTCCAATTTATCTACTTTTCTCTTTGATTGCTTATGCTTCTGGTATCATATGTAAAAAATTGCTGCATAATCGATTATCACGAAAATCTATTCTTATGTTTTCTTCTAAGAGGTTTACACTTTTAGCTCTTACATTTAGGTGTTTATTCTGAGCTAATTTTTATATACAGGAGTTTAATTTCATTTGTTTATAGGTATATATTTAGTAAGTCTCAGCTACATTGTACAAGTATAGTTGAATCACTACTTCCTGAAAAGACTATTCTTTGCTAAGTGAATTTTCTTGGCACCTTTGTTAAAAATCAACCGATCATAAATGTATGGGTTCTTCTGGACTCTTGATTCTATTTCACTGATCTATATGTCTACCCTTATGCCGGTATCACAAAGTCTTTTTCACTGAAACTATGCAGTAAGTTCTGAAAGTGAGAAGTCCCCAACTGTCCTTTTTTAAAGTTTGTTTCTGCTATTTCTGGGACCTTTGTATTTTCATATGGATTTTAATATTAGCTTGTAAGTTTCTACAAAAAGGCACCTGGGATTTTAACAAATTGAATTTAATCTGTAGGTAAATTTGGGGAGCACTATCATTCTAACAATACTGTCTTCTACTCCACGAATGTGGATGTCTTTCCATTTATTTAGTAAGTCTTTAATTTGTTTTAAAAATGTTTCTAGTCAGGTGCCTGGGTGGTTCAGTCGGTTAAGCATCTGACTCTTGGTTTCAGCTCAGGTCATGATCTCACGGTTCATGGGTTCAAGCCCTGTGTCAGGCTTTGAGCAGACCGCGCAGAGCCGCCTTGGGATTCTTTCTCTCCCTCTCTCTCTCTCTCTGCCCTTCAGCTGCTCATGTTCACATTCTCTCTCTCTCTCAAAATGAATAAACAAAGTTTCATAGTGACCCAGCTTCTTTAACAAATAAATTTAAGAGGGGAAAGAAAAATAAAACTGTAGAGTAACAGGAACATAAAAACAAAGCTACCAAATGCAATGTCAACCTTGTTTTGATATAGATTTCATCAAAGTGTGGGAAAAAAAAATGAAGCAATCAGTAAAATTTGGATACTGATTGGATTCTAATATTAACTTTCTTTTTAAGTTTATTTATTTGAAAGAGACAGAAACAGTGCAAGTGTGGGGGGGGAGGCGGGCAGAGAGAGAGGATGAGAGAGAGAATCCCAAGCAGGTTCCACACTGCCAGTGCAGAGCCCCATATGGGGCTCGAACCCACAAAGCTATAACAACATGACCTGAGCTGAAACCAAGAGTCAGACATTTAACTTACTGAGCTACCCATGTGCCCCTGATTTTACTAAGATTTAAAAAATACTCTAACAGTACTGTGATTATATAAAAACATACAGCCTTATTTTTTAAGAAAAGCTGATGAAATTATATACTATCTGGGACGTGTCAAAATAATTTGATGGGGGAAGTAGGAATATAGAGGAAACCTACATGGAGGTTCATTACAAGTATTACAACATTAACTTTGAAAGCTGGCTAAAGAAAAATTCCAGCCCTATTTCTGAATGAAGTCCAAAATTAAAACTAAAGATGCATTCTGAAAAAAAGAAAACAAAAAACAGACCAAATACCCATACCAAGATAGAAGTATTGCACTTAAGAAATGCAAACTCAAGGGTACCTGGGTGGCTCAGTTAATTGAGCGTTACCTTTGGCTCAGGTCATCATCTTGTGGTTCGTGAGTTTGAGCCCCACATCAGGCTCGCTGCTGTCAGTGTAGAGCCTGCTTCGGATCCTCTGTCCCCCTCTGTCCCTCCCTCACTTGTGCTCTCTCAAAAATAAACAAACATTAAAAAAAAGTTCAAGAAAAAAAAAAGAAATGCAAGCTTAATAATACATATGTATACGAATATTTATTTTTTAAAGTTTATTTTTTTTTAGTAATCTCTATACCAGACATAGGGCTCAAACTCACAACTCTGAGATCAAGAGTCACATGCTTTTCTGAATGGGCCAGCTAGGTGCCCTAGTAAGAATACTTTAGTGAACCACAAATAACCCTAAATGGCAAACTACTCTATTAATTCCTTCTGAATTCAGCTCAGTGTTCCCTTTTTCTTTAAAGTGCTTTACATTTTAAGATAGTGTATCTCCATTCTAACTGTACATGAGAAACATCTGAAGAGCTTTTTAAAGCCCAGGTTTCTAGGAAATATCCCAGATTTACTAAAACAGAATCACCAGGGGTCAAGCAAGGGAAATAAAAAAAAAAAATTTTTTTTCTTTAAGCTTCACAGTTGATCTTAATGTCCACCCAGGGTTGAGAAATAGTGCATTAGGTTAACGGTTTTCCTTATGCTATTATTGACCAGACTGTAAGTCATCATAAGATGAAAGCATTCTATTTACATCAGAAGGGTAGGGAGAGAGCTTGCTGTATATCCCTTTACCACTGCAGTTTGACAGTTACTGCTCATAATATTTGTGTGAACTTCTCACCCTCTCTTTTTTGGCTCTTTCTAGATGGCTTGGGATAAATATTTATATGGAAGGATTTAGAAATAATAAAAGGATAAAAAGTTAAGAAGATTTTAGGGGTGCCTAGGTGGCTCAGTTGGTTAAGCTTAACTATCCAGCTTCAGCTTAGGTCATGATCTCGTGAATCATGAATTTGAGTCCCACATTGGGCTTTCTGCTGTCAGCTCAGAGCCAGCTTTGGATCCTCTGCCTCCCTCTCGCTCTTTGCCCCTCCCCCGCTCTCTCAGAAATAAATAAAAACATTACAAAGAAAACAAAAATTTGAAATAATTAAAAGGAAACAATTTAGGAAGCTCCTGAGCAGCGTATTTCAGTACAAAGCCTTTATCACAGTGCCAATGAAGTTAAGCATTAACTAAACTTGCCAGGTGCAGTATGGCCGTTAAATAAAAAGGGGAAAAAAAGGAGTAGAGTAGGCAAAAAGAAACAGGACAAAAAGAAAAAATTAAAATATCAGTACTTATTTCAGATGCCACCATGTTATCACATGAAATTTCCTAAGAAATTCTTAGAAATCAGTAATTAACAAAGGAGTTGACCTGGGATGGGGTTTTTGGTGGGGTGGGAATAGGGGGACAGGGAAAGATTCTTGTTGACTTGTAGTAATCTTACCCCATTTTCTCTCTCTTTTTAAAAATTTTAAAAATTATTAAGTAGTCTCCATGCCCCACATGGGACTTGAACTCATGACCCTGAGATCAAGAGTCCCATGCTCTACTGACTGAGGTACCTAGGTACCCCTCATTTTCTTCATCTTTAAAATGGGGATATAATTGGGGTGCATGGGTGGCTCAGTTGGTTAAGCACCTGACTTTGGCTCAGGTCATGCTCTCATAGCCTGTGAGTTTAAGCCCCACATCGGGGTCTCTGCTGTCAGTGTGGAGCCTGCTTCAGATCCTCTGTCTCCCTCTCTCTCTCTGGCCCTCCCCTGCTCACATTCTCTCTCTCTCTCTCTCTCTCAAAAATAATATACATTTTTTAAATATGGGGATATAATTAATACCTCACTCCTTTCAAAGATATGTTCTTACTTTATTCCAAAAAGATATCTGCACCCCTATATTTATTGCAGTGTTATTTATAATAACCCAGATATGAAAGCAACCCAAGAGTCCATCGATAGATGAATGGATAAAGACATGGTATATACATAAAATGGAATATTAGTCATAAAAAGATGAGATCTTGCCATTTACAACCACATCGATGGACCCAGAGATCATGCTAAGTGAAATAAGTCAAAGACAAAATACCTTACGATCTCAATTATATGTGGAATTTAAAAAACAAAATGAACAAACAAACAAAACTCAAAAACAGATCCATAAATACAGAACAAACTGATGGTTGCCAGAGGGAAGGGAGGTGGGGTGATGGGCAAAATGGGTGAAGGGGAGTGGGAGAAACAGACTTCCAGTAACTGGATGAGTAAGTCATGGAATACAGAGCACAGCATAGGGAATACAGTTAATGGTATTTTAATAGCATTGTATGGTGTCAGATGGTAGCTACACTTGTGGTGAGCATAGCATAACATATAGAGAAATTGAATCACTATGTTGTACACCTGAAACTAATGTAACCCTGTGTCAACTATACTTCAATAAAAAAATAGATTAAAATAAAGATGTGTTATCAGGCTAGAAATATACTTTGAACTAATGAAACTGGCCATTTTTAAATGCCATGCTTAAAGCAAATTAGTGGTAAAAAGCAAAACAAAACAAAAATATTGTATTATTAACAACAAACTCACCTGAACTTTGACTTCCTGGTGGCTGAGTAGAGGAACCAAGTGAGGGACTATTCCAGAGTCTATTACCATCTGTATCTGTTCATTGCCAGCATCAGTAAGGTAAGAGAGGGCCCAGACTGTATCTACCAATATCTAAGGGATAAAATGAAAATTCAAATAGCCTTTGAATATTTTCTAACTTTAATAATTCTTAACCATACAGACTAATCTATGATTGTTCCACTGCCTTTTTTCTTCTTCTCTCAATTCACTGAAATCTTAATCTCTATTATACTAAACAACATCATCTATCAATGTCTGTTATCAAGTATGTGAATCCTTTAGCCATATTCAGTATGCTTCAGTTAATTATAATCCTGACCACAGGTTGGTAGCTAATCTTAATTCACTAAGATACACAGTACACCATACAGGAAATAGAAAAAGACATTCTCTTTCTCAAATACTCACACTGACGCAGAATACGTCCAAAGATATTATAGTAAATACACAGAGTTGGAAAGACTATTAAGTATCCAACATACACAGCGATTCAAAACATCTGGGCTAGATGTATTTGTTCAAGTGTTCTCTAGTATCACTGGCATTGTGTTGGTATGTCACGAGCCAGTATTTAAGTATTAGGAGTTAATAGCAATTTCATCTTTTCCAACCAGTTTGCTTTGCCTTATAAAATTGGAGGCAACTTCTCTAATAATGAAGTGTCCCACAGCTGCACATCGAAACATGAAAAACAACCATAGATCAATCTGTGTGATCTATAATCAAAAACGTTTTAGTAAAAAAAGAAAATGCATAATTTACAGCATGTGCCAAAACTACCTATTAAAAAAAAAAAAAACCCTCTGTAGCTAAATTATACTATAATTTAACCTATAATTTTTAATGTTATATTCTGAAGTTCAGAAGCCCATTGTGTTTCATCTTTCTTTTGTATTAAGTCTAATTAGTAGTTACGTCCAAAAGGAAGTAGGACAACTGTTGAACTGTTGCATAAATAATACAGTTATTGACAAAGACACAGGAAAAGTAATTGTGCCTGGAACTTTACTTCCGAAGCCTTTCTGGAATATGAACTCTGTGTCAAAACACAAGCCAGGAACATTTGAAACCTTTTAAATTCTAAACCAACATTATGTTTGAAACATCTGAGAATCTCCTGGTAGGAGAAAACAACACTTTGCTATTGTTTCTTTCAAAAACTAAAGAGAGCTCTTTGGTTATTTTTAATGTAAAAAGAAGACTCCAAATCAAAGAATTCACACACATAAGGTGGTATTGAAATACATGAAAGAACTAAATTTCAACTTACAAATGTAAATCTTTTTTCTAGAGTTCCAACATATGCCAAAATTGGTTGATAAAGGCAAAGAATTTCAAGTTACTTGTCCATGACTGTACAATTTTTTTTTTAAAAGGCCCAACACTAAATGTCATTAATATGCTCACATCAAAATCACAATTTAAACAGACTTGATCTCCTATATAATTTCTGTATTAAAGTTAGTGTTCTATAATAAATTTACTAATTATAACTACAGTATAATTTCAGTGTTTCACTTATGCTTTGTGGAAGCAGTTTTTTATTTTTTTCTTTCATGGTCTGATTTAAGAATTTGCTAAGTTAAGTTTACCTAAAAAGATTATATTTTTAATAAATATTATTATATAGTAAACAATATTACTTAGCAAACATGCTACTAAAGAATAATGAGACTAGCTTGAGAAATTTAAGATACATTAAAAGAAAGATGGAGTTACAATTTCAACTGGGTTGGGGTAAACGGAAAGAACACAATACATCTCTGAAATAAGGTCAATCAAGTTGTCAGGTTTTCTGGGAGAGGTATAAATGTTCAGACTAACTTTCCATGGAAATTTTTTAAAAGTGTGAAAATTTGTAATTTAATAAAAAAACTTGGTATTACAGGAGCCAAACTCAAAAATGGCTTATACGTTCCTTTAAAACAAAACAAAACAAAACAAAACAAAACACAACACAACACCTTGGACTATTAGGATTGAAAACAAAGTATCTTTAGAGCAAAGATCATGTTAATTTAATGAATTTTGTACATATGTCACTCCTTGATGTAATATAATTCTAAGTTTGATTTGTTCCATATGCTTTAGACAGATCCTGGAAAAAATGGTATTACCCTGGAAACTGTAAAGGAATGAAGCAGCTTATCAAACAATGGTCATCACACCAAGCTGTTTCTAAGGAACCACGTAAGTTCCTGAATGTTGCTGTGCATTGTATCCCTGTGCTTTCTTTTACCCATTATATTTCTAGCTTTTCTAATACACTGAAGGTGAGGCTGGTTTTGTAAGCAGTCAGGGCAGTTTCCCACCTCATCATACTTCCTGAGGTGCTTTTTCTTTTGCCATCTGTATTGGTGAGAATGAATAAGGTATATTAATTACTTTAAAAATCTAGTCTGCAGGAACTTTTTTTCTTGTTTGGATATTTATGAGTTTTCTCTAAAACATGTGAAGCCACTAAAAAGTCACCATAGATGGAAAAATACAGTGAAAATGAAATTAAAGAGCAACTGATGTTCTCAAATTGATGTATGTATTCTTATGAATACAAACCCATACATAAAGGCACAAATATTTCTCTTTTTTAATCTTTCAAAAAATGAAAGTACAATTAGGCCTATGTATTCTCTCAAACACTGGCCAGGCTGTTAAAATGAGCTTCCATAAAAAGCTCTTGACCAATCAAAGATATAATCTTCATGGGAGAGATCACTAACTGGCAACTTTAAAACTTTGAAAATGAGTTTTTGCAACACACAAACAACACACACACCCCTTTAAGAATTTTCAAAATGAGTTTTTAACTCCCCCTCCAACATGTTATTGCCCAAAACAAAATATAGTTAGGCTTGATTTCTTCACTGTAAATTATATTTTATGATACAGGAAAACACAAAGTAAATACAGTAATAGTAAGCTATTACAGCTCTTGAAATGGAAAAATCTGATAGAGTATACTAACATCATGTTCAGCATAAGATTTTCTTCCCTATGTCATAGAGGCAGCCCTAGACATACATACATATACACATAAAAAATACTCACATTTACGTCTGTGTGATGAATTAAGACACAAAGAGCTGGAAGAATCTGAAGAGAGAAATATACAGATTTAAAAACATATACATAATGGTATCTAGTTAAAAAACAAAAAAGAAAACACACAACACCTGTTTACCTCCTGAATGGTTTCCATTGGGGGTGGTGGGTCTTTGTGGCGACATAAGTTGACCATAACCCAAGTAACATTCCTTAAGAATGTTATAGGAATAGATGGACTTATGAAGGAAAGTAAAGGTTTCACAACTCCAAGACTTATGACATAATCTCTACATTGTGGCCCATCACCTGTAGGAAGGAGTGATTAATTCAATAAAATACACTGACAATAAGCAATTCAGAAAACATACGGCAGTGGGTTCAATATGCTGCTTTCTAGATTTTTAACTATTAGTTTTATATAAAAGTGTAGCTATTTAGTCTTACAAAGAAGTTCTGGACAACAACCAAGTTCTCATTTTAGGTCTTTTAGCCAAGAGAAGCAACATAAAGTAATAACATTTTTTTGGTACATGATTTACATATTCAGGTTTATAAATTGTTCACTTATGTTTTTATGCCATCCAAAAATAGAAGCCTAAGGATTCTTTAGAATACTTTGTGAGCAGAGAACTGCTGCTTTTACCTTCTCTCGCAATGGTACTCAGTTTAACAAACTTTCATGTAATAAAAACATATGTATATGTACACACATCAAAATACTATTAGAAAAAAAATCTGTAGAATTTATACTTGTGACCTAATATCAGAGTACCAAAAGTATTAACTACAAATTATTTGACATATTTAAAAAAAACTATGTCAAAAATAAAGTTAAAAAATAAAAAACTATGTCAAAAAAAAGGAGTGGGTGGAGGAATGAACCAATATCCCTAGAGCAGTGGTTCCCGAAGTAATTTTGGGGCCCTATCCCAGATCTGTTAAAACAAACTCTATGAATCCAGAATTCTGGGTCAAGAATTCAAGCCCTTATCATAGGATACTGAAAACAGTTAAAAGTTTGAGAATCATTGCCTTAGAGAACTGCCAAATGGAATTTCTGTATCTAGAGTATTGCCGTAATTTCTATCATGAAAGTCATGTTAAGTATTACATTCCACAAATGAAAACCCTTTTCTTTGCACTGCAATATTTGGAGATAAAATCCCTGTTATTTTGGCATCCATGTAGTCTAATTATTCTACGATGTCACAGGAATTGAAAACCAAAGATCAAGATACTGCATTAATAGTTCTAAATCTAAAATTTAGTATAAAAGCAAAGGGGTGAAGGAATTTGAATACACAAAAGATAGCATTCTTTTTTTTTTTTTTTAATTTTTTTTAACGTTTATTTATTTTTGAGACAGAGAGAGACAGAGCATGAACGGGGGAGGGTCAGAGAGAGGGAGACACAGCATCTGAAACAGGCTCCAGGCTCTGAGCTGTCAGCACAGAGCCCGATGCGGGGCTCGAACTCACGGACCGCGAGATCATGACCTGAGCCGAAGTCGGCCGCTTTACCGACTGAGCCACCCAGGCGCCCCAACAAAAGATAGCATTCTTAACAGCAACAGATCATATGTGAATAACACTTTACGGAGAAATTCTCCCATTTTAAAACTCCTACTTGTGGGACACTAACCATCCCTCTGCATTCTACCTTGGTCCCCCCAAACGGTAATATAGAAGAGGTACATTAAAGTAATACTGACTACTTCCATGCAAGAACAATGGTCTGTGGCAAAAATAAACTTAAAAAAAAAATTTTTTTAACCTTTATTTATTTTTTTGAGACAGAGAGAGACAGAGCATGAACGGGGGAGGGTCAGAGAGACAGGGAGACACAGAATCCGAAACAGGCTCCGGGCTCTGAGCTGTCAGCACAGAGCCCGACGCAGGGCTCGAACTCACAGACTGTGAGATCATGACCTGAGCCGAAGTCGGATGCTCAACTGACTAAGCCACGCAGGCGCCCCAAAAATAAACTTTAATACTAAGGGACATAATACAGTTCAGATTCCAGTTTTTTTCCATTCTCCACTCACTGGAGGACAGTTTTTTTAAATTTTGGAGTTTGAGTAAAGTTCAGATCTAGTTTAAAAACAAATCTTGAGGGGCGCCTGGGTGGCTTAGTTGGTTAAGTGTTGGACTCAGGTATTGATCTCGTACCTTGTGGGTTCAAACCCCGTGTTGGGCTCTGTGCTGACAGCTCAGAGCCTGGAGCCTGCTTCAGATTCTGTGTCTCCCTTTCTCTCTGCCCCTCCCCTGCTCACCCACTCTGTCTCTCTGTCTCTCTCTCAAAAATAATTAAACATTAAAAAAAAATTTTTTTTTAATCTTGAAATATTAGAATCGTCTTTATTCTTCCTACAATTATGTCAAAGAAAAACTGAAAGGTATGGTAATCATGGTGTTCAACATTTAATGTCACGGTCTATAAGCTACAAACACCTTCTGTAGGATGACGACCTCACAATAATAATGGATAACATTATTGTATTTTACCATACTAAAATCTATAAAAAATACTAAAAATTTCCATTTATACTCTTTTTAGAACTGCCATTATGGAGAAAACTTATTGGTTTATTTTGTACCACCTTTTTTTTTTTAGTAGTTTCTATGACAATGGAGAGTTAGGGAATAAAATGGACACATCAACACAATAAAGGAAGGAGATACATATTTCATAATTACTCAAATAACTAAGATTGACTATATATTTTTTTAAAAAGCTGTCTATATATAAAATGATATTACCGTATCATAAGCAACAAAAAATTCATTCTATTTACCATAGGTTTACACTTAAAACAGCTTAATTTCTATAAATTATTTCACAAAAATCAGTACGAAAATGACAAACTGTTTCTCATTTTTCACTATTTGTAGTCATTTTTATTACACAGTATATGATAACAATTTTTGGACTAGCATTACAAGTTTTATACAAACCTATGATATTTCCCAGTGCCCACACTGCCTGCTCACAGACATTTTGATGGGGTGAATGTAGAAGCCTCAGGAAAAGTGGCACAGCATCTAAAGGAAAAAAATGTAAGTTACATTTAAGTTTAAAAATAGTTTTAGAGCTCAATTTCAATAATATTGATTAAAAAAGGGGGGAGGGGACTAAAGATACTATGCTCTAAACCAAAAATCAATCTGTTTTTGCTGAAACCTAAGAAGAAAGAAAGCTATCACAAATATATTTGGGGTGCCTGGGGTGGCTCAGTTGGGTAAGTATCTGACTTCAGCTCAGGTCATGATCTCACAGTTCATGAGTTTGAAGCCCACGCTAGGCTCCGTCTGACAGTGCAAAGCCTGCTTGGGATTCTGTCTCTCCCTCTCTCTTTCTGCTCCTCCTTGATTTCAGCTTTCTTTCTCTCTCAAAATAAACACACTTAAAAAAATTAATATATATGTATATATATGTTAAAAATATTTATTAAATGTTTTTTTACTAGGGTAAGAATAATGGAAAAATTTTAACTAGCAGACCACTTAATTCACCATCAAAATGGCAGTTTCAACATACAAATATCGTAACAAGTTGGCAAATTTTCATTCATAATTAAACCTGGATAAAATTCCAAATTAAAAATCAATCCTTATAAACAAACAGATAAATAAATTCCTTACAGATTAAGCATTATTCTCAAATTTTGAGGAATAAAAAGGACTCCAGTTGTTGAAATAACTTTTGAATGTGGAAATGTGAAATAACAGGAGGGTGCAGTTCAATACAGTGGCATAGTAAGATCCTGACCTCACCTTCCACCATGGCACATCAAACCTACAGCTACATATACAACAATGCTCTCTACAGAACTAGCTGAACAGGTCCTCTGTATCAAAAGATAAAAAGATCACACTGAGACAGATAAGAGAGTCAGAGACTGCCATCCTTACAAAGCCATGCCCCCCCCCCCCTACCCACCACCGCAATAGGAGGGATTCACAAGTGGGATGGATCTCATAAATATGGAACATATCCCTGAGGAGGGGTTAGAGCCCCAAATCAGGCACCCAAACCCTTGGGACCTACACCAGAGACAAACCCCCAAATCATCTGGCTTTAAAAACCAACAGAGCTTATGTCCAAGAGACCCAAAGGCTGTAGGAAACCAAGGGTACACTCTTAAAAGAATCTGTTCAAAGACTCACTTGCCCCAGGACCCAGCACAAAAGCAGTAGGTAGAAAAGTACCTAGAGCATATGTAAAGGAGGTTCATTGGCTAAGCTTAAAGCCTAAGGGATGAGGGTCTTATGGAACTTTCTCCAAGGATGGAGGTGCTGGCAGGTGCCATTTTTTATACACACTACCTTGCTAGCAAAACTTGCACCAGCCCTTCACCCCAGCCCTGAGCACTGCTGTAGCCACACCCCACCAAACCCAGTGGGATGGCTCATCCTGGCCTAGCACTCCCCTGTGGCCCTGCCAAAGCTGGCAGGAGCACAAAGTCCACATAGGGGATACTCCCTGAATGCCTAGTACTGGTCACTGGGGTGGGGTGGGGGGTGTCTTAAATTTGGGGGTTCCGTGGGAATGACAATCTGAGACTACTTTTGACAGGCTCCACCTCCACAGCATAGCACAGATTGCTGCCTAAAACATTGTCTTCCTGTGACCATTCCTTCAAGACTGGGAGAGAGAGCCATTTCACCTAATACATAAAAAACAAACACAGAAAGTCAAGTTAAGTAAGTAAACTGAAGAACAGAGCCAAATAAAACCCCAGAAAAAAGCTTTACTGAAATGAAGATAATTTACCTGATAACGAGTTCAAAAACATGGTCATAAAGATGCTCCCCAATCTTGAGAGAAGAATGGATGAATATAGAATAAATTTCAACAAAACAGAAAATACGAGGAAGTACCAAACAAAAGTCACAGAGCTGAACACAATAACTGAAGTGAAAGACACAGGAGAGGCATTCAACAGCAAGTTAAGATAAAGCAGAAGAAAGGATCAATGATCTGGAAGACAGGGCACTGGAATGCACCCCAACAGAGCAGCAAGGAAAAAAGAAATTTTAAAAAGTGAAGACAGCTAAGGGACCTACAGGATAACATCAAGTGGAACACATTCCCATAATGGGCTCTCAGGAGAAGTGAGAAAGAAAGGTACAGAAAATTAATTTGAAGAAATAATGACTAAAAACTTTCCTAACTTAGAGAAGCAAACAGTATCCAGATCAGGGAAGCCCAAAAAGTTCCAAATAAAATGAACCCAGAAAAAGCCACACCAAGACACATTATAATTAAAATGTCAAGAGTTAAAGATAAAAAGAGTAAATTAAGGAAGCAACAGAAAAACTTATTGCGTATATGACAAGCCCCATAAGGTTATCAGTAGATTTTTCAGGATATGGTTTACAGGACAGAGGCATGATATATTCAAAGTGCTGAAAGGAAAAAATTCCCAACCAAGAATACTCTACCCAGTAAAGTTATTATTAATTGAAGGAGACAGACAGTTTTCCAGACAAGCAAAAACTAAGGAATTCACTACTACTAAACCAGCCTTACAAGAAATGTTGAAGAGACGTCTTTAAGCTGAAAGGATAGGACATTAACTTGTAACAAGAAAAAATATGAGAGGAAAAATAATCAGTAGACAAAGGAAATATATGGTAAAGGTAGTAGACTAATTACTTCCAAAGCTAGCATGAAGGTTAAAAAATAAAAGTAGTAAAAATAACTGTAATTACACCCATCAATTAAAGGGACATACAAAATAACAAGATATAAAATGTGAGGCAGGGGGTAAAAATGGAGTTTTGGAATGTGTTCAAACTTAACCTGCTATCAACTTAAAATACTCTGGTATATGTAAAAGCTATATATGTAAGCCCTACGGTAACTGCAAAGCAGAAACCGGTAGTAGATACACAAAAGATAATGAGAATGGAATTTAAACATAACATTCAAGAAAAGGCATCAAACCACAAGGGACGAGAGCAAGAGAAGAAAGGAACAGAGAACAACAAAACAGCCAGAAAACAATTAACAAAATGTCAGTAAGTACACATACTTATCTATAATTACTTTAAATGTAAGTGGATTAAATTCTCCAATCAACAAACACAGAATGTCTGGGGTGACTCAGCTGGTTAAGCGTCTGCTTTCAGCTCAAGTCATGATCTCAGAGTTTGTGGGTTCCAGCCCCACACTGGGCTCTCTGCTGTCAGCGCAGAGCCCACTTCGGATCCTCTGTTCCCTCTCTCTCTGACCCTCCCCTGTTCACATGCATGCGCGCTCTCTCTCTCCCCACCTCTCAAAAAAGAAATAAACATTAAAAATAAAAAGACACAGAATGTCTGAATGGATAGGAAGTAACTCTCATCCATATGTTGCCTATTAGAGACTCACCTCAAATGTAAGGATACACACAGACTAAAAGTTAAGGGATAGAATAAAAGGGTTTCATGCAAATGGAAACCAAAAGAAACATGGGGTAGCTATCCCATGTGTATCAGCTATGTGTATCAGACAAAATAGACTTCAAAACAGACTGCAATAAAAGACAAAGAAGGACATTACATAATGCTAACAGGGTCAATCCAGCAAGAAAATACAATGTTTGTAAGTCTTTATGGATCCAATATAGGAGCACCTAAATATATAAAGCAAATATTGACAGATGTAAAGGGAGGAACTGACAGCAATAAATAGTGGGGAGGCTTTCATACCCCACTTACATCACTGGATAGACCATTCAGATAGAAAATCAGTAAGAAAACATTAGCATTAAACAACACATTAGACCAGAATGACTTCACATATATATATACACAAACATTCCATTCAAAAGTTATAGAACACACATTCTTTTCAAGTGCACATGGAACATTCTCCAGGACAGATCACATGTTAAGCCACAAAAGAAACCTCATGAAATTTAAGACCAAAAACACATCAAACATCTTTTTAGAACACAGTGGTATGAAAATAAAAATCACAAAACTGGAAAAATTATAAATACGTGGTGATTAAACAACATGCTACTGAACAATCAATGGGTCATGGAAGAAATCAAAGGAAAAATTTAAAAATATCTTGAGACAAACGAAAATGAAAGTACAACATGCTAAAGTTTATGGGATGCAACAACAGTTCTAAACCTGAAGCTCACAGTGATACAGAAGGACTACCTCAAGAAACAAGAAAAACCTCAAATAATCTACCTTTACTAAAAGAACTAGGAAAAGAGGAACAAGGCTCAAAGTTAGTAGAAAAACGGAAATAATAAAGATCAGAGCAGAAATAAATGAAATACAGACTAAACAGATAATAGAAAAGATCAATGAAACTAAGAGCTGATTTTCTGAAAAGATAAACAAAAACTGGTGAACCTTTAGCTAGACTAAGGAAAAAAGAGGGTCCAAATAAATAAAATCATAAATTAAAGTTGGGAAGTTACAACTGTTATCAAGGAAAATTAAAAGATCATAAGAGACTTCGATAAACAATTACATGCCAATAAACTGGACAACCTAAAAGAAATGAATAAATTCCTATACATTTACCATCTTCCAAGACAGAAATGGAAAATCTAAATAGACCAATTGCTAGAAGCGCAATTGAACCAGTAATCAAAAATCTCTCAATAAAAAGTCCAGCACCAGACAGCTTCACTGTTGAATTCTACCATTCAAAGATTTAACACCTATCCTTCTCAAACTCTTTCTAGAAAGTGAAGAGCAGGGAACCCTTCCAATCAGTTGAGGCCAGCATTACTCTGATACCAAATTCAGACAAGGACATCACAAATAAAAAGTATTATAGGCCAAAATTTTTGATGAATACAGATGCAAACACCCTGAATGAAGTACTAGCAAACCAAATTCAACAATACATTTAAAAAATCGTAAGTCATGATCGAGTAAGATTTATTTCAGGGATGCAAGGATGGTTTAACATCTGCAAGTCAATTATGATATACCACATTAACAAAATGAAGGTTAAAAATCGTATGATCATTTCAACAGATGTAGAAAAAGCATTTGACAAAATTCAACATCCATTTATGATAAAAATTCTCAACAAAGTGGGTACAGAGACCAATATAATAAAGGTCTCATATGATAAGCCCATAGTTAGTATCATACTCAAAGGTGAAAAGCTAAAAACTTTTCCTCTAAGATCAGGACTAAGACAAGGATGTCTACTCTCACCAATTTTATTCAAAACAGTATTCAAAGTTCTAGTCAGAGCAAATAGAAAAAGAAAGAAAATGCATCCAAACTGGAAGGAAGGAAAACTGCCATTATTTGCAGATAACATAATGCTACATATAGGAAACCATAAAGACTCCATAAAAAATACTACTAGAATAAATGAGTTTGGTAAAGTTGCAGGATGCAGAGTCAATATAGAAAAATCTGTAGCATACTTATATGCTACAAACTATTAGAAAAATTAAGAAAACAACTCCATTTACAATTTCATCAAAAAGAGGAAAATACCTAGGAATAAATTTAACCAAGGAGGTGAAAGACCTATGCAAAAAACTACAAGACACTGATGAAAGAATCAGATGAAACAAATAAAAACAAATAAATGGAACAATATTCCATGCTCCTGTCAAAATCCCAATGGCAGTTTTCAAAAAAATAGAACAAACAATCCTAAATTCATATGGAATCACAAAAGATTCTGAATGGCCAAAGCAATCTTGAGAAAGAAGAATCAAACTGGAGGCCTCACGCTCCTTGATTTCAAACTATATTACAAAGCTACATTAATCAAAACAGTATGGTACCTATGTTGGCATAAAAACAGGGATGTAGATCAACAGAAAAGAAATAAACCCATGCACATATAATCAATTAATTTACAGCAAAGGAGGCAAGAAAAGACATTGGGGAAAGGACAGTTTCATCAATAAACGGCGTTGAGATAACTGGATAGCCAAATGCATTAAGAATGAAACTAAACCAGAATGTTATACCATATACAAAAATGAACTCAAATGGATTAAAGACTTGAATATAAGACCAGAAACTGTAAAAATTTCTACTAGAAAACACGGGTGGTAAGCTTCTTGACATCATTCTTGACAGTATTTTTTTGAACTTGACTTCACATGCAATTAGCAACAAAAGCAAAAATAAATGCAACTACATCAAACTAAAAGCTTCTGTACAGCCAAGGAGACTATCAACAAAATAAAAAGGCAACCTACTGAATGAGAGTATATTTGCAAATCATGTATCTGGTAAGTGGTTAACATCCAAAATATATAAAGAATACCAACCCCCTCCCCCAAAATTTGATTACAAAATGGGAATAGAACCTGAATAGACATCTTGCTAAGGAAGGCATACATATGGCCCACAGATAGATGGAAAAGATGCTCAACATCACGAACCATCACGGAAAAGCAAATCAAAACCATAAGGAGGTTATCACCTCACACTGGTCAGAACAGCTAATCAAAAAGACAAGCAATAACAAGTGTTGGGCAGGATGCTGAGAAAAGAGAGTCCTGGTGCACTGCTGGTGGGCATGTAAATTGGTGCAGCCACTATGGAAAACAGTGTAGAGGCTAATGAAGAAACTAAAAACACATGATCCAGTAATTCCACTTCTGAGTATTTATCTGAGCAAAATGAAAACAAATTTAAGAAGAGTACCCAGTATTTTCACTGTAAGTATCTTTGCCACCAACACTTTCACCCTATAACTAATTGGCCATAAGGCAATTATGCCATTAAAGAGAGGCATTCATTTAAAAGGACATAATGAGGGGCGCCTGGGTGGCTCAGTCGGTTAACCGTCCGACTTCGGCTCAGGACATGATCTCGCGGTTCGTGGGTTCAAGCCCCGCGTCAGGCTCTGTGCTGACAGCTCAGAGCCTGGAGCCTGTTTCGGATTCTGTCTCTCTCTCTGTCTCTCTCTCTCTCTCTCTCTCTCTCTCTCTCACCCTCCCCTGTTCATGCTCTGTCTCTCTCTGTCTCAAAAATAAATAAACATTTAAAAAAAAAATTAAAAATAAATAAATAAAAGGACATAATGCAATATGAAAAATGCATTAACAAAATTAAAAAGACTTTATTGCAAAATACAACATTTGAATACATTTAAAATGTGTGTAGATTCATGTAATTCTATGCAAACAACTGATTTTATTTTGCAGACTAAGCACTTGTCCTCAAAGTCTTTCTTTCATAATATACGTTTTTTTTCCTTATTGATTCATCTCTTTATTTGGCATCACCTTTTCTCATTTTTTCGCTAAAATTTTTTCCTTAAGGGAGGTATTAAGTTTCTAAATACAAGGATGCATGCATATTTGTAACAGTTTTGTATGGCACTGTGAAAGTCTTCTACCTTGTTCTCTGTTCTCAGCATGCTGTCACATGTCTGTTGATAGATGTTTCAAAGTTCTAGGAGAAATGTGGGTTCAAAACTCTGTGCCACTGTATACACTATTATGAGGGCTAAGATTAATATAAAAATGGGAGTACCGTGTCAATGGAGAAATGAAAGCAAACTCAATTATTTGATGAAACAAACACACTATCAAATCAAACTGTCAACCAGTTTTTCTGATACCTTTTATGGCAAAACTGCTTTACAGCCAATGCGTTTTGTGGGGGAAGTGTTTTCAGCAAAGATACTTACGGTGAAATCGCTGGGAACCTTTGAAGATATATGCACCCCTATGTTCATTACAGCATTATTCACAGTAGCCAAGATATGGAAACAAAGTGTCAAATGATGGATGGATGGATTACAAGATGTGTGTACATGTACACATGTATACACACACATGCGTACACACAGACACAGACACACACACAATGGAATACCACTCAGCCATTAAAAAAAGAAAATAAATAAATAAATCCCTGTCCATTATGATGTCAATGGATCTTGAGGTACTAAGTGAAACAGGTCTGAAAGACCATGTATGATTTCACTTACATGTGGAATCTAAAAAACAAATGAACAAAATAAAACTCATAGATGCAGAGAACAGATTGGTGGTTGACAGAGGGGAGGGTTTTTTGGGGGTGGGTGAAACAGGAGAAGGGGGCCAACAGTTACAAACTTCTGGTCATAAAACAAGTCACAGGAATGAAATGAAATGTACAACATGGTAACTGTAGTCAATAATACTGTAATGCATACTATGTAATTTGATATGAAGATGGGGAAACTAGAGTTACTGTGATCACTTCTTGATGTATACATTTTTTTTTTTGAGAGCAAGACAGCAAGTGTGACAGGATTGGGCAAAAAGAGAGGGAGAGAGAGAATCCTTAAGCAGGTTCTGCACTGTAAGTGCAGAGGCTAATGTGGGGCTTGAACTCATAAACCTTAAGATCATGACATGAGCCCAAGTTCGGACACTGAAACACTGAGCCACCCAGGCACCCCTTGGTGTATATACATACATTTTGAGTCATTATGTTGTACACCTGAAACTAATTTAATGTTATTTATGTCAATTACACCTCAATTAAAAACAAACTTCACATGTGTCTTCAGACAGGCCAGTGAGTCCTGTACCACATAGCCCTTCTGAATCAAAAAGTGGTTCTGTTACTTTAGAACAAGGATGGGAAACAGAGAAAACTCTGTATCTAAACAGAGTAATACTGCATTGAACACATGATTCTTCCATTTTTTCTTTCTTCTGATATTACTTTACTTTGAAAAATGCTATTTAAGTACATGTAGATCATGCTTTACTCATAAAAAATCATTCATTCATCTATTATATTTGGTAAAATAAGACAGACAGTGTTAAAACCAATTCTAAGCCTCCTTCTAATCTTGAAAAAGCACTTAGGAAGCAAAATGAGCGACTAAAAGATTATCTTGAGATAATAAAATTTACTAGTCAATTATACAAAATAAAACCAAACATAAAAACCGAAACCCATTTAAACCTCAAATTAAGCCAATTTTATCATGATTTAAGGTAGTATTAATATTCTATGTAATATAAGAACAGAAATGTCTACAAAATAAAATGTTTACTTGGGTAAAACCTCTGTTCCCCTTTAAAATCATGTAGAAATTAGAGCTTAAGATTTTAACAGGCTTAGTTAGACAAGCATCCTGCTTACACACCTGAGAAGCATTTTAGAAGTACCTTCTTTAAAATTATTAATTTCTTTGTTTGATAAGAGAATTAAATAGTATTAATGAAAACAATACTCAGGTTATTACTTCCAATAATCTTCCACTTACAACTTTTGGAACATAAAAGAAAAACAATCCTATTAAAATAGCAATGAACAAATTTCAAGCTATTTTTCAACAGGACTACTTTATCAAAGATTTCTCTAAATCGCATGATGAAAATCTCATTAAGAGAGGCCAAGAGGTAGTATGGCAATGGGAAAACACACTTGTATTTGTATGAGGTCCTATAAATAAAGCGAAACTACAATATAATCGCTACTAAGGAAATGTTGTCAGATTTAGCATCAAATGAATTTATGGAAATAGAAAATGTCAGTCATTGGAACAACATGATCAAAGTAATATACTTAAGTTGGCCTATTTCAACTACCCCGTTATTGGATAGATATTATTTTATAATATATTCTTTTAACAGAATCACTATTTTTTTTTTTTACTAACTTCTTTGTTAGAAACCATAATTTTATCCATCAATCACCAACTTACTGGACTGAACTACTGCTTGAGTTTGTTCAGAGGTTCCAGATGCAATGTTTGTCAGAGCCCATGCAGCTTCAAACTGTAAAGAAGGACTACAAAAAACAAATAATTTTAATTAAACAGTAGGGATTTTTACATTGGCCCAAATACACTATCTGCCAACCATTCCTCTCCTGGAGCATTTTTAAAGTATTAAATATTTTGTTTCAAAAGGTGTCTATACATCTAGCTTTTTTTTTTTTTTTAAACTTCCAATGATTATTTACAATATCTCTTCAGTATAAAAAGCATCCAATTTCCTTGGGTGTCCGTATTTTTAGTAAAAACTCTTTATTAAGATACCTATATATTACTACCCAACAGTTTTCTTAAGTACTTACCGGCCAAGCTACTACTTGTCAATTCTCAAAGCTTAAAAGTTAAATGTATCATTCTCAAGTTCCTCTTAAGCCTTTATGTTCACCTCTTGGTGTAAACACACCTTGCACTGTTTTACCCTTTGGCTTTTTCAGTTCCATCTTATAGCCCTTTTCTTTAAAGATCAAACTAACTACTAGAAAATCTTGTTTTCTGCAAAAGATAGATTCTAAATTAGTTCTTAAAATAATGTACTTACTTGTCATCTCTTTCAAGACAATGGACTAAAATAGGCAATATTCCAGATTTTATTAAGTCATCGATTGGTGGATTTCGATCACTGGACAAAAGCTTCCTATAAGAGACACACATACCCTTGTGAAATTTAATGACATATAATTAAATTCAAATTCGTATTTGACATAGGGATGACACAAATCCTCACTCATTTGAATACCCTGCACAGCAATTTTATAAAAGCTTAATCAGATGATTCCTCTATATAAACCAAGTGATGGCTACTTATTTACTACCCAATAAATGAAAACTCTTTGCCCTAGCCTAAACCATTCCACAAGTTGGCTCCATTTTACCTAACTAATCTCATTCTCTGTAATTCAACAATAGATCAGTTGTCTGTCCCACCATTTCAATCTCATTTCCAGGCCCTTCACATCCTAGTCCCTACACTTGGAATGCCCTCTTTTCCGTCTATTCAAACTCTTATCTATTCAAAGTCCATTTCAAGTTGTATGTTTTCACAGTACCCTCTCTGAATTCCAAGAACATTTACACAGCATATGCTTACATTTGCTATTAAGTATCGCTATTTTTAATACACTTCGCTGCCTTCTCAATTAGGTTCTAAACTTTTTACATAGCAAGAATTATACTAAATGCTTTTCACAGTATTTTCCACAACATGGCACAATTCTTAACACAAAGTAGAAAATAACCCAGTCTTTCTTAATCGAGGTTCTAGATTTAATAAAAGAATTTTACTTCATTTACTTTACTTCATTTTACTTCACTGAGGACATTCTTAAATATTCAGAAATGTCCTTTTTTTCTGAGTGCATAATGTTGCATATAGTATCTACAAAATATGAGATCAGTTTGATGCTACTGTCTTGATCTGTGCTAAGGTACCATCAAGTTTTACCACATGTGCTTTTACAACATCACTGTAAATTGTTAGCATATTTAAAAAAGGCAAGTAAAGTCTTAGTATTATTGATAAATGAGTTTGATTTTGTATACTCCCCGAAGTTGTCTCAGGATCTCCTAGAGAGTCAAAGACCATCATCTGAGGGATGCCTGGGTGGCTCAGTTGGTTAAGTGCTCAACTCTTGATTTCAGATCAGATCATGATCTCATGGTTCGTGGGATCGAGCCCCTGTTGGGGCTGTCAACGTGGAACCTGCTTGGGATTCTCTTCCTCTCTCTCTGCCTCTCTCCTGCTTGCACGCACACACACACACACGTGTACCCTTTCACTCTCAAAATAAACAAACATTAAACAAACAAACAAAAAACACAAAAAAAACAAAGACCCTAATTTGAAAATATCTGCTCTAGGGGCCTTAGGGCTTTAATTATTTTGTAGAACTCCTATTGAGAAGAGTTGCTCCAAAACTATCAAATAATCAACAATGAAAAATGGTGAGCATAATGTATCAATTTTTTCCAGTTTATTTATTTACTTTGGGGAGGGGGGGCAGGGAGGAAGAGACAGTGACACAGAATGAGAATTCCAAGCAGGCTCTGCACGGGAGCCCGACACGGGGCTTGAACTCATGAATCATGAGATCATGACCTGAACCGAAATCAAGAGTCAGACACTCAACCGAATGAGCCACCCAGGTACCCCTCAAATTTCTTAATCATTCTATCTATAAACATAATTTGCCATTTTGAGATGTGAATACTCCTATGATTTTCTTCCTACATAACCAAGTCCTCTCTACGAAGTTCTTTTACCTGTAGTGGGCGATAGTGTTAATTCTATAATTTTCCTATCTGTTCTAAGGTTTTTAAAATACACAAAAGTAGGAAAACTAATAACCTATTCATTAATACAGAGGTCTCAGAAACAAGTTTTTCTGGTTCCCCTCTTAAAATATAGGAGCATACACCTCTAGACCACAGATTTCACAGCAGAAATATACAAAATAACATAATATTCCTACCTGGAAATCCACTGGGAAACTCTGTAGCCCTCAATCTTTTATCTTTTATTTTTAAAACCTTTACATCCAAGTTAGTTAGCATATAGTGCAACAATGATTTCAGCAGATTTCTTAATGCCCCTTGCCCATTTAGCCCATCCCCCCCCCACAACCTCTCCAGTAACCCTCTGTTTATTCTCCATATTTAAGAGTCTCTTATGTTTTATCCCCCTCCCTGTTTTTATATTTTTTGCTTCCTTTCCCTTGTTCATCTGTTTTGTATCTTAAAGTCCTCATATGAGTGAAGTCATAGGATATTTGTCTTTCTCTAATTTCACTTAGCATAACACCCTCTAGTTCCATCCACGTAGTTGCAAATTGTAGCCCTCAATCTTAATGTCTACTTGCCTTTACACTGCTATAGTAAGCTTATAACTCAATTTATTGTTTGATTAAAATAAGGACTGTGAAAAGAATTAGCTACCTGGGCAGGAGATGAAAAACCTGACTTTTTATAAAATTAAACCTATTAATAAAAAGTGAAGTTTTATAAATAACGTTTTTTGGGGTGCCTGTGTGGCTAGTTGGTTAAGCATTCAACTTCGGCTCAGGTCATGATCTCATGGGTTCATGAGTTCGAGCCCCACGTCAGGCTCTATGCTGACAGCTGAGAACCTGAAGCCTGTTTCATATTCTGTGTCTCCCTCTCTCTCTGCCCCTCCCCAACTTGTGCTCTCTCAAAAACAAATAAAAACATATAAAAGAATTAAAATAAATAAATAATGCTTTTCTATTCGTTGCTAGCAATAACCTGTCAAATCAACTCTTTCCTAGCATCTGTATGTATTCTGCAACTTGAAACTTTATCTGAGTTTAGAAAAAACTGCTATCAATACACTAAACCGGAAAAAAAATTTTTAAGTAAATTTAGTTGGTCTATGGACTGTTCTTTATTGTTTGTCATCAAATTTGAGTCACAGTAGTATTACATAGTGAAAAGTCAAACAGAACTCCTGTGTAAGTTATGAAATTTAAATATGTCCTCAAAATTTAACTTACCTAGCAGCTTGAACTGCACTTAACTGAATTCCTTGGTTATCACTTGAAGCATTCTATAAAAAATTAAAACAATTTTTGATATAGATACACAGTAATTAGAAATACAAATGAAGACACGGGAAAACGCTCAACTTACTTGAACAATAGCTTCTAGAGAGGTATTTTGCTGTAAAAAATTACAGAGAAAACAAAGTTAAAAAGTCACCTTAAAATTCTTTATGTAAAATCTTTCATTCGTTGTTTTATGTTACCAGAATAATGATAACTTACCACTCTATAATCGCCATCTATATCAGAATCTTCACAGATATCTTCATGTGGTACATTCCTTCTCTTTAAGAGATGTTCATCTCTTTTATTCTTAAAAAAAAAAAAATCAGAAAAAGAACTTTAGTTAAATAAAAGGATAGCTTCATACAAAGGTTACGCAATCCTGTCCTACAAAATGAAACAGGAAGTGCCTTTTAAAAGTAAAACACAAATGAAAAATTAAACCAAATTGTGAATCAAACACTTAAGCAACACTAATTTGAGACCCAAACCCCAAATACTACATTTTTAATGAACCGTGAACTATGTAAAAACAAACTGAAAAACAAAAAATTCTGATTAAAAAAGATAGTGTACAGTTTAAGCCAGAACCAATCATACATATTTATTTAAAAGTACTAAACCATTTTATACATCATCTGGGAGCTTCTCTTTATCACCTAAAAACAAAGTCAAAGCAAAAGGTGGGCAGTTCAAAATCAGATAGAAATCAACAATTCCTTACAAAAATCTAGGGCCACTTAAATTTCACTTAAAATGTGTGGGACAAATTTAAAGATATATATTTCCAACTATAACCTATTTTTCTTTTTTTACAGACATAACTTATTTTAATACTTGAAAAGTTGATGAAATTATAAGTAAAATAAGTTCTTTTCAGGGCATATTTACACCTGTAAATAGCAGAATTATTTAGTAAAACTGTATAGTTATGACTTACACTTCATATAAATTATTAAAAATTACAGAAGAAAAAACGCCACATAAGAATTCATTTATCTCTATTTCTGGATAGTGGACAAGTTGTACCTCGCCAACTTCAATAGCCTATCTAAGTTTAGTCAAAATCCTTCAGTTTTCAAAAGAAAAAGAAATGCTAGGCACTTGAGATTAATATACATTTAGTACCTTCCATATATGCTATAATGTTGTTAGAATTATGCTTGGAAGTACCCAATATTAATCAGACTCACCTTCCTTAATTCAACTACAACTTCATTTCGTTGTCTTCTCATAGTCTACAAGAAATTAAAGAAAAATATGTTTTTAAAAACACCACAATTTCCATCACCCAGAGAAAACCACTAGTAACATTTTAATGTACATCCCATAATCTTTTCTTCTAGTCATGTATGTACATAGTCACATTTTACTCATAATAAAGATCATAGTATATATATATATATATGATTTTCTATATTAGACATAAAATTTTAAAACTGTAGCATTTATAAAAATACAAAGATACAAAGAATAATAGAACCCATAAGCTCGCCTCCCATATGAACCACAACACTTAAGTAATACATGTACAAGGTTAGTAAACTCAACTGCTTAAAAGGAGGGGTGGGGGCATCTACCTGTCAATCCAGCTCTTTCTCTAAAGGTGACCTGTGTTAGATTTACTGTGTGATTTACTGTGACACACTTATCGATTTATTTTGTCTTCACCTTATTTTTGTTTACTTAATTTATAGAGTTTAGAGCCCTTCCATGGTGGTATATACAAATATCTTCTATTATTATTATTATTATTATTATTATTATTATTATTATTATTTGAGAGAGAGTGAGTGCACAAACACATGCATTCACTTGCACAGGGGAGGGGCAAGCAGAGACTCTTAAGCAGGTTCCACACCCAGCACCAAGCCTGAAGTGGAGCTGGATTTTGGATCTCACAACTCTGAGACCATGACCTGAGTGAGTCCAAATCAAAAGTAGGAAGCTTACCCAACTGAGTCACCCAGGCATCTCTCTTTTTCATTATTTCTAATGACCACATAATTTTTATCACATACTGTAACTATTTTCTTATTCTTTTAATATGAATTTTTCTCATTTTAAACTTACCTAACACATGGATACATGTTCACTGTAAAACATTCAAACCTTCAGATGAACAACAGAAGTTTCTGTTCTTTTTGTATAAGTTCCCCTCATTCTTTCTAGTGACTGCATAGGTCAGGGCATACCAAGTAGAAATAGCAAAATCACAAATACTCAGATGTTTAATAAAGATCTCAAACTTATATCCAAAGCCAAACTTTTGATTTTTAACAAACATACATAACTCTATCTGATCTCACATGGTTCACATAGGGGGTGAGACCATGAGTTCTTTTATTCTTTGTACCTTTTTATTAGCCTTATGTTACTGCTTAAAAAATTTATGACATACCCAGTATTATAGATCTGCTGATAATTTCAAAGAGATTTCAGTAAATGTCAACTCTATTCTTCCAGATGCACAGACAAAAACTTTAGAGCAATCCTGGATTCTTCTTCTTCTCTCATGTTACACATTCAATCTGCTAACAAATCCTGTGGTTCAACCTTCAAAACTTATCCAAAACCCAACTACATATCACTATCTTCTCTGCCACTACTCTGGTCCAACTTTCCATTATCCTTCACCTAGATTATTGCAAAAGCCTCTTAACTTGTATCCCTCTTTCTGCTCTTGCCTGCCTTCTCCCCCAGTTCATTCTTATCACAACAACCAAAGCAATCCTCACAGGGAATCTTAATTCTTGAATGCCACAGTCTCCTTTGACAGCTGGTGAAATCAATGAACACCTTCCACATGGTGTTTTTAAATACAGATAAGAAATACATAAGGTTACAAAGAAAAGCAAGTATATTGACATACAGTTGTCAAAAATATTTAAGCATGAAAAATCTGTAATATATGTACTTCGTTATCACATTAAACAGGTTCTAGCAGTGAGTCCAACAACTACTATAATTTCAAAGTGATGATAATAAAGATATCCTGCAAAAATGTTTTACTGGTGGTGACAAAAAGTCACCGGTAACTTTAATAACTGCTGCAGTTTACTGGCTACATTATTAAATGAAGGAAACACTGTTAGAAGTTAGAAGTTAGTGAAAAATAAAGATGTAATTTTTTCTAAGTTTCTAGGCCTTCCTGAATTCTACTTATAGACTCCAAGGGAGGAAGGACCCAGTAAAGAACCCCTTTCTAAAAAGTCAGCCAGATCACAGACTTCAAATTGTATTACAAAGCTGCAATCATCAAGACAGTATGGTACTGGCACAAAAACAGACACTCAGATGAATGCAACAGCATAGAGAACCCAGAAATTTACCCACAAGTGTATGGCCAACTAATCTTTGACAAAGCAGGAAAGAATATCCAATGGAATACAGACAGTCTCTTCCACAAGTGGTGCTGGGAAAACTGGACAGCGACATGCAGAAGAATGAACCTGGACCACTTTCTTACACCACACGCAAAAATAAACTCAAAATGGGTGAAAGACCTAAATGTAAGACAGGAAACCATCAAAATCCTTGGGGAGAAAGCAGGCAAAAACCTTTATGACCTTGGCCACAGGAACTTCTTACTCAACACATCTCCAGAGGCAAGGGAAACAAAAGCAAAAATCAACTATTGAGACCTCATCAAAATAAAAAGCTTCTACACAGAGAAGGAAACAATCAGCAAAACTAAAAGGCAACAAAAAGAATGGGAGAAGATATCTGCAAATGACATATCAGATAGTCAGTATCCAAAATCTATAAAGAACTTCTCAAACTCAATACCCAAAAAAACAAATAATCCAGTGAAGAAATGGGCAAAAGACATGAATAGACACTTCTCCAAAAAAGATATCCAGATGGCCAACTGACACATGAAAAAAATGCTCAACATCTCATCATCAGGGAAATACAAATCAAAACCACAATGAGACACCACCTCACACCAATCAGAATGGCTAACATTAACAACTTAGGCAACAACAAATGTTGGTGAGGATGCGGACAAAGAGGATCCTTCTTTTGCACTGCTGGTGGGAATGCAAACTGGTGCAGCCACTCTGGAAAACAATTTTAAAAAAATTAAAAATACAACTATCCTACGACCCAGCAATGGCATTACTAGGTATTTATCCAAGGGATACAGGTACACTGTTTTGAAGGGGTACATGCACCCCCATGTTTATAGCAGCACTATCAACAATAGCAAAAGTATGGAAAGAGCCCAAATGTCCACTGATGGATGAATGGATAAAGATGTGGTATACATATACAATGGAGTATTACTTGGCAATCAAAAAGAATGAAATCTTGCCATTTGCAACTACATGGATGGAACTAGAGGGTATTATGCTAAGCAAAATTAGTCAGAGAAAGACAAATATCATATGACTTCATTCATATGAGGACTTCAAGACACAGAACAGATGAACACAGGGGAAGGGAAGCAAAAATAATATAAAAACAGGGAGGGGGACAAAACATAAGAGACTCTTAAATATGGAGAACAGTGTTACTGGAGAGGTTGTGGGAGGGGGGATGGGTTAAATGGGTAAGGGGCACTAAGGAATCTACTTACTCCTGAAATCACTGTTACACTATATGGTAACTAACTTGGATGTAAATTTAAAAAATAAAATTTTTAAAAATCAAAAAAATAAATAAATAAGAAGTCAGCCAGATGATGTGATTTCCCTTTTCAAAACTATCAAAGGCTGTCCAGTTTGGAGTAAAAGCCCAGTCATTAAAATGGCTTAAGTCCTCTGAAATCTCTAACCTTAACTGTTTTTCAATTACCACCTTTCAGACCTCAGGTTCTATCATTTTCTTGATTCACTTTGCTGTATCTGCACTAACTTAGCTATTCTCCTAACACACTAGAAATTTTCTCTCTTCAAGGCCTTCACTAATAGACTCTACAGCAACTCCTAAGAATGGACTCCATGGCCAAACTGCTAGGGTTTAATTTTCAGCCACACTACTTACTAGCTCTCAATGCCTCAGTTTTCTCATCTATAAAATGAGGATAGTAAAAATACCTATTGCATAGGATACTATATAAAGATTGAATAAGTTAATATATGTAATGGGCTTAAACAGCTCCTGTCACATAGCAATGTATGTGTTAGCTATTATTATTACTGCTACTGTGAATTCCTCAGGTTGTAATGCTGTTCCTTCACTATCTGCAGTGCCCACATTCATGTTTGAATCTCTCAGAAGTCACCTCCATGGTAAGGTCTTCCCCTTCCTAACCATCCAGCAACTCTCCAACTGGGTACTCTCTATTCCTCTTCTATGCCTTATTTTTCTCCGTATCATTTATCACATTCTAATATGCTATATATAATTTTACTAATTTTTACCCTCTCCCTACTAGAATATAAATTCCATATATAGGGAATAACATAAGGAATAAATATTCCTTCTCAAAATGTATTGGGTAATCTTATATGTACTTATATGTAATCTCATATATGTAATCTTATATGTACAGAAATCTTTACCTCAATTTTTGACCAAACCAATTTATTCCATCTCTGTTTAAGTGAGTTTCTGATGATCATTTGAGCTTTGATACAGATACATATTTAAAAAATAACAAAAGAATCAAACTGGACCACTTTCTTTAAAAATTTTTTTTTCAACGTTTTTTATTTATTTTTGGGACAGAGAGAGACAGAGCATGAACGGGGGAGGGGCAGAGAGAGAGGGAGACACAGAATCGGAAACAGGCTCCAGGCTCCGAGCCATCAGCCCAGAGCCTGACGCGGGGCTCGAACTCACGGACTGCAAGATCATGACCTGGCTGAAGTCGGACGCTTAACCGACTGCGCCACCCAGGCGTCCCTTTTTTTAAAAAAAATTTTTTTTTCAACGTTTTTTATTTATTTTTGGGACAGAGAGAGACAGAGCATGAACACCACTTTCTTAAACCATCCACAAAAATAAACTCAAAATGGGTTAAAGACCTAAACGTGAGACCTAAAACCATAAAACCCCTAGAAGAAAACACAGGCAGTAATTTCTTTGACATCAACCATAGAAACATTTTACTAGGTACGACCCCTCAGGGAAAGGAAACAAAAGCAAAATTAAACTAGGACTATACCAAAATACAAAGGTTTTGCACAGCAAAGGAAATCATCAACAAAACAAAAAGGCAACCTACTGAATAGAAGATATTGACAAATGACATATCCGATAAGGAGTTAATACCCAAAATATATAAAAAAATGTCTACAACTCAACACCAAAAACGAATAAATAATCCAATTAAAAAATGAGCAAAGGATCTGAATGGACCTTTTCCCAAAGACATACAGATGGCCAACAGACACATGAAAAGATGCTCAACATCACTAATCATCAGGGAAATGCAAATTAAAACCACAATAAGATATCACTTCACATCTGTCAGAATGGCTAAAATCAAAACCACAAGAAATAATAAGTGCTGACAAAGATGTGGAGAAAAGAGGACCTGTGTGCACTGTTGATGAGAATGTAAATTGGTGCAACCACTGTGGAAAACAGTATGGAGTCTTCTCAAAAACCTAAAAATATCAATACCATACAACCCAGTAATTCTACTACTATTTACCCCCCAAATACGAAAACACTAATTCAAAAGAATCCAAGCACCCCTATGTTTACTGCAGCATTACGTACAATAGCCAAATTATGGAAGGAGCCCAAGTGTCCATCAATAGATGAATGGATAAAGAAAATGTGGTGTGTATATATATGTATATATACACATATACATACATATATATACACACACACACACACACACACACACACACACACATATATATATATATACACACACACACACACACACACACACACAACAGAATATTTTTCAGCCATAAAGAAGAATGAAATCTTCCATTTGCAAGGACATGGATGGAGCTAGAGTACAATGCTTAGAGAAGTCAGTCAGTCAGAGAAAGACAAACACCATGACTTCATTCATATGCAGAATTTAAGAAACAAAGAAAAAAAAGAGACAAAAAAAGAAAATACAGAGAACTGCTGGCTGCCAGAGGGAGGTGGCTGACAGGTGAAACATGTTAAGGGGATTAATGTACACTTATCAGGATGAGCACTGAAAAGTATATAGAATTGTTGAATCATTATATTGTACACCTGAAGCTAATATAACACTGTATGTTGATTATGTTTGAATAAAAAATAAAAACCAAATCCCTGCCAACTGTTTTCCAAACTGGTTGTATAACTGTCCATCCCAGTAACAGTAGAGTTTCCTTCACATTTTTATCAATATTTGAAATGGTCAGTCTTTTTCATGTAGCCATTTTAATACATATGTAGATGTTTCATTTCCCCAGATGATTAATGATACTGAACTTCTCATGTGTTTCTTTTCTTATATTTTCATTCAGAAAGTCCTTGTGAATCTTTTGCCCTTAAAAAAATACAAAGATCAAAAAAATACAAATAAGGCTGCAAAATGAATAAAAATACTTGGCCAAGTACTATCATAAGAATTTCAACATTCACTATCTTTTAATTATTATAGCCTTAAGAGATAAAAACAACAACCACAACCACAAAACATTTCTTTCTTTTTATAAATAAGGAAACTGAGGCCTAGAGAAGTTAAATTACTTAATTGGCCAAGGCCACACAGCTATAGTGGGACAGCTAGGATCAGAATTCGGACAGTCTCATACAAAGCCAATTAACCACTAAGCCATACAGTTTTCCTCAAGTCTTAAAATCAAATACAGTTCAAGCCAATTTTAGAGCCTATGGCTGATACTAAAGAAAAAGCACTATCATGAAGACAGTGGGCTTTGCACTGTCTCACAATACAACATCAATAAACAATTCTGGTAAACAACAACAACAAAAATTTGGTCCTAAAAAAGTAGGTCCAATGTCTCACAGACAGAAAATAAAACTGTAAACTGTACTACTTAACAGATTATACAATAGACTTCTGAGGGACTGATATTTGTGGTCAAAAAAAGTTTTAATAAAAACTAGTAAGTATTCCATCTAATAAATAAGCAGAATTAAGTTATAATGGGCTTTAACTTCTTTTCAATAAAGCAAAATATTGCACAAAAAATAAAATATTAAATATACACTATTACACAAATATTTACACTAAAAGAATTTTTCCCATTACATCTTATTAAATTTGGAGTTTCTGATAATTTGAAACTATTAATAAAGGATTTATCAAACCAATTTAACATTTTAGTAGTGACACAAGCCTTAGGCTACTACTACCAACTGAAATTTATTTACAAAATAGGAGATTTGACAATCTATTACACAGCAAGAGAGCAAGAAAAGAATTTTCTTCTCTTGAGAAAAAGCTATTACCTTCAAGGTAAAGAGAAGACCGAATGAACTAGTAGAAAGACATCCTATGCACCAGTGTGGCAGCATTTACCCATGTTTTTTATTGTAAAAAAACCATGTCTTAAAAGTGGAATTAGATATTTAGACAATTACAAGTCACAACTCCATCTCAAATAAAGGACTTTTATTTCTCTGGGGCCCCATGAAAGGGGTATAGAAGGCTTATTTTTCTAAGTCTTTTCTTATCTTAAAGAGTTTTCATATACTACATGCAAATATAATAGTTGTGAATTCACATGACTTACACTGATGTGGTGAGCTGTCAATTAGAATTCCAAAAGGCTGACAAACTGGCCAAAGACTTATTTATAGGCCAAAGAGCTATCTAAAGGACAAAGGCAGTCAATGGGGGGATGGGGAGAGAAGCAGAGAAAGGCTGAGTAAGGAGTATAGTTTAGGCAGATAACCCAGAATTTTTATATTTCTTTGCTTGTAATAAATATAGTTACAAAATCCTATATTCAGGCAAAAGGGGACAAGAAGTTGTCAAAAAAAGTTCAAACAAGCGAATCTTACAGAACACAAGATAATTTTTTAATTTAACAAATTAAAAATAGTTATGATAGTGTTCATCACTATCATAATTCTAGGGATTAAACACCTTCCTCTTATGATAACAGGGTTCAGTACTTCCTTTTCCAATTTATAGCTATTTGATTTCTAACTAGTGCCTACTTAATTTCTAAGTCACTTTTTACCAATGTATAGTTTTTTGAAAAAAAAACTCTAAAAACTAGTAATTTAAGATGTGACGATGTTATACTGTATGAAATTTTAATACCTTAAATTTTGAGTAAAATATGAGGGTTTAGATTAGTAAGGACTCAACTCACCTCACTGAAGAAAAATTCTAAAGTTGGTCATACAGAAGATATGGCATATAATGCTATGATTTTATTTTATCCAGCCTATCTTTATACCCCAGGGATGTTAACATAGCACAAAACAAAACAAAACAAAACACCAAGAGAAAATAAAAAGTTAAATGATTAATCAGGCATGAGATATTTTGTGGGGTGATGGGATATATTCTATAACCTGGATTGTAGTAATGGTTGCAAAACTATGAAAATTTACTAAAAATCATTGAACTGTACACTCAAAATGGGTTTTAGGCAAAATAAATTACATCTCAATAAAACAATTTTTAAAAAGTTATACATACACAAACATACATAACCTTCCCCTCCCCTTGTAGCATGAGATTCTACAGTATTATTATTTACAGCCTGCTGGGAAGCATTCACTCAATCATTCAAATATTTATTAATCACATACTTGTCAAGCACTAGAAGATACAAAGGCGGATCAGAGATAGCATTATCAATGGCTTTAAGGTGGCAGTTCTTATGACAGAAAAATATAATTTAATAAAGTCTAACATTCTGCAAACATTTGGTGCCAAACACCATTTAAAACACATTACTTGACTTTACTCATCTAATAAATGTGTTATGCATGTACTGTTTTTGACAGTAAAAAGTTTAAAGTAAGCGAAGAAAGACTGAAGATGAAATATAAGCTGAATCTTTAAGAACAAATGAAAACTGATCTAGAGACAGGCATTCCAGGTAGAAAATATAGCATATACAAAAAGAGAGGATTATAAAAGATGGTGCACGCAGGATCTGTTGAAGAATGTCAGAAGCCAGAAATGGAAAAGTAGGCAAGGAACCAAATCAATCACATCATATAAAGCTAACCTACACAACAGTAGTTCAGAGAAAAGCAATTTACTGGCGTTTTCAACCCAAATGATCATCACATCTTAAACATACCTGGTAGGTACAACAGTTGTTCAACCCAATAAATATGGTAAACCAAATGCTAAAATGTGTAACTACAAAAGTCTGTTTTCCCATTCCTTTCCTATTTCTACCTCCTTTCATTTCCACTTGCTGATCTCTCCAGGAGGAGTCATCATGGTACTTATCCATGCCTTTGCTAAATATGTATGCTGGCAAATAAATTCCATTTATGACAATAAAATTTATGACAATAAAAGGGACATTAAAAAAATTTTTTTCAATATTTATTTTTGAAAGAAAGTGTGAGTGGCAAAGGGGCAGAAAGAGAGGGAGACAGCATCCGAAGTAGGCTCCAGCCTGTTAGCACAGAGCCTGACGCAGGGCTCGAACCCATGAGCCGTGAGATCTAAAAGGGACATTTTAAATGCTTAATGTTAAATGCTTACTAAAACAGCGATTTCTCAGAGATAGTATTTATTAATAGTAGTAAAATTCTAATTAGCACCACTAGCGATGGGCAAGTCTTCAATCATATTCTTACCTCCAACAAATAAAAAGATAACTCAAGACTGAGTGTAAGTCTGAAAGTAAATTCAACAGGAGGCCAGATTTAACTGTGGCAAGCTACAGTAACAGTTTTTAAAAAGAATTCTACTAAAAATAATAATACTTTAAAATGATCCACATCTAGGGGTGCCTGGATGGCTCAGTCGGGTAAGCGTCTTACTTCGGCTCAGGTCATGATCTCACAGTTCATGAGTTCCAGCCCGCATCAGGCTCTGTGCTGACAGCCCGCTTTGAATTCTGGGTCTCCCGCTCTCTCTGCCCTGCCCACCCCCCACACTCACATTCTCTCTCTCTCTCTCTCAAAAATAAAAAACATTAAAAAGAAAATTTTAAATGATCCACATCTAAATTATAAGCACTGAAATAATTAGTGCATAATTATAATTTAAAAATCACAAAAAACGTTAAGAAATTATTAAGTTGTTAACTCCAAGGAAAGGGGTTACAGTAGTTTTACTATCTAACATTTGAACAATAGGGAAATGTATTAAATTCAGAAGTTATACATATCTCTTTGTAAAAGTCAGAAAATAAAGAACAGAAAAAAATTGCATTTCTAGTTTTTTATATTCACCTATTTTGCACAAGACACACACACACACATCTTTGGTGTCATACCCAAGAAATCTCTGTCCAATCCAATGTCATGAAGTTTTTGTCCTGTTTTTTTCCTAAGTTTTGTTTTAGGTCTTACGTTTAGGTCCTTGATCCATTTTTAGTTTCTAGCATATGGTGTTAGGTAAGGGTCCACCTTCATTGTTCTGCTTGTGGATATCAAAATTTCTCAGCCCCATTTGTTGAAAAGACAGTCTTACCACTGAATGGTCTTGGCACTGTTGTCAAAAATCTCTGACATAAAAAAAAAAATCTTATATGCAAGAGTTTATTTCTGGGCTCCCTATTCTATTCCACTGGTCTATGTATGACTTTATGTCAATACCACACTGTCTTGAATACTATAGCTTTGGAGTAAGTTTTAAATTAGGAAGTGTGAGACCTCCCCAACTTTTGTCTTTTTCAGGATTGTTTTGGCTATTCAGCATTCCTTACAATTCCATATGGACTCTTCTATTTCCACAAATAACACCACTGGGATTTTGACAGAGACTGCATTAAATCTGTCGATCACTTTGTACACACTTAACAGTAAGTCCTCCAACCTATGAACATGCGATGCCTTTCCATTTATTTGTGTCCTCTTTAATTTCTTTCAGCAATGTTTTGTAATTTTCAATGTAAAAGTCTTTTACCTCATTGGTTAAGTTTATTCCGAAGTATTTTACTCCCTTTGATGTTACTGTAACTAAACATGTTTCTCACTTTCCTTTACAGATTGTTCCTCAGGAGTGTATGCTGATTTTACATCCCGTAACTTTGCTGAATCATTAATTACTGCTAACATTTTTTTGGGAGGATCTTTAGAGTTTTCTACATAAAAAGATCAAGCCATCTACAAACATAGTTTTACTTCTTCCTTTCCACTTTGGATGCTTTTTATTTCTTTGTTCTTGCCTAATTGCTCCGGCTAGGACTTCAAGACTATGCTGAACAGAACTGGTAGAAGTGGGCATCCTTGTCTTGTTCTTATTCTCACAGGAAAAGCTTTCACTTATCATTGAATATGTTGTCTGCTGGTGTTTTTCATATTTGATCTTTATTATGTTGAGGTAGTTTCCTTCCATTCCTAGTTGAGGGTTTTTATCATGAAGGAGTACTGATTTTTGTCAAATGCTTTTTCTGTATCAATGGAGATCATGTGTGGTTTTGTTCTTCATTCTTGTTAATGTGTTATATAGTACACTCATTTTCATATACTGAACCATTACATTACATTCCAGGAATAAATCCCACTTGGGCACAGTATATAATCCTCTTAATATGCTGTTGAATTGTTTGCTACTTTTTTGAAAATTTCTGCCAACGCTATTCATCAAAGATATTGGTCTGCAGTTTTCTGGTAGTGTCTTTGGCTTTGGTACTAGAGTAATGCTGGCCTCATAGAATGAATGTTAAAGTATTCCCTTATCTTCAGTTTTTTGAAAAAGTTTAAACAGGATCGGTGTTAATTCTTTAAATGTTTGGTAGAATTCACCAATGAAGTCCTCTGAACCTGGGCTTTTCTTTGTTGGGGGATTTCTGATTAGTGATTCAATCTTTTTACTAGTTATAGGTCTGTTTAGATTTTCTGTTTCTTCAAGATTCAGTCTTGGTACGTTGTATGTTTCTAGCAATCTATCCATTTCATCTAGGTTATCCAATTTGTTGGTGTATAAGTCATACATACCCTTTTGCAATACTTTTCTCTACAAAACACACAACAAGTGAAAACATTACCTTACATGAGGAAATACTAAATGTGGGTACATAAATAACTACTCTAAGAGTTCAATGAGTGATCAATACAAATTGTTGATGAGGAAAATCTGTATGCCAGACTCTGTGATGAGAATTTAGAGTAGTATACAAAATAGACAAAGTCCATATTGAACTGACGCCTCCAATTCAACTGAGGCTTCAGTGCAACCTAGAAATATAAATCAGAAATGGCAAAGTAAAAGGAAAACAAGAAGGTGTTTCCAAGGGATCCACTAAAAGCAAAGATAAGACAAGCAAAACTGAGTGTTAAAGTTAAGGTGGATTTACCTGCCCAAGTGGCAGAAGAGTCTAAGATGAAGTTATTATACAAATGGGGGAATTATAAACTAAAAAGGTAAGAATTAAAAAAAAAATTTTTTTAATGTTTATTTATTTCTGAGACAGAGAGAGACAGAGCATGAGCGGGGGAGCGACAGACAGAGAGGGAGACAGAGAATCCAAAGCAGGCTCCAGGCTCTGAGCTGTCAGCACAGAGCCCGACGCGGGGCTCCAACTCAAAAACCGTGAGATCATGACCTGAGCTGAAGTCGGTCATTCAACCGACTGAGCCACCCAGGCACCCCAAGAATTAATTTGCTGTTTAGTGTTTGCCCCTTCCCTAGTATTTATGTAGGAAACACTCAGATATCTGCTAAACCGAACTGACAGCCTGAAATACGTGACTTATTAAAAAATTTTGACTGACTTAATTCAGTGAAGTAATGGTGTTCTGGGAAATCTACTGAACTTCGTGAATCCCAACAGTTCTCATCCAGGGAGATTTTCCCAGTCAGGGAACACTTGGCAATTTCTGGAGACAATTTTAGCTGTTAACACTGGGAGGGAGCATGCTACTGGCATCTAATAGTAGGGGCAAGGGATGCTGCTAAAACATCCTACAATGCACAGAATGGTTCTCCCACAACAAAGTATCATTTGGCCCAAAGTACCATTAGTGTCAAGGTGGAGAAACTTGGCTGTATTCTACTATGAGTTATTCTCATAAGAACCCAAATTAAGTCCAAATATATTTGAAAAGCTGTACACAAGGAAAAGGAAACATTCTAAAAGATTAATAGCAGTAAGATTATGGAAGATTACTTTATTTTCCCATTTTTCTGAAAGACTTCTATAATTACCATGCCATTACCATTTCAAGAGACAAAAATTACCTTGACTTAAAAAATTTTTTGATTTAGCCATCAATTCTAATCAGAGTGCACACACACGTCTTTTTTTAAGTTTCATTTAATTCCCTCAAGTATTTACTTAAGTGCCACTTACATGCCAGGCCCTGTAATGAGAATTAAGAAAAGAGTGGTATACAAAACAGACAAAGATTGTACTCTCACAGAGCTTCTAGTCTGATGGGAGAAATTAATAGTGAGTGAACCCACTAACAAATTATCATCAGTGTTCTCAAGAAAAACAACAAGGGGGGTTAAATTTCAATTAGCTCAGTGGGGGGTGGGGAGTTGGGAGGATGGCATTTCTAAGTAAATTACATTGAAGACTCAAAGAATGAGAAATAACCAAGCAGTGAAGGAAAGGGGATGCAGGTAGAGGGAGTGAAGAAAGCATTCAGATAGACCAGCATGTGTGAAGAGCCTAAAGAGGAGAGAGCTACTGAAGTGTTAGAGTTCAAAAACTTAAAAGAAGATGAGAGTATAATAACTAAGGGAGAAAATAAAGTGACAGAGGTAGGACAAATAGATAGTGACTGGATGTGGCAAGGCCTTGAAAGTCTCAGTAAAGGTTTGGAAGCTAAATGTGGTGGGAAGCTACTGAAGCAGAGGAGGGCATCATTTCATTTTTTAAAAGAACCACGCTGATTGTTTTATGAATTGGACAAGAGCAAAAGCAGAAATAAGGCAATCACTGTGGAGATGAGATTAATAATGAGGTAAATCATGTGCCCCAGATTTTTAACAGTGAGTAGAAAGTTAACAGAAAAGTAAGAATGGAGTGACATTAGCTAAATAATGTCATACTTACAACCCTAAGAGAAATTTCTCTTTCCAGGGATGCTGCTGCAGAAGCAAGCAAAGGCTGTTCTTTATCATGTGACATCCCCCCTTTCACATCACTGCTGACTGGGGTGGGGTGAAGGGAAAGCACTTGACTCAGGAAAAGCCAATCCATAAGCAGGCCAGTAAAAACAATCTGTTTCACCTTGGGCAGAGCTGTATTAGCTCAGATTCTCTCAGTAATTGAACACAAAACTACATAAAGACTAATAAGACCATTGATATCTGGGAAAAATAAAACTTAGCAACTGGGTTAGTGGCTGGCAGAGCAGCACAAAGAGTATCCATGAATTCCTACCACCAAGACACTCTTACCTGAGATATGTTGCATAATGTGAGAATTGGCTCCTTAATTTTCCTAACATCCCACCTTATTTGACCTGGTCCGAATAAAAGGTGTTCTCTGCATTCTTAAAAGCTTAATCAAAGCAAGTACCTATTAGGTGGATTTTAATTTTACAGAAATTGAGGTTAAAAAAATTTATTAAGCTTTCCTAATGGTGTACAGTTATTAAAATGTAACCCTAGGTCTTTCCACTCTAAAAATCCAGCATTTCCACAAACCTCAAAGGAAGAGTTACTGGACAGTAAACATTTAGGATGTCTTTTCTGTTCATGTTTGGGGCGAATTGGAGTTTAGGAAAGAAAGATAAGAGATCTACCACAACACTAGCTCAATTTATGTTAGGTTGAATATCCCCACAGGGTCAGTTTAGAGCAGGAATCTGAGAAATCTTGACTTGCTAGAATGTAAACTCCATGATAATTTAGCCAGTGTTATTCATTATTCTATCCTCACTGCTTACAACAGAACCTCAGACACAGGAACTGAATAAATATTTGCTGAACAAATAAATTCAACACAGAGAAGGGCAGATGGAGAAGTCGGTAAAAAGAGATAACAGGAGTTCACCTGTGACCCTTCGTTAGTGGAACGTTGTCACAGTCCCTATTTACTTCTAGTAAGCTTTTTTAAAAAGACATACAGCTTGAGATATAATTCACACACCATACAATTCACCTAAAGTGTACAATTCACTGGTTTTTTTAGCATAAAGTTGCACATAAACCACCATCTAATTACATCTAATTACTGTCTTCACCATAAAAAGCCCCATACCCATTAGCAGTCATTCTCCATATGCCCCTTGTCCCAGGCCTTGGGAACTATTAATGTATTTTCTGTCTCTATGTGTTTGCCTATCCTGGACATTTCATATAATTGAAATTATAGAGTATGGGATCCTTTATGACTGGCTTCTTTCAGGTAGCATAATACTTTCAAGGTTCATCATGGTATAACATGCAGTGGTACTTCATTCCTTTTTATGGCAGAATAGTATTCCATTGTATGTATAGACCGTATTTTGTTTAGCCATTCATCAGTTGATGGACATTTGGGTTGTCTCCGTTTCAGCCACAATGGATAATGCTACTAGGAACATTCATGTACAAGTTTTTGTGCAGACACTTGTTTTTAAATCTCTTGGGTGTTATAAGTAGAGGTGGAATTGCTAGGTCACATGTTAACTGTATAACTTTTTGAGGAACTGCCAAACTACATTCCAAGGTGGAATGCACCATTTTACATTCCAATCAGCCATGTATGAGGGGTGCCCTTTCTCCATATCCTCACCAACACTTTTTATTGTTTTTGTTTACTTACTTTAATTTTCATACTTACTAAAGAACCCCTTCTAGCAGGTTGAAATGGTATCTCATTATGGTTTTGATCTGCCATTTCCCTAATGAGTAATGATGTTGGTCTTTTTGTATTTGTTCATTGGTCCTAATTAAGCTTTTCCATCATTTGAGGAGAATACTGTTACTATTTTAAAGCAGGAGAACAAAAGGGAACTGGGAAAAATTATTCAAGACATCAAGAGAAAAAATGTGAACACTCAAAATTTTGGAGAAAACAGTTGATCAACAATGAGTTCAATTTTATAGATACGCCTGTAATACAACAAACATTCCCACATAATATTCAAAGGCAAAATAAGGAACCATTCTACATCTGTATTGAATGGTGCTTTATAATTTTGTCTTCAGTAAATTTTTTCTTCCTTTCTTACTTACTCTTAACAGACCCCTCATTCTTGTGACAAATCTGAGGGTTAAGTGAAATTACCAACATCCCTCCCCATCTACCACACACACACACACACACACACACACACACCTGGACACATGACATGTGACTTTTTGCTGGCCAATCATAGAACCATATTTCTCTACCCAAAGTAATTGAGGCATAAGCATGCAATCAAATCTTGATCAATCAGTCTTCCCTAGACTTTCACTAGAACTCTTACCACAATTAATGCCAGTTGTGGCCCTGGACTTACTGGGTTATGAAAGCTTATGTTTCAACTAATGTGAACTGGGTTTCTTTTCCTTAAAACATAACTACATAGTATAAAAATGAGCTCTCTCGACCTAAAGCTATCAGACTTAACTTTTCACACTAACAACATTATGAAGAAAGAGTTCAGGGTATCCTTAAAGCCACTATTTAGAGTAAAAAAAGACTGGGTTTCATATTTACTAAAGAACCAAGAATAATGTACCAATTACTTGAAAATATTAAGACTATATTTTGCTTGCTTTTCTGGACCAGCAACAGCTGAAAGTGAGTACAAAGGACCAAGGTAAAAAGGCAGGATGGGTGGCAAAGAGGATAAGGGTCATTCAGTACAACCAAGCAGACACTACTTGTAAAGCTATCAGGATATAATTACCATTAACTAAATAAATTTATGTAATACCTACTTTAAGGAATCACAAAGACATTCTATAAAAACTAAAAGAAGTACTTGGGGTGCCTGGGTGGCTCAGTCTGTTAAGCATCAGACTCTTGGTTTCTGCTCAGGTCATGATCTTACGGTTTGTGAGTTTGAGCCCCACACTGGGCCCTGTGCTGACAGCCCAGAGCCTGCTTGGGATTCTCTCTCCCTCCCTATCTCTGCCCCTCCCCGGAGGCTCGCTCTGTCTCTCTCAAAATAAATAAACTAAAAAAAAAAACAAAAAACAAAACAAAACAAAAAAACTAAAACAAGTATTATGAATAAATACTGAGCAACTAAACTTTTTTTTTCAATTGCATTTCTTTATTTTTGAGAGGCAGACAGAGACAGAGCACCAGCGGGGGAGGGGCAGAGAGAGGGAGACACAGAATCCAAAGCAGGCTCCAGGCTCTGAGCTGTCAGCACAGAGCGCAACGCAGAGCTCGAACCCACGGAACATGAGATCATGACCTGGGCCAAAGTCAGACACTCAACCAACTGAGCCACCCAGGCGCCCCAGAACTAAACTTTTCATAAAAGAATAGGACGGGGTGCCTGAGTGGCGCAGCTGGTTAAGCATCTGGCTCTTGCTTTCAGGTCAGGTCATGTTGTCACAGTTTGTGAGATTGACTCCCACAATGGGCTCCATGCTGACAACACGGAGCCTGCTTGGCATTCTCTCTCTCCCTCTCTCTGCTCCTCCCCTACTCACTAGCTCTCCCTCTCAAAAATAAATAAACATTAAAAAAAAATAGGAAACTGAGAATATGATTTGCTTTCCAATATTAAAAATATGTCTACCACCAAATTATAAAACACCATATTATCTTAGGATTCTGACTTTTGTTAATAAAAGTTTAATAAAATACAGGTTTCTCAAAACAAATTATTGAAATTGTAATTTATGTTAGGTTTCATGTACAGTAAATTTACGGTAAAAGTGACAGCCAATAAAATTTTGTTCTAATAGTAAATAAACAGTAATAGAAAAAGCCTAGATTTTAAATAGTCAAGCTACTTTTATATCACCAGCATGTCTATCACCTTAAGTCATTTTTCATCACAGGTATTAAACACTGTGAATTAGAACTATTTTCTGATTAAATTTACAATCTTGTGGAAAAACAGTTACAAACTACATAAAGTATTTACTAACCTACTTACAACACAGAATTAAAGAAATGAAGTCAGAAACTAGTAATTTTGCCACAATTTGGTTGAAGCACACAGGAGAAAGGCTTTCACTTGAGTGCTAATGAAGGGAAAAGGAAGTCTTCTCCAATTTACGTGATATGATTTGAGTTATGGTACACAGTGGTAAAAAAGGAACTGCAAACAAAATATTATTCTGACAGGGAACACAAGGGGTTATCTGGATAAAATGAACGATGAAGCAAGCTGGAAGAAATTTAAAAAAAGCCTCCATTCACTCTGCATATACTATATGCCAGGCACTATTAAGCATTTAAATGGTTTAGAGAGATTAAGTTAACTTCCATAACTATTAAATGGAAGAAACAGGGTTCATATCCTGGTGTGACTCTATAGTCCATGTTCTTTAACTGTGATACTACAAAGTCTTTTAAGAGCTTTATTAATTAAAAGTGACAGTCACCTCTTACAGAAGTAACGCTAATCAACAAAGACAACAGTACTCAAAAGTGTTATCAATAGGTCCCTGCGGGGACATTGGAAACCTTTTCAGAGGGTCCACAGATCAAAACTATGTTCATATTACTACTAATATTATCGTGCTAATATTTGCACTGCAGTGCAATGCAGCGGGTAAAACTGCTGGTGCTTGAGCATGAATTAAAGGCAATGTCACCAAGCTGTATAAGTACTCACTGTATTTCAGTTTAAAAAAAAAAAAAAAAAAAAAAAAAAGCCAGTTCACTTAATGTCCTTGATTAAACAGTAAAAAATTACCTTTATTAAAAACCAGACTTTCTAAAATTTTGTGATAAAATGGGGATTACACATAAACCTCTTCTGCAAAATACCCACTTCTGCCATACGAGGACTGTCTCAAGGAGAAAGTTTTTGTGAGCTTGATTTGCAAACTGAACTAGTCATTTTTTCATGGAACACCATTTTTACTTGAAAGAACGACTGACAGACAAATTATGGCTATTCAGACAGAGTCTGGCAGATGTTTTCACAAAAATGAGCAAAGTGAGCTTATATGGCTTCAAGGGAAACAACTACAGAGTTTCTTGCTAATGATAAAATTTAAGCTTTCAAATGAAAATAAGAATTTTGGAAAACCTGTATCCACCACTGTGACCTTCACAAATGCCCAATATTTAAGATTTTTCTGATAACCTATTTGGTGACACTGACAATAATTGTGAATTTTAATTATATAATAAAATGTGTCAGTATTTAGAAGATCTATATAATTCTGTGAACTAGTATTTTCCAAATGACCAATACATGCTGTTACAAAATCAGGCATGGGCAAAGGATACATTCCAGGTGCAAGACAGACCTATAAATTCTAACATAACAGAGTATGAAAGGTTCACTGATGTGGCTTCAGATTCCATATTGCAACTAACCCTTAAGAAACTATTTTGTAGAGTTATTGTATAGAATCAAAAACAAAAATTTCCATAATTATCTGAAAAGCCTAATTAAAACATCCTCCCTTTCCAACTGCCTGTGTGAGGTTAGATCCTCTTCATAAACTTCAACCAACATTAGCACAAAAGACTGAATTCAGAAACAGACATGAGAATCCAACTATCTTTTCTTGTCCCATACATAAGATACACTTCAAAAAAAGTTAAACATGGGCATTCTTTTCACCAAATTTTTGGGGTTTTGGGAAATAAGTTATTTTTCATTAGAAATTTATGTTTCTATAAAATAGTTTCATGATTTTTTAGGAGTTAATATTTTTTAAAATTCTTAGTTTTAATTTCTGAAATGATAAATGTTGATAGAAACCCACAAACAAAGCTCTTTGAGGTTCTTAATTTTTAACAGCATAAACACATCTTATGCTCCCAAAGCTTTTGAACTGAGGCCATTAGAAGCACATACAGTATATATCTGTCCTTATTTAACAGGTGCCAATACAGAGGTTGTTCTCACATTAACTGTAAAAAAACCAGGAGTCTCCCCTAGCCCTTTTACTAAATCTAAATAGCCTATAAATGTGTTCTCTAGAGTTTAAAGGTCACATTAGATGTACTATTTCCAAAACTCTCTTTGGGAGAAAAGGAAATACTTATTGAATATCTACTATACCCATTTGACTATGCTTTTACATATAGCCTTTTAATCAACTTTCAGACCTGTATGAAGGCTGAGAGAAGTTAAAGACAAGTAATATGGTATAGTATAAATAGTACACACTTTACTATGACATGTACCTGAACTAAAATCATTCCTTAAATGTGATGCTATTAAGTCACTTTACTGTAGAGATTTTTCTTCTATAAAATGAATAATTAATTCCTACTTATTAGACTGAGAGAAATGAGAATACAATTAAAAGCATATACAGTGTGTGCTCAAAAGTCAGTTCCCTTCAATCATACTTCTCTGTTCCAAAACTAAACCAGCAACTACCAAAATCATCATTCAAGGTTAGACTTGACCACAAGTTGTCATTTTATCACTATAGGCCTTAATTAAGTATATGAATGCTGCTCCAGAAAACACTTAAAAATATTCTGAGGACCCACAGTCACTAACAGGTATTAGACATCAATGCCTAAAAACTACCTACACATTTCTTCTAAAGTAATTTCATTCTTTTACAGCTAAATCACTCCTAAAATTCTTCCCAATCTTGTATATTCATTTGACTATGAAAAACAAAGACATTTTGATATCTCAAAGATGATTATCAATGAAGCAATTCTGAAATTGACTGTCTTATAAACCAGGAAAGCTGGCAGGAAGCACAAAAACAATTATTTAATTCCTAACTATACTTCCATCAGATGTTTCATATTGTCACATGCTTGGACTATTATATGAAAAATTAGACAGTAGTTATTTTAAGTATAGTAAATATGTTCCAAGATTTGTGATGAGAGAGGTCAGTCTCTAAAAGTTAACAAGACTTAATAGCTTAACAATGCTTTTCACTCTGTATAGTTACAAACTACCAAAGCCATTTAACAACAACAAAATAGCTGATCAATTTATTAAACTCTTGCCAACCAAACAACTATTTATTTCTAAAGTTCAAGCTGACTTCATACTTTATGTTGTGTGGACAATCACAAGTTTACAATCACATAACATTTTATTATTCTTTAATATTTAGGGTTTTTTTTTAATTGTGTTTTTATAAGATCTAATTATTTTCTAACAGAATTTATGCTCTATTAGGCCCTGGATACTCTCAGAACTTGTATAAAAATCATGCAGATTTATTTGAAAGTCTACAAAAGAGTCGACCCTCTACTTCTAAACTAGATGAGCTTAATTTGCTATATTTTGACATATACTTTATTTGAAATTTGGTCACTACACATTTCCTGTGTTGCATTCGGTGTACCCTTTCTATGGTTACTTTTCTTAAACTAATAATGATGATCCTTTGCCACACTGCAAGAAAGCATCTGAGTCTTGAATATTACCTGAGATTCCTATAAATTATTTTACATGGATACTGACATATGCTTTCTTTAATGCTTTTGTGTTTCAAGAAGTTAGCATGACCACATTTTGGAACACCCAGAATGGTAGGATGAAAGGTAAGAATCAGTGTCGTATTTAAATCTCTAAATCAGTTTCAACTTCTAAAACTTAGAAATTATGACTTAGAAGGGTCAATAATTCCCTGTGGCCAAACTGCCCTTCAATGAGCAATTACAGATCTCTACCTTAAAAACTTTCCCTGTTAATTATAAGTTCAATGTAACTTAAATTCTGTATGGACACAGAGGAAAAACAAAGAGCCAACTGCAAACTAGGGAATAAAAGAATCAATTACAATGAATCCTATTAAGTCACCCTAACCCCCTAGCAGAACAGCTACAAGAGATAAAATGCTCAGAGAACTGCTAGGCATCTTCCTAACATTAACCCATTAATTTTCACAACACTCATGAAGCAGATGTTAAGTACCTCTAGTTTTACAGATGAGAGACTCATAAACCTGACTCTCTCAAGGTCACACACAAATTTAGAGAATATGAGATTGCACTAAACTCTAAAACTTTGTACCCTATTAATTTCAAATCAAACAATGTTAGATCAAACTGAAAAGTGGTACAATTATCTCATTCTATATGCTATTCTATTTCTGTGCTGTCCAATAAGACAGCCAATAGCCTCATGTGGTTATTAAGCATCTGAAATGTAGCTAGTCCAAACTGAGATATGCTTTAAATGTAAAATACAAACCAGATTTTGAAGACTCTGGATGAAGAGAATATAAAATATCTCAATATTTTTTTTACATTGCTGATGTTATATTGGTATTCTGGATGTACTGGATTAAACAAAATGTATTGACTAGCACTGGTCTATACTTCTTCATTAAAAACCTCCCGGTGAAACAGATGGCATCATTAAGACCTAAACCAAAAAGCAGTATTTTCTTAGAAACCGTTGTAGCAAAACATAGTAACCAATTTGTAGGGGAAGATTATGGGCATAGTAATTGTTCTGAGGCACAGACATATATGTAATTAATAAATACACAAAACAGACCATTCTAGTGTTCTCCAAGGATAATAAAAGATGTTTCTGTCTCACTACAGGTGATGTGACTAAAGAAGTGAGGAGAAAGTATGATTTTCCATTAATGTCATTTCCTTAGGTGGAAAAGTGAAAATATCACTATTCCTTTTGTACACATATGGTTATTAAAGTTACCAAAGGATGCATTTAAGGCACTATAAACTTCTCAAAAATATTTGGTTAATTTGCATTTATTTAAAAATTTTTTTTATTTCAGAAAGAGCATGGGAGGGAGGGAGAGGGGAAAGGGGGAAAGAGAGAGAAAGAGAGAGAAAGAGAGAGAGAGAGTGAGAGAGAGAGTGAGAGAGAGAGAAGAGAGGGATTCTCAAGGAGGCTCCACACTCAGCAAGGAGCCCAATGTGGGGTTTGATCCCACGAGCCTGGGTCTGTGACTTGAGCCAAAAGCAAGAGTTGGATGCTCAACTAACCGAGCCATCCAGGTGCTCCTATTTATGGTTACTTTTAAAAATCACTCATAATATTGTTTGAATAGAGACAGCACAATCTGACTAAATAAGAGATTCATGATAAGAGGAAACATCAATTTACCAAAAAAAAAAAAAAAAAAAAAAAGTCACTTTAAACAGTTTGGCAATCCCAGAAAAGGTTACACATAAAGTCACCCTATGATCCAATTAATTCCACTCCTCAGTATATAACCAAAAAAAATGAAAACACAGTTCCACACAAAATGTGTAAGTAAATGTTCATAGCAGCCTTATGAATAATAGCTACAAAGTGGAAACAATGCAAATGGCCATCCACTGATGAATGGATAAACAAAATGTGATATATCCATAGTTTGGAATATTATTTAGCAATTATTCAGCCACTAAAAGGAAGGAAGCACTGTTACATTTTCGTTACATGTGTGAACTTTGAAAGCATTATGCTACCTAAAAGCAGCCACTCACAAAAGATCACATACTGTATAACTCCATTTACAGGAAATGTCCAAAATAGACAAATCTAGAGACACAGAGAGTAACTGGGAAATAGAGATTGCTCATGAGTTAGAATTTTTTTGTAGTGATAAAAATGTTCTAAGATTGATTGTGCTAATGGTTGCACAATTATGTGAAAACACCAAAAAACACTTTAAATAAGTGAATGGTGTGGTATATGAATTAATTCCAATGAAGTTGTTTAAAAAAAAAAATTGCCAGAAATGTAGAGGGGAAAGGATTAGAACCTGTCAAGCATCTAATTGCTATTTTTTTGGATTCTGTCACTAGCGGTATTTATACTTTTAAATTCTGTAATTTTTTTTCGTTCTAAATACTGATATTAGTAAAAAAATTTCCTTCACATCATTACACAACGAGGTAAACTTAATAAGAAAATCACAAACTGGACACTTAAAATGGTGATTACTATAGCATATGAATTACCTCAATAAAGATGTTAAAAATTTTCATTTAAAAAAAGGGATCACAGGATAATGTCTCACGTTAACCTTAAAACAGTCACAGAACGAAGAGCCACAGTCACAGCTCCTCAAACTATGAAAACCACTAAAAACAGCACCAACTACTTTAGAGACTGAATGGCTTTGTGAAAAGCCCAGAAAATAGTTACTATCTCAGTCAAGCAAATGCTCACAGTTCAGAAACTGGTGATGGGAATTTGAAGATCTCAGTACAAAAAAGGACAGAGGAACAACATAAAAAATACTTCACTTTCTTTTCAAAGCTAAATTCCTGATTCAGACGCAGGATTGAACTATTAAAAAAAAAAAAAAAAAACCCACCTCGATTTACCTAGACTCTTAAAACTAAAAGCGAAGTCTTCTATCGAAAATCTGTGTTGTGTGTGTATGATTTCACCCTCACACTTCAAGTAGCCTAACCACCTCAGGAGCAGCTGTATCGAAGATAATGAAGGGTGGGTTTTTTTTTTTTTTCCGCCCTTTTAAAATAATAAAACGTTATGGTGCCATTCCATAACCCACCCCATCCCCCCACTACCACCACCAGCAGGTGGAGGGAAAGGATACTGTAGACTAGAGGATGACAGCTTTGTATAACCCTGTGGACTTTATATATAAGAATGCAGCTGGTGGTCTCTCAGGAGGGGATAAAGAGATTTGTGAGCAAGCTGAAATAAGGGGTATTCTTTGCCTGGAAGAGGGCACACCGTGAGCCACATCTTGAATCAGCTATATCCAGAGTAAAACACAGGCCGCTGGAAGGCACTGTTAGCATCACCAGGATGGCCTCTCACGCCGGGGGTGTTTTTTTCAACGGAGAAGTTGACTCCTGTAGTTTGGATATTGGGGGGAGGCAGGGGTAAAGCGGGAGTCGGGAAGACCAGAAAAAATGCCTTTAAGTGGAGACGCGGACCCCGCAGGGGAAGTTCCGAGCCCCACTCGGTCGCCACACACTTGTCCCCCCACCTCCCACCGCCCTCCTTTTCGCGGCGCTAGACGTCGGGGCTCGGGGGACAGCCGGAATCTCCGCCGCTGCCGGGGCTGGGGCCGCAGCCCGGCCGAAGCGGCGCGGCACACGCACGCCTCCTCCGCACTCGCCGCGCCCGGCCTCCCTGCCGCGCGGCCCAGCCCCTCGCACCCGCGCCGGCTCCCCCCGGCAGGCCTAGGCCGCGCCGGCCGTACCCCAGCACCTCGCTCCCCGGCGGAGGTGGACCAGGCCCGACACAAACTTCCCGGCGCGTTCACAGAAGCGTCACGGACGGGCCGGCCCCCAGCGCCATTCCCCCGCGGCCCGGCGGCGGCACCCGCCCCTACTCCCCACACTGGGAGTCCCGGCGGAGATCCGCCCGAGGCCCAAAGCCCCCACCCCTCCGGCGCCCCCGAGTTTACCTCCAAGTCGCGGCCTTTGTTCTTGAAATTCTTGAGCCGTTGGTTGTCCAGTTTCTCGTTGTCCGCCATGGCCGGGCCGGTGACTCCTTCCCCCGCCCGGGCCCCGCGGGATCCGCCCCAACCACCACGCCGCACCGACACTCCCAGGAACCGGGCCGCCGCCTGAGCTGCAATGCTCGCCGGGCCGCCGCTTCCTTCCTCCTCTCACCTGCCTCCGCCTCGGCCTTCTCCTCCTCTCCCCGCCCGCCCCCCCCCCGCCCTAACCCCAGCGCGACGGCAGCTCCAGAGAAGACAACTGCGGGGCCGGGCGGCGGCAACGGCGGCGGAATGTGCTGCCGGCTGAGAGGGGGAGGCAGCCTCGATCTGAGGGCCCCGGAGTCGCGGCCACGCCCATCACCGCCAGCCCAGCTCGCCGATTGGTCAGCCAGGCTCCCGTGCGCTCGACCAATCAAAAAGGACGATGGAGAGCGGGGGCGGAAGAGAAAACGGAAAGGGGAAGAGAGCGGCGCCGGGAGGGAGGGCCGGAGGACTGGAAGGCTGGGAGGGGCGCGGCGGGGGCAGGGCGGGGAGGGACCACGTGCCTCCGGAGCAACCCGGAGGAAGCGAAAGAGAATTGGACGACTTGAAGGGAGGCGGGGAAGGGGAGGCCGGGGTAGGAGTTGGTTTGCTCTTGTCGGGGCTGCCCCAGACCTCTGTGTTCCAGGATTGCAGCAGAGTTAAGTACATACTTCTTTGTCGGGTGCGCCCTCTCTTCTAGGGCATTCCTTTCGCGCTCTATTGGCTTTACAGGAAGTGGGAGCTGCGCCTCGGCTCAGTTCGCCGGGACACGCCTTCCCGTCCTCCCAGCCCCCAGCCGGCCCCAAACCAAACTCCATTCCCAGGTTGGGGGGTTCCCGCTGTGTGAGGGCTGAGCCTCGGGGTTTGGACCGGCAGGGGTGACGTGCGTTCGGGAGTCGCAGCGGAAAGCGAGAAAGGCAGTGGGTGGAAAAGGGAAAGGATGCATTTGACAAATCTGATTCATCTCTTCAGACCAAGTCCCCGCAACAGGTAGGAACTTGGAAGCGCAGATGATCCGGTGATGGTACCGCCTCTTAGGTATTTCGTTTTAGAAAGTTAAAGAAGCTACTTGGCCACAAAGTACTAACTTCTGGAAGACGGGGATTGTGGCACCTGACATAATATAGTGTTGTAACTGTTGAGAAATGAAATGAATTCCCAAAGGAATACATTTCTATCAGAAATGTTATTACTATAGGCAGAAATAACACAAACTACAAAGGAACGTATTCAAATGCTTAAGAAAATGGGAGAAGGAAATGGTTTAAAAATACATTTACCAACGAATAGCGCCTCAAATGTGCAGGGAAACGAAGTAGGCAGCAGCAAGCAACTCAGGTCGGAAGGAAAGGGGGCGGTGTAGGAGTATTGGGCGCGTTTAAATTTGGCAAGGTATGGGGATTTCTTTCGAGAACTCTTACTCCTCGCCCGCCTCCTTCCCTCCTACTTCTTTACTAATGTACATATATATATATATATATATATATATATATATGTATATATGTATATATATGAGTAGAACAACGTACTGAGAGATAAAACCTTTAAAATGAGAATAATACTTGCAAAGTTCTCAGTACTTTGTATACTTTCAACCGCCTAGGCAAACAAGCTGTACCTGGAAATAATTCACTCTGAAGGTTAACTTGAATGTAAGTTCATTGCCGATCTTAAAATATAAATGAAATTCATTATAGATCCTTATTCACCAAAGAATAATTTAATTGAAGTAACATTGCACACTGGAGCACTGGTGTTTTCAAAATAAGTTTAGTTGAAAAGCTGGAATATATGTGTGTGTCACCATTACGGATTTTTGTCATGAGCAGGATTCTAGAAAACCTACTGCTGGTGAATTCCCACACTATGAATAGAAGTTATCTTGTCAATATGCATGTATAGATGAATATTTTGTACTTCTTGGAATAAATTCCATGATAGCTTTCAAGATAAAGTTTATGAAATCATCTATCATTCTGTCTTTATTTCTCGCAGCTACAACTGATTGTCTCCTGTAGTTAAACAACTTCGCAAAACTCTTTGCAGAATACTCCTAAGAGAAGGGTGTGACCACAGTTACCCACTGTAAAAGAGGCAGTACAAATAGGAAATAACCACAAAGTGATTTAGTTTCTTTTATTATTATTTAATGTCTTTCGAAGGTCTCTGGCATGTCTCCGAAGTCAAGGAACGAATGTGTTTTGTTCTCTGTCATGTATTCAGAAACTAGTAGTGCTTGGCACATAGTATGCCCTCAGTGACTTTGACAAATATAGGACTTGAATCTAAGTTTCTTTGAATGTATATTCCATAAATTAAAAAACAAGCTAACACTTCTTGATTAAGAAATGGATTGAGGGTCGTCTGGGTGGCTCTGTTGGTTAAGTGCTCAATTTGATCTCAGGTCATGATCTGGTTCTTTGAGCCCTGCATCAGGCTCTGCACTATCAGTATCTCTCTCTCTCTCTCTCTCTCTCTCTCTCTGCCCCTCCCCCACTCACTCTCTTTCAAAATAAAGAAACTTAAAAAAAAAAAAAAAAAAAGAATGTGGATTGAGAGGTGCCTGGGTGGCTAAGTTGGTTAAGCATCCCACTCTTGATTTTGCTTCAGGTCATGATCTCACAGTTTGTGAGATTGAGCCCTGTGTCAGGCTGAGAGCACCTAGCTGGCTTGGGATTCTCTCTCTCTCTCCATTCCCCACTGGCCCGTGCCCTCTCTCTCTTTTTCTCTCTCTCAAATAAATGAAATATTTTTTAAAAAAGAATGTGGATTGACTTGTTATTGCTTTTAATTTATACTGGGTCCCTCCTAAGAATTCTTAATTTGGTATCTGCTTCTTCCAGGGATAAAGCTTAGGGAGTAGATCAGACATAGGTTTCAGAGCAGACCCCCCAACATGTTTAAAAATAGTTGTGACACACTTTGGTAAGAGGAACAATTATCCTTAATTATAATGCTTAGGTAGTCTGTTTGATGGCCTAAATTTTTCATTTGAAATTATAACTACCTGTTCTGTACTTCCAGTCCTTCCTAAATAGAATATACACAATTTATCAGACGGGTAAAGAAGTTCTTCCAAGAGTTGGTAATAGCTCTTAAATGCAGATTGGCAACCTAATTGGCAAGATATGGTAGCTCTAACTGTAGTTAGGAGATTTCAGAAATTTAATTTGCTGAATTAAGGAAGTATATGCAGCCATTAATACAATTTCAACAGACTGTTTCACAAATGTTTTTGTGTATATGAAATATAGTCATAATCAAACTACAAAACTTATATATAATATATAACACCTGTTTTTAAATAGGATATTTAATGTCTGCTAACTTCATATCTTGACTTGTTACTACTTTAGTGTAAAAAAGTCTAAAATATTATAGAGCATGAATGTATCATGAAATTCTCCTTAGTCACTTTCAGAATAAAAAATCTTTGTTCTGCAGCAGAGATTTGTGAAAGGATTTGTGAAGCTTTACATAAGTTTTAGTTGATCAAATGTAATTTTAAAAAGAATTATAATTGATAATTCTTTCATTTAAGAAGTTTGGAGTATTCTCATGATACATATATTAAATTGAAGTTAGCAGAGTGTTTCTTTATAATATGGATCTTATGGTTTCTGTTTGGGGGATTATATACTGGGTTATGTACTGGGTACATACAATTATGTACTGGGTAGTATTTGCTGAAACAGGAAGCAATTATATATATCGCTAAATTTTTTTAATCAGGTTTTTTTTAGATTTGAGGGAGAGGGAGCGAGAGAGAAAGAGAGAGGGAGAGAGAGAAAGAATCTTAAGCAGGCTCCACGCTCAGCACAGAGTGCAACACAGGGCTCCATCCCACGACCCTGGGATCATGATCTGAGCCAAAATCAAGAGTCTCACACTCAACTGACTGAGCCACCCAGATGCCCCTGTTGCTAAATCTTAACTAAAATGTAATTTGTGTTTTTTATAGTTGGACTCGTTCCTTTTTTGAAAGACAAACACTGGACCTTTGGTAATATACCTTAATTTTCTTAGGAAAACATAGTTCATCAAGAATTGGGAGACTTCATTCATTCCTCTTTATTGCCAAGACTTTTCTGACTTCCAACTTAAGGAGCTTAGGAAAAAACAAGCAAATAAACAAAAAACTACCTCTTTACTTGGACTGAAGTTCCTGAATGGTAAGAGATGATGAATTAAAAAGCTAGCTGTTGGTGTTAATTTGATTGAGAGAAATGAACCATATAGTTTTTCTTTAACTTAGTTTTTAAGTTTATTTTTTACTAATTAATTGGAGGAAACATAATTAATATGTGTATAAGTCATTGATGACTAGTGGATATCTATTTGTATTGCTACTAAGCAAACATGGTTAGATTACCTAAAGCTTTTTTTTACTTGCTTTTTTATTTGGGCCTAAAATATGTTTTTAATTTTTAAAAAATAACTACTACAGCCATTTAAGAAGCCAAATAGGAAGATTGATCATGTGATATAGAAGTGTTTCTCAAACAGAGAGTTTTTGGAACTCCCCAAACTTAGTAAATGTTTGTTTAAAAAAAGTTTCTTGGTCTAACAATTTTAGGAACTTAGAGAGTGGGTGGCAGTGGGAACTTTAAGACATTAGTGTTAAGCAGAACACTATTTGGAAACTTGAAATCAGTGAGCCTAGAATGATCATTATCACTCAATTTAAAAATTTTGTGTTAATAGCATCAACTAAGTATAATAACTTACAAATTGGTAGTGTTTCAGAAGTTTGCTTGAAGATTAGTTCTTTGAAATATGTCCATAGAACATAGTCACAATTAGTGGGTAGGTGTCCAGGTTAGTCCACAAAGGCTTTTTTTTTTTTTTTTTAAGTTTATTTATTTATCTAGAGAGGCAGGGAAGGGCAGGAGGAGGAGGAGGAGGAGGAGGAGGAGGAGGAGGAGGAGGAGGAGGAGAGAATCCCAAGCAGGCTCTGCACTGTCAGCAGAGCCCAGTGCCCAGTGTGGGGCTCGATCTCATGACTGAGATCATGACCTGAGCTGAAATCAAGAGTCTGACACCCAACCGACTGGGCCACCCAGGCGCCCCCACAAAGGCCTATTTACTTAATCTATAAAGTACTTATGTGAACATCACAGAGCCTAATCACATTATGTGGCAATATTTCTATGAGGAAAATATTTGGATTTACAATTTTGATCCAGAAGAGCACATCTTTTTGTCTTTGCCTTTGTGCACAAGGAACTGTGTTAGGTAATGAAGTTACAGGGATTACAGTGTTCCTTACACTAGAATTCCATGCACCAGACATTCTCCAAGTTCATACCTTACCTGATATTATGGGAGCCTGGCCTAGCTCTCACCAGACTCCCCTGGCTTCCAGTAGCCCACATTGGTAAAGAGGAAGGTTAGGATTCTAGGGACTGATAAATAAGGAACTGGGGGTGGATGAGGTACCCAACCTCTTGCCCCAACACTTCTCACTTCAGGTAAACTCCCTACCCCTATTTTTTTTTTTCACTTTTTTATTTCTAAATAATTACAGATTCACAGGAGTTAAAAAAAATGTACAAGGAGGTCCTATATGCCCTTCACTCAGCCCCCCGTCTATTGGTAGCATCTTGTATAACTATTATACACTATCAAAACTAGGAGATCGATATTAATACAATACACAGAGCTTATTCAGAGAGGAGGGAAGACATTAGAATATAAAGAATGTATGAAAGTGTCAAGGGCTGCCCATGTACTGGAACCTCTTATAACACTATGCTTTATAAGAAAGAATGTTGTAATGACAGTAATAATTATATTGAATACTTAGCAAACTCTAGGCCTAGGTGTTTTATGTACATGTAATATTTTATTATTATCATTGTTTTTATTTGTATTTCTAGTCTTACAAACAGGTAATTATTGAGCAATTATGTGGCAGGTAGTCTTCTAAGCAATTGATACATATTAACTCATTAAACCCTCACAACAACCCTGTAAGGCAAGTATAGCATAACTCACTTTACAGATAAGAAAATTGAAGCACAGAGAGGATTAGTAATTTGTCCAAGATCACACTGTAAGGAGAAAAGCTGGCATTTAAACTGGGCCTGATGCCAGAGCCAGCATTCCTGATTACCATGTAGGCACATAAACTTCATAGTGTTCATAGTAACCTTTCAAGGTAGGCATTATTCTTTCCATTTTTAAAATAAGGAACCTGAAGTTCAGAGAGATTGAGCAACTCGCTCAAAACCCTACCCAGCTGACGAGTGCTGGAGCCGCAGTTTGATTCCAGGTCTGACTAGCTGTAAAACCCCCACTGTTTCTGGTTGACCATTACTGGACTGCATGATTGTGTCCTCCTAAAATTTATGTGTTGAATCCTCATCCCCAGTGTGATGATGTTTGGAGGCGGGGCCTTTGGGAAGTAATTAGGTCATGAGAATGGAACCCTCAATGGGATTAGTACTCTTAGAAAAGAGGCTCCTGAGAGATCCATCATCCCTTCTGCCAAGTGAGATTAGTGAGAAGGTGGGGTCTATGAAGAAATGTGTTCTCACCAGACACCAGATTGGCCACTGCCTTGATCTTGGACTTTCCAGCCTGCAGAACTGTGAGAAATAAATTTCTGGGGGCACCTGGCTGGCTCAGTTGGAAGAATATGTGACTCTTGATCCTCAGGGTTGTGAGTTCCAGCCCTGCTTTGGGTGTAGAGATTACTTAAATAGGAAGGAAAGAAGGAAGGGAGGGAGGAAGGGAGGAAAGAAGGAAAAAAAGAAAGAAGAAATTTCCGTTTTTTAGAAGCACTGCTCTATGGTATTTTGTTATAGCAGCCTGAACAGACAAAACCACCATGCTGCCTCCCTGGCCTATAATACAGCTCTCTCCTGGAGCTCTGTGATATTGTGGTTTATATTAAGAAATATATATTTGGTCCTCCTCCCTGGTTCCTGGCAAATAACTCCTAAAACCTTTGTAATTTCTTAAGTGATAAGAGTTATAGGGGCATCTCTCTTTCTCAGCTTCTGAAATAGCTCCAGAATGAAATGGATGTCTTTTGTTATTCATAACAAGCCCCTTTCAACCACATCTGAATTTATATTAATACAATGACTTTTGGAAAGTCCCTAAGGATACTGGGGGCTGGTTGCCAGGGGAACCAACTGTGTGATTAGCGGGTTGGAACTTCCAGTCCCACCCCACTCTGACCTCTGGTGAGGGGAGAGGAACTACTGGTTGACTCAGTGGCCAATGATTTAATCAAACATGCATTCTTAATGAAGCCTGCTTAAAAACCCAAAAAGGATGGATTTGGAGAGCTTCCAGGTTGGTAGACATGTGGAGGTGCTGAGTGGGTGTCAAGCCAGAGAGATCATGGAAGCTCTGTGCCCCTTTCCCCATACTTTGCCCTATGTATGCATCTCTTCCATCTGGCTGTTCCCAAGTTATATCCTCTTATAATAAACTGGTAGTCTAGTAGGTAAACTGTTTTCCTCAGGTCTATGAGCTGCTCTAGCAAATTCCCCAAATCCCAGGAGGGGGTTATATGAATCTCTGACATATAGCTGGTCGGTCAAATGTACAGGTGACAACTTGAACTTGTGATTGGTGTCTTAAGTTGCTTAGTGTCTGCAGTGCTTAGTCTTGTGGGGCTGAGCTCTTAACCTGTGGGATCTAAACTATTTCCAGGTAGTATAAGAACTGAGTTAAATTGTTCTCACTCAGCTGGTGTCACACAATTGTTTGGTATAGGAAAAAAACTACCACACATTGGTAATCAGAAATGAGAATAGGACTGTGAATAGACAGAAAACAGAACAGGATTTTTTTCCTAAACAGACTCTAAAGACATCTAGTTCTGAAATGCTTGAGGCCATGGTTCTCAAACTATAGAGTGCTTTAGAACCAGCAAGACGACTGAAAACCCAGATTGGTGGATTCCATCCCCAGTTTCTAACTCAGTAGGTCTAGGACAGCATGTGAAGATTTGAATTTTTAACAAGTGCACACTCAATGCTGATGGCACTCTTTCCTGGAACATAATTTGAGAACTACTAGATCCAGACTTATATCTCATGTATGAAGTGGTTTCAGTCTAAGGTAAGGACAGAATTAAAATAAGGATAAACAGCCTTCACAGTAATAGATGTGATGTGTTATACAATATTTCAAACTATTGCACATGTGAAATAATGGCTATATAGCTCTCACTAAAAAAATGTACAAAATAATTAATGTTTCAAGGACAGAAATTTACAGGCTAGTAATAGCCAATTCCATTTTACTTTTTAAAAATGTTTTCTTTATTTTAGAGAGAGACAGAGCATGAGCAGGGGAGGGACAGAGAGAGGGGGGAACAGAAGATCTAAAGTGGGGTCCATGCTGATAGCAAGAAGCCCCATGCAGAGCTTCAACCCACAAACTGAGATCATATCCCAAGCCAAAGTCAGATGCTCAACTGACTGAGCCACCCAGGTGCCTCCCATTTCACTTTGAAAAATATATATGTTTGTTTATTTTGAAAGAGAGAGAGAGAGCAGGGGAGGGGCAGAGAGAGAGGGAGACAGAGAATCCCAAGTGAGATTAGTGCTGATAGCTAGGAGCCTGATATGGGGCTCAATCTCATAAACTGTGAGATCATGACCTGAGCCAAGATTGAGAGTCAGTATCCCCATTTCACTTTTTATCTTATTTTATTTTTTTATTATTAAAAAAAAAATGTTGGAGAGAGAGAATGCGAGCAGGGGAGGGGCAGAGAGAGGGGGACAGAGGATCTAAAGTGGTCTCCTCGCTGACAGCAGTGAGCCCAATGTGGGGCTTGAACTCATGAACTTTGAGACCATGATCAGAGCCGAACAGACACTTAACTGACTGAGCCACCCAGAAGCCCCTCCATTTCACTTTTTAAATAGATTTATGTAATATTTTCCCAGGTCCCTTTGTGCCTCTAGTTTTTCTCTTGAGTTTTCTCAAATGCCATTTTCTTTTTTACAAATACCTATTTATGAGAGGGGGGTGGTAAGGGCAGAGAGAAGGAAAGGGAGAATCCCAAACACGTGGGGTTCAGTCCCATGAATGGTGAGATCATGACCTGAGCCAAAAATCAAGAGTCAGCTACTTAACCAACTGAGCCACCTGGGCACCTCTCAAATGCCATTTTCTTGATGGCATTCTTCAAAAAGACTGACTCCATTGAGCCTGTGACATCTAGTCTGAGTTCCTTGTTTTTAGCTTAAACCTTATATCCTCTGCCAGTGCCTTCCCTAGTTCCTTGAAGGCTCAGGCCTGTCTCAGTTCTTGAGTGAATTCCAAGAGGCAGAATGTGTCTCCTAACGGTTCTTCCTCTGCTCAATTCCAGCCCATTTGCCAGACATTCTGGTTTACGTCTACGAACCTCTGCCTCAGGGCCATGCCCTCACAGTTACAGTCAGGAGTGCGGTCTCCTGCCACATCCTGGTTGATCTCCTGGAACCATCTCTGGTACCAACAAAGAAGTTCAGTGTTCTCCATGTTTAGGCACCCTATTCAGAGTGGATTCTTTCAAAACAACAAAAAAAGAAAAACCTAATGGTGCTAATGTACAAGTAGTTTCTGAAGCTGAAAATATTGGTGTTTTTTTAAATTACTAAAAAAAATTTTTTTAGCAAGAGAGAGAGCATGTGCATGTGAGAATGGGGGAGAGGGGCAGAAGGAGAGAGAAAGAATCCCAAGCGGTTTCTGTGTTCAGCACAGAGTCCAATGCGGGACTCAATCCCATGACCCTGGGATCATGACCTGAGCCGAAATCAAGAGTCGGACACTCAACCAACTGAGTGACCAGGCGCCCCTGAAAATATTAAGTGTTTTTGATATTTTATTCTTTTCTCCTGGGTTCCATGTTCAAACAGTGGCAACTTGTATTGAATAAATATAATATCTTTATGGTGTCTCTCTCATTTGCCTCCTTTCCATTCTTTGCTCATCCTCTGTCTTGTTCAAGACTGGTAAGAATTGTTTTGTGTTCATGATGTCTCAGAGTTAGAAGAGAACACAAATATTATCTTGTCCAACCACCTATTTTGTGCTTGAATTCTCGTTTCAACAGTTTCATCGTATGCAACACATTCATCAATGGGGAACTCAATATTTCTTGAATCATAGCCCATTCAGTCTTCATAGGATATCATTACAAAGTTCTTTATGTCAAACACATGTGTATATAATATCACTTAAAAGAAAGTCATTGTAATATTTAAGGTAGAAGCAGTTAAGTATACAGAAAACAAAGGAAAAGTGCATTAAATAGAGCTATTTTTTGCATTTGTGAAAATGATAGATTTCTATCAACTGTAATAGCTTATACCTGTATTATGGGTCCTGTTTTGAATTTTGAGAATAGTAGTGCTAGGCAACCTGATGAAAATTCTCAAGAATATGAGTGATTTTTAGTAGTTTCAATAAAGACAGAACTGATACCCTAAAACAGATGACTACCTTGGATAATTACACATAAGGAGGACTCTCATGTATTTATTAGTGGTTTTTATCCATTACTGAGCATAGATTATATGTGACGTATAGTACCATATATACACATATAATTCAGGAAGATGAATTAAAAAATATAAGATTGAAGACTTTTAAGTACAGAAATTAGTCTTGAAATTCACAACTCATAGGATTTATCAGCTTTCTACTTACAGTTCTGTCATTATCTTATACAACACCCTGAAGTCTTGGAGAACTCAAATAGCTTCAACACATTCTCCAGATGCCTATGAAGTCAAAGGTCTGTAGCTCCTGGTGTGTTAGACTTTGACCTCTGATTACCGTATGATGGACTGCAGAAAAATATTTAACAACAAATCTTTTAATGTTTTTCTCACCCTTTCCCTATTTGGTTGAATCCTGGAAACCTTTGTCCTCTCACCTATATGTACTTATCCCAGCATCATCAGAGGCCCTGTTAAAAGTTTTTGTCTTTAATGAAAATCAGAGTCTGGTAAGATTAAACCATCTTATTTAGAGCCCATTAGATATTAGAATGTCTTGTTCTCTTGTATTTTGGCTTTAACCCTAAGATCTGCCTAATCAAACCTTGATATTCTACATGGCAGAACATAAGCTGCCACGCTGATCCCAAATTAGACCTCTTGGTTTTTAGTTCTACTTATAAATAGAAGCATCAGAGGAAGCATTTAACTTGTGGACATATGAAGTCAACTAATAACTAGTAATATTATTTGGTTAATTCAAGGAGATCACAGAACCATTTAGAGCTGTAGAAAAATATCCATACATGGGTGGCCCAGTAGAGCTATTTAATTCCTAGAAATCAGAAATTTCTGTTATATTTTTATTCCCATTTTTTTCTTATACTTCTACTTCACACATGAAAAAAGGAAAGAAATTACCTATCACTTATCTGTCCTGATAGTCATTATCATAGAACCTCATTAAAAGTAATTAAAATGTGCCACAGAATTCTCTTTGGAGGGCTGCACATCTCTGTTGAATTTCTGCTAGTCCTCTGGAAGGCACTCTTGTGGCATGCGAAGTGATCCAAGGGGTACACCGGCACATTGTTAATCTCAGCACCCTTAATGTGTTAGCTCTTTTTAAGAATAATTTAAACACACCTTGGATTGCCCTTATCACAAAGTGCTGCTCTTATTACAGTACCCAAAATAACAACAGGAGGGGGGTGGGGCAGAGATAGACAATGTGTATATCTCTAACCACCTATCTATATATTACCACACTGTAGTGTATGTCTTAGTGTATATCATATAGTGTAATGGATAGAACAGTGTAGCATATATCTAAGTGGAAAGCATAGCATATAGCCAGGGTCAGCTTCAAGGGCACATCGCTTATAGAGTCTCACAGGGCCCTGCACTTAGAAGGGCCCCATACCTGGTTGAATGCTCAGCTGTCACCATCTTGAAATTTTTTATTTTTTAACAAGAGGCTCCACATTTTCATTTTGCTCTGGGCCTTGCAAATTATGTAGTCTGCCATGGATAATGAAGTGTATATTCTTCTAAATACCTACCTACCCACAATTCATTTTAGCATGTATTCCTTCAATCTAAAAAATAAAAAGACCTATAAAATATTTCTATTTCAAATGTAAATAAGTAATGTAAATATACATAGGAAAATACATACTAGTTTTGTTTTTCATTTAATATATTATGGATGTACTGAAGAATACTTTTTTGTATGTATCAATCATAATTTATTTAACTTCCTACTGATGGACACATATATCTCCTGTTCTTTGCAATGACAGAGTGAACATCCTTGAGTATACATCTTTGCTCACTTGCCCACTATTTACCTAGGATAGACTTCTAAAAGTAGAACTGCTGAGTCAAAGGGTAAGGGCTTTTTTTCCTTTTGAGGAGAGAGTGGGAGAAGGGCAGAGAGAGAGGGAGACAGAGAATACCAAGCAAGCTCTAGGCTCTGAGCTGTCAGCACAGAGCCTGATGTGGGGCTCGAACTCACAAACCTGAGATCATGACCTGAGCCCAAGTTGAACACTTAACCATCTGAGTGGCGCCCCACCCCACCCCCACTGCCAAGGGGTAGGAACATTTAAAATGTGATACATACTACCTGATTGTTCCTCAAAAGATTGCACTAGTTTATACCAATCTAAATCCCACCCACAGATTACAAGCAGATGCTCATGATTGCCCCACATGCTAGCATAATAATTTAGATTCACCTCTGCCAATCTGATAGTGCTGGTATTTCTAATGGCATTAACCTGAATGATTAGCTCACTAGGATTTCATTGATTGTGCTAATATGGAATGGAAGTTTACCTATCAAAGTGAGTACCTTTAGGTAGGGAGAGATTTTTGTAGAGGTCTCCTAGCCAAATATTTGAGGCACTCTAAGCTCCCACCTTTTCTTTCAAAATAAGGATTTTGTGTTCTGAGTGTAACATTCAAGGATGTTGTAAGTGCTCAAATAAACCCTTAGGACGTTGACCTTGCTATCTTTCTGCTCTAAATCTCCCCAACTTTTAAAACCCTTTTTATTTTATTTTATTTTATTTTATTTTATTTTATTTTATTTTATTTTAATTTATTTTATTTTATTATTTTTAAGCATCTTTTTTTAAATTTTTAAAAATTTTTTTTCAATATATGAAATTTATTGTCAAATTGGTTTCCACACAACACCCAGTGCTCATCCCAAAAGGTGCCCTCCTCAATACCCATCACCCCCCCCCCCCCCCACCCCCCATCAACCCTCAGTTTGTTCTCAGTTTTTAAGAGTCTCTTATGCTTTGGCTCTCTCCCACTCTAACCTCTTTTTTTTTTTTTCCTTCCCCTCCCCCATGGGTTTCTGTTAAGTTTCTCAGAACCTAAGAGTGAAAACATATGGTATCTGTCTTTCTCTGTATGGCTTATTTCACTTAGCATCACACTCTCCAATTCCATCCACGTTGCTACAAAGGGCCGTATTTCATTCTTTCTCATTGCCACGTAGTACTCCATTATGTATATAAACCACAATTTCTTTATCCATTCCTCAGTTGATGGACAATTAGGCTCCTTCCATAATTTGGCTATTGTTGAGAGTGCTGCTATAAACATTGGGGTAGAAGTGCCCCTATGCATCAGCACTCCTGTATCCCTTGGGTAAATTCCTAGCAGTGCTATTGCTGGGTCATAGGGTAGGTCTATTTTTGATTTTTTGAGGAACCTCCACACTGTTTTCCAGAGTGGCTGCACCAATTTGCATTCCCACCAACAGTGCAAGAGGGTTCCCGTTTCTCCACATCCTCTCCAGCATCTGTAGTCTCCTGACTTGTTCATTTTGGCCACTCTGACCGGCGTGAGGTGATATCTGAGTGTGGTTTTGATTTGTATTTCCCTGATGAGGAGGGACGTTGAGCATCTTTTCATGTGCCTGTTGGCCATCCGGATGTCTTCTTTAGAGAAGTGTCTATTCGTGTTTTCTGCCCATTTCTTCACTGGATTATTTGTTTTTCGGGTGTGGAGTTTGGTGAGCTCTTTATAGATTTTGGATACTAGCCCTTTGTCTGATATGTCATTTGCAAATATCTTTTCCCATTCCGTTGGTTGCCTTTTAGTTTTGTTGGTTGTTTCCTTTGCTGTGCAGAAGTTTTTATCTTCATGAGGTCCCAGTAGTTCATTTTTGCTTTTAATTCCCTTGCCTTTGGGGATGTGTCAAGTAAGAAATTGCTACGACTGAGGTCAGAGAGGTCTTTTCCTGCTTTCTCCTCTAGGGCTTTGATGGTTTCCTGTCTCACATTCAGGTCCTTTATCCATTTGGAGTTTATTTTTGTGAATGGTGTGAGAAAGTGGTCTAATTTCAATCTTCTGCATGTTGCTGTCCAGTTCTCCCAGCACCATTTGTTAAAGAGACTGTCCTTTTTCCATTGGATGTTCTTTCCTGCTTTGTCAAAGATGAGTTGGCCATACGTTTGTGGGTCTAGTTCTGGGGTTTCTATTCTATTCCATTGGTCTATGTGTCTGTTTTTGTGCCAATATCATGCTGTCTTGATGATTACAGCTTTGTAGTAGAGGCTAAACTCTGGGATTGTGATGCCTCCTGCTTTGGTCTTCTTCTTCAAAATTACTTTGGCTATTCGGGGCCTTTTGTGGTTCCATATGAATTTTAGGATTGCTTGTTCTAGTTTTGAGAAGAATGCTGGTGCAATTTTGATTGGGATTGCATTGAATGTGTAGATAGCTTTGGGTAGTATTGACATTTTGACAACATTTATTCTTCCAATCCATGAGCATGGAATGTCTTTCCATTTCTTTATATCTTCTTCAATTTCCTTCATTAGCTTTCTATAGTTTTCTGCATACAGATCTTTTACATCTTTGGTTAGATTTATCCCTAGGTATTTTATGCTTCTTGGTGCAATTGTGAATGGGATCAGTTTCTTTATTTGTCTTTCTGTTGCTTCATTATTAGTGTATAAGAATGCAACTGATTTCTGTACATTGATTTTGTATCCTGCAACTTTGCTGAATTCATGTATCAGTTCTAGCAGACTTTTGGTGGAGTCTGTCGGATTTTCCATGTATAATATCATGTCATCTGCAAAAAGCGAAAGCTTGACTTCATCTTTGCCAATTTTGATGCCTTTGATTTCCTTTTGTTGTCTGATTGCTGATGCTAGAACTTCCAACCCTATGTTAAACAACAGCGGTGAGAGTGGACATCCCTGTCGTGTTCCTGATCTCAGGGAAAAAGCTCTCAGTTTTTCCCCATTGAGGATGATGTTAGCTGCGGGCTTTTCATAAATGGCTTTTATGATGTTTAAGTATGTTCCTTCTATCCCGACTTTCTGAAGGGTTTTTATTAAGAAAGGGTGCTGTGGATTTTGTCAAAGGCCTTTTCTGCATCGATTGACAGGATCATATGGTTCTTATCTTTTCTTTTCTTAATGTGATGTATCACGTTGATTGATTTGCAAATGTTGAACCAGCCCTGCATCCCAGGAATGAATCCCACTTGATCATGGTGAATAATTCTTTTTATATGCTGTTGAATTCGATTTGCTAGTATCTTATTGAGAATTTTTACATCCATATTCATCAGGGATATTGGCCTGTAGTTCTCTTTTTTTACTGGGTCTCTGTCTGGTTTAGGAATCAAAGTAATACTGGCTTCATAGAATGAGTCTGGAAGTTTTCCTTCCCTATTTTTTTGGAATAGCTTGAGAAGGATAGGTATTATCTCTGCTTTAAACGTCTGGTAGAACTCCCCTGGGAAGCCATCTGGTCCTGGACTCTTATTTGTTGGGAGATTTTTGATAACTTTGATATTTGATATTTGATAACTTTGATATATTTTTGATAACGTTTATTTATTTTTGAGACAGAGAGAGACAGAGTATGAACGGGGGAGGGTCAGAGAGAGGGAGACACAGAATCTGAAACAGGCTCCAGGCCCTGAGCTGTCAGCACAGAGCCTGACATGGGGCTCGAACTCACGGACCACGAGATCATGACCTGAGCTGAAGTTAGCCTCTTAACCGACTGAACCACCCAGGCACCCCCCCCTTTTTTATTTTAAAATAATTTCAGACTTTCACTAAAGTTGTAAGAGACTAGTACACAGAATTTTCATATACCTTCCCCCAGATTCCCCAAATGTTCGCATTTTACCACATTCACTTTAACATCCTTGCTCTTTCTCTGAACTCTGAAAATAAGTTATATGCATGATGCCTCTTTACCCCACATGTTTTGGGTTCATTCTCTTATGGAATCACAGTGTATTTATCTAAGTCAGGAAAATTGATATAAAATTATTTTTACACATTTTTAAAATTTCATTAATTTTCCCAATAATTTTCTTTATAGAAAATGAAGAAAAAAATTTCCAGTTCAGGATTCAAACTAGGGTTACACATTATATTTAGTTGTCATAAGTTCCCCCCAACCACACACACCTTTTTTGTTGGTCATATTTTCCTAGATATATTCTAAGCTGATATAAAAAAAAAAAAAAAAAAAAACAACCTTTTGGCAACCTGAATTTCAAAAACCTGCTTGGTTACCTTTTTTTTGGTATTTGTATTTTTTTAAAGCAAAGTTGCTTAAAAAGGAAAAAAATAAGATCCAACAGGTTAAAGAAGTGACACACTGACTATAAATAATAGAAATTTGAAGCAGTAAATCATAAGCTGTAAAAAATAAAAATGTCAAAACCCTTTTAATAATGCTCTGGACTTTTAACAAAAGTCTTCTCAGGGCCTTTCTAAAAAGATTGCCACATTTGCTAATGATACCAGGTATTAAGAAGTCCTATTTGATTATAAACAAATAAAGTGACCTCTTAGTTCCTAGAGAGTCAAAGGAGGGAAAAAAATGAAGTAGATATAATGAGAAATGAGTAAATTCTGGAGACAGGGGCAATTGCATTCCTAGTAGGAGAACCCTAAGCAGTTTTGTTTTCTCTTGATAGTTTTTATTAAAACCAAAATAGTGTGAGGTATGTTAACCAGGTAGACCAAAGCTTTAACTATGGTTATCACATGAGTCGATACCCTGAGGCACTCAGGATTTTTGATAGTTGCCATCAATTGACCTGAGAGCTTTTACAACTTAAAGTAAGTTCATAAAGAAGGTGCAGATGGGTGTTTTACTTATTAAACCAACTTTCAAAAAGTCATCACAGCCTGTCAAATCGTGTTTTAACTACTTTGAATGAAACCTCATTAGGCTATTATTTTTCCCATTTTACCAATGGGGAAGAGGAGGCACAGAGAGGTAAGAGCAATTTGTCTAAGGTCACGCAGCTAGCGGGTGACTGGGAAGCTGAGAATCTCAAGGGAACACCTATAGCACCCAGGGTGGTTTAGACCCAAGAACTCTCAAGACTGACCCATTTGTTTTACCTGGAGGCTAGGGTCTCATGCTGGTGGATGGAACACAGTCAAAATTCAGGTGGATGGAACAGTGAAGAAGCAAAGAGAAGATCCAGACTAATGTGGGAAAGGGAAACACTCAGAAAGCCTCGGAAAGCAAACTGCCCTATTTTTTATCAAAGTTATAAATGTCTATCTGAACCTGTCTTCCTTCTTAAGGTTCAGGAAAACGAAATTCACATAAAAATGAGCAATAAAAAAAAATCACGATCTGATGCCAGATGAAGTTATAAGAAAAAAGAATAAGGAGTTAAATAACAGCCATATAGACAATAAAAGCATACCAGAAAGACAGGCCCAAAACGCAGGTCCAAAGCACTGTTTTAGTTCAAAATGAAGTTAAACCACATGAAGAAAATTATATAAGAAATGAAAGAGCAAAATAAATGGGAATTCAAAAAGGAAGTGACAAAACCTCAAGAAAGAATTCAAAATTAAAGTAGCAGAGCTGAACTTCCTACTCTGGAGCCTGGCTCCAGGGCTCCTGCACTTTAGACCCAGCACAGGGCTCCTGGGGCAGCTGCCTCCGGGTTTATTAATAAAGCTGCTAAATCTCTTTACTTTCAAAAGTAGCCTTAAAATATTTTTAAATAATAAATGTTGAGTAATTCTAGTAAAAATTATTATTTTAAATAAAATATGAACCTTTTGTTTTATCGTATCATGGGTGCATCACTAGAGAATGAGAATTTCAATCTTAGACCCTGTGGTTTCAATCCAAAGATTGTGGTGCCTTACTATACTAAATGCAATTTTGTGAAAAGTGAATACATTTTTTTTGGAAGCCAGAACCATTAAAGTGGCAGCAATGTCAGTTAATAAATGGCAGCAAATGTCACAATATATTATGGAGACATTATACTTATGTAAAAACTCACTCAAAATTTATTTGAGCAATCCTTTGTAATGCGTTATTATGAATTGGAATTTTACCATCATAAAGGTGTGAGGAATATGTTCAGGAAAAGGATGCTGTTAGCAGAACTGAATGCTAAACTTAGAACAATCATTCTCAGGGTGGGAGACCATGTGCAATTTTAAGAAATGAATTAAATATGACTATTGCTCTCCTAATACAACCCAAGAAAATTGAGCTTGATAAAATCTGTTCTGCTGGTGGATGAGTTGTTCAACCATGAGAAGGCACTATAATGGAATAGAATAAGTCTGACAGATAGTGATATAGACCCTGATGTGTGTGCATGTGTGTAAAGAGTACACTGGAGGTGTATACAGACTGAATATATTCAAATCACTGTGGTAGATTTTCCAAACTAAGAGTACCCCGGTAAAGCCCGTCCTGCCCTAACTGAAAACCACAAATATGAAATACTAAGGTGAATTGGAGAGGTATTTGGACTATGTGCAGAGGTTGTGTATTCTAGCATAGATAATCATGGAAATTTTTCCAACCTCTAAATTTGGTTACATAAAACATCAAGTTAAATGCATGTTGAAAAATCTTAAAGAAAAGGGATGGCTTTGTCAGCAACTTGTTTTTAAGTTCTTCATAACTGGTTTCATTTCTTTGAGCCAACATACAGCTGAAGGAAAAAAAAATGTTTTAACTGGATTTTGATGAACATAGAGGTCCTAGGACTTCTCGAAGACAATTTCAAATCCAGTCTTTGGATCTCCAAGTGGGCCTTCCTTACCAAGAAGGGAAATGAAGGCAAACTAGACCTTTTTGCCCAGTCTTCATAATAAGTTAATTTACTAGTACAACTGAGCCACAGATGAGCACAGGTAACATTAACCACTTTATCTGGGGCTCATTTCCAATGTGAATTTGGACCCTGGACTCCAGGTGACTTGTGCCTGTGTTGTTTCCTAGCACCTTAACCTCAGAGCCTAACACAGCCAATTCTTTCTTTCTTGCCCAGTGACTGAATCCTTTCATGACTTGTCCAATTCTCTGCCCTTTTCCTAAAAAAAAAAAATTGAAAAAAAAAAAAAAGCATTTTCACTGCTCATGGCACATTCATTGGAGCTTGGAGGTTAAGAGATGAGAATATTTAACTCAGTTTGACTCAGTCCATTTTATTTTTTGTTAGCAGCTTTTAACATAAAGTTTGTTGCAGTATGATCAAAATATTTGATTGAAGTGAGATTTGAATTTTGAAGAGTCCAGTTTATTGTTGATACCATGACCCTGGGAATACGATAATTAATTTGTTCTTATTGGCTATATAGACATTCAGCTTTGTTTTTACATAATACAATAAAGAATTTTGGGACTTCTGGGTGGCTTATTTGGTTGAGTGTCTGACTCTTGATTTCAGTTCAGGTCATGATCTCACAGTTCATGGGATCAAGTCCCGCATCAGGATCTGAGCTAACAGTGGGGAGCCTGCTTGGGATTCTTTGTCTCCCCTTCTCTCTGCCCCTTCCCCATTCACATGCGTGCATCCACTTCCTCTCTCAAAATAAATAGGTAATATTAAAAAAATACAATAGAGAATTTTATAGTAACAATATTAGTAAATTCTGTGGAACTTCGGGGAAAGCACCATTTCCAAAGCAGATACAAAAAACTACTTCTGTAGTTTAAAAATGTAGCTGTTTTTTTTTTTTTTTAAGTTGTGGTTTGTGGTTATTGTAAGGTAATCAATAATGCATGTGGTAAAAATACTTAAAGAAAATCAAACAGTAGGGAGTTATCAAGTAAAAAAAACAAATCTTCCTCCCAGATCTGCTCCCCAGTCTTCAAGGTTCCCTCTAAAAAAGACAGTAACAGTTTCTGAAGCTAAGATTGATGAGCAGGTGGCGCATTAATCCCTTTGCAACTCAATCTTAGTCTTTTAAAGACTTAAAAAACCAGGTTGGGCTATGAAACTTTGCACTGTTGGAAAAAGCCACACAGCATTGGTTTCCTGAGAGTCATCACTGGTGTTGCTTACATGTAAAGTGGATACGATCCACGGTTTACAAATGATTGCACAATAAAAATTAGAATGCCCTGTTGTGGATCATTGAATAGATACTGTTCAGGTTACAGTTTAACCATGCTAAAGAAACCAAACTATGGAAATAAATGGTAATAAGTGAAACATGCATCAGAGATTTAAAACAATTTCATTTTAATTTATGGTTTGGAATATTCCCCCTCCCTCAGTGTTACAGACTCTGAATGACTATTTAAGGTCATTGTTACCAGGGGCACCTGGGTGGCTCAGTTGGTTGAGTGTCTGACTTCGGCTCAGGTCCTGATCTCATGGTTTGTGAGTTCAAGCCCTGTGTTGGGCTCTGTGCTGACAGCTCAGAGCCTGGAGCCTGTTTCAAGTTCTGTGTCTCCATCTCTCTCTCTCTCTCTCTGCCCCTCCCCTGCTGGCACTCTGTCTCTTTCTCCCTCTCTCTCAAAAATAAATAAACATTAAAGTAATTGTTACCTTGATAGTTTTCAAAGAGATAGATGTGTTAAAGATAAATCCATTTTTATAAGCCAAATTATAAATATTTATCTTTTCATTCACCACTTTTTCTTTTTTTTTTTTTTAAGTTTATTTATTTTTGAGAGAGAGCAAGTGAAGGAAGGGAAGAAAGAGGGGGAGACCGAGGATATGAAGTGGGTTCTACGCTAGCAGCAAAGAGCCCCATTTGGGGCTCAAACTCACAAACCGTGAGATCATGACCTGAGTTGAAGTCGGATGCTTAACCAACTGAGCCACCCAGGCACCCCATTCACTGCTCTTTGATATATATTTTTTTCACATAAGAAATTCCTTGTCTTTTCATGGTCAATACCTGCTTATCTTTGATATCTGAAAACTACATTTCTAAATTATGGTGAATATAGTCTCCCTTTACAGTTCACTGCATTAAGCTACAATCCTAGAGAGAATATAGAATAGATATTTTCTATAAAAAAGTTATTTATGTTCTAGATTATTTCTTTGGTTGTATTTTGATAGCCCAGAACCCAATATTTCATTAGTGTGATCTGAGTTATTTTCTTCCAATATATTTCTCTTAACACTTGTCCACACTGAATTCAGTTGTCATATTTCTGCATTTTTACAGCCATTATTGATCGTCACTACATTTTATAATCCACACAATAAACATTCATTTCTTTATCCAGTAAACATTCATTGAATATGCACTCTGGCTCAAAGTTGGATAAGACATAGTGCCATTTTTAACTGTCTCACAATGTTTGGCTTGAGAAGCCAACCAACATGGAACAGTAAAACACACTTGAACGAATCAATTTTATAAAATGTTAATACAGAAGATACACTTACAATCAGGACACCATGGTGAAACATAATAATAATGTTGGCAGAATACACTTTACCCTTAGAGAAATAGTCACTTTAGTATCCTCAGATAATTGGACAAGAGCTCAGAAATGTTATTCTGTTATATTCAGAATAGCAATGTTTGGTCATTCACGATTTTAATTTGTGTCATACAAACTCTGAAAGAATTGTTTCATCCTAGTTCAAAAAGTTTTACTTTCTGGTAGCTACTCCCAGTATGGGGAACTGGGGGTGCTTGGTTTGTTTAGTACTAACTTGCTAGAGTTGATTATGGAGAACATTGCCAAACTAAGACAGTGTCATTCGCACTTCCATTCAGAAATAAATTGTAGAAAAAGTCTAAGGTTCCTCTGTAACATCATGGTCTGCTTCTGTAGCAGATACACTCTATCTCCTAACTTTTAAGTCCTATATTGTATTGAAAAGCAAAAATCATGTGGTTCAATTGTTACCTAATCACTACAATCTTTTAAAATCATTATTACCACCACCACAGGCAATAGAAAGGAGCATCCTGCATCTTTCAACTGAAGCCTCTAGAATTTGTCCTCAAATCTATTCCCAGTTAGTTGTTCCTTTTATCAGTAAATGGTAGCTCTGTCCATCCAGTTGCTTGTGGTAGAAATGTGGTTGTCATGCTTGAAAATTACATCTTTTTGTGAAGTGTACTTCACATCCAATCAGTGACTTTTCTACTTTCAAAATACTTGTTGAATTTGTCCACCTCTCTCCATCTCATTGTCATTGCCCTAGTCCAAGCCACGAATGTATCTCTCTGGCTGATGGTGAAAACCTTCTCACTGGCCATTCCATGTCCATACTTGCCCCTTCTCCAATCCAATTCTCAACAGCTATGAGAGTGATAGTTTAAAGAGAGATCACGTTATGCCATTTGTCTTGGTCTGTTGTGGCTACTGTAACAAAATACCACAGACCAGTTAGCTTATAAACAACAGAAATTTATTGCTCACAGCTCTGGAGGCCTGGAAGTCCAAGATCAAGATGCTTCTGGTGAAAGACTTCTTCCAGTTCATAGCTGGCAACTTCTCACAATGCCCTTACATGTTTGAAGGGCTAGAGATCTCTCTGGAGTCTCTTTTCTACAGGCACTAATGCCATTCAGGAGGGGGGTTCATGATCTAATCATCCCCAAAGTCCCTACATCCTAATACCATCATCTTTGGGAGTTAGGATTCTATACATGAATTGGGGGGAGGGGTGACCATACCAGTCATTTCTCTGCTTAAAATCTTTAAGTGGTTTCTCATTGCCCTTAAGATAAAATTTAAAAATCCTTAACATGATCTCCCAGGTCCTACGTAATTGTTACTGTCATTCTGAGCTCTTGCTCACTCACTATGCCCCAGCCATATAGACCTCCTTCCTCCTTCCATATCCCTCAAACTCCTTCCCATCTCAGGGCCTTCTTATGTGTTGTTTCCTCTGTTGCCTTATCCTCATGGTGGAGAAACCCTCCTTCAGGTCTCAGCTTGAATGTCACTTTTCCTTGAATCCTGATCTGGCAGGCTGGATTGGATTCCCCTGTTGTATTTTTCTCAAAGCACTCTATTCCTGTTCTTTATAACAGTCACCAGTAATAACTATATGGTTATTTGTGTAATTATTCATTCAATGTCCATCTTTTCCACTATTATAAACTCCATGAGAGCAGAGACCTCACCTGTTTTTTTGTCACATTTTATTCAAAGTACCTATAGCATTTCCTAGCATGATAACTGCTCAATAAATATTTGTTGGAAACAAATGAGGGTAGATATCAAAACACAACAGAGTTTAATTTATGACAGTTTTGTTTAAAGTGCATCTATAATCAACTGAATCAGTAAAGAAATTAATCAATTAGTTATCTTTTCTGAGCTTTGATAGCCATATACTACGGCCTAGTCAGTTTTGTACAAGTCAAATACCCCTGTATTGTTGAGTTGAATACAGATTGTCTTTTTATCTTTCTGTCTCTTAAAATAATTTTTTTTTTTTTTTTTTTTTTTTTTTTTTGAGAGAGAGACAGAGAGCGAGCAAAGGAGGAGCAAAGATACATGGAGACAGAATCTGAAGCAGGCTCCAGGCTCTGAGCTATTAGCACAGAGCCTGGTGCAGGGCCCAAACTCACAAAGCATGAGATCATGACCTGAGCCAAAGTCAGACGTTTAACCAACTGAGCCACCCAGGCACGCCCCTGTCTCTTTCAAAGCAGTCACAGAGTCTGTCTATCTTATCTGGCCTTTTACTGGAAAGTTTTTTTGAATCTCTGAGAAACTTCACCACGCACCCACATCTCTCTTGCTGTGGTGCTGACCAGAATGTTTTCCTCCACTGTTGCTAACCTCTCAGGGCAACATTACCAGAACTTCCTGAAGGGAAGTACCTTGTCTTACTCTTAGATGCCACCAACACTGTTCTAGTTGTGTTTTTTTTTTTTTAATATATTTTTATTTTTGAAAGAGAGAGATAGAGCACAAGCAAGGGAGGAGCAGAGAGAGAGGGAGACACAGAATCCAAAGCAGGCTCCAGGCTCTGAGCTGTCAGCCCAAAGCCATTGTGGGGCTCAAAACCACGAGCTCTGAGACTATGACCTTAGCTGAAGTCTGACACGTAACTGACTGAGCCACCCAGGCGCCCCAAGACTGTTTTAGTTGTTGCTTCTGTGTCTTCGTTCTCAGATGTAAGTCCACATACAGCTTGCCAATGATGTTGCTACTGTTGCTGCTTGTGATTTCCATTTACCAGTCTTTCTTCACTTGTTCCCAATGTCATGACATCTCTAGAAAATTATTTTCTTTGGAAGACTAGGAAATTCTTTTATTTTTCTTCTCTTCCAGATCATTTGAAACATATAACTAAAATGGTCCTTATAGTTCCTTTGGGCACCACTGTGGTACCTCTCCCTAGTTTTTATCCCTAAGCCAGTTCCCTATTACATAGGGCAGACTCTTAGGAGGCCCCATGATCTCTACCTCCTGGTATTCATGTCCTGTGAAATCCCCTTCCCTTGAGTGTGGGTGGATCTATGACTTGCTTCTAATGAGTAGAACACAGTAAAGGTGACGGGGTGTACTTGGTCACATGGATGTGATTACTTCATTTGTTTTTAAGTTTTTATTTTATTTGTTTTTGAAAGAGAGCATGCACATGTGTTCACATGAGGGGCAGGGGAGGGGCACGTGCCCAGGGGAGGGGCAGAGAGAGAAGGAGAGAGAGAATCCCAAGCAGGCTCCTTGCTGTCAGCATACAGGCCTACATGGGGCTTCATCCCACAAACCATGAGATTGTGACCTGAGCTGAAATCAAGAGTTGGTCGCTTAACTGACTGAGACATCCAGGTGCCCCATGGATGTGATCACCTACTGAGGTTGTAACATCGGTCTTGCTGGAAGGCTTTTTTGCAAGCTGCCATGTTGTGAGCTTCCCTAATGAGAGGACCATAAAGCAAGGAACTGATGGCAGCCTCCAGCCAACAGCCAGCAAGAAATTGAGGATCTCTGCCTGGCATCCTGAAGAAATTAGATGCTGCCAACAACCATGGGTATAGAAACAGATCCCTTCCCAGTTGAATCTCAGGTGAAAATCCAGGCCTAGTCACCACCTTAATTGCATCTTACAGAGAATCCAGTTCAGCGGTACTCCAAAACTTAACTCACAAAACAAAGATAATAAATGTATGCTGTTTTAAGCCACTAAACTTACAATAATATTGTTATGTAGTGATAACTAATGAATATGTCCATCCTTGACTGAAATGCTTTTCTGACATACTATTTTCCCATCCATTTATTAATATCTCTCGACATGGAATTTGGTCACAATGAACTTTGAGAAAATAGATATTATAGGGTCCTTTTTCTACACTTAATTATTTACCTATAAAAAATGTCTAATCAAGTATGACTTTTGCCTTAAGAATTCTTAGAATCATTCCTTCTGTTCCCTGGGATCACGTATATGTACATATTCAGAAGTAATGCCTTTTATTTATTTAATTTTTAAATGTTTATTTGTTGATTTTGAGAGACAGAGAGAGAGGGAGAGAGAGAACACAAGTGGGGGAGGGGTGGGTGCCAGTGGGGGGGGGGGGGGTGCTCCATCCCACCAACTGTGAGATCATGACCTGAGCCGAAATTATGAGTTGGACGCCTAACCAACTGAGCCACCCAGGCACCCCAGAAATAATACCTTTTATAACTGATTCCATCAGTTTCCATTTCAAGAAAATAAGACTACAGCTACTCCTTCCTGGATAAAACCTCCATCATGAGTAGGACAACTCCTATTCTAGCACAGTGTAATCTAACACAATGCCACTTGTTGAGTGTACAGTCTAAAGATATTTCTCTGGAGGGGCACCTGGGTGGCTCAGTCAGTTAAAGCATCCGACTTCAGCTCAGGTCATGATCTTGCAGTCCGTGAGTTCGAGCCCCACATCAGGCTCTGTGCTGACAGTTCAGAGCCTGGAGACTGCTTCGGATTCTGTGTCTCCCTCTCTCTCTGCCCCTCCCTTACTTGCACTCTGTCTCTCTCTGTCTCTCAGAAATAAATAAACATTTAAAAAAAGATATTTCTTTCAAAACTGATGTCTGAATGTTTGGTTCCATGCCATGTATATTATATTAGCAGTGTGTCTGAGTTAGAATCTATCTGATCCTAAAAATGGCTAGATGCATAGTGTAAGTTGTAGGTTAGCATTGTCTAACGGAAATATAATGCAAGCCACATATGAATTTTAAGTTTTCTAGGAGCTACATTTAAAAAGTAAAAAGAAAAAGGTAAGATTGATTTTAATAATATAATTTATTCAACCCAAGATATCCAAAATAGTGTAATTTTAATGTGTAATAATGTAATAAAATTTATGAGATCTTTTCCTTTTTTTTCAGTGAGTCTTCAAAGTTCCATGTGTTTTTTACATTCATAGCATATCTCAATTTAGACTAATCTTGGTTTATGTGCTCCGTAAACACATGCAGCATGTATTGAACAGTATAGCTTTAGAGCTTTACATGAGCATGTTAAACCACAGACATACAATAATCCACACAAATTCTGCTTAAGGCAGCTGGATTCTTTTGGATTAAAAGTGCATATCCTATATACACATGTAAATATAAGATCTGAGTGGGTAGGTAGGCATGGATCAAAGAAGGGAGCCTACCTATAGAAGGGTAAGTACTCTAATTTAATAGTTGCGCAATGGGTCCTTGGCATGTGCAGATTTTATATTTGTAGTATTACCTGCCCAAGAGTGACTCTTGTGAATTTGCTGTAGTTCTTATAAATTTGCTGTGGTGTGAATTTGAATTGGCCTGACTATGGCACCAGTTCCTTTGCTGGTATTTAAGCCTGTCTGACCTCCCTTGTCTGTATTTCTGTACTTATCTCACAAGTGTTAATGTTCACTAAAAGCCTGAAGGAGTCACTTAATTTTTATCATTTATGTTTGTGGCACTTTAAGGAAGAGATCACATGTGTAGTGAATATACAGACTTGGGGGCATGCTCGTGCTAAGACTGAATCCTTCCCCAGTGTCACATTTTGATGGAGCTATGAGGGTCTTGTAAGACTAGATTGTGTTCTTCTGTCGGATCCCATTTAAGCAAAGTCCCCATGAAATGTCATGCTTCATTTGTTGAAAGTTTTCTTCATAGCATACTGCCAATTTTCTTTCTTTTCTAGATATTATGCTATCTTAATGATATTCGTTAAATTGCTTAATGAGCCAAAGAGAAAACTGTTACTCTTAACGTAATAAATTATTCCTTTCAGAAACTTTCCATTTTAAAGCTCTGTGAAGGAGGAACAAAGGACCTTTACCTGAAGATTATTAAGTACTCTTTCATCAGATACAACTCATTCTCAGTTATAGAGGGCTAGAGTGTTTCTCAAGAATGATCTAGACTCATGGCCTTGTCTCTTTCTCCTTGATGTGGATAAACCATGTTATGAATATGTCTTAAATTTTAGTAGTAAGTATGTGGATATTTATTATATTTTAAATATGTTTAAATAGTGTATAACTAAAAAATTTTTTTTAAATATTTATTTTTGAGAGAGAGAGAGAGCACAGGGGAAGGGCAGAGAGCAAGGGGGACAGAGGATCCAAAGTGGGCTCTGTACTGACAGCAGTGAGCCCAATGTGGGGCTCCAACTCAGAAACCATGAGATCATGACCTGAGCTGGAGTCAGATGCTTAACCGACTAAGCCCCAAGTGCCCCAATTTTTAAAAATGTTGATGAAAAGGGCGCCTGGGTGGCTCAGTCAGTTGAGCATCTGACTTCGGCTCAGGTCATGATCTCACAGTTTGTGGGTTGGAGCCCCACATCAGGTTCTGGGCTGATGGCTTGGAGCCTGGAGACTGCTTCAGATTCAGTGTCTCCTTCTCTCTCTGCCCCTCCCCAACTTGTGCTCTGTCTCTCAAAAATAAATAAATGTAATAAAAAAAATTTTTTTTAAATTTTTTGACAAAAGTTCATTCAACTTTTTAGATTTCTTTCCATTAATATAGGGTTTCTTCATCATTGGCACTACTGATCTTTGGGCCAGATAATTATTTTTGATGGCTGTCTTATACATTGTAGGATCATTGGCCTCTGTCCACTAGATGTTGATGTCTTATGTTCTGCCATTTCTGTTCCTATAGTCGTTGTTAACTTAGGGCCCTCATCACCTTCCCTAGATTCCATTTCAGTCCCTAAACTAGCCCATATATTCAATATCCTACCTTGCTGATAGACCATCCACATTGCCATAAAAATAAATACCTATAATTTATTTAACCTCTCCTGTGTGCCATGCAAGTGTTGAGGGCTTTTCATTTGTCAGCTTTCATCTGACAGGATGAAATTGAGAACAAAGAAGTTAGGTGACTTGTCCCAGATGACACTGCTAGTGAGTACAAGATAAGATTCAAATTTACGTCTGCTTAACTTTTAAAGCCTATGATTTTTATGTTATCACACTGCCAAAATATAATTCCTCCTAAAACATGAGTGAGACTTGTTCCTTCCTTTTCCAAATTTTCAGCATCTTGTATGACATGTCTCAGGCAGCATGACTTGTCTGTTCCTTTTGACATCCTGCTCCCATAAGTATTTCCATGCACACTGCATTCTTATCTCACTAGATGGTGACCATTTTTGCAAATTTGCCACACATATTCGTGTTTTTATGCCTTTGCTCAAGCTGTTTCCTCAACCTGAAATGCATTTTCCATCTCTTTTTCTTCTCCAAAATTCTAATCATTGTTCAAAACATAGCTCAAATATGTGTTGGGTTTTGTTTTTTTCTTTCCCTGTGAAACTTTTCCTGATACGCCCAGGATGAATTGTTTCTTCTACACTTCCATAATACAATGTTTGTTACACAGAGCTTTTAGATCATCCTGTTCTATTGAGGACTTTCCTACATATCTGTCTGTAAATACCTGGAAGGTATTTATACTCCTTATTTATACTATGCCCCATTAAAAAAGATTGAGGTGACTAACTAGAGGCTTTCTCTTTGTAGCTCTATATTTCCTAGAACACATCACATAAGGGTTTTAAGAAAACACACACACACCTTGCTAAGAATTGGTTGAATACAGGGACAAGTGAATGAGTGGATACATGACAAATATTTATGAGTTCTTTCCCTGACTATGTGCATTATAGAAAGTTTACAAAATACAGGGAAAAATAAATAATTCACATACTCATCACACAGATTTTGGAAAATGTCCTTCTGTGTAGCTGATGTTGAGAAATAGCTTAGAAAATCATCTCCACGTGCCCTTTGGTATAGAGTAGACCTAACAGACAGAAGGCCACAGATGCACAGACCTGAACTCTCAGAGAAACATACTTTTATCAAGTGAGGCTGGACACATCAAGAGATTGTATAGGTATTTTTTATGAATAGATATAAAATTCAAAAGCTACAAGGGATATAGAGTGAAAGAAAAGTAAATCTCCCTCTACTCTTATCTTTCAGCCACCTAATTCCTCTTTCCAAAGGCAACGATTGTTATCAGTTGATTTTACAGATTTTAAAAGATGATTATTCCAAATAATACTTATTTTTTATATATTACTCTTATATCTTGGACAAAAGATGCTATTAACAAATAAAATATCTAAATAATAACCCCACTTTAGCTAGAATTACAATTAAATTAATTTTGTGAACTAGCAATTCTTTTTAAACATAGGGGAAAGAATAGTCTTGAGGCTGCAGTAACATGCTATATTTTATCCATTGCAGTGACTTTGCTCCTGGAGAAAAATCGCATAACCATGTAATTTGACATCTTCAAAACTGTCCCCAAATCATTTTTCCAAATGATCTCTCTATCATGTGTGGGTATTTTAAAACTTTTGAATTTCTCACATCTTTGACTCTGTCACATTCTTCCCTTACTTTTTTTTTTAAACTGAAACTCTTAAAATTTTTTTTAAATGTTTATTTATTTTTGAGAGAAAGAGAGTGTGAGCAGGGTAGGGGCAAAGAGAGACACACACACAGACTCCTAAGCAGGTTCCAGGCTCTGACTTGTCAGCACAAAACCTGAGTCAGGGCTTGAACCCACGAACCATGAGATCATGAACTGAGCTGAAGTTGGATGCTTAACCTGACTGAGCCACCCAGATGCCCCTCTTCCCTCACTTTTAGCAGGTGACTTTGCCTCTTCTTCATGGGGGAAAAGAAATCATCATCAAGGTTTTCAGATGCACTCATGCAAGTTTTGGAAGGAATGTATCACAGTCTATTTTGTCTGAGGTGTGGATCTATACTGGTTCATGGGAAAAACTAAGTCAGGTCATAGAAAAAAAACAGATTGAAAGGCTGTAACAAGGAGATATGGGGAAAGAAATGCATAGATGGACATCTTTAGATTGTGTCCAGACTACGAGAATAACTGTGTCCCATGGATGCTTGTCAAGGACTACTACGGAGGATACTCTCAATGTTCCCAAACTAGCCTTTTCCCAGGCATCTAAGTGTTTGTTCAATAGGCTTTTAAAGTCTTGATAATGGCAAGGAAGGAGATTATTCCTAGGTTCAATATTAACACCCCCCCCCCCCCCCCGGGGCTGACTTGGCTACTACAATTCCTGAGTGCCTAACATACCTGCCGCAGTGACCAACAGCTGGGTCCTGATCTAGCCCTCAGTCCTGGAATATCAAACAACCACCTACTGCCAGTTTGACTACATAGGCCTCTTTCCAGCATGGATAGGGCAGCATTTTTTCTCAGTGCAAACACATATTAACTATAAATACAGGTTTACTTTCCCTGCATGCCAAAATTTTACCTGCATCCTTATCTATAGTCCTATCAAGCACCTAATTCAGTGTCATGGTATCTTTTTTTTTTTTTTTTTTTTTTTTGTCATGGTATCTTATTAACCATTGTTTCTGACCAGGGAATCTATTGGTGAATGAAATAAAGCATTGGGCTAATGCTTTTTTTTTTTTTTTTTTTTAATTTTTTTTTTCAACGTTTTTTATTTATTTTTGGGACAGAGAGAGACAGAGCATGAACGGGGGAGGGGCAGAGAGAGAGGGAGACACAGAATCGGAAACAGGCTCCAGGCTCCGAGCCATCAGCCCAGAGCCCGACGCGGGGCTCGAACTCACGGACCGCGAGATCGTGACCTGGCTGAAGTCGGACGCTTAACCGACTGTGCCACCCAGGCGCCCCTGGGCTAATGCTTTTGAGATTCACTGGTCCTACCATGTATCCTATCACCCAAAAGTGGGTGGGCTTTTAGAAAGGTAGACAGTCCTTTGGGAGACCCAATTAAGATACCAGCCATGAGGCTGTAATGCTGTCAGTCAGGATGCACTCCATATATATCTTTCATGGCCACAATACATAGGGTCAGAAACCAATGGATGTGAAGTAAGAGTGACACCTCCCACTAATAAGCTTAATGACCCACTCTCAAAATTTTTCTCTCTATCCCTGCAACTTTCAACTTTGCTGGTCTAATAGTCTTACTACCCAAGGGAGGAATTAGTTCATTGGAAAACACAAAAGTGGTTACAGTGAACTGGAGGTTGAGACTGACACCTGATCTTTTTGGATTCCTCATGCTTCATGAACAAGGCAAGGTGGATTACATGTATTGGCTGGAGTGCTTGATGTAGATTTTAAAGGGGAGATGGGGCTTCTACCACACAAGGAAGGCAACTGTGCCCAGTGGAAAAACCTCAGGGATCTATGTTTGTGGTATGCAATTTTAAGGGGAGAAAGATGAACAGATGCTGAATAACCAAAGGGATGGACAGTGGCAAACATTACCAACTGTCTCATTCTACACCTTTTCTATCCATTGCAGCATGCCTTTTTGGGCTCCCATGAAGTATAGCGAGGGTTACTCATGCTTTCTGCCAGGCAGATGCACCCCTGCCAGACTTGGCAGGCAGAAGTGAGCATCACGAGGCAGAGGCCACGTAGTTCTGGCAAGCACAGATGTAGAGGCTTTTGTTTTTTCTACTGCAGCTGTTGTAGAGATTCTAGTGACCAGATCCTGATTCATGGGTATCAAGCATCAGGTGGTGACAGCAAGAACTTTTCTGTTGGAAAGTTTTCATGGTGTGGTTGGGCTTTTCTCATGGCTGTGTTATCAATGAGCATACAACAACCGAGCTTGGTTTCTTGGCCTTCCCAGATATACTGTAAATTAACCAATACCCTTGAATAAATCTCTTTCTACTTAAACTAGTGAGTGTGTACTGTGCTGTCTAAAACTAGTACAGTAAAACCTTGGTTAGCGAGTATAATTCATTTCTGAAACATGCTTGTAATCCAAAGCACTTGTATATCAAAGTGAATTTCCCCATAAGAAATTATGGAAACTCAGATGATTCCACAACCCCAAAATATTCATATAAAAATGATTACAATACTGTAATATAATACAAAATAATAAAATACAAAATATAAAGAAAAAAATTAACCTGCACTTACCTTTGAAAACTTTTGTGGCTGGTGTGAGGGAGACAAGAGAGAGGATGGTTACTGTGTAGGATGACTTTCACTATCACTAATGGAATCACTGCTATCTGTTGACTCAATGGAATCTTTTCCTGCATGGGGGGCCATTGTATACACTTACACGGATATTGACTACAGTATAGTATTAATAAACTCTTTTCATATACTGTATTTAAAGTAATTGGCAATAAGGCAGCAGAGGAAGGGTCTAAATCAGCAGGCAGCCTGACCTAGAATGAAGCAAAGCATCCCTAAGCTTACTATTGTATGGAAAAGCGAAGGACTGTCCACAGATGCTTTGAAGTGACAGAAAATACATGAGTGCCAGTTGTGGACACCTCCCAATGTTCTGAAAAATCACCGATTTCTGCTAAACATCACAGCCTGAGACCGAGCATCCGAGCATGGGCGACAATTACCCACAATCTCCAGTGAGAGAGAGAGAGAGAGAGAGAGAGAGAGAGAAGAATCATTGGCTCAATTGTGATCATGTGACATCCTGCATCACGCACTACTCATATTGCAAGACATTGCTTGTTTATCAAGTTAAAATTTATTAGAAACGTTTGCTCATCTTGCAGAACACTCACAGAACAAGTTACTCTCAATTCAAGGTTTAACTGTACTGTAATTATTATGTGTCTACACTAGTCAGTAGCCAGAGATTAGGATTCTCCAATTTTGGAGAGGGAGTGGGTGTTTGAGAATCAGACACAGTAACCACCTCACCTCCCATTCAGTCCTCAACCACTGCAATTTGGCAGCTACCTCCTCTGCTACTCATCTTGTTAAGATCACCAAGACTTCCCTGATATAATCTCTTGGCAGTATTTGACCCTGTTGCCCACCTAACACTCTTGGAAAAATCTCCCTTCCTTTAGCTTCTGTACACACAATCTTCTGGTTTTCTTCCTTTTTCTTTGTTCCTCCTCAGCATTCTTTGAGGGACCTTCTTTCTCTTCTGCTTTTCATTTAAAGGTGAGTATTCCCCTGTGTTGTATACTGAATCTGTCAATCTTTTAACTCTACATATTATTTAGGAGTGATTTTAGATTTTCTCTACTTCATGGCTTTAGTTAATATCCGTACAATGCTGACTTCCAAATTTATGCCTTCAGGACAGTTATGTCTCTTAAGCACCAACTGCACTCTGAATGTCTCTACTTCACTGTCTTCAAGCACTTTGAACACAGGATAGACAAAACAGAACTCATTAGCTTCCTCCTCAAAATCTCTCCAACTAGAAAACTAGAAAAATAATACTCCTTATTATATTCCCTATCCTGGTGAATGGCATCATTGTCAACAGGGTGACTTAAGCCAGCAACCGGGTGTCAACCTTCATTTTTCACTCTTCATTGCTTAGCCAAACAATCTTCAAGTCCCACTATTTCTACTTCCCCAAATATCTCTCAATTCATCTCTACTGCCTTAGTTTTAAATACCATTATCTCCAGCTAATTTACTGCAATGGCCTCCCAACCTGTCTCTCTTCCTCCAATCTTGCCTCCCTCTAGTTCATTCTTCACAATGTTCATTCTAATGCATCTAGAATATATGTCAAGTTATGTCTTTTTCTTATGCACATAATAAAATCTTTCCCCCTTTCACAGGGTTCACAGGGTCCTCCATGGGTTGGCTTTTTTAGTATCATTTATTGCATTCCTTGCTCCCTCTCCAGCATACTTTATGTCCATACACATTCAACTTCTCTCAGGTAGATATTCCATGCCCTCTTTGGCCTGTGGAACAGCATGCTATCCCTGCTCTAAAGGAACTAATTTCAGCTTAGATACTAGTTTCTTTAGCAAGTCTTTCCCTTCTGGGTTGTTGTTGCCTCTGCTTTGTTCTCCAATAGCAGGGTGGTGCATTCTACTTTCCCATAATACATTTGTGACATGCAATTGTAACTTTTTAAAAAAGTATATAGCCATGTCTATTCTCACCCAGCAGAAGTCTAAGGAGACTTCTCAGGAGAGGTCTCTGAACTGCAGGATACCAGGCACCCTCACCCTAACCCTCAACCCTACATCTAACCATGAATGGTTTCTGAATGTATGAAAAGAAAAGCTGAGAAGCAGCTAACTTTTTCTAGAGAAGATCCCAAACCTTTAAGAATTTGTAATATTTCTGGGAGCACCTCGATGGCTTAATTGCTTGAGCATCAGACTCTTGATTTCAACTCGGGTCATGGTCTCATAGTTTGTGAGCTCAAGCCCTGTGTCCAACTCTGCACTGACACCATGGATCCTGCTTGGGATTCTCTCTCCCTCTCTCTCTGCCCCTCCCCTGCTCATGTGTGCTCTCTCTCAAAATAAATAAACATTAAAAAAAAAGAATTAGTATTTCTGAAAATGGATGTGAAGGTAGAGATAAAAACAGAAGAAACAATTGAATGTCTATTTAAATGTATTTAGAGCCCCACATCCCCTCCTGGCCTCAGTTCAGTAGATGGCTGACATGTATTCACACCCTAGCACATGCCTAGGATTTTTTTTCCAAGTTTTTATTTAAACTCTAGTTAGTTAACATACAGTGAAATATTAGTTTCAGATGTGGAATTTAGTGATTCAACACTTACATACAACACCCAGTGCTCATTACAACACAAGGAGGGTATTAAGTGCCCTCCTTAATAAGCATCACCAATTTAATCCACACCCACCTCCCCTCCAGAAACCCTCAGTTTGTTCTCTATGGTTAGGAGTTTGTTTCCTGGTTTGCCTTTCTTTTTTTCTCCCTATGTTCGTCTGTTTTGTTTCTTAAATTCCATTTATATATATATACATATGATACATATATCATATATATACATCATATATTATATATGTGTGTGTGTGTGTGTAAATATCACATCTTGTTTATCCATTCATTAGTTGATGGACATTTGGGCTCTTTCCATAATTTGGCTGTTGCAGATAATACTGCTTTAGACATTGAAGTGCATGTACCCCTTTGAATATATATTTATGTGTCCTTTGGGGAAATTCCCAGTAGTGCAATGACTGGATCATATGTTGGTTCCCTCCATACTGTTTTCTAGAGTGCCTACACCAGTTTGCATTCCCAACAACAGTGTAAGAGGGTTCCCCTTTCTCTGCATCCTTGCTAACACCTGTTGTTTCCTGTGTTGTTAATTTTAGCCATTCTGACCGGTGTGAGGTGATATCTCATTGTACTTTTGATTTGTATTTCCCTGATGTTGAGCATCTTTTCATGTGTCTGTTAGCCATGTGTATGTCTTCTTTGAAAAAATGTTTATTCATGTCTTCTGCCTATTTTTTTTAACTGGATTATTTGTTTTTTGGGGGGTGTTCAGGTTTATAAGATCTTTATATATTTTGGATACTAACCCTTTATCAGATACATCATTTACAAATATCTTCTCCCATTCTGTAGGTTGCCTTTTAGTTTTGTCGATTGTTTCCTTCCCTGTGCAGAAGCTTTTTATTTTGATGAAGTCCCAATAGTTTATTTCGGCTTTTGTTTCCTTTGCCTCTGGAGACATATCTAGTAAGAAGTTGCTACAACAGATGGCAAGGAGGTTACTGCCTGTGTTTTCCTTTAGGATTTTGATGGTTTCCTGTCTTATGTTTAGGTCTTTCATCCATTTGTAATTTATTTTTGTGTGTGGTGTAAGGAAGTGGTCCAGTTTCATTCTTCTGCATGTTGCTGTCCAGTTTTCCCAACACCATTTGTTGAAGAGGCTGTCTTTTTTCCACTGGATATTCTTTCCTGCTTTGTCAAAGATTTAGTTGACCATACAGCTGTGCGTTCATTCTGGGTTTTCTATTCTGTTCCATTGATCTATGTGTCTGTTTTTGCATAAGTATCATACTGTCCTAATCACTATAGCTTTGCTTTTTTCTTTTTTAAAGATTTTATTAAGTAATCTGTTTACCCAACATGGGACTCGAACTCACAATCCCAAGATCAAGAGTCGCATGCCAGCCAGGCACCCCCACTACAACTTTGTAATATAACTTGAAGTCCAGGATTGTGACACCTCCAACTTTGCTTTTCTTTTTCAAGGTTGCTTTGGCTAGTAGGGATCTTTTGTGGTTCCATGCAAATTTTAAGATTGTTTGTTATGCTCTGTTAAAAATACTGGGGGTATTTTGATAGGGATTGCATTAAATGTGTAGATTACTTTGGTTAGTATAGACATTTTAACAATATTTGTCCTTCTAATTCATGAGTATGGAATATTTTTCCATTTCTTTGTGTCCTCTTCAATTTCTCTCATCAGTGTTTTATAGTTTTCAGAATCAGATATTTTATCTCTTTGGTTAGGTTTATATCCCTAGATATCTTACGGTTTTTGGTACAATTGTAAATGGGACTGATTTCTTGATTTCTCTTTCTGCTGCTTCATTACTGATGTATAGAAATGCAACAGATTTCTATATGTTGATTGTGTATGCTGTGACTTTCCCGAATTTGTGTATCAGTTGTAGCAATTTTTTGGTGGAGTCTTTGGGTTTTCTATATAGATTGTCATGTTTTTGCAAATAGTGAAGGTTTGACTTCTTTCTTGCCAATTTGGATGCCTTTTGTTTCTTTTTGTTGTCTGATTGCTGAGGCTAGGACTTCTAGTGCTATTTTAAATAACTGGTAAGAATGGATAGCCCTGTCTTGTTCCTCACCATAGGAAAAGCTCTCATTTTTTTCCCATTGAGGATGATATTAGCTGTGGGTTTTTCATATATGGCCTTTATGATGTTGAGGTATGTTCCCTTTCTCCTTGCTTTGTTTTTTGTTTGTTTTTTTTTATCATGAATGGATGTTGTATTTTGTCAAAAGCTTTCTCTGCATCTATTGAGAGGATCGTATGGTTCTTATCCTTTCTTTTATTAATTTATATCACATTGATTTGCAAATATTGAACCACCCTTGCAGCCCAGGAATAAATCTCACTTGACAATAGTGAATGATTCTTTTAATGCACTGTTAGATTTGATTTGCTAGTATTTTGTTGAGAATTTTTGCATCTATGTTCATCAGGGATATTGGCCTGCTATTCTCTTTTTTAGTGGAGTCTCTGTCTTGTTTTGAAATCAGGATAATGCTGGTCTCATAGAATGAATCTGGAAGTTTTCCTTCCATTTATATTTTTTGGAACAGTTTGAGAAGAATAGGTATTAACTTCTTTAAATGTTTGGTAGGATTTCCCTCTGAAGCCATATGGCCCTAGCCTTGTTTGTTGGGAGATTTTTGATTACTGATTCAATTTTTTGGCTGGTTACCAGTCAGTTCAAATTTTCTATTTCTTCCTATTTCAGTTTTGGTAGTTTATATGTTTCTAGAAATTTATCTATTTCTTCCAGATTGTCCAATTTGTTGGCATATCATTTTTCATAATATCCTCTTGTAATTGTTTGTATTTCTGTGGTGTTGGTTGTTATTTCTCCTCTCCCATTTGTGATTTTATTTGGGTCTTTTCTTTTTCCTTTTTGATAAGTCTGGCTAGGAGTTTGTAAGTTTTATCAATTTTGTTTTTGAAGAATCAGGTCCTGGTTTCTTTGATCTGTTCTACTGGTTTTTTTTTTTTAACTAAATTTAGTTTAGTTTAGCTTAGTTTAGTTTCCATATCATTTATTTCTGCTCTAATTTTTATTATTTCCCTTCTGCTGACTTTAGGCTTCATTGTCATTTTTCGAACTCTTTTAGGTGTCAGGTTAGGTTGTTTATTCGAGATTTTTCTTGCTTCTTGAAGTAGACCTGTCTTGCTATAGACTTTCCTCTTATGATTGCTTTTGCTGCATCCCAAAGATTTTGGACCTTTGTTTTCATTTTCATTTGATTCCATATATTTTTTAAATTTCTTCTTTAATTTCTTGGTTGACCCATTCATTCTTTTTTTTTTTTAAGTTTATATATTTTGAAAGAGAGAGACAGAGAGAGAGAGCACACCCTCATGAGCAGGGAAAGGGCAGAGAAAGAGAGGGAGGCTCCACATTATTGGCATGGAAGCCAATGTGGCACTCAAACCCATGAACCATGAGATCATGACCTGACCTGAAATCAAGAGTCAGACACTTAACCAACTCTGCCACCCAGGTGCCCTTCCCCATTCATTCTTTAGCAGCAGTTTAACCTCCATGTATTTGTGGTGTTTCCAATTTTTTTCTTGTGGTTGACTTCAAGTTTCATAGTCTTGTGGTTAGAAAAGATGTATGGTATGATCTCAATCTTTCTGTACTTCTTGAGGCCTGATTTGTGACCTAGTATGTGATCTATTCTGGAGAATGTTCCATGTGCACTTGAAAAGAATGTGTATTCTGCTGCTTTAGGATGAAATGTTCTGAATATATCTGTTAAGTCCATCTGGCCCAGTGTGTCACTCAAAGCCATTTCCTTGTTGATTTTCTGCTCAGATGTTATCTATTGTTGTAAGTGGGGTGTTAAAACCCCCTACTATTATTGTAATATTATCATTTAGTAACTTTATGTTTGATGTATTTTGATGCTTCTATGTTGGGTGCATAAATATTTACAACTGTTAGATCTTCTTGTTGGATTGTCTGCTTTATTATTATATAGTGTCTTTCTTTGTCTCTTATTTGTAGTCTTTATTTAATTTAATTTATTTATTTAGTTATTTGTTTATTTTAGAGAGAGAGAGTGCAAGTGGAGGAAAGGGGCAGACAGGTGAGAGAGAGAGAACGAGAATCTCAAACAGTCTCCATGCTCAGTCCAGAGCTTGATCCCATGACCTTGGGATCATGACCTGAGCTGAAATCAAGTCGGATGCTCATCTGACTGAACTACCCAGGTGCCCCGTTATGGTCTTTGTTTTAAAGTCTATTTTGTCTGGTACAAGTATTGCTGCTCTGGCTTTCTTTTCACATCCATTTGCATGACAGATGTTTCTCCATCCCCTCACTTTCAATCTGTAGGTGTCTTTAGGTCTAAAATCAGTCTCTTGTGGGCAACAGATTAGATGTGTCTTTTTTTTTTTTTTTAATCCATTCTGACACCCTATGTCTTTTGATTGGAGCATTTAGTCTACTCACATTTAGAGTAACTAATGATAGGTATGTTTTTAGTGCCATTTTATGACTTGTTTTGTTGTTTTTTTCTGGAGATTTTCTCTGTTCTTTTCTAGTCTGTCACTTTTTCTGGAGATTTTCTCTGTTCTTTTCTAGTCTTTGTCACTTTTGGTCTTTCTTTCCCACTCAGTCTGTCCCCTTTAATGTTTTTTGCAGGCCTGGTTTAGTGGTCATGAACTCCTTTAGCTTTTGTTTGTCTGGAAAACTCTTTATCTCTCTGTCTATTCAGAAAGATAGCTTTGCTGGATAGAGTATTCTTGGCTGCAGATTTTTCCCATTCAGCACATTGAATATATCATGCCACTCCCTTCTGGCTTGCCAAGTTTCTGTGGAGAGATCTGCAGCTAGCTTTATGGGTATTCCCTTGTAAGTTAGGGACTTCTTTTGTCTTGCTGCTTTTAGGACTTTTTTCTTTATCACTATGTTTTGCAAATTTAACTATAATATGACTTGGTGTTGGCCTGCTTTTGTTGATTTTGATGGGAGTTCTCTGTGCCTCCTAGATTTGGATGTCTGTTTCCTTCCCCAGAAGTTTTCACCTATTATTTCCTCAAATAAACCTGCCCCCTTTCCTCTCTCTTCTTCTGAGACTCCTATGATATGAATGTTATTATGTTTGATGAAGTCACTGAGTTCCCTAAGTTTATTCTTGTGATCCATAATTCTTCTTTCTCTCTTTTGTTCAGCTTCATCATTTTCCATTATTCTTTCTTCTATATAATTTATTCATTCCTCTGCTTCTTCCATCCTTGTGGTCATTACATCTGGTCAGTTTTGAATCTCAGTTATTGTATTTTTCATTTCTGATGGCTTGTTTTTTTTAACTTTTATCTCTGTGGTAAGGGTCTTTCTGATGTTTTCCATGCTTTTCTCAATCCCAGCGAGTATCCTTATGATTGTTGCCATAAATTCTTCACCAGGCATATTACTTATATCTGTTTTGATTAGATCTCTGGCCATGAGCTTTTCTTGTTCTTTCTTTTGGGCTGAATTCCTCCATCCTGGCATTTTGTCCGAGGTGTGCATACCTAGTTAAATGAAAGACTTGATGCTACTTCCACTAGAACTGAAGTCTTGCAGAAATCTCTGGTGGATAGATGTGGTGTGTGCAGGGGTTTGTGCTGGTATTCTGTGGGAGAGGCCCACTGTTCTGGGTCTTAGGAACACTTGCCTGAGAAAAGCAGTACCAGCAGAGCTTGGGGGCGGGGGTAGGACTTGGTGTAAGCAGGTTAGACAGCCAGTGTTGGCACTGTGCTGTTTACCGAAGCTAGTTTATGCTGAGGGGTGGGAGAGAGAAATGGTACCAGCATTTCTTTGTCCCCGAAGAGGGGTCTCTGTGCTTGCTACTTTCAGGGAATCCCTTCCAAAAGAGCAAATAATTTCTCCTCGTGTGTTCCAGGAGTTTTCAGATTGCTGATTTCACACTGTCTGTCTCTGGGTTACTTGCCTGTCTGGAGCAGCACAGTGCACTTTGGGCTCTAACCCAGCCAGGCCTGCTGACTTTTAAAACTCCAAACTTTAGGGACCTGCTGTGGCAGGGCCTGTGCTGGTCTTCTAGGACGTGGTCTTACACACTGGGATGGATGCAGGTTTGATGGAGAATGGCAGTCAAGCCAGAGTGCAGGGGTGTGGCATTAGGAGTAAGTGGGCTAAACAGCCAGTATCCAGGTTAGCTGCCTTCAGCAGGTGTCTTTGCACCTATGCTGAAAGGCAGGGGAAGGAAATGGCACCCACTGGCTCTTTTTCCCCCGAGAGGCATCTCTGCAAACACCACTTCTCACAGATATACTTTTTCCCCCAAGAGGCATCTCTGCGAACACCACTTCTCGCAGATATACTTTAAGAAGAGCAAACAGTCTCTTTCCATGCACCTTAGGCAATCCTTAGATCGCCCTGGGGTGCTTGCCTGCCTTCTCTCTAGGAGTAGGGCAGCACCCTCAGGTCTCTATCCCAGTACAGCCACTGACCTCTAAGACTCCTGTCTTTGAGCACTGCTGATTTCCAAAACTCAAGAAAATCAGCCCCTCTCATTTTCCCAGCATGGCTTTGGGGAAATGTTCTCCTTGTTTGTATCCCTGTGCACTCTGTTCTCACTCCACAGTTGTAACTTCTGATTTATTTCTCTGTCTTGCTGATACACCAGTTCTGTGGAGGCAAGAGCTGTGTCTATTTTGTTCATTGTCAATGATCCCATCACCTAGCAGAGCATCTGGCACTTAAATATTTGTGAGATGAGTGAAAAATGGACACAATAAGGTAGTATATGATAGGAAAGTAATAATTAATTGTTCATTAGTTATTACCTAGAACCATAATTGTCAAAAATTTAGCTAAAATGAAACAAAAGTGCATAAGCCTATATCTTCTCCTACAATGATATCAGCAATGGATTTCTTTATACCATTACCAACTTAAAAAATATTTCATTGAGGTACAACTTACAATGATATGTACAAATCTTAAATCTAAAGCTTGACTGGTTTTTTACACACGTACACACCTTGTGAAACCACTACTCAGATCAATATGTAGAACATTTCCAGCACCCCAGAAGGCTCCCTTACCCTCTCTTCCAATCAATATTTTTTCAAAGATAATCATTCTTTTGACCTCCATTACCACAGTTTTGCTTGCCTGATTTTGTACTCCATATAATGGGATCATGAAGATGGATTTTTACATATTTGGTTTCTTTTACTCAATATCATATTGGTGAGATTTGTTCTTTTCATTGTTATTTTCATTCCATTGTATGAATATGCTTTACTTTTCCATTCTATTGCTGAAAGACATTTGGGTTGTTTCAAGTTTGAATATTATCAATAAAGCTATGATGCATATTCTCATGTATAACTTTTGGTGGACATGGCACTAATATATGTTGAGTTTAGACAGGAGAGGATTTGCTAGGCCATAAGATATGTATAAGTTTAGCTTAAGTGGATATATTATTAAATGTTTTACCAAAGTCATTATACCAGCTTATACTCTCATCAATAAATGTATGAGAGTTCCCCATTGTTCTGCAACCTTGATATTAACTTCCTATTAACTTTCACTCACTTATAAAAATTTACACAATCATCTGAGATGAAAACTGACATTATGAATTACTGCAATACTATAAAATTATTCAAAATAGGCTTCCTGAGGTTGGTTAGTTTTAAGGCATAAAATAGTAAGAATGGCTAATATATACTGAATATGCACTGCTTGCTAGGCATATTTGGGATAGTTTATGTAGGCTACCTCATTTGATCATCACTATACCTCTGTGAAGTAGATACTGTTATTCCCATTTTATGGATGAGAAATTTGTAGCATAGAGAGACATACTTTTAAAGACCTGGCTAGAAGCACCTGTACAGACTAGTTAATGCAACTGCTTATTGTAGAGACAAAGCCAGTTCAGAGAGCAGGCTGCATCATATGAAGGAAGATCACTCAGTTTGTTAGAGGTAGAATCTGGATTGGCATCCAGATATCCTAACTTCTTGTGTGGCATTGATAACAAATCAGCAGTGTACAAACTATATAATATTAACAACAATGAAAACAAACACTCTTGAAAAAGTACTTCATTCCTTCAGAATTTAGTTATTACAGTTTTGGTTTGTGGAATAAATTCACCATGTTCTAAAATAATTTTAACAATTTTAAATAATTGTCAAGCAAGGTTGTATTAAAAAAGGATTCATGTTTTGTGGTGCCATAAGCTTATACAACTAGGGAGAACTCATTAAGAAAAATAACAGGGGTGCCTGGGTGGCTCAGTCAGTTAAGCATCCGACTTCAGCTCAGGTCATGATCTCATGGTTCATGAGTTCAAGCCCTACATTGGGTTCTCTCCTGTCAGCGTGGGGCACACTGAATCCTCTGTCCTCCTCCTTCTCTGCCCCTCCCCTGCTTGCTCTCTTTCTCTCTCTCCCTATCTCTCAAAAATAAATAAACATTAAAAAAAAAGAGCATAAAAAAAATCTTTTGCCAATACTACAAAAAAACATGTGAACGTATTGCTAGATCCTATTGATACACAGCCTCATATATGAAGATTTCCCCCTTCTTATACCCCTCTTCTGGTATTCATGCCCTGGTGTACCTCCTCTCTCATATTGCATTGAGGTTGGTCTGTGAGACCAACAGAATTAGGTAGCAGTGATGTCAGTTTGGAGGCTAGGTTATAAAGGGCATTATGACTTTTACCCCTCTCTCCCAGATCATTCACTCTGGGGGAACTCAGCTTCCATGTCTTGAGAACCATCAGACAACCCTGTGGATTAGACCATGCAGTGACAAACTGAAGCCTCCAGCCCACAGCTATGTGATTACCATTTCAGAAGTGGATCCTCCAGCCCTGGTCAAGCCTTTAAATAACTGCATTTTTGGCTGACAGCTTAATATTCTGAGCCAGAGCCACTCAGAGAAGCAGCTCCCAGATTTCAGACTCTCAGGAATTGTGTGAGATAATAAGGTTATTGTTTTAAGCTGATAAGTTTTGGAGTCATTTGTTATCCAAAAATTGCTAAGTAATACAGGCCCCTAAAAGGGCCTTGGAAGAGGCCATGCAAGTGAGAGGCCTAGAAGTTTGAGTTTCATAGGTTTTTTTTTTTTTTTTAACTTTAACGTTTATTTATTTTTGAGAGAGAGAGAGAGCGAGCGAGTGTGAGTGGGGGAGTGGCAGAGAGAGAGGGAGACACCGAATCCGAAGCAGGCTCCAGGCTGTGAGTTGTCAGCACAGAGCCCGATACAGGGCTGAAACTCACGAACTGTGAGGTCATGACCTGTGCCGAAGTTGGACGCTCAACCAACTGGGCCACCCCGGTGCCCCAAGTTTCTAAGTTTTATGATAAATAGGTCTCTGTCTATGTTAATGGCTAAGTCTACTAGATTGTTGTGGCAGAGACAGCTACCAACAGCTCCACCACCAAAATTTGTTCTTTTTTCTTCCACAGCAGCCTTAACTATCATGGCTGTAGGTCATGCCTGTCCAACCACAAGCCACATTGTGCAGCCTCCTTTGCTGCGGAGTGTTTCATGTGACTGAGCTCTTGATACTGGAATGCATCAGAAGCTATTTGTGCCCTTCTGGACTATGCTTTCAAGGGACTAGACATTGTGCGCCTTTCCTCCTTCTTATGGGCCAGGATGGTGACAAGCAGAGTGACCTTAGAAGCCACATGTTTAGGATGACAGAAACTCTGTTCTGCCAAGTCCCTGAATGACCTGGAGTTCATGGAGCTGAACCCTTCCAAGCTGGAACACCCCTCTGAACCATTTCGTTAGAGAGAAATAAAGCTTCTATTATGTTTGAATGATTATATTTTAAGGTCTATGTTTTCCAACAAGTAAGTCAACTTTAACTAATTAGTTATGATCTTCAAAAATTAGATACTTTATTTTTCCCCTGGAGGTAGGCTTGATGTTATTTATTGGCTAATTTATTAAGTTTTTGTTCTTCTGAAATAAACCTTTTTTTGAATGTATTTGGTTTTAGGTCCTGGTTCTACACTTAATAGCTATGTAATCAGGATTATTACTTCTCTGAGCTCAGTTCTTCTCTGAGCTATACAATTCCATCTATAAAATGGGGATGATACCTTCTTCATAGCCTGTTATGAGAGTTAGTGAGATAATGTTTATAAAACACTGCCTGGAACCTAGCAAAAACTCAATAAATAGTAGCAATTTTTATTGTAATAAGAATAATTATTATTTAACATTTATTTACTTATTTAAGTAATATCTACACCCAACGTGGGGCTTGAACTCATGACACCAAGATCAAGAGTCACATGCTCTTCCAACTGAGCCAGCCATGTTCCCCATTTTTATTATTAATACTACCTGTTCAGTGTTGCACTTTGGACAGAGCATGAGGTTTGGAGATATAAAATCTGAGCTCAAATTCAAACTGTCACTTCTGCTTGCTGTGACCTTGGATATGATAACTTATCCAGTCTTTTTCCTTCTTGGACTCATCATCTATATTGCTGAACACATAGTTGCACTAAATATCTTTATGTTTTTATTCTAAGCTTATCCAGGAGAGCTGTAAGTCAGACACATAGCAAATTTGACTAAATGCTTTTGTATTTCTGGGACAGGGGAAGGTGTGACTGAACATGATGGCACATTCAAGACTAGACTGAACATGGCAGCCGAGCCCAAGTGAGCAAGAGACCAGGATGGGGAACCTGGAAAATATTTCTTTTTTTTTTTTTTTTTAGTCATGAAGATCCATGTCATCCTACAAGGGAATGTTTGAGTTATTCTGAATTATATTCCTGGGGAGATATGATAATCACCTATCCCTTCTATTGGGGAACTCCTACTTCACTTCCTGTGGCCCTTGAGGCGTTGTCAGTTACAGTGTTCCATTGTAATTACTCCGTCCCCTTCCTCCCTCCACATGACTATAAATATCAGTAAAAACCTTCCCTACCACAGGGAAAGAGAACCTGTCACAATAGGGGAGATCGAGCTGGAAACAGACAGCAGTGGGAGAGAGCATGATTGGATAGCTTGAGCTCCTGGATTCATCTGTGCCTGAAGCTACACTACTCCCCAGACTTCCAAGCCACATGAGCCAATACAGCCCCTATATTCATTATACATATTTGAGTTGGGGTTTTGTAACTAAAAGTGTCCTGGCTAATATAGGAACTTTTGCAAAATGCACATATTTGGGCTCCAAGTCTGGAGCCTCTGATGTAGTTGGGTCTGAAATGGGACTGAGGCATGTGCGTTCTTTTAAAATTTCTCTAGGGGCGCCTGGGTGGCTCAGTTGATTGAGTCTCCACCTCTTGATTTAGGCTCAGGTCATGATCCCAGGTCGTGGGATTGAGCCCCAGATTGGGCTCCATGCTGAGTGTGGAGCCTGCTGTCTCTCTCTCTCTCCCTCTCCTCCTCTTTCCTGCTCCCACCCCCTCCCAAAATAAAAAAATAAAATCTCTCTAAACTCTACCTCCCTGCTCAAGTTGAGAAACACTACCTTTTTTTTTTTTTTTAATTTAGATTTCAAGTTCATAGGACACATTTGATCATACTCAGTTCATGGCATACTATCATCATTGGTCCATGCAATGTCCCTCTCTGAGTTTGTTAATTTCATTTTTTTCACCATACTGCACTTCCATTATCACTGCCCACAAAGACCACCACTCTAATGTATTGAATGAGTGTATTCACTTTGTATCTACTTTTGTAAAATGTGTTTTGTTGTTTTCTATGCATGCATTTCTCATTTACAAAAACAGCATTTTGTTACATAACCTATTCTGTTTTTTACTTTAAAAAATTTTAGACTCTTTTTTAGAGCAGTTTTAGATTTACAGAAAATGTGAGCAGGAAGTACAGTAAGATCCTATATACTCTTCCTGACCCCCAACCCAGTGTCCCCTATGATTAACATCTGCATTAGTGATTAACTTTTGAACTTCAGCTCTCCTAGAAATGAATGATAGGACAGTACTGGGTGGTAAGGGAGCCTTTTGACTCCCAATAAATGACAATGCTTTTCTATGAATGGAAATAAAGAGATGTCTTGGAATATGGAGATAGATTAACAACAAAACTCCAAAGTCTGTTATACAAATAGGTGCTAGATCACTTAAAAATTTCTTTTCCTTCTGGTTTTAAAACTCTTGACTCATCTTCAAGGAGAAAAAGAACAGAGGTCATGAGAAGTATCATAGCCAAGTTGCAAGTTCTGTGATTTTATACTTGTGAGAACTAGTTTCAAAGTAAGTTTTCAATTCAATTCTTTGAATTAAATAGAAAAAGAAAATGAGAGGAAGAGTCAGCATCTGAAGAGAGATGACTGAAGTTCTTCTAATGGCGATTACTATGTGAAGATGTCACAGGGCATCATGACATCCACAGGAAAAAGAAATTTCTGTCTCTGCTGGTAAGCCTGTGGGCAAACAGGCAAACTACGTTTCTGGGGAACTCCTCTGAGAGGCATTTTGGCAGTATCTGTCAAATTTCCATATGCATCTACCTTCAAATCCAAGGAAATCTTGCTCAGTTTGGACTCAACTGGAAGTTATTTCTTCCCAAAAGGAACTGAACTGGATGTAAATCTCACTGAAGCCCTCAGTAGGGGCAGAGCACGAAGATGCTGGTAGGAGGTACACACCAAGGTGTGAGTGTGGAAAAGCTGCCGCTCCCTGGAAGTAAGAGGCTGGTAGCAGGTCAGCACAATGTGTTCAAGGAAAGCTAACCCCCCATAGCCATCATCCAGGAAGATACCTTAGTAAAATCTGAACTTTGAGCAAGTGCAGATGCAGATTTTGAGAATTCTTTTAAGTTTATTTATTTGAGAGAGGCAGAAAGAAGGGAGGGAGAGAATCCCAAGCAGGCTCTGTGCTGTCAGGGCAGAGCCTGACTTGGGGCTTGATCCCACCAACTGTGAGATCATGACCTGAGCCAAAATCAAGAATCAGACACTCAACGGGCCGAGCCACCCAGGCTCACCCCATGATTTTGAGAACTTTTAATGACTTGTAAGGAAGGAGTTTTCCTAGGCAAACTTGGTGTGTAGCAAGAATGGCGTTCCTTGGAGGAAGATCAGTAAAGCCTAGATCGTAAGTGAGTAAGTGAAACACAGTTGAGAACAGAAACATCTCCCAAGAGTTGACTAAGAACTTCCACCACTCCTTTGGTGTAGAGACACTGGAATATGGCACACAAAACACCTCTGCGCCGTATTCATTGTACTACTTGGTGTGGGCATAATTAGTGAACCACGTGCATTTTCTTTTATACTGTGATTCAGTCAGTTTCTATTAGTCTATATTATTTTCATAGAGCCCCAAGCTGTAGATAATGGCCCAGATGGTAGACTCAGATGACAGTTGCTGTGAGTTGCTCCAATGAGGTGACTTGGTTGGCTGGGGCCCTAACAGCATGGTGCCTGAGTTTTCTGTCTGGTGTGCTGCCTGTTACAATGACACTGGGCAAGAAGTAATGTTCGTCCTAGTGACTCTGGCCCCACAAGAAACAAACACTTTGTGTTTAGCCTGTTCTGTTCCAGAAGGCAAGGAAGTATGTCATATGCTAAAGAAATTGTTTTATATAGTGAGTAATGTTTGCCATATATTATAGAAATAGTTTTATATGCGGGGCACCTGGGGGGCTCAGTTGATTAAGCGTCCGACTTCAGCTCAGGTCATGATCTCATGGTTCATGAGTTCAAGCCCCGTGTCGGGCTCTGTGCTGACAGCTCGGAGTCTCGAGCCTGCTTCAGATTCTGTGTCTTCCTTTCTCTCGGCCCCTCCCCTGCTCATACTGTGTCTCTCTCTCTCTCTCTCTCTCTCTCTCTCTCTCAAAAATAAATAAACATTAAAAAAATAGTTTTATATAGTGAGTAATGTTTAAGGTTTTATGCTCTAAAGCACTGGTTCTCTAAACATTATTGTGCATCACAATTGCCTAGAGTGCTATTAAAACCCAGATTTCTGGGCCCCAACCTCAGAGATTCTGATTCAGTAGGTCTGGAATGGGGCCCAATAATTTGCATGATAAGCTTCCGTTATCTAGAACATTCACAGGTTAAATTTCTTATTCCTCGTGATGCTGAACTTAAAACTTAAGATGTTACTGCCAAGTGATATGGAAAGCAGGATGCTCATTACAACTGTCTCTGCTTCCTTTCCTGCACCAAAGGCTTCTGGGACCACTCTGCTGTACTTCCTCGATCCTCTGCCAAAGTCCCACCTCCAAATTGGAATCTAAAATGGGGATTTCACACTTCTCTGTTATTAATTTCTCTCTTCTCTTTCCTCCATTTCCTGGTGCTAACATGTAAAAGAATAATGACTAATATGGGGCACCTGGGTGGCTCATTTGGGTGAGCATCCGACTTTGGCTCAGATCACTATCTCTCAGTTCATGAGTCTGAGCTCTGCATCAGCTCTCTGCTGTCAGTGCAGGGCCCATTTCAGATCCTCTGTCCCCCTCTCTCTCTGCCCCTCCCCCACTCATTCTCTGTCTCTGTCTCTCTCTCTCTCTCCCCCTCTGTCTCTCAAAAAAGAAAGAATAATGACTAATATATAGCAGTATATAATTGAACAGTTGTGTTTGAGGAGTTCAAAGAAAGGGACAATCAAGAAAGATCCATGGAAGAATTGAAAAGGAAGCTCAACCTGGACAGAAGGATGTCATCTGGCCAGGCAGATAATAGCATATGTTTCTGACCAAAGCAGCCTCTTGGGCAAAGGTCCAGAAGCAGGACAAGTGGAGAGACAGGTCTGAGACAGGGGTGTGTGCTGGAGAGAAAGGAAGAAGGAAGACGGAACAGGTAAGGTCGGACTAGAGGGCCAGGCAGAGCTCAGAGTGGATTTAGTAAGACCTGGGAAGGTGCTGAAGGTTTTATAGTGATTACAGGCTTGTTTCAGGCAGATTAGTTAGGCAATGGAGTGTGCGAGATGGCTTGACAGTGGAGGCCACCCAGCAGGCTGTTCTGGAAATTCAAATCTGCACAAGCCAGTACTGGGTTCCTTCTTACAGCCTGAAATGCATTTAATTCATAATCTAAGACATCCTTAGATATTACCTCAGTGAGTCTGGGCAAGCTGGGCCACATCATGTTCTGACTTTCTTATATTGAAGCCATCTAAAAATCACTTTTATTTTCAATACTTTATATGTAATTGTTCAAAGTGATTTTAAATAAAGTCTTTTCAAGCTTACACGTCTATTCTTTCCATTTTACAGGGTTGGAACTAGCCTTTTATTTCCTTGCATCACCTCACCTTCTCATCCCTTCAAGCCTTTTCTTTCCTGCCTCAGTAAGTTCTCTCCTCATTTCATCGTCTAAGTCTAAATTATCTGTATATCCTTTTTCCACCTGGCCTAGTTTAGAGGTAAGCATTTCCTTTTGCCTAATGATTAGACTCACAAAAAGATACAGTGACAGATGGATTTTCCTCCCAATGTTGCTTCCACTTAGTTTATGTCATATATGATTCATTGATGATCTCAGAATAAAAGCAGAATATGTTCCTCATTTGAATGAGGGAATATGAGTATTTTCCCCTATGTTATACGTGTAACCACATTTCCCTAGGTCATACTGATGACATAGCAGTGTGTGGCTCAGTCCGTACTAGCAAAATGCAGAGATCCCAGTCCTCAGATCCTTCATAGAAACTTTAGGGTGTCTGCTTCAGAGGGTGTTTTCCTGGCTCTCGTCATCCTCATTTGTGCTCCTAAGGTCAGCCCTGTGGTCCCCACTACCTTGACACATCCTCAACATAGGCGTATTCATGCTTACTCCTTAATTCCATTGTTTTTTTTTTAAATGTTTATTTGTATTTGAGAGAGAGAGACAGAGCACGAGGGGGGTGGGGCAGAGAGAGAGGGAGATACAGAATCCGAAGCGGGTTCTAGGCTGAGCTGTCAGCATAGAGCTTGACTCAGGACTCGAACCCATGAACCATGAGACCATGACCTGAGCCGAAGCTGGATGCTTAACCCACTGAGCCACCCAGGCACCCCACCTTAATTCCATTCTTAATGGCTGTCATCCCACCCTTCTTTCCTGGCCTACCCTCTTCCAGGGCCCCAAAACAGATGTGCTTTGTGCTCAGAAGCAGTGGTCTTTATTACTGCTCCTTCCAGGATCAAAGCCCAAGCCAGAAGCTAGGCTGAGCTGCAATTACAGGAACAGTCATGGTGCTATCTCATAAGTCATCCTCCCTTTGATGTCCTCCAGTGAATTCATATCAAGCATGTATGCCCCAAATCTCCTCTCAGGGAATAAACAGAACCGTGAATTACACTGCAAGATTTCTATAACTCATTTCTTGAACTTAGGGCAGTTTTATTATGGTTTCTACAAAATTTTGTCTTTGGGTATTTGGAAGTGATGATGAGGCACATTTCTCCACTCCTCCTGTTTCTTTCTCCCCTCCCTAGATACTGTACACCTGGCCTCAATGGGGCCCCCTGAGGTTCTCATTCAAATCAGGTGCAGCTCTGACAGCCCCCAAATACCATCAAAATGTCTAAATATCTGATGTACACAAATTAGGTCCTGTTCATTCATTCAAAATATATTATAAACATCTACTCTATGTCAAGCATCATTCTTAGAACTTGGGTGATAGCAGTGAACTAGGCAGGCAAAATCTCTGCTCTCAGAATTTATGGTAAACAAATAATTTCAGATCGTGCTAAGTGCTGTGATGAAAATAAGGCAGTGATGGGGATGGTAAGGGAAGCCTTGCTGAAGAGGTAACAATCTGAGACCTCTATGGTGAGAGGCAGCCATGAGAAGCCCTGGGCAAAGAATATTCTACACAGGAGGAAGATTAAGTGTAAAGACCTGAGCCAGAAGTGGAAGGCCAGTTAGCCTGCACTGTAATATAAATGGAGGATGGGTGTGAGGGAAGTGATGGGGGGGTGAGATAAGAAAGGCAGGCAGGGGTCATACCATATAGGGCCTTATAGGGCTAGGTAAGGAGGTTCAATTTTACGTAAGTGCCATAGGAAGTCATTGAAGAGTTTAACCAGTAGAAAATCATGATCTAAGTTTTTTTCCTAACTAGTATTTTTTTAAATTAAGATATAATTCACAGGGTGGCTTAGTCAGTTGAGTGTCCAACCTTGATTTTGGCTCAGGTCATGATCTCACAGTTCATGGGATCAAGCCCCAGGTCGGGCTCTGTGCTGATAGTGCAGAGCCTGCCTGGAATTCTCTCTCTCCCTCTCTCTCTGCCCCTCCCCCACCTGCACGTGCTCTCTCTCTCTCTCTCTCTCTCTGTCCCAAAATAAATATTTAAAAAGGATATAATTCATATAACACAAACTTCATCATTTTAAAGTGTACAATTCATTGGTTTTAGCATGTCATAATGAGTGCAACCATTATCACTAATTCCAGAGCATTCCTGCCACTCCAAAAAGAAACATCGTACCTGTTAGCAGTTCTTCCCCTTTCCCCAGCCCTGGGCAAACAGTAATTTGCTTTTCAAATCTATGGATTTGCCTATTCTGGACATTTTTACATAAATGGAATCATAGAGCCTATTGTGCCAACCTTCTTTCACTTAGCATAATATTTCAAGGTCATTCATGTTGTAGCATGTAATAGTATTTCATTCCTTTTTATGACAATAATATTCCATTTTATGTATAGACCACATTTTATCCATTCATCTGTTAATGGACAGTTGGGCTGGTTCAGTTTTTCGCTTTTATTAATAATGCTGCTATGAACATTTGTGTACAAGTTTTTATGAATATGTGCTTTCATTTGTCTTGGGTATATACCTACGAGTAGAATTGCTAGATCATTTTGTGTGTAATTCTGTGTGTAATTTCTTGAGGAACTACCAAATTCCTTTCCAAAGTGGCTGCTCCGAGAAAGAGCCATTTTATATTCCAAACAGCAATGTATGAGGATTCTAATTTCTCCACATCCTTGCCAACACTTGTTATTTTATGTTTTTCTGATTAGAGCCATCCTAGTAGGTATAAAGTCATATCTCCTTGTGCTTTTGATTTGTCAATTCTCTAATGACTAATGATGTTGAGAGTCATTTCATGTGCTTTTTAGTTGTTTGTATATTTCTTTGAAGAAATGTCTACCTAAGCCCTTTGTCTATTTTTATCTTGGGTTATTTGTCTTTTTATTGTTGAGCTGTAAGAGCCCTTTTTATATTCAAGATACTTGGCCCTTCTCAGACATATGATCTGCAAAAACTTTCTCCCGTTCTGTGGGTTATCTTTTCATTTCTTGATTTTTTTTTTTTTGACCTCATATAAGTTTTTAGTGACCTTATATAAGGCTATTCTGGCAGCTATGTGGAAGACAGACTATTAGGGAGCAAAAATGGTGGCAGGGAGATGAGTTGGGAACTATTGCAGACAAGACTATCTCTTGTCTCCAGGCAAGAAATGACAATAACTTGGATGGTAGAAAAGGTTCTGGCTTTACATCATCATTGGCAGCTCTAAGTATGCAGTGCTAGGTCAACTGTCTGAAATATTATACTTTATACTGTTTTGAGCCCAAGGGAGAAAATTGTGGCACAACTAATATTCATGTGGCTCATCCATAGACTTAAAAATCAGCTTTATCATGTAGCTTCAAGTGGCTCTGGATTTACTACACCAGTCCTGACCATGGCTACAGATTTTGGAGATCCAAACTGCGAATCTCACCGATAAAAATATGCCAAATCTTATTAATAAGCTCATATACAGGAATGGGAACTCTTAAAGTAAAGAGAATGTGCTATTTTGGGAATTGAGGTACAAAAACAACTCAAAGGCCTGTGCCTGGGCCCTCCATCCCCAGTAATGAAGTCTCTTCAGACAACAAAGGAGAAATTTGAAACTTATGGTTTAGTCTGACTATAAGAGCAAAAACTTTTAAAGGAAACTCTCTTTGTTCAGACTGCTATGACAAAATGCCATAGACTGGGTGGCTTATAAAAACAGAAATTTATAGTTCTGATTGCTGGGAAGTCCAAGATAAGGGCACTGGCAAATTTGGTGTCTGGTGAGAGCTCGCTTCTTGGTCCATAGACTGCCATCTTCTCACTATGACCTCACATGGTGGAAGGGAGCTCTCCGGGGCCTTTTTTGACAGGGCACTAAGCTCACTTAGAAGAGTTCCATCCTCACGACTTAGTCACCTCCCAAAGATGACCACTTCCAAACACCATCTTATTGGCCATCAGGATCTAAAATGAATTTGGGGAGGACACAAACAATCCACAGTAGAAACAGAATGAGAGTTCAGTGGAGAGACTGGACATATAGGAAGATCAACATAAGCTCTTGGCAACAAGAAAGGATATATGCCAAAGGAATAGGAGGTATACTGGGGAGGGGTGGGGGGGGGGCGGGGCTGATTGTTCATAACAAGGGTATTAGAAAAGGTAAAGATGTTTTTAATTATTATTAGTTTAGGAGTCATGATTAGGCCCATTAAAAAAAAAAAAAGAGGTAAAATCTCTGAGTCCCTGCTCCTAAGAAACCAAATTCAAGAATGAACGGAGAGGCTCCTCTGAAAAGAACAGATGAAGAATCCACACTAAAAGCATTGAAGAATAACCTTTTGAAGACTGGGGTGGTTCTACCAAGTAGTCACAAAGAATGGGGACAGATTTGAGAGGGGAAGACCAGGAAGATAAGCATAATATATTCAAGTCACTGTTACATGAGTTTGATTCAGAGACAGACAGTTAATACAGGTGGCAAGTAGGTCCTGCCTATACCTTGAGGGCACATGTCAAAGAAACTTATGGAATTGGCATTCTAAGGGAAGTCTCGTCAGAGATGAAACATAAAAATGGAAGTCAAACAGAATAATAATCGATAGAGTCCAGGCCCAGATTATAAATTTTTTTAAGTTTATTTATTTATTGGGGGGGAGGGGGAGGAGCAGAGAGAGAGAGAGGGAAAGAGAGAATTCCAAGCAGGCTCCATGCTGTCAGCACAGGGCCCGATGTGGGGCTCGATCCCACAACCCTGGGACCAAGACCTGAGCTGAGATCAAGAGTTGGGTGCTCAACCAATAGAGCCACCCAGGTGCCCCCAGGCCCAGATTAGATGTTGATTTGATGGAAAAATATCTTCCAAGTGCAACTATTCAACATGGGCAGGAGAAGGTGGCCAAGATTTGTTTACACGGTGAAGCTTCTGGTTGCCTTAGAAATTATGGATTTCATATCCCTCACTAAGGGATCATCTATACATCAAATGCCAGAGGAATATGCTAGAAAAACTATTTTCTGGGCCAGAAGGCAAAGAGAAAATAAAGAAAGGAAGGCCCTCAATTTTAGCCCTGTGTGTGTTAATAAAGGAGAGGATTCAATTTAAGAAGTAGGTTAAACTTTTAGAGATTCTACAGCCTCTGTGGCAGCAGCAGGGTAATGGCAGAGGGGAATGAAGCAGTATAGGCATATACTAGTGCATCAGTTAAAGATGTCCCAGATGCAAATGCTGTTCGAGACCTGGAATATACCAAAGTTGAGGAAACAGCGAATCAAGGAACCCATTGGGGAAAGAATTGATTCCTACAGACCATGAGAAACATAAGCTCTGAAGCATCAACAATAATCTGGTTCAGGAATCTAAGAGTAATTCTTCAGCTGAATCAAATATGACAACTAAGCAAAAATCTCCTTCCTAGAGAGATTTTATAATCCTAAGCAATTTAATAGCAAGAAGCTATAGAAGCACTTCCTGTGGTGTAGGACCAAAAAAGTCCTGCTCATGAGTTGTTGATGAGGCCTACACTTAGTTCGGCATAGGGATGCCAGAAACATGAGCTAAGGGAAAACAGGAAATCAGAGATTATGAACATGTAGAAAGGCAGGGGCATGTCAAACAAAGTCTGGTGATTCGGGCTGCCATCAACGCAAATTTCTAACTGTGCAAGATTGTAACGTCCCAAATGCTACTATCTTAAAAAGAAGACTATCAGCACAGCCTCAGCACCCCTCCTATATGACACTACATAGCGTCAAAATGAACTCCCAGATGGGAGTTTGAACCTGATTCCGTGTAAATTCAGATACCAGATACTTCAGATAACTAGCCTGGACTCACTGGCATCATGAAGAGGTTAAACTAAGATATTTTCTTGATGTCACTTCCTTTTGTCCACTACTATTGAATCTCTGCCAGGATCTAAAAAAAAATTTTTTTTAATGTTTATTTATTTGTGAGAGAGAGAGAGAGGGAGAAAGACAGAGCACGAGAGGGGCAGGGGCAGAGAGAGATACACACATAGAATCCAAAGCAGGCTCCAGGCTCTGAGCTGTCAGCACAGAGCCCAACACCGGGCTCCAACTCATGAACTGTGAGATCATGACCTGAGCTGAAGTTGCACGCTTAACTGATGAGCCATCCAGGCATCCCTCTGCTAGGGTCTTTAGTGACACTAACTCAGGGCTCTGGAAACATCATCCTACTTGTGATAACGCAATTGAGTTGTTTTTCTAGATTTGGTGGTTTCGGGGGTTGCTGTGATAGTCTTTTGTGTTGTTAAGTCTTGGAGCCTTTAAATACAGGACATCCTGGAGACGCAGTCAGTATGCACCCTAGAGGATCTATATCCATTCCACAGAACATAGCCCAGCTTGTAGCTGCCAAAGACACCCCAGCTCTACTTGGCAGCAAAGACCCTTCTAGCTGAGAGTAGACAGAAATAAGAAATCAGAGAGGATGAAGTCTGGACTTCAATTTCTTTGGATCTTTAACTTACAAGTGCAAGAGAATGTGATTTTGCATTTTAATTCTTTTGACCTCTGAAATCTTTGGACTAATTTGCATGGAATTTAATTTTTAACTTCAATTTCCTCCCAGGAAAATCCATTAAAAAAGGCAGTTAAGATTAAATTTAGGACTTTGTATGTTGATGACATTTTTATGAAATGTGTTTATGTTGTTATTTTATTTCTTTGCCAAACTTTTGATAAACTACATTGGACAATGTGGCTGGAATAATTTGGGAAGGGAAATAGAATATAGAAAGAATTTTTAGCCTTGGATGCAGGTTTTAGAATTAATTTAATTAATGTGTTATTCTGACCCATTTTAGAGCCTTCCGGAGTTAAAAATAAAACACTGCCCACCAGCATCCCGGAAGAGTTGCAGCTGGTGTTGGGGGAATAGTCTTTTGAAAGTGGGGGACGAGGACTGCCCAGGTAGATTGTTAACTTTGTCTCCAGAGGGCAGCCACACCACTGGTTAATGGTTAAACTAAATGGAGTAAGAGAAGAAAAATGTGGAGAACGTTGGAGGAGGGGAATCTTCTTTCCTATGACTTTCTGGTCTTTCCTCATCATCACTCACTCCTCCCAGAACTTGTCAGACTTACTGCCACTGCCTGCATGATCAGTGCTGGCCAAGCCAGCAGGCTCCTCCACCGTCTCCCTCCTCCTGGCTCCTGGAGATCTGCCTGCCTGCTGCACACATGTGTTCCACCCTGTTTTTGCATTCTGTGAGTATTCCAAGAGCAGCTCTCTGCCCTGCACAGGGGGTCTAAGGTGGCCCACACAGCTTGTGACTGGGTAGGAAGGCTGTCTAGCTGCAGGTTCACAATTTTAGGATGCATTCAACCTGCAGATAGCATGAGTCATCAATAACAGCTCTTTCACTGATAAAGATAAAGGTCATCTTTTTAGAGTGCATGGGTGGCTCAGGATGCAACTCTTGATATCCACTTAGGTCATGATCTTACAGGTCATGGAATTGAGCCATGTCGGATTCTGCACTGACAGAACGAGCCTGCTTGGGATTCTCTCTCTCCCTCTCTCTGCCCCTCCCCTGCTTGTGTGTGCTCTGTCTCTCAAAATAAAATAAACGTAAAAAAATATTTTTAAAAAGGTCATATTGGGGTGCCTGGGTGGCTCAGTCAGTTAAGCGTCCGACTTCGGCTCAGGTCATGATCTCACGGTTTGTGAGTTCAAGCCCTGTGTCGGGCTCTGAGCTGACAGCTTAGAGCCTGGAGCCTGCTTTGGATTTTGTCTCCCTCTCTCTCTGCCCCTCCCTCGCTTGTGCTTTGTCTCTTGTTCTCTCTCAAAAATAAACATTAAAAAATTTTTTTAAATTTTTTTATTAAAAAAAAATTTTAAAGGCCATCTTTTGATTGATGTTTGTGTGACTTCTGTGTTTACTTTTCAGTTGATACTTAACTTGGGCCGGGAATGTGTCATTTTAACTCTTTATCTCTGTTAGAATGACTGTAAATTTTAGGGGATAGAGCTGACAGGCCTTGGTGACTAATTAGGTGTGGAATATGAAGGAAAATGACAGATCAAAGATGGTTCCTAGGTTCCTGGCTTGCATGACTAGGTAAACAGTGGTGCCATTTAATAATCTAGAAGCCCTAATTCTGAGAATAGTGGTAGGCATGTGGTGAGAATGACTAGTGTGGGTGGAAAGAGCTGTACCTGTGGTGAGGGTTTGGGGAGGGTGAGTGAGCACTATGCATAAAATGAGAATGACTTGGTGGGGGTTGGATGGCTTGGAGGCTGGGAGAGTGAGGAGGAGGCCACTGATAGAGTTCTGTAAGAGATAAGGTCTTTAAGTAGGGTATAGAAAGGGGGATTAATGCTGGAGACATTTAGAAAGTAGACTCAATAGAACTTAGTGACTAGCTGCATATGGATAGAGAGATGAGGGAAGGGGGTCCTGAGACACTCCAAGGTTTTAAGTTTGTGAACTTGCCCATCTAAGTTAAACATTTGGTAATGACAAATGTTGATTTGATAGAGTCTGTCATTTTAAATACGATAACTCTTTTAGCTACAATAAAGGCAAGCAGGATATAGGGAAAGAAAAATGAAAGATGCACTTCTCAAAAGGATAAATCTCCTATTCAAAGAAAAAAGAAGAAGAAACAATCCAAACCCCTTAAATCAGCAGCTCAGAGCAATCTTTTAGGTTGAGGTGACCTTCCTTGTAAATGTGATACACTCTATCAGGGGCTGGCAAAATTTTCTATAAGGAGCCATAGAGTAAATATTTTAGTCTTTGCAGACCATATGGTCACTGCTATAACTACTCAACTTTGCTGTTGTAGAGCAAAAGCAATCATAGACAATAGGTAAATTAATGGGCATGGATGTGTCCAGTAAAACTTTACTTATAAAACGGGCAGTGGGCTGGATGTGGCTCACAGGCCACAAGCCACAGTTTGCTGACTTCTGCAGCTTACATAATACCTTACACATGTGGCATGGTTGCCTTGCCTTCGACTCTTAGAAGAGGGCAATGGCTAGTCCCAAGACTAGTTAATAAAAGAGGGTCATGCAATGTTATACAAAGTTGGGAGAAAAATGGTTCTCTTTGACTGATAATAATACGTTATATTAGCAAGGCGAATATGACTCCCATATATGGATGTGTTGAGAAGTACTGGAAGAAGATTAATAATCTGATGCAAGATGTTTGAATTTTTAAATGAAATGGCCAAAGCAGAGAAGCGGTGAGGGTGGGGGGTTAGAAATAGAAAAGAAATCTCGGCAGCCCATGTCCTTCTGACCACATGTCTACCTTCAGGCCGTAGACCTTCCCTCTTTTCCCATCCAGCAGCAGGAACAAGTAGAACAAAGAAAGGTGGTGACTCCTGCTTATGGCAGGGACTGAAAAGACTTCCAGGTCACAGGAAGAGGGCAAAAGCTTGATGGTGTTGGCGAAGGGCCACTGCTGAAGAGGGAAGGTGGGGACCACACAGAGGGAGAAACAAAGTGAGAGCATCATAGGGGTGGGGGAGAAGAGGGTGGTATGATGACAGATAAGGCATCTATGGGGATGCTTTCCATCCCCATGAGAACATCCATGGGGGAACAACCTCAAAGGATGGTCAGTGAGACCTATGCTCATGGACCATGAATCGGTTTGATAAGGAGGGCAGTGGTATACTTCTTTCCTCTACCACAATCATACAGTTTGGAATCTGTCTATGGAAATACTCGAGTTCAGAATTATCTGACCCTCCTTCTGTGGTGTGCATGTGTGTGTTCACTTGGCAGGGAAGGGGCATAGATCATCCCCCAGCAATACCAGTCAATGGCAAATAGGAGAGACAACGAATGATATAAATGAAAGCCAGAGAAACCAAGATAATTCTGATGTGCTATTATGATCATACTGATTTTATGATCATAAAACCACAGAACTAGAAAGGACTGTGGGAGAGTATCTGACCTAGTCTCCTGCCTTTATGAAAAGTTAGTCTTTCTTAATGAGGTATGTGACAAAAGACCAGGCATTCCTCCTCAATAATCCATTCCAGTCTTTTTTTTACTCTGGCAGTCTGGAAATTCTTCTTTATGTCTAATAGAAATCTCTCCTACTTTAATCCTATTTTCTCTTATTTGATCTTCTGTGCCATAGACAAAACAAAAACCCTTTACACTCTTTAAGACATAGTAAAGGATCATTTATTAGGGCATTTGAACATTGAGAATATTCAAACTACAGAACTGTGATGATGATTCCTTCTGCCAGTGTTGGCTCAGTGGCCCAGATCACTTAGTGCAGTCAGGGTGGTGCAGGGTATAATGGACAAATAAAAAATAACCTTGTCAGTGGCTATTTCAGGTGAAAGAACACCACACATTTTATGAAATAAAGGTCATTTACTACTGAGTAGAAAAAGTATTGTGGTACAGTCCAGATAGACATTTGAAAAGGAAAAGGGCTGCGAAAGCAAGTAGACATTGATGAATGTGTTCAAGTGAGAGTAGCATTCACGTCTCCTTTAGTTTTGCTGGAAGCAATTTCAACAAATCCTGTTAGCAATTTTCTCACATTTCTTTCTTCAGACAATCAAGAATCTCACAATAAGTAAATATGGTTTGCTTTTTTACTATTGTATATGGCTTTTGGAGGATTATTTTAAGGAAATATGCATCACAAATTCTACCTTTTGTAGTGTAAGAATTGAAAAGCATAACCTATCTGTTGTTTTTAAGATCATTTAATATTTGAAGTTTCTTATAATGTGTTACATTTTTTTTATAATGTGTTACATTGTTGTTGCTTTCAGGTAAGCCCAGATATCTTTACTTGATGCAAAACGATGACAAATCCTGAATCCGTTCTTTATTTGATGTAGCTTTATTAGATAAAATGTTTCCTAGCCATACAAAACTTTTGAATTTATATACTTATTTATTTTGATCATTAAACACATCCCATTTTAGATTCCGTTGTGTATTTATCATGGCTATGCCATGGTAACAAATTAACTCACAAATCTCAGTGGCCTAACGTAACAGAGGTTTATTTCTTGCTCACATTACATCCAACTCCTATTTGGATCAGTGGGGAGCTCTCTTCTACACAGTCTTTAAATGTTAAAGATCTTTTATTTGATCACAGTGTTCTTTTCAAGTTCAGAATGATCTTCTCATTAATTGCTTTACCCCTCATTCACCTTTTCTCAGGTGAATTCCAGTTTCCCAGGTGATTCCAGTCCCACTTTTCTATCTGTTAGCATTCTTAGATATAGACAAAAGAATCAACTCTAGATCATTTAAATGAGAAGGGACTTATTAAGGGAAATACGAAAATCCAGGTAATCATTGGAAAGACTGGAGGAACAGGTGCCAGGCCAAGCTACCACCTAGAATCTAACTGTCTTTGTTGCAATGGGGAAGCTACTGCTCCCACTGTTGCCCTCCCCCCCCCCCCAACAATAACATTGAAGTCACCTGTGTTGGCAGAATGGTTATCTGGACACTACCTGTTCTTCAGGTAGTTTCTGATATGTGCAATGGAGAGCCAGAAAACTAAGTTCTAGAAATTCACCCTAGACTCAGAGGCAAGGGAGATTAGGAAGTGTTTAATTTAATTTTTTTAAGTTTATTTATTTATTTTGAGAGAGACAGAATGGGGGGAGAGGGAGACAGAGGAACCGTGCACGCACACGCACATGCGAGTGGGAAAGGAGCAGAGAGAGAAAAGTAGAATCCCAAGTAGGATCGTGCTGTCAAGCACAGAGCCCTATGCGGGCTCAGTCCCATGAACCTGAGATCATGATGTGAGCAGAGATCAAGAGTCGGAAGCTTGACCAACTGAATCACCCAGGTGCCCCAGGAAATGTTTAATTTTAGAATTTACTTTGGGAAGACAGAAGTCACATGTGGGAAGCTATCAAAATGTGGGGTGGTTTCAAAAAATTTAGGACTGCTACAAATACCAGATGTTTACTATACTTTCTTTTATAGAACTCATTTTCTGTGCACTTGTAAATTTCTTTTTTTGTTATAGAGGTAATATAACTAGGAATAAGAAAGAAGTACTCATATTGCCACCACCCTAACACAGCTACTGTTGTTATTTTGGTATATCTCCTTTTTGTCCCTTTTCATTGCAGAATTCTCTTCTATAAAATTGTGCCACAGTGAATACTGATTTCCTAGTGATATATTAAAACACAGACATTTTTCCTCATGTTGCCACATTATCTTCAAAATCATGAATGTGAGAGGCTGCTCAGTATTGCAACAGTTGGAATGGCTCCACTGTGTGAATTTACTATGTAAATATAATATTGTGACACAAGTCAATAGGTATAACTTTTCTGATTGCAGTTGTATGCTTAGTTTTTCATTTATGCTGCGATTATATCAACATCTTGATGGTTTCTTATTTTCCTGTTTTCATCAAGATGGGTGACCTCACAGAGATATAGTTTAAGACTCAGTGTAGATAGGAAAAGAAATGTAAAATTTTTCAGGCAACTGTTTCATTTAAGTACAGAAACATAACGTTCACTCTTTAGAATAAGGTGCTTTTAATATGTATCATCCATGCTGGCAGCCAGTCTTCCTTTATAAAATGCCAGATAATTTTTTAAAATTCCAGATAACTGTTCCATTATTCATTTGCTTATGTCATCATAAACTTAGTATAATTTGTAACCATTATATACAACAAAATCCAATTTTGTTGAACTATACTTCCCAAAAGAAAAAGTCACACACACACTATAGCCATAAGAAAAATCCATTAATTCATTTGAAATATATGTATTGTGCACTCACTATTCCAAAGAATTCTGCTAACTCCTGTGTGAACAAAACGATAACATATGATTTCTACCGAGGGGACATGTAAAATCTCTGATCAGAAAACTTTTTTTTTTAAGCAGCAATATGTTTTTTAAGTTTTATTTAAAGGCACTAAAAGAACATTAGATTGGTAGAGTTTTCACAAGTCTAGCACTGTATGACTTTGAACATGCCCAAACTCTCTGGGCCTTGGTTTCCTCATCTGTGAAGAAAAGTTGTTAAGCTCAGATTTCCTATCTGTAAGATCCTGAAAATAATGAAATATTCCACAGGCTGTCAGTGGTTCTCTATCAAAAAAATAATAATAAACATATATGTACTTACTATATGTGTGTATGTTTATACACACACATACAGACACACACACAAAAATGATACTGCGTTGAGAAAACTGACAAAATGGGGATCCCATGTAAAATTCACGAAGTACTAATCTAGAATCTATCATGAGAAGAACAACTGTGCCTAAGAGTTCTTGATAGCACTTGCAGTGATAGAAGTCTTGATCTGCTTCTAAATGCCAATCAACTGCTGGGCAAGATTGTCTCAAATGGGATCATTTAGGCTCATGTAGGTACAGCATGCAGTTAAAAGAGAACAGTTACTATTTTTAACTAACTAATGGACAGCCAGGCTCTGAATAGGTTACTTTTCAAACGTAATCTTATGTAATCCTCAACAACAGCCCAATGCCGGAGGTATTGTTGATTGTTTTACAGGCATGGAAATTGAGCCTCAGGAGGTTAAGTATTTTGTCCAAAGCCATGAAGCCAGCAAGCAAGCAGCAGAGCCAGTTTCCTAACTTGGGTCTGTCTGACTCCAAAGTCCACACTCCTTCAATCCCAACCTATTTTTGCATAGCTCTCTAACTGGAATTAATTAATATTGATATTCCTGTTATAACAGTTCTTGTGAAATTATCAAAACTAATAATGATGTGGTCAAAAAGAGCAAAGTCACTTAGAGAATAGAGGTGATTTTCCAAATAAAGTTTAAAATATAATATTAACTAAAATGTGGTCATTTTACACTTACACACACACACACACATACACACACACACACATGCATATACACTGGCATTAGTGGAAGGCATCATTATTTAGGGCATAAATAATTCCCTTTATATTCTGTTTTTCCCATGTAGCTTTTTGAAATGAAGTAAAGAAGAGTTTGCTCCCCCTGAATCCCTAGCGGCTTATGAACATTTGAATCACTTTCTTTCTGGGTCTCAATCATTCTCAAGTGAACCCCAAAGTAGTTTCCTTTTTTCTCTATGCTTCTTTTGAAGGATCCTCATTTGTAATCATTATTATTAGCATGCAACTAGCACATCAGACTTGCAAAGCCTTTTATAATTATTGTCAAATACATTTTTCTAGTCTGGGAGACCAACATTTTACAGACACGCAAAATAAGATGTAGATACATTAATTACCTTGGCCAGAGTGACACAGTGACTTTCTGCAGACACAGCCAAGGGAGAGCTGAAGCAGTCTTCGATTTTAGGACAGAAACTCTGCTCCTTGGATGATAACATTTAACAGTTGCACTCATCCTATGATTGCAGAAAACCCACTTCACAAACAAATCAGTGATAGAAGTGCCTTAAAAAAAAACAAAAACAAAAACAAAAAAACCCTAGAGTTCCAATTTATTACCCAGAATTGACTCACCTTATTTTCCAGTTACTCTTCAAGTATTTGTCCTTGAGTTAATTGATAAAAAGCTGCTTTAGCTCTCCATCCTTATCTTTAATTTGTGCACTGATTTAAAAAAATTTTTAATGTTTATTTATTTGTGAGAGAGAGACAGAGTGTGAGTGGGGGAGGAGCAGAGAGAAAGGGAGACACAGAATCCAAAGCAGACTCCAGGCTGTGAGTTGTCAGCACAGAGCCCTACGCGGGGCTCGAACTCACAGACTGGGAGATCAAGACCCGAGCCGAAGTTGGACACTTAACTGACTGAGCCACCCAGGTGCCCCCTAATTTGTGCACTGATTTTAAAATAAGAGACACAATGCTATTTCATGTACAATAGACTTCCTTGCTACTATTTTGGTTTGCTCTCTCAAATTCTTGTGTTAACATAAGGCTTGATGGTAAATAAATGTGAGAGAAAAGTTGCTGCTGTCCCCAGAAACGGAAGTCCTCCTGTATTTGACTTCTAGCCAGATCCACCTGAACATGGCCCCTGTTTTTAAATCAATATTTTAAAATTCACTTTATTGCTCACTCTTGGCCAGAGGAGCTTCCATCTTTTAACCTTTCTGATGACTAAGCTGAAAATGTCTTTGATTTGGATGAAAAATAATACAGTTAAGAGAAGGTAGTGAATCTTTGCTGTATGGCTAATAAATAAGACCATGGCATTTTATATTTGATTTCATGAGGCTTTGAATTTGTAGTTAAGAAGCAGACTCTCCAGCATATTATAAATGAAATGCCAACTTTATTTAAAATTTCATATTAGGTCATGTGACAATTTGACAATAATTTTGATAGCTACAAAGGAAATGAGCACCAACAGAGTTTATTTAAGAAGCTGTGTCATCCTGTTCATTTAGGAGCAGAAAAATAAAACTCCAGGAACAGAAGCACTAGTTGGTTTTATTAGGTAGAATCTGAGCAATAATCTTTAGGTTGATTTATTGGTAATTTTACAGATGAGATATTTGCTAATTTCTCTGAAGTATAATTTGGAAGACAGAGAATTTCATTACTTGACAAATATTGGCAGTCTTCCTTGCAGATGATTTTTCTCTGAACTGTCTGCTAAGAATGTTTTCTTAATTATGATGCTATTTTACAACTAGTTTTATTTAATCTTTTGAATTAAATTATGTCTTTGAAAATATTTATGGAAGGTCAGATTTTTTGGGAAATCTGGAATCAGTGAAAATAAATTTATGCAGCTGAGAAACTTAACATGTATATCTAAAGTGTAAACACAAATTCAAACATTTCTGTTTGATGGCTCTAGTGTGATGCACTTTAGTCTTTATAGAACAAGGAAAAAATTGAATTAATAAAATGTTGTTTCTGTCACCAGATTAGTTAATTGACTCATTTCTTGGCACAGGGAGTGAGGCAGTCCATATGCAGTAGTCATTGGACTGGGGATCCAGAATTACTAGGTGTATCAGATACTCACCAATCTAATGTTGTAATTTATAGACTTAGGTGGCTGGTGAAGGATGTTTTATCAAGTAACTACAAAATACTTTGAAGGTTGCAAGTCCTGAACGTTATTAGATCATAATATATAGAGTAGATAGATGTTAAAAAACTGCTCACTCATTACTGTCATGTTTGAATAGATTTCCTAGGATTGAGAAACTTACTTAGCTAAATATAGAGCCCAGTTGCTAGTGTTTGGAGGAAAACTGCTATACTAGACTCCCTGAGCAATAATATGTCAGTCTCTAATGTAACATGGATATAGAATTACATACTCTACTTGACTTATTTTGGTTCTTTCAAACTGGTCCCCTGGAGATTTCGTAATTTTAACTTTGAATTATTTATTTTCATATTTCTTTTGGTCCCATCCAATCCTTATGGTCAGGGAGATATTTGCTTGAATCCAATCAGAGAAACATAAATGGGTCCACTACATATTGGTCTAACTATGACTCTTTTATTACCAATGCTCTGATTATTGTGTCACTGACTACTGGGGGCTCCAGTTTGGGACTGACTTGGTTGTATGAATTTGACGGTCTTCCCAACTGGTAACGGTCCTGGGAATGACTTTTACTTTCTAAATCACCCATTACAGAAATACCTTCATTAAAAGTACTTCTGAGAATCTCCAAACAAAAAAACAAACAAAAAGTCTCAAAATCCAGAATATTAGCAGACACATAAAATTACATGATTATTAAAGCCTCTTCTTGTCCAAATTCTACAATTTAAAGGGGGGAAAAAAGCTCTCCCAGCAATTTCTACTTATCCCACCCAGTGGATGTTACCCGGAGTTGACCCGCGACTGTGTTGCAATTTCTTCATTGTTCCAGGGGGATGTGGTTGCTTGGGAGAGACCTGGGACACTGAGGTGGGAACAAGGCTGTCCACAAAGACAGACTACAGGAGAGGCCAGGTGCCAGAAGCTGTTTTATTTCTAGGTAATAGAAAGTGACAGGGCCTAGGTGAGGGTGAGGCAGTGAGTACATGGGATGCAAAATTTAAGAAGGTGCCTGCTCTCAGGGGCAGCCAGAGAGTGAATGCCTCCTTGAATTTGGTACCCAAGGAATCTGGCCCTGGAAAAAGGTCTTAACGAGGTCTGTGTCAAGCAGAAAACCAGCCACAAACCTGGGAATCTTGAAGCCGGGAGTGTAAGTTGGAGAAGCCAATCAAATCAAAAGGAGAGCTAGACAGAGAAATTCTCTGTGTTCTATTGTGTCCTATCTCTAATCTCAAGTACCAAAATCCAGGAGTTTCACAGGAATTGTAAAATCTCTCCCTGCTAATTCCTTGTTCTCCCAGGAGCACCCACAAAGAGGAAGGGACAATTCCAGGAGTCAGAATGGAGACTGCAGAAAAGAAATAGGTGTGAAACGGAGGGGGGAAAAAAAGGCCAGGTCAAATGAATTATGCATGCAAAGACTTAGTCATGGTGTTCCTCCTAGGCCAACAATCTCTCTGCTGAGCTAGGCATGGGTCTTTGATGGAGGCATCTTGCCAGGTGGCTTTAAAGCTGCTGGTTGTGCTTTGAGGGATGCTTTCACTCTCTTGGTAGTTACTGTTTTCTTTTGCACAGAGTCCAGGGTAGCTAGACCTATGTTTTTATTTCACAAAACTGAACTTAACTTGTAACTCAACTTAAATTTCTATTTCAAGAATCCATTCTGCTTGATAGCAGAAATATAGTTCAGTAGACTGCAGATAAGTGTATTTCTGGTTTCTTTCATCATTTCTGGTAGACTCCATGAATTTAGAATTTTGTCCTTTCCCTTCTCTCTCCCCAGAGTGGCATCTAAGTTCTAGGGACATAGGGTGAAGTGTTGGGTTCTTGGACGCTAATGGCCCTCCAGGCTGCCATTCATGGCTACGTCTATGACATTACTATCATCTTTGGTCCTGGAAACCTGTAGCTCCCTGACTGTGATGGCTCTCCCAGAGCCATGTCTTCATCCTTCTTAGGGATTGGAAAATTGTTGGATGTGCCATTCTGGAGACTATGGGCACCGTGGAAGACTTGTCAGGGGGGAGGGGGGGCTGTATTAGACACATCTGGATGCCACTTCTACCTTTTTCTGTTTACCATGTCAACACCTGAGAAGTGAGCACAGGTCCCTCTGCTCTCAGATTCCCAACATTTGCCTGGGAATTCTATCAGTCATCATGACTCCTTCTCAACCCCTTCTCTTGGGACATCAGCCATCTCTTGGGACCACTCTCTCTTGCTCTCTTATTTGAGTTCTCTCTTCAGCTTAGAGAATTATCTGACACTACATTGTCCAATATGATAGCCACTAGTCACATGTGGTTGCTAAGCTCTTGAAATGTGGCTAGTCCAAAATGAGATGTACTGAAGCAAATTTCAAATACTTAGTATGAAGAAAAGATCATAAAATATCTCATTATAGTTTATACATTGAAATGATATTTTGGATATGCTGAAATAGACAAGAGACAGTGTTATAATTAATATTACTTGTTTCTGTTTACTTTTTGAAAAAATGTGGCTACTAGAAAAATTTTAATTACATGATATTTGTTTTGAACAGAGCTCATGTAACAAGTTTGAGGAAGTGTTATGGACTAAATTGTATGCTGCCTTTCCCCTCTCCCCAGTTTATCTGTTGAAGTCCTAATCCCTGATGTGACTGTATCTGGAGATAGAACCTTAAGGGAGGTAATTAATGTTTAATGAGGTCATGATGGTGGGGCCCTAATCCAGATTGGTGCCCATATTAGAACAGGAAGAGGCACCAGGAAAGCACAAACAGAAAAAAGACCATGTGAGGACACACTGAGAAGGCATCAGTGTGTAAACCAGGAAGAGAGAACTCATCAGAAACCAACCCTGCCAGGCACCTTGATTTCGAGTGTCCAGCTTCCAGAACTATGGGTAAATAGATTTCTGTTGTTTAAGCCACCCAATCCATGGTATTGTATTAGTCAGCCTCAGCAGACTAATACAGCGAGAAAAACTCATTCCGATATCACGTATCCTTCCAAAATTAAATGGTTACAGCATTAATTTTAGCTTTAGATCCTCAAAACCCTTTCTCACAGCCAATTGGTTATGCCAAGAATTTTTAAAATCTAGTTTGAAACTCAAAAGCTGAGAGAAATGGACTCTTTAGTTCTGTGTTGTCTGTTTGTGACCTTTCTTCCCCAAGGCCATAGAAACAGCTAATCTCTGCTGCCTGAAGTTGAGGAAAAGGTCACATAGCAAAAGGGAAATATAGAAAATGAAATATACATTGGTTAATATCGAAATATCAGTCTGCTATAGCAGTTACTTTTTTTTCCTTTCAATCACAACTCGGGAGGATCTGATTTCATTTATTTGGTCTCTCATTAATTTGCTCTGTACTTATTGCCTACAGTTTAATTATGTATTTTTTAGTATGAATAGCTTTCAGATAGCATTTGCATTAAAAATTTCAAATCTTCAATAATGAAAGATATTTTCTGTTAAAGGAATTGAAAGTATCATAGAAGCTGCATGGTAGTGGTGGAGAGAGGTGGTTAAAGGACTAAAATCCTGCTGTCCATCTCATTAGAGCTCATTTTGTTAGCTGTGGAGGAGACCTTGTTACTCATCCCCAGCACAGATCCTACTTTGCCTGAAGTCCATTGATTCCTGACATAACACATACAACACACACAGGGTTGTGGTGGTCCCTGGGGGAAGCAGAAAGCCAAGTCTTGCGCTTGGATGGACATGGCTGGCTTCTTCCATCCTTTGTACTTTTCTGATTCACCAGGCTTAAGTAGGCCTTACTGCTCATCTCACTGCACTATAAATGTCTGCTTGCTTCTGTGTGAACCTTCAGAAAGCAGGAAATCATAGGTTTCGTTTCTGAATATTCCGTACCCAATGCCTACCATATGATAGGTGTATAATAAAAGTTTTGGAAATGAAACAAAATGAATGCATGAATCCTACAAGTTCTGCCCACAGATCCTCACTTCAGGCCATCTCCTACCTCTTTTCTCTGCTGGCCTGGACACAGGTCAGGCATTCTCCTCCAGCTCCTTTCATCTTAACCAACCTCTCCTCTTCTTTATAAAAGTAAATTCTTTTAAAAACTTGTTTCATTACCCAAGAACTATATGAAGATATTCTCAGTATAAAATAATAAAATGATACAAATAAAATTATTTATTTATTTTAAAGTTTATTTTTTTTTATTTTGAGAGAGAGAGAGAGAGATCACGGATCACGAGCAGGTAGGGGAAGAGAGAGAGGAAGAGAGAGAATCCCAAGCAGACTCCATGTTGTTGGCACAGAGCCCAATGCAGGGCTCAATTTCATGAAACATGAGATCATGACCTGAGCCAAAATAAAGAGTTGGATGCTTAACTGATTGAGCCACCCAGGTACACCTTATTTATTTTTAATACAAAGAAAATTTAAATGCCCATTACCACTCCATAGCAATTCTACCATCTATTGTTTAGTACTGTGGGAACAGCCTTCTAAAACTTTTCCCATGCATTTTTATAAATGCAATGTATATCTACTAAAATAGATATATATGTGTGAGTATATTAATATGTGAATGCTAATGTATATTAAATATTAATATATGTTTAGTCTAAATGATTGTATACTATTTTGCAACTTACTTTTTCATCCCCACTTAATAAGTTGATATCCTTTTATGTGAGTGTACATATATCCTCCTCATTCTTTTTTTAGTTGCTGTAAAATATTCTATAGTGCAAGCCAAAATGCATTTAAAATTTATTTTTTTATTTTTATTTTTTATTTTTCACTGCCAGAAACAATGAAGCAATGAACATTGACCTGTATAGCTGCTTCTTTGGACACATGTGCAAATGTTTTTTCTGATAAATTCTTAGAGGATGACTTGCTGAGTTAAAGATACATGCAGGTGCGAGGGACATTCCTGGGGAAGAGCCTTTCTTGGCCATTTACCACAGTGTTTCCTTACTTAAACACCAAATGGACTTACTAAACTGTACTAGGGCAGATGGCACAGCAAGACTTAGTCTGTTCCAGTCCAAAGAGATAATTTATGTAAATTACGTGACCATAGACATTGTAGGATATCCTTTAACATCCCTTTGACATACCATGGCAATCTTCCTCCACCGCATAGCAGTATGGGAAGTGTCCTTCTAAGTCCTTTCCCATACATTTACTTCCTGTCTTAAGGATCTTTGCATGCCTGCTACTTTGTAATACCTCTGCTAATGAATAGAGGAAGCTGCCTTCAGTACTCCAAATGAGGAAAGAAATGCTGTTACTGGATTCCATTCCTGTCTATCATCTTGTTCAAAAGGAGGGGAGTGAGTCAGATCAAGAGAATGAGTCACCAAGTCATAGCCAAGGTGATAAACCTCAAGACTTGCATCTATCTGCTCCATGGTCAAAGAGGAAAACCTTACCATCTGAGTGGTGAGAAACCAGAGTGTGTACTATTTGAACATGTAATGTTATTTTGAGAAAAAAATAAAGTGACTTTCCTAAAAAACTTTTCTGGTGTCTGTCTTCTGAAATTCAGAACTTTTTTACTCACTGACTTATATTTAAAAAAATATTAATTACTGAGGTTTTGGCAGGAGGATGAATATATTAATTCAAAATTCCCTGAAATATTGTATTTTAAATTTTAATAGATATATTGCCAAACTACCCTCCAACAAGCCTGTATCAATTTGTACTCCCACTAATATTGAATGTGTCTAACATACTATCAATCTTTTAAATTATCATCTGGTGGGTGAAAAATGGTATCTTACTAGTGTAATATGCATTTCTCTGATGACCAATGACATTCAGCATAATTTTACATAATTTTTGACCATCCATGTATCCTCTTCTCTGAATTATCTGTTCCTATCCACTGCTTCTTTTCTTTTTTTTTAAATTTTTTTAATGTTTATTTTTTTTGAGAGAGAGAGAGAGTGCGAGTGGGGGAGGGGGAGAGAGAGAGGGAGACACAGAATCCGAAGCAGACTCCAGGCTCTGAGTTGTCAGCATAGAGCTCAACGCGGGGCTCGAAGTCACGAATGGCGAGATCGTGATCTGAGCTGAAGTGGATGCTTAACTGACCGAGCCACCCAGGCGCCCCCATTGCTTATTTTCTAATTGATTCTGTATGTCTTCTTTATTGATGTGTATGAGTCAATTATATATTATGTATATAAATCTATCATCGTACATTGTTAATATTTTCTTTTAGCTTCTTTTGGTCTTTTGATTTTGTTTAAGGTATTGTTTTCATACAAAATTTGTATTTTATTTTATTTTATTTTTATTTATTTTTATTTTTTAAAGGTTTTATTTATCCTGAGAGAGAGAAAAAGAGCAAGGCAGGGGTAGGGAGAGGAGAGAGAGAAAGCAAAGAGATTGACACAGGGGGCTTGATCTCACAACCTGAGCTAAAATCAAGAGTCTGACACTTAACCAGCTGAGCCACCCAGGTGCCCCCATACAAGAATTTTAAATTCTTATATAATTAAATGTATTAATCAACATTAATTCTTTATAGACTTTACAATTTTGCAATTTTAGCTTAAGAAGGCCAACTATAATCAAAGTTATTAACACATTCTTCAATATTTTCTTCTAACATTTTATTATATTTTAAATGTATTTTTAATTAAAATTCTAAAATAAAATTTAACTGAAAATTTAATTTCTGGTAATACAATAAAGTACATGTTAAGTAAAACCTTTCTCAGAATAGCACATGTAAAAATACAGTATAAAATATTAAAGCCTCAAACAAAAATCCAATAAACATTTTTTATATGTTTGTCTGAGCCTGAGCTGGTGAGAAATTAAGAGAATTTTTCAGAGGCCAGGGAAAAAAGAAAGCAACAATCTGTAAAATTAGGCAAAGCCCTGAGTATTTATGTGATCCCTAGTGGCCACCAGCCTAGGTTCTAATGAGTTCATTGTACCAGGGCAGATGAATAAAGACTGGGTCTTAACCAAGGTGGGAATTAGAATGAGCTAGAGTTTCAAAGATGACTCCATGGCTGAACTAGAAAAACCCCAACCAGCAGAAAGCATTAATGGTGATATTTGCCAATCTTATCTGGGCTCTGGGAAGAGCAGAACAAAGAAGAAAAAGACTTAATTATAAGGCTACCTTACGATATGTTTAGAACTCAAATTCATATTAACTGTACATTCCTCAAAGCCTCAAGTCAGAAATGTAGTTGGTAGCATTCCTCAATAGCTAAAGGAAACAAATCCAAATCCTCTTCAAAAGAACAGTCATTAGAATTGAGGAGGGCACTTGTTGGGATGAGCACTGCGTGTTGTATGGAAACCAATTCGACAATAAATTATATTACTAAATAATAAATAAATAAATAAATAAATAATAAAAGAAATTCAACTCCACATATACATTTTCAAGGATTATGACTTCGGATATATGAAGAAATAGTAGAACTAATATACTATAGAGAAATTCAATAGCAGGTATAGATTAAGCACAGTTCAAGAGACAATTCGTGATGAATAATAAAGAATTAAATTCAGAAAAGAAGACAAAGAGAATGAAACTACAAAAGAAATATTAAGAGATATGGAGAACACTGAGGTAAAACTCCAACAAATATTTAACTGGAGTTCCAGGAAGAGATAACATAGATGAAGGGAGGAATAATACTATTTAAAGAGATAATGGCTGAAAATTTCTTGAAATCTGTAGACAGAATTTCTTCTTTGCCTCTAGTGATGAGAAACACAGATTCAGAAAACAGAACTACAAAAAGAATAAATAAAAAGAAATCGCCTAGCTGATTTTTTTGAATACCCAAATTTAATTTCTGAATACCCAAAGTAAGGAGACTATATTAGGAGCACCTAGAGAAAGAGACAGTGTATCTATTAAAGAACTATATTTAAACTGACAGGTTATTTTCCCACAGCAACAAAGGAAGTCAGAAGACAGTGGAATGGTACATTTAATGTGCTGAGAGAAGATAAATGTCAAACTGTACTATTATATCCAGCAAAATAATCTTTCAAACGTGATGTTAGAATAAAGTTATTTTCTGACTAAAAAAAATGAGCACTTTTTTTCTTTTATAGCAAACTTTTTTTTAAAAGATTTTCTAAGAGAGTGTACTTCAGGATGAGGGTAAATGAATACAGGAGGAAGTCTGAGTATAAGAAGAAATGGTGAGCAAAGAACATGGTAAACATGTGGATAAATCTAAGCAAGCATTTACTGAATAAACCAATGATAATAAGGTTTACTTTGAGGGTTAAATAAGTCAAGCTAGACATTCTCACACAACATTAGTATGTATAATAAAAGAGTGGTAAAAGGGAGTTAAAACATTCTGAGGTCCTTTTATTTTCCTAAACATGGCTAATGATATTTATTATCTTCAGACATGAAGTTAAATATGAATATTAAGATTTCTAAAGTAAGTGTATTAATTTTCTATTGCTACACAGCAAATCCCCACAAATTTAGCAGCTTAAAGTAATATATAATTCTATTTCACAGTTTCTACGGGTCAGGAGTCCGGGCATAGCTGAATCTACTCAGGGTCTCACAAGGCTATTTTCTAGTGCTGACCAGGCCTGGATTCTCATCTGGAGCTCAGTGTCTTCTTCCAAGCTCATTCAGGTTATTAGCAGAATTCAGTTTCTTGTGGTTGCAGGCCTGAAGGCTCAGCTACTAGGGCTACCCCTTGATGGGCAATTAACAACATGACTGCTACCTTTCAGGCCAGCAGGACAAAATCTGATACTTCAAATTTCCCTTTTCAAGAAGGGTCCAATCCCTTTTAAGGTTCTCCTGATTAGACCAGGCCTACCCAGGATAATCTCCCTTTTGATCAACTCAAAGTCAACTAATATGGGATCTTAATATCTTAAAAGTTTCTTTACCTTTGTCATAAAATTTAATGAGGAGAGTAACATCCATCACATTCACAGTCACATCTGCACTCATAGAAAGGGAATTACAACCCACAAGATGAGAATTTTGGAGGCTATCTGAATTTGACCTACTTCAGTAACCATTAAAAAACTGAATTAGATTCTATAATTTCCAAATCACTAGAGGTGAAAAAAGGATAAGGGAAGAAAAAATTATAGTCAATTGAAACAAAGATAAGGGCGAAAACATTGAAACGTGGGGTAAAGAAAATATAAAATAAAATGATAAATAAATCACAGTCAATGTCAAGAAACTATATTCTCCAGATGTAGACAAAGATTTGTCAAATGGAATTTGAAAAAGTTTATCTCTGTATTATTAACAAGAAATACATTTCATCATAAGAGCATAGAAAGGTTGAAAGGTAAGAGAATCAAACACTAACCAAATTGAGGTGGCTATATTAGAAATAGGCAAACTCAAGGTCAAGAAAAAAAAATACTACCAGAGATCAAATGGGTCATTGCTATAGAAAAAAACCTCAATCTACCAGCAAGATATGACACTGCAAAAAAAAAAATTAAATTAAAAAGGCAATTGTGTAGTTGTTAAAATTAGGATAGCATGTTATGACTAGGTTAGTGGTTAGGATAACTCCATGCTGGTCTTAGAAAGGAGGATGGGAGCTGCTTAAGTACTTGATGTCTCAGATCAGGATTGAGGCTACAATTAGATTCTAAAAGAGAATCAAGTGGCCTCATCTATGGGTATGAGGGATTGCAGGCTTGGGAACCATATTGTGTCTGATAGCAGCAACTAAGAATGGCAAAAAGGACGCTATGCCACTCCTACACTCATAATAGACTGTATTTGAGTTCTCCACAGAAAAGAACACATACAGATATGGATATATAGAAAGAGATTTATTATGAGGTATTGTTCATGTGATGGAGGCTAAGTCCCATGATCTGTGGTCTGCAGGCTGGAGGCCAGAGAAGCAGGGGTTATAATTCCAGTGCAAACCCAAAGGGCTGAGAAGTATGGGAGTCAATGGTATAAGTCTCACTCTGAATCAGAAGGTCGGAAGGTCCGAGGACCAGGAGTATTGATGTCTGAGGGCTGGAGAAGATGGATGTCCCCGATCAAAGAGACAGCAAATTCACTTTTCTCTTGCATTTTTCTTCTATCAGGTACTCAAAGGATTGGATGATGCCCAAATGCATTGTTGAGGATGACCTCCTTTTCAGTTTACAGATTCAAATGCCAATCTCTTCCAGAAATACTTTCACAAACACACCAATGTTTTGCTAGCTTTCTGGGCATCTATTAGCCTGGTCAAGTTGACACATAAGATTAACCATCCCACAGACATTTGTAATGGAGAACAGTACTCTTTCCCACAGAGTCAAGATAAAATTTTATACTCCCTTTCAAAAAGCTGCTAACAATAAATCTCATTTGGTCAACAAATATAAAGCTATCTGCTATCCTATGACCAATAATAAAATAATAACAGCTACCATTTACTGAGTGTGTACCATGTGTCACATACAAGACTGCCTTATACATCATTTATTACTTACAATAACCCTGAGAGGTAGATAATATTATTTCCCAATTTACAGATGAAGAAATTAAGGTGAGAAGTAAGTTGCTCAGGTTTATACAGAAAAAAATAAAATAAAAGCAGTATAGTTGTGACTGGAAGTCAGGTATGTCTGATTTCAGAGTCTGTGCTAAGCTAATTAAATCTGCACAGTTTAATACTTTGAGCCTGTACCCAACCAAATACTCTGATTTGCTTCTAGAGTATTTAATCCATACCCTGATGTTTCTCATTCTGGAGTTAATTTTAGCTGTGTCCTTAAACCAGTTGTGCACCTCACGCTGCATTATTTGAGCAAAGAAGGCTATCAATGAAGGGCAAGAGCAAAGTCTAATGAAAATAATTTCTTCTCATCTGACCCTTGGTGGCATTCCTGGAAAGCCAAACCTGCAGCAATGGGACTGGGCCTAGGGAACCTTGAGGGGCTGCCCTAACTCTTGGTGGCCTTTTTATATCACTTGTCACTTTAAATGTGTTAACATTTCCCTTTCTTATCCTAACATTCCTTTCACCTATTTACTCAAAAATTCCCTTTGGAATTTTTTATCAAAAACTGTCATCTAGACCCTAAGAAAAAACTACTAGAAGTGATAAATGAATTCAGTAAAGTCTCAGGATACAAAATCAGTGTACAAAAATCTGTTGCATTTCTATACACTAATAATGAAGCAGCAGAAAGTGAAATTAAGAAAACAATCCCGGGGTGCCTGGGTGGCTCAGTTGGTTAAGCCTCCGACTTCGGCTTAGGTCATGATCTCATGGTTCATGAGTTCGAGCCCCACATCGGGCTCTGTGCTGACAGCTCCGAGCCTGGAGCCTGCTTCAGATTCTGTGTCTCCCTCTCTCTCTGACCCTCCCCCACTCATGCTCTGTCTCTCTCTCTGTCAAAAATAAATAAACATTAACAAAATTTTAAAAGAAAGAAAACAATCCCATGTATAATTTCACCAAAAATAATAAATACCTAGGAATAAACTTAACTAAAGAGGTGAAAGACCTGTACTCTGAAAACTATAAAACATTGTTGAAAGAAATTCAAGATGACACAAGAAATGAAAAGACATTCCATGCTTATGAATTGGAAGCACAAATATTGTTAAACTTTCTATATGACCCAAAGCAATCTACAGATTTAGTGCAATCCCTATCACAATACCAACAGCATTTTTTTCACAGAACTAGAGCAAAAAATCCTAAAATTTGTATGGAACCACAAAAGACCCTGAAAGGCCAAAGCAATCTTGAAAAAGAAAAACAAAACCGGAGGCATCGTAATTCCAGATTTCAAGTTATATTACAAAGGTGTGGTAATCAGAACAGTATGGTACTGGCACAAAAATGGACACATAGATCAACAGAACAGAATAGAAAACCCAGAAATAAACCCACAATTATGTGGTCAATGAATCTTTGATAAAAGAGGAATGGATATACAATGGGAAAAAGACAGCCTCTTCAACACATAGTGTTGGGAAAACTGGACAGTAACATGCAGAATGAAATTGGACCACTTTCTTACACCATACACAAAAATAAATACAAAATGGATGAAAGATATAAATGTGAGACCTGAAACCATAAAAATATTGTAAGAGAACAGAGTAATTTCTCTGACATCAGCCACAGTAACTTTTTTTCTAGGTATGTCTCCTGAGGCAAAAGAAACAAAATCAAAAATAAACTTTTGGGACTATATCAAAATAAAAACCTTCTGCAAGGGTGCTTGGATGGCTCAGTTGGTTGAGCATCTGACTCTTGATTTCAGCTCAGGTCATGATCCCAGGGTCATGGGATCAAACCCTGCATTGGGTTCTGTGCTGAGCATGGAGCCTGCTTAAGATTCTCTCTCTCTCTCTCTCTCTCTCTGCCCCTCTCCCCTCCTCATGCTCTCTCTTTAAAAACAAGAACAAAAACAGAAACAAAACAGAGCACCTGGGTGGCTCAGTTGGTTTAGTGGCCAACTTTGGCTCAGGTTATGATCTCATGGCTCATGAGTTCAAGCCCCACGTCAGCCTCTGTGCTGACAGCTCAGAGCCTGGAGCTTGCTTCAGATTCTGTGTCTCCCCCTCTCTCTGCCTCTCCCCCACTCACTCTGTCTCTCTCTCAAAAATAAATAAACATGAAAAAAATTAAATTAAAAAAACCCCTTCTACACAGTGAAGGAAACAGTCAACAAAACTAAAAGGTAAACATACCCAATAAAGGGTTAGTATCCCAAAATATATAAAGAACTTATAAAACTAAACACCCCCAAAACAAAAAATCCAGTTAAAAATGGGCAGAAGACATGAACAGACATTTCTCCAAAGACAACTTACAGATGGCCAACAGACACATGAAAAGATGCTCAAAATCACTCATCATCAGGGAAATACAAATTAAAATCACAATGAGAAAGCACCTCATACCTGTCAGAACACAAGACACAACACAACACAAGAAACGAGACGTTTGGAGAGGATGCAGAGAAAAAGGAACACTTTGTGCACTATTGGTGGGAATGCAAAAAGGTGCAACCACTCTGGAAAGCAGTATGGAGGTTCCTCAAAAAGTTAAAAATAGATCTATCCTGTGATCCAGCAATCATACTACTGGGTATTTACCCAAAGAATACAAAACACTAATTCAAAGGGATACATTAACTCCTATATTTATAGCAGCATTATTTATAATAGCCAAGACAGGGAAGCAGCCCCAGTGTCTATTGACTAATGAATGGATAAAGAAGATTCAATTATATAATGGACTATTATACATAGATAAAGGCTAGAGAGTATAATGGTAAGGGAAATAAGTCAGTCAGAGAAAGACAAATACCATGTGATTTCACTCCTATGTGGGATTTAAGAAACACAACAAAAGAGCCAAGGGGGAAAAAAGAGAGACAAATTGAGAAACAGACTCTGATTATAGAGAACTGATGGTTACTGGAGTAAGGGGAGTGGGGGTGGGAGTGTGGGTTAAATAGGTGATGGGGATTAAGGAGTGCATTTGTTTTGATGAGCACCAGCTGATGTATGGGATTTCTGAATCACTATATTATACACCTGAAACTAATATAACACTGTATGTTAACTAACTGGAGTTAAAATAAAAACTTTAAAAAAGTTTAAATAATTTCTTCACGGGAGAGTTAAGATGTGGAGGAGCAGGGGGATCCTAAGCTTGCCTTGTGCCTTGAACACAGCTACATAAATATCAATCATTTTCATCAATCAATCATTCTGAACACCCAAGAGATTGATCTGAGGACTGAGAGAAAAAAGCTGCAAGTCTACAAGTAGAAATCTGACCACCTCAGGGAAGGTAGTAGCTGCACAGAGTTGATTTGGGGTAGATAAGAACTGCTGTGGAGGGGAGGGAGCCCTGCTTACAGAGGGCCTCAACTTAATAATAACACCTCAACTTATTATAAGTAACAGAGTGCAAAATCTGAAGTTTTAGGAGTCTGCCATCACTGGAGTTGTGCCTGGCCGGCTTAGCAGTGCTCCTATAGAGAAGGAGGATGAAGACCCGGGAGTAGGCAGCATGGTCTGAGGGTCCCCTGAGTCGCACCAGGAGAAATGGTTACGCTGCTTGGAATGTATTTTGGAGTGGTGGCAAGACCTCTCCAGGGACAGAACTGGTGGCACCAACGTACTCCACTGTTCCCAGGTGTAGGAGTGGAGATGCTGGCTGAGGAAAGTAAGCCTTGGTGCCAGCTATCTGTTGTGTTTTGCCATAAACTCTGAACTGCTGCACAGTCCGGTGAATGCTTTTCTGGGGTGGGCCAGCAAAGGGCAAAAGCACAGTGAGACCCTCCCCCAGAGAATTAGTATGCATTCACACGGGAGGAGTCCCTAAAATTTGCAGTTTAGAAACCCAGGCATGTGTCTGAGATAAAAACACAGGAGTACTGTGCTGCCTGGCAGGGTGACTGCTTAGACACAGAGAGGGTGAAGGCAGGAACATAAGACGGGTGATTGTTTGCTCTTCCATGAGGGCTTGCTGAAGAGTGGCAGGCATGAGCTCTCCACTCTGGGGATGAGAGACCAGGGCAACACCATTTTGCTCTGCACCTATCAGCACTGATCTACTCCAGTGAGTTAAACAGCACCAACAAGTGGGAACTGGAGGTGCTTACACAAAATCCCACCCTGCTGCACCCTACAGGTGCATCTCTACTAGGGAAAGTCCACCTAAGAGTCAGCACAACAGGCCCCTCTCACAGAAGACTAGTACAAACCCCTTGCACACACCAAGTCTACTGATCATTGAGTGCTACAAACCTTCAGCTCTAGGGGAAACAGGATCTAGCTTCCTTTTTATTTTTATTTCTAATTTTTTAAGTTTTAATTTAATTTGATTTATTTTTATTCATATATATTTATTTTTATTTTTTGGATCTGGCTTCTTTTAACAGGTAGACCAAGACACACCTAGGATCTAACTTTTTTTTGGACAAAATGACAAGGAGGAATTCACCCCAAAAAAAAGAACAGAAAGAAAAAATAACGGCCAGAGATTTAATCAATACAGATATAAGTAAGGTATCTGAACTAGAATTTAAAACAATTATAAGTTTACTAATTGGGCTTGAGAAAAGCACAGAAGATACTAGAGAATCATTTACTGCAGAGATAAAGAACTAAAATCTAATGCTGAAATTAAAAATGCTATAACCAAGATGCAAACCCAAATGGTTGTCATGACAATGAGGATGGACAAAGTAGAGGAATGAATCAGTGGTACAGAAGATAAAATTATGGAAAATAATGAAGCTGAAAAGAAGAGGGAAGGAAAGGTATTCATTCACAAATGTAGACTTAGGGAACTCAGCAACTCCTTAAAGTGTAATAACATTCATATCACAGGCATCCCAAAAGATGAAGACAGAGTGAAAGGGCAGAAGGTTTATTTGAGCAAATTATAGCTTAAAACTTCTCAAATCTGGGGAAGGAAACAGACCTCAAAATCCAAGAAGCACAGAGTACTCCCATTGAATTCAACAAAAGCCAGCCATCACCAAGACATATCATAGCCAAATTTACAAAATACATAGACAAGGAAAGAATCCTGAAAGCAGCAAGGGAGAAAAAAAGGACTTCACCTACAAGGGAAGACAGAGCAGGTTCATAGCAGATCTGTCCACAGAAACTTGGCAGGCCAGAAGACAGTGGCATGATACATTCAACGTGTTGGATGGGGAAAATCTGCAGCCAAGAATACTTTATCTAGCAAGGCTGTCATTCAGAATAGGAGACACAAACAGTTTCCCAGACAAACAAAACCTAAAGGACCACTAAACCAGCCCCACAAGAAATATTAAAGGTGACTCTTTGAGTGGGAAAGAAATACCAGAAGCAAGAAAGACTAGAAAAGAACAGAGAATAGCACCAGAAATACCAACTTCACAGGTAACGCAAAGGTACTAGGTTCATGTCTATCAATATCACTCTCAATGTAAATGAGCACTGTAAATGGACACCTGCAGGTTGAAAGTGAAGGAATGGACAACCATCTATCATGCTGATGGACATCAGAAGAAAGCTGGAGTAACCATAGTTACATCAGACAAACTAGATTTTAAACCAAAGCCTATAGCAAAAGATGAAGAAGGGTATTACATCATAAATTAAAGGATCTATCCATGAAGAAGATCTAACTATTGTAAATATTTATTCCCCCAACTTGGGGGTACCCACATATATAAATCAATTAATAACAAACATAAGCAAACTCATTGATAATAATGTAATAATAGTAGGAACTGTAACACTCCACTTGCAGCAATGTACAGAGCATCTAAGCAGAAAAATCAACAAGGAAACAATGGTTTTGAGTGACACACTGAACTGAATGGACTTAACAGATATATTCAGAACATTTCATCCTAAAGCAGCAGAATACACATTCTTTTTGGGTGCACATGGAACATTCTCCAGAATAGATCACATACTGGGTCACAAATCAGCCCTCAACAAGTACAAAAAGACTGAGATCATACCATGCATCTTTTCTAACCACAGGACTATGAAACTTGAAGTCAAGCACAAGAAAAAATTTTGGAAACACCACAAATCCATGGAGGTTACAGAACATTCTACTAAAGAATGAATTGGTTAGCCAGGAAATAAAAGAAGAAACAAAAATGTACTTGGAAGCAAATGAAAATGAAAACACGACAGTCCAAAACCTTAGGAATGCAGCAAAAAGCAGTCCTAAGAGGGAAGTATATTGCTATACAGGTCTACATCAAGAAGCAAGAAAAGTCTCTGGGGTGCCTGGGTGGCTCAGTTGGTTAGGCAACCAACTTCGGCTCAGGTCATGGTCTCGCGGTTTATGAGTTCGAGCCCCACATTAGGCTCTGCGCTGACAGCTCAGAGCCTGGAGTCTGCTTCGGATTCTGTGTCTCCCTCTCTCTCTGCCGCCCTCTCCCTCCCCCCCCCCCCAGCCACAGCCCTGCTCATGCTCTGTCTCTCTTTCCTTCAAAAATAAATAAACATTAAAAAAAAAAGAAGCAAGAAAAGTCTCAAATACACAACCTACCTTTTTGTCTAAAGGAGCTAGAAGAGGATCAGCAAATAAAGGCTAAAGTCAGCAGAAGGGAAATAATAAAGATTAAAGCAAAAATAAATGATATAGAAACAACAACAACAAAAAACTAGTAGAACGGAACAACAAAATTAAGAGCTGGTTCTTTGAAAGAATTAATAAAATTGATAAAGCCCTAGCCAGACTTATCAAAAAGAAAAGAGAAAGGACCCAAATAAATCTAATCACAGATGAAAGAGAAGAGATCACAACTAACACCACAGAAACTTCTATGAACAATTATACGCCAACAAACTGGGCAATCTGTACTAAATGGACAAATTTATAGAAACACACAAACTACAAAAACTGAAACAGGAAGAAATAGAAAATTTGAACATACCCATAACTAGCAAAGAAACTGAATCAGTAATAAAAGAATCTGCCAAGTTGGGGCACCTGCTGGCTCAGCTGGTTAAGCCTCCGACTCTCAATTTTGGCTCAGGTCATAATATCATGGTTCATGAGATTGAGCCCCATGTTGGGCTCTGCGCTGACAGTGTGGAGCTTGCTTGGGATTTTCTCTCTCCCTCTCTCTCTGCCCCTCACCTGTTCATTCTCTCCCCATCCCCCAAATAAATAAATAGATGTAAAAAAAAAATCCCCCAACAAACAAAAGTCCAGGGCCAGATGGCTTCTCAGGGGAATTCTACCAGACATTTAAGAAGAGTTAATATCTATTCTTCTCAAATTGTTCCAAAAAATAGAGATGGAAAGAAAACTCCCAAATTAATTCTATGAGGCCAGCATTACTTTGATTTCAAAACCAGACAAAGACCCCACTAAAAAGGAGAATTACTGGCCAACATCCCTCACGAAGATGGATGCAAAAGTTCTCAACAAGATACTATCAACTCGAATCCAACAGTACATTAAAAGAATCATTCACCACGATCAGGTGGGATTTATTCCTGGGCTGCAGGGGTGGTTCAATACTCACGAATCAATCAGTGTGTTACTTGATAAAAACTCTCAACAGATTAAGTATAGATGGAACATACCTCAACATCATAAAGGCCATATACCAAAGACCCACAGATAATATCGTCCTCAGTGGGAAAAAACAGAGGTTTTCCTCTATGGTCAGGAACATGTCAGGGATGTCTGCTCTCATCAATGTTATTTAATATAGTACTGGAAGTTCTAGCTTTAGCAATCAGACAACAAAAAGATATCAAAGGCATCCAAATGGGCAAGGAAGAAGTCAAACTTTCACTATTTACAGGTGACATGATACTCTATGTAGAAAATCCAAAAGACTCCAACAAAAATTGCTATAACTAATACATGAATTCAGCAAAGTCACAGGATATGAAATCAACATGCAAAAATCTGTTGCATTTCTATACACAAAGAATGAAGCAGCAGAAAGAGAAATCAAGGAATCAATCTTATTTATAACTGCACAAAAACCTTAAGATACCTAGGAACAAACCTAATCAAAGAGGTAAAAGATGTGTACTCTGAAAACTATAGAAGACTAATGAAAGAAATTGAAGAGGACAAAAAGAAATGGAAAAACATTTCATGCTCATGGATTGGAAGAAGAAATGCTGTTAAAATGTCTATACTATGCAAAGCAATCTACACATTTAATGCAATCCCTATCAAAATAACACCAGAAGTTCTCACAGAGCTGCAACAAACAATTCTAAAATTTGTATGGAACCAAAGACCCCAAATGGCCAAAGCAGTCTTGACAAAGCAAAGCAAAGCTGGAGGCATCATGATTCCAGATTTCAAGCTATATTACAAAGCTGTAGTCACCAAGAGAGTATGGTACTGGTACAAAAACAGACACATAGATGAATGGAACAGAATAGAAAACCCATAAATAGACCCAGAAATATATGGTCAACTAATCTTTGGCAAAGCAGAAAAGAATATCCAATGGAAAAAAGCCTCTTTAATAAATGGTGCTGGGAAAACTGGACAGCAACAGGCAGAAGAATGAAACTGGACCACTTTCTTACACCATACACAAAAATAAATTCAAAATGAATGAAAGACCTAATGTGAGACAGGAAACATCAAAATCCTAGAGGAGAACACCAGCAGTAACCTCTTTGACCTTGGCTGTAGCAACTTCTTACTACGTATGTCTCCTGAGGCAAGGTAAATAAAAGCAAAAATAAACTAGTGGGACCTCATCAAAATAAAAATCTTCTGCACAGTGAAGGAAACAGTCAACAAAACTAAAAGACAACCTACAGAATGGGTGAAGATATTTGCAAATGACATAGCTGATAAAGGGTTAGTATCCAAAATATAGAAAGACCTTATAAAACTGAACACCCCAAAAACAAATAATCCAGTTAAAAAATGGGTAGGGATGCCTAGGTGGCTCAGTCGGTTAAGCATTGGTTGTTTTCAACTTCGGCTCAGGTCATGATCTCATGGTTCATGGGCTCAAGCCCCACATCAGGCTCTGTGCTGACAGCTCAGAGCCTGGGATCTCTCTCTCTCTCAAAAAAAAAAAAAAAAAAAAGAATAAACATTTTTTAAAAATGGGTACAGACATGAATAGACATTTTTCCAAAGAAGACATACACATGGAAACAGGCACATGCAAAGTTGTTCAACATCACTCACCATGAGGGAAATAAAAATCAAATTTACAATGAGATACCACCTCATACCTGTCAGAATGGCTAAAATTAACGACACAAGAAACAACTGCTTTTAGTGAGGATATGGAGAAAGGGGAAACTCTTACACTGTTGGTGCAAATGCAAATTGGTGCAGCCAATCCAGAGAACAGTATGGAAGTTCCTCAAGAAACTAAAAATAGAACTAACCTACAATCCAGCAATTGCACTATCAAAGGATAAAAAATACAGATAGAAGGGGTACATGCACCCCGATGTTTATTGCAGAATTGTCAATAGCCAAACTGTAAAAAGAGCCCAAGTGTCCATAGGCTGATGAATAAAGAAGATGTAGTATATATATATACAATGGAATACTACTTGGCCACCAAAAAGAAAGAAATCTTGCCATTTGCTAGGACATGGATGGACCTAGAGTGTATAATACTATGTGAAATAAGTTAGAGAAAGACAAATACCATAAGATTTCACTCATATGTGGAATTTAAGAAACAAAACAGAAGATCATATGGGGGGGGGGTGCGTGAAGAGACAGGGAAACGAACCATAAGAGACTCCTAAAGATAGAGAACAAACTGAGGGCTGATAGAGGGAGATGAATAGGGGGATGAGCTATATGGATGATAGGTATTAAGGAGGGCACTTGTGATGACCACTTGAGCACTGGACGGTGTGTGTAAGTGATAAATCATTGAATTCTACTTCTGAAACCAATATTGCACTGTATGCTAACTGGAATTTAAATAAAAAATTGAAAAGAAAAAAGATAATTTCTTCACAAATGTTCTTTCTATATCCAGAAGAGTATACTTAATTTTTCTAAAAAATAAAATTTTAGGGGTGCCTCAGTGGCTCAGTTGGTTAAGCGTATAACCTCAGCTCAGGTCATGATCTCTTTGTGAGTTTTTGAGTTCAAGCCCTGCATTGGGCTCTGTGCTGACAGTTTAGAATCTGGAGCCTGCTTCAGATTCTGTGTCTCCCTCTCTCTGCCCTTCCCCTGTTTTTGCAATCTCTCTCTCAAAAATAAATATATTAAAAAAAATAAACAAAATATTAGTTTTAATAAAAATAAAACCTGTATATCATATGCCTTTTTAAGCTCTTTTAAAAATCAACTTGAGGAGGAGGGGCCAAGATGGCGGAACAGTATGAAAGGTTTTTTTGCATCTCTTGTCCCTGAAATACAGACAGATTAATGCTAAACCATTCTGCACACCTAGAAAACTGATTTCAGAATTAACACAACAATCTGCACAACCTGAACCACAGACCTCAGCAGGTATGCAGTGCAGAGAGGTGAACTGGGGAAGAGAGAAGCCACAGAGGGCAGGGAGCTGTTTTTGCTTGTGGAGAGAGGATGGAGATGGGGGGGAGTTCAGGGAAAGCACCCCCCCATACACACCCAAATGCAGCTGGAGAGAAAAGAAAGAGTACGCAAGAGACTAAACAAAAAAAGGGAGAAAGGAGAGGGTTTAAATTCCATTAAGACCCTACAAACAGGGGGAGAGCAGAGTCTGAAACTCCACAGCTTGATACGTGGCAGCGCTCTGGTGGGAAGGGTGAATCCCCAGGAGCAGAAAAAAAGGTCCTTGGGCCACACGGTGGGGAGAAGGTTCCTCTTCTGGGAGGACATTTGGTAGAGGCTGTGTGGCCACCCCACAGGCAAAGGTCCCAGCAGATCCTGGAGAACAACCACATTTGCTGGTGTGGAACAAGGTTGTTAAGGGGGAAGCCTGGTGCCAGATGTGTGTTGTGATTTACCATAATCCCTGAAACCTGCTGCTGCTGATACACGATTGCATAACTTTTTCTGGGGCGGGCTGGCACCCAGCCACAGTCTCCAGGCATCAGCAGCAGCGCAGTCCTATGAACTTTCCTGGGGGCAGGCAGGCATCTGGCCATTGCTCAGTGAAACCCTCCCCCAGAGAGTCAGAACAGGTCAAAGCAGCAGTCCCTCAGAACTGAGGGGTTGGGAAACACAGCTGCATCTGAGATATAACTCAGGAGGGAGGTGCTGCCTGGCAACCTGACGGCTTGGTCACAGACAGTGTAAAAGTAAGAAGTAGATGGAAGCCAGAGACAAAGGAGGGGTGTGCCATTGCTGATCAGGGAGAACAGAGTTCCGATACTAGAGGCTGGGTAGTTGGGTGACACCATTTTCACCCCTCCCACGCATGTGCATACACACCTGCATGCTCCACAACAATCCACCCCAGTAAGCTAAACAGCACCATCTAGTGGAGAACAGAGCTACTACACTAAACCCTGCCCAAGTGGGCCAACAGTGCTCTTGACAAACACAAGTCTCTCCGCCTGCTTAGTTTACAGACTATAAAGGCCTTGATAGTTTGACTCCTAGGGGAAACCTATGTAACTTCAATCGTATTTCAGTCTGTTCACTGATCCATCTATTCAAATTTTTTTCTTTTTCTTTTCTTATCCTTGAATACAGAAAGAGAAAAAATTTATTTTCATTTTCCGTTTTTATTAAAAATGTTTCTCTTTAATTTTTTTCTACTATATTTTTTATTTTCTTGTGAATTTTTCAAATTCTATTTTACTTCCATCATTTCATTTTATTCTATTTCACTGTATTCGTTTTTTCAAATTTCCAAATGTTTTCCTTTTTTTTTTTCATTTAGTATCTTTCCCTTTTTCCTCTAATCTGTCAAGCTCCTTTCAACAATCAGACCAAAACACACTTAGGATCTAGCATCATTTGCTTGATTTGTGTGTGTGTGTGTGTGTTGCTTTTAATTTTTTAATTTTAATTTTTTTACCTTATTAATTCCTTTTCTTCCTTCAAAATGACCAAATGAAATAAATCACCCCAAAAAAGAATGGGAAGAAATGACAACCAGGGACTTAATCAACACAGATACAAGCAAGATGTTTAAGCCAGAATTTAGAATCATGATAATAAGAATACTAACTGGGGTTGAAAATGGATTAGAATCCCTTTCTGTGGAGATAAAAGAAGTAAAATCTAATCAGGATGAAATAAAAAATGCTAAAACTGAGCTGCAATCTCGAATGGATGCCACAGCAATCTCGAATGGATTCCATGTATGAAGCAGAACAGCAAATCAGCGATATAGAGGACAAACTTATGGAGAATAATGAAGCAGAAAAAAAGAGGGAAACAAGGCAAAAGAGCACAATTTAAGAATTAGAGAAATCAGTGACTCACTAAAAAGGAACAACATCAGAATCATAGGGGTCCCAGAAGATGAAGAGAGAGAGAAAAAGGGGTAGAAGGGTTACGTGAGCAAATCATAGCGGAAAACTTTCCTAACCTGGGGAAAGACACATACATCAAAATCCAGGAAGCACAGAGGACTCCCATTAGATTCAAAAAAACCAACCATCATCAAGGCACATCATAGTCAAATTCGCAAAATACTTAGTCAAGGAAAGAATCATGAAAGCAGCAAGGGGAGGGGCGCCTGGGTGGCTCAGTCAGTTAAGCATCCGACTTCGGCTCAGATTATGATCTCGCGGTCCGTGAGTTTGAGCCCCACATCGGGCTCTGTGCTAACAGCTCAGAGCCTGGAGCCTGTTTCGGATTCTGTGTCTCCCTCTCTCTCTGACCCTCCCTCGTTCATGCTCTGTCTCTCCCGGTCTCAAAAATAAAATAAACGTTAAAAAAAAAAAAAAAACAAAAAACGAAAGCAGCAAGGGGAAAAAAGTCCTTAACTTACAAGGCAAGACAGATCAGGTTTGCAGCAGACCTATCCACAGAAACTTTACAGTCCAGAAAGGAGTGGCAGGATATATTCAATGTGCTGAATCGGAAAAATATGCATCCAAGAATTCTTTTTTTTTTAATTTAAAAAAAATTTTTTTACATTTATTTATTTTTGATAGACAAAGAGAGACAGAACACAAGTGGGGGAGGGGCAGAGAGAGAAGGAGACACAGAATTCAAAGCAGGTTCCAGTCTCCAAGCTGTCAGCACAGAGCCCGACATGGGATTCGAACCCACAAACACAAGATCATGACCTGAGCCAAAGTCGGATGCTTAACTGACTGAGCCACCCAGGCACCCCACAGCCAAGAATTCTTTATCCAGCAAGGCTGTAATTCAAAATAGGAGAGATTAAAAGTTTCCCAGACAAACAAAAATTAAAGGAGTTCATGATCACTAAACCAGCCCTGCAAGAAATTTTAAGGGGGACTCTCTGAGGGGAGAAAACAGGGGAAAAAAAAAAAGACCAAAAGCAACAAAGACCAGAAAGGACCAGAGAACTTCACCAGAAACTCCAACAGGCAACATAATGGCAATAAATTCATATCTTTCAGTACTCACTCTAAATGTCAATGAACTAAATGCTCCAATCAAAAGACACAGGGTAACAGAATGGATAAGAAAACAAGATCCATCTATATACAAGAGACCCACTTTAGACCTAAAGACACCTTCAGATTGAAAGGAAGGGGATGGAGAACCATCTATCATGCTAATGGTCACCAAAAGAAAGCCAGAGTAGCCATACTTATATCAGACAATCTAGACTTTAAAATAAAGACTGTATCAAGAGATGAAAAGGGCATTATATCATAATCAAGGGGTCTATCCACCAAGAAGACCTAACAATTGTAAACATTCATGCTCCAAATGTGAAAGCACCCAAATATATAAATCAGTTAATCGCAAACATAAAGAAACTCCTTGATAATAATACCATAATGGTGGGGGACTTTAACACCCCACTCACAGCAATGGACAGATCATCTAAACAGAAAATCAACAAAGAAACAACGGCTTTAAATGACACACTGGACCAGATGGACTTAACAGATATATTCAGAACATTTCATCATAAAGCAGCAGCATACATATTCTTCTCAAGTGCACATGGAACATTCTCCAGAATAGACCACATACTGGGGCACAAATCAGCCCTCAACAAGTACAAAAAGATCGAGATCATACCATGCATATTTTCAGACCACAACATTATGAAACTAGAAATCAACCACAAGAAAAAATTTGGAAAGGTAACAAATACTTGGAGACCTAAGACCATCCTACTAAAGAATGAATGGGCTAACCAAGAAGTCAAAGAGGACAGTAAAAAGTACATGGAAGCCAATGAAAATGATAACACCACAGCCAAAACCTCTGGGACACAGCAAAGGTGGTCATAAGAGGGATGTATATAGCAATCCGGGCCTTTCTAAAGAAGGAAAAAAGGTCTCAGATACACAACCTAACCTTACACCTTGAAGAGCTGGAAAATGAACAGCAAATAAAACCCCAAACCAGCAGAAGACAGGAAATAATAAAGATTAGAGCAGAAATTAATGCTATCAAAACCAAAAAAAAAAACCCCAGTAGAACAGATCAATGAAACCAGGCATGCCATTTATTAAGTATGAGAACCTCTGTGCACTGAAAAGCTGATTGGGGATTTTGTGTACATGAACAATGTTTGCCAACTGTCAGGTTGGCTATAGGTTAATTAAATATTGAGTTAGGCATTATGATGTGGAAACTCCCAACTGTGAAAACTTGGAGGTCTTTTTTCTGACACCATTCAATTTCTTTAAAACATTTTTTTTAATTTAAAGGTTATTTATTTTGAGAGGGAGAGAGAGATCACGAACAAGGGAGGGCAGAGAGAGAGGGAGAGAATCCCAAGTAGGCTCTGCACTGTTAGCATGGAGCCTGATGCGGGGCTTGGAGTCTTGAAACATGAGATCATGACCTGAGCCAAAACCAAGAGTTGGATGCTTAACTGGAGTCACCCAGGCCCCCCAACACCATTCAATTTCTTTAAAAAATTTTTTTTGTTTTTGGTCTAGAATGACATCTTATTGCTGAATGGTCAGCAGCAGAGGTGCATGTACATGTGGTTTTTTTTCCTGGTCTTTATTCAGATTTTTATTTACCCACCCCCTATGTTTTTAGTCCCTTATTTCATCTGTTCCTTCTGTATCTTGTGTATGAGCACTCCGAGCTTCACCTTTATCCTGCTGTATCAATTACCACTGTTAGAAAGAAAACCACAGGCTCAAAATGGAATCATTTGGGACAGGCTAAGTCACCAAACTGGGGCTTAATTCCTAACCTGACTGCAGTTTCAACCTCCCCCACAGAAATAGGTCTTCACCTGCCAATCAGAAATTTTCTGAACAGCACCAATGAGATAATCTGTCACATGGGCTCTCTCCATCCCCCAAAGGAAAATGAGGTAATCCATCTAAAAAGATTCCTTGCCACCCTTTTGCACTGTTGGTGGGAATGCAAACTGATGCAGTCACGCTGGAAAACAGTACGGAGGTTCCTCAAAAAATTAAAACTAGAACTATATATGACCCAGCAATTGCACTACTATGTATTTATCCAAAGGATACAAAAATGCTGATTCAAAGGGCCACGTGCATCCCAGTGTTTATAACAGCACTATCGACAATAGCCAAAGTATGGAAAGGGCCCAAATGTCCATTAACTGATGAATGGATAAAGAAGATGTGGTAGATATATACAATGGAATATTACTCAGTGATCAAAAAGAATGTAATCTTGCCATCTGCAACAATGTGGATGGCACTAGTATTATGCTAAGCAAAATAAGTCAGTCAGAGAAAGACAGATATCATATTATTTCACTCATATGTGGAATTAAGAAATAAAACAGATGAACATAGGGGCAAGGAAGCAAAAAAAAAAAAAAAAAAAAGATAAAAACAGAGAGGGAGGCAAACCATAAGAGACCCTTAAATACAGAGAACAAACAGGGTTGCTGATGGGGTGTTGGGTGGGAGGATGGGCTAAATGGGCAAGGCACATTAAGGAGGGCACTTGTTGGGATGAGCACTGGATGTCATATCTAAGTGATGAATCACTAAATACCATTCCAGAAATCATAATGACACTATATGTTAACTAAAAAAAAAAATTTTTTTTAATAAACATAAAAAGGTCCCCTGCCCTTCTCCCTAAGTGAAGATGACTGCCTGAAACAATCCTTTCTTTTCTTTTGCTAATAACTTTCTCGCCCTGTCTTCCTTTCTTTTTTTAATTTATTTTTTTAAATCGAAATATATTTAATACACAACGTTACATTAGTTTCAGGTGTACAACATAGTGATTCAACTTCTCTATATGTTATGCTCTGCTCACAAGTGTGGCTACCATCTGTCACCACACAGTGCTATTATAACATCATTGACTGTATTCCTTATGCTGTGTCTTTCATTCCTGTGACGTCTTCATTCTATAACTGGAAGCCTGTATCTCCTACTCCCTTCAACCCATTTTGCCCATCCTCTGCCCCATCCTCCTTTTCATAGAAAGCTTCCATTTCGTACAACTCCTTGAAACTCCCCTTTACTTAGTAGAGCAGCTGCTGCCCAATTCATGAATCACTTCATAAAGTCAATCAGATCCTTAAATTTACTCAGTTGAATTTTGTTTGTTAACTTCACTCATCTTCCATCTATATTCCACCTTGCAGGATTTTGTTGAAATCTCTTGCCCTCTGATGGACTCTCCTGCCCTTGTTATGGGTTTATATGTTCTTTTCATTCCTTCACCATAATTTTGGTGAAATCTTGAGGAAAGGAGATAAATACATGTATTCAGTTTACCACCTTTAATCAGACTGCTTAATTTCAAAAGTGTTTGTGTTACAAACTCCCCCTCCTATCCTTCTAAATCTGGTCTTGTGAATAGTATAAATTTTTTAGACGATTAAAGAAGTGTTTCTGTATATTATGGGAGTAAGGTTCAGATAATCTTGGGTGGGTTAAAGTATCCTACTGAGTAATCTGGACAAGGGGAAAGTACTAAAGATTCTTAGGGCAGTATGAGATAAACTCTTTCTTCATGACTTCAGAAGTCTGGTTACTCATTTACAACCAGGATAAGATAAATGTTCAAGTAACTAGAGAAGTTCTATAAACCACTTGTAAACCACTTGGGAAGTTTTTATTCTACTACTGAACCATGTTCCCATAAACATTCGGTTACCTCTAAACTTCCCACATCTGGAAGAGAACAAGCTGTGGCATCACACCATGATACCCCCTCCTATGTCCTACTCACTCCCAAAGAATTTCTCCTTTAAGCGACTAGAACATTGGCTGCTTACTCACACCAGATTCCTCAGGATTGGCTGGGACTGCAAATAAACTCTGTTTGCCTATAGTCAAGTTGATAAGCTGCAACATAAATGCACACAAATTCCCAGTCTTAAAATATAACATGAAGCATTTGCTATCTTCTTTCCTCCTATTATTTTCATGCGAGACCTGGAGAATAAACACTGTCCTTGGCCAAAAGAAAAAGGTCTTTGAAGAGAGAAAAAAACTCTAAGATGGGTCTACTGAGTTCTAAAAACCCACAAACCAAGCAAGCCCGGATTCTTCTTCTGGGACTTGACTCAGCTGGGAAGTCTACCCTCCTTTACAAATTGAAGCTTGCTAAGGATATCACGACCATCCCAACAATAGGTTTCAACGTGGAGATGATCGAGTTGGAAAAGAGTCTTTCGCTCACGGTCTGGGATATTGGAGGACAGGAGAAAATGAGAACCGTGTGGGAGCACTACTGTGAGAACACCGATGGGCTGATGTATGTTGTGGATAGTACAGACAAACAGCGGCTGGAAGACTCCAGGAGAGAGCTGAAGCACATTTTGAAGAATGAGCACATTAAAAATGTGCCTATTGTCCTATTAGCCAACAAACAAGATGTGCCTGGAGCTCTGTCTGCTGAGGACATCACTAGAATGTTCAGAGTGAAGAACCTGTGCAGTGACAGGAACTGGTATGTGCAGCCCTGCTGTGCCATCAGTGGGGACGGGCTGATGGAGGGGTTCAGGAAACTGACCGGATTTGTGAAAAGCCACATGAAATCAAGAGGAGACACCTTGGCATTCTTCAAGCAGAACTGAGGTCCAAACAACGAAAGAGTTAGTGGTGAAGTTGAAAGGGTAATTTTCTTTTTCAATGCCAAGTGAGAAAAGCAAGTTGCTGAGTTAGCAAACTTTTCCTAAGATATGTTATTTCACCTAAATTCAGCTAACCAACTTAGCAAATATTATTTTTGGCCAGGCACATTAGTAAACTTTGTGGTTAATGATAAATTGAGAATGAAAATTTTATAATTTTGTGCATGTTGGATGAATCATAATAATCATGTTTGGGACCAAATAAATTATTGTTTTATTATTTTTATATGACTACTAGAACAAAGTTTAAGTAAAATGCTGATAGGTTCAGAATTCTTTCAGATGGTTTCCAGTTGTTACAGTCTTGAATCTCCACCATGCTCCTATGGAATAGTGAGTAAAAAAATGAACTTTAAATTATGGAAAGGAAAAAGTTTGATGTTAACATTTTGTAAATCTCTATGCCCTAAATAAAGTTTTGTTTTGTTTTGTTTTCCTGAATTCCTACCAACCTCTTGAAATCTATTGCCAGGATCTTCCTACAGTGAGTTAAACAATGAACTCCAGGCTGGTAATTGCCCACTAGCACAGGGAGAAGTTTACATCTTAAGGCTCTGGGGATCAGGGAAGCTAGCACCTTAGAGTTTAGGACAAGGCCTGGGTATATCGCTCAGCTCGAGCCTATAGCTCCAAGACTGGCTTCGGTACAATTCAGTGTAACAGTTATTACTTGGGAATATGTGTACAGCTCACTGTACTGATCAAACAGGAAACAGAGCCAGACTTTAATCTCAGAGACCTTGCAATACACAAGAGGAAACAACATAAAGCTAGTAGCTAGAATAGGTCAATAAGTACTATAACAGGAGAGACTCTTTTCTGACCTGGGAAAACAGGAAGTGCTTCATGTAGGAGGCAGTGTTTAAGAAGGTCCCCAACTCCTGGGGACCCATGAAGGTGGAGGTTACTCACTGGAAGTTCCCATCACTGGGACACCCTGCAGAGCCACTGTGGGGGAGGGGAGAAGGAACTAGAGATTGAATTGGAATTCCCCTGAGAGGTTCAGAACATCCAGGGAAGTCCTGGTCCTAAGAGATGACACTTTTCTTCCTGCCCCACCTCTAAAAAGTTCATTTGGTCTAGAAGAAAGCCTCAATCCCCAACACCAGTCCCTGGTGTTTCAAATATTAAGGTCACAGAGGAAAATATAAAGGTCCAGTAAACCAAGGGCGCTAGACCCTAAATTACTCTCATGGTTTCCTTTTCACCTTAGCCATGATCTTTATAGCAAAGACTGGAGTGCTGCAAGGTAGGGACTCAAATAATAAAGTAGACATACACATGATAATAGTTACTGTTGGTTGAATACTTGTCTGTGCCAGGTATTGTGTAATTACTTTCATACATCTCCTCATTTAATGTTCACAACTGCCTGGAGAGAAATCAGCATTATTATGTCAATTTCACAGGTGACATTACTGAGACTAAACAAGGTAACAACAGTAACAACCACAAAAAAAACTACTCGGTATTTTAACTGAGGAGTGGCAGAGCCAAGATTCAAATTCATCTGCTTAGCTTCAATGCCAGTAGTGTTACTTGTCATATTGTTTTGTAAATAACATATGGTGTCTGTCTTCAATGAACTTACAGTGCACAATTAAGAACAGATCCAAGCTAAGAGCACCTGGCTGGCTCAGTCCCTGCAGCATGTGACTCTTGATCTCTGGGTTGTAAGTTTGAACCCTATGATGGGTGCAGAGACTACTTAAAAAAATAAATAAATAAAATCTTAAAAAAATAAATCCAGGCTAGGTTAAAACTACCATATGATCCAGCAATCCTACTGCTGGGTATATATCTAATGGAAATGAAATCACTACCTTGAAGAGATATCTGCACTTCCATGTTTAATTGCAACATTGTTCACAATGGTCAAAACATGGAAACAACTTAAGCATCCATCAATGGATGAATGCATAAGGAAAATGTGGTATGTATACACAATGAAATCTTTTACGCCATAAAAACAGGAAATCCTGACATCTGTGACAACATGGATGAAACCGGAGGGCATCATGTTAAGTGAAATAAGTCAGACAGAGAAAGACAAATGCTACATTATTTCACTTACATGTGGAATCTAAAAAAGCCAAACATAGAAACAGGAAGTAGATTGGTGGTTGCCAGAGATTGGGGGTGGGGGAAAGGGGATATGGGGGGAGGTTGGTAATGGGGTACAAACTTTCAATTATAAGATAAATATGTTCTGAGGATCTAATGTACAGCATGGTGACTATAGTTAATAATACCGTATTGCACACTTGAAATTGGCTAAGAGAGTAAATTTTAAGCATTCTCATTTAAAAAAAGAAAGTAACTATAGGGCACCTGGGTGGCTCAGCTGGTTAAGTGTCCAACTCTTGATGTCAGCTCAGGTCATGATCTCACGGTTCATGAGACTGAGTCCCAAGTCAGGGTCTGGGCTGACAGCACGGAGCCTTCTTGGGATTCTCTCTCTTATTCTCTCTCTGCCCCTCCCCCACTTGTGTGCCTGTGTGCGCATGCACTCTCTCTCTCAAAATAAATAAACTTTATTTAAAAAAGTAACTATGTAAGGTGATGGTGGATGTGTTAACTCAACTGTGGAAATCCTTTTATAATGTGTGTGTATATATATACACACACACACACACACACACACACACACACACACACATATATATCAAATCATCACTGTGCACTTTAAGACATTATTATATAGATAACATATATTATATATAACATATAACATATGTATTATAACATAATATATAACATAACATATAACATATTAGGTATATAACATATAAATTTTATTTATCAATTATACTTCAATAAAGCTGGGGCAAAAATAAATGCAAGCCAACATATAATACTTTTATATTAAGAAGGTTCTTTAAAAAACAAGCCAGGCAGAATAAATTAAGTGCGATAACAGAGATATAAGAAGCATGCTGAAGGACTGGCAAAAGGATCTTCTGATTTCAGGAAGATCTCAGGGGAGTGGTAAAAATATAACTTTCCCCTCTGTTCTTAATAAGTAATTTGATATGAGAAGTTTATTTTGAGACTGTGTGAATATTCTATTCCCCAAAGCCTTTCTCTTAATGCTTTTAGCATCCACCGACGATCCCTTCCTGACTCAGTTATTAAACTGGGAAGTGCAAAATGGTGATTTTCTAAATCTGTCTTTCCTTGTATATTTATTAGCTGGCATTCTTCTGTAAAGAAAACCTTTTTCTTTTATACTCCTCCATAACCAATCAATCACACTCACTCTCACTCGCTCTCTTCATAGATACTTTTTAAATTCAAAGTTTTATAATCCAGTGCTACTCAGACTGAGGTCCCTGGATCAGCAGCCTCAGCAGCACCTGCAAGTTGCCTAGAAACGTAAACTCTCAAACCCCACCTAGACCTATTAATCAGACTATCCAGGGCAGGGGGTAGGGTGGAGGAAGTTCCTGGAATTTGTGTTATTATTTACACTGTTATAAATCACTTCTGTTTATTATTCTTTTTGATGCTCAAATTTGCCCAGAAGAAGCCCCAGCAAGCTAGCCACTCTGTTCTGTTGATATGTCCCTATAGTCTTTGAGCACTTCCTTGTTTGGAAGAGCACTGAGTCACCTTGTACTTCCCCTACTTAGCTGCCTCAGACCTGGAATTAACCATTTCTCAGGTGCCCTGGTTCTTTTCACTGGGTGATGGTATTTAGAAATTGAATAATGAAGTTAGCTGTGCTTATTGTTACTGGGTATCACTGTTTATAAGCCTATTCAGTAGAAAAAGGAAATATATATATTTTAAAAGAACACTGATACCTCCAAATTGAATGCATACCATAGGATTTTTCCTTATCTTCCTCATTCCTATTTGTATCCCTTATCCTACAAAAAAAACTCTGGTTCAAAATGCACCAATATATTTACTCACTTGTTCTATGCTACAACACAAAATATTTTCAGGATCACTGTGTCTAATAAACCCACTCAGGAAAGTTCAAGACTTCCTTTTACTTCTTTCTGTCCTAATTGAGAGTGTTATGTTCAAAAGTTATTTGAATTGATTATTTGTGCAGTCATATGGTAAATATCTTGTTGATTTTAGGCTGAGTTTTAAAATATTTTTAAAAATTAATTAATTAATTAACTTATTTTTAATTTATATCCAAGTTAGTTAGCATATAGTGCAGTAACGTTTTCAGGAGTAGATTCCAGTGATTCATCCCCTATGTATAACACCCCATGCTCATCCCAACAAGTGTCTTCTTTAATGCCCCTTACCCATTTAGTCCATCCCCCCACCACAGCCCCTCCAGCAACTCTGTTTGTTTTCCATATTTAAGAGTCTCTTATGTTTTGCACCCCTCCCTGTTCTTATATTCTTTTTGCTTCCCTTATATTCATCGGTTTTGTATCTTAAATTCCTCATATGAGTGAAGTTATATGATACTTGTCTTTCTCTGACTGAATTATTTTACTTAGCATAATACCCTCCAGTTCCATCCACATAGTTGCAAATGGCAAGATTTTATTCTTTTTGGTTGCTGAATAATACTCCATTGTGTATATATACCACATCTTCTTTATCCATTCATCTGTCGATGGATATTTGGGCTCTTTCCATACTTTGGCTATCGTTGATAGTGGTGCTATAAACATCGGGGTGCATGTGTTCTGACTGTCAGCTGATTTTTGCTACTTGTGTTCAATTTTAAGATTTGACTTCTTTACCTTTCTGACTTAATTTTTTAATTAACAGAAAATCTGCATACCTCAAAAGTAAGAGCTATGTAAAAAGGTAGTCCATACTCATTATTATGTTAAAGAAGAAAGCCTTAGTACAATAAACTGATTCTCATACATCCCTCAAGTTATATGAAGGTGCTACTCTATTTCTAAATCAGGTTGGATTTTCTATCACTTCAAAGCATTTTGAGAGTATTTTTCCACTTAAGTTCAATGTATCTACTGCAGTTGGCTTATTAAAGGGGATCATAAGAGATTGTAGTAACAAAATACCATCCATTATTTACCATGGGATAAGCTTTATTATCTATAGTGACTTTTCTGCTCTTTTTAAAATAAAAGATACATTTTACACTAATCTTAAATTTTAATCTTGTGTAAGAATACACTGACCCTAATTTGTAAAAATAAAACCCACATATCAATACTCATAAATAAACTTAGATAGAAAATATAACAGGCATCAAAATGTTTGGGTGGTTGCATTCTAGATAGCTAGAATTTCTTATAACTCTCATTAATTTTCCAAATTTTGCCAAGTGAGTGTGTGTCATTTTTATATTCAAGGAAAAAACATTATTTTCAAAAGAGCTATATAATCATCATAGCCTATATATGACATGAGTGGATAATGCATGGCTCTAAAACTGTCATTTCAAATGCACTGATCTAAAGTAATAAGAAATCCTTTTAAAGACCAGAAATATTGCAATGTACAAACACATGAGGGTATTGTAACCAAGTTTTCATCATTTAAGAAAAAAACTCAGAAACCAAAAAACAAAACAGCTAACATGTGTTGAGCACTCACGGTAGGCCAGCTTCTGTTCTAAGCATATCATGTGTATTTCCACGTTTAATCTTTACATTAACTTTATGGGGTAGTACCATCATTATCCTCATTTACAGAGAAGAGATCTGAGACTCAAAGTCATCCAGCCACCTAAAATCATGGAAAGCATTTACAGTGGTCTTTTGTATACAATCAAGCTCCTACTGTCCGTTGTTTGGTGAGAATTCCACCCTGTACCTCTGTGCAAAAGTTTCTCTCTTAGCCATGGCCTACTTCTCATTCTCAAATGGTCTTCCATCACTCTACTCAGAGTCTAAGAACAGCTATGGAGCAGAGAATGGTTATTTAAGAAATTTTAGTTTTTCATCAGAAATAGAAAGTTTGGAAAATAGGAAAATAAAACTCCTTATTAGCATTTCCTTACAGTCTTTCTTTTTCTTCAGTGTGTGCATATATTCAATATATCTTTTTTGATAATTTGGTAATTTGCTTTTTTCATTCCTCATCACATTAACATGTTATATATATCTTTATCATATTATTATATATTATTATTATTATATAGTATTATATATTTTTCAGAACCATCACTTTTTAAAAAAAATTTTTTAATGTTTATTTATTATTGAGAGACAGAGAGAGACAGAGCATGAGTATGGGAGGGGCAGAGAGAGGTGGAGACACAGAATCTGAAGCAGGCTCCAGGCTCTGAGCTGCCACCACAAAGCCCAACGCAGGGCTCAAACCCATGAACTGTGAGATTGTGACCTGAGCCAAAGTCAGATGCTTAACCGACTGAGCCACCCAGGTGCCCCACTGTTACATCATTTTCAGTGAAGTAGATACACTATTGCTTAATCATTTCTCTACTATTGTTTTTTTAGGTTTCAGCCAATTTCACATGTAACTAATTCAGCAACAAACACTTCCATGTGTCTACTGATACCCTTCCCTATATTTATTATTTCATTCAGCAAATATTGCCTGAATACCTAATAAGTACCAGATACTGGATTAGGTGCTGGGTTTAGGATTTTTTTCCCCACAACAGTATTTCAAGGATGGATAGTTTTATGCCTCAATACATACTGGCAAATGGCTTTCTAAAATGTCAGAATCAGGGGTGCCTGGGTAGCTCAGTTGGTTAAGTGTCCAACTTCACCTCAGGTTTTAATCTTGTGGTTCACAAGTTTGAGCCCCACATTGGGCTCTGTGTTGAGAGCTCAGAGCCTGGAGCTTGTTTGGGATTCTGTGCCTCCCTCTCTCTCTGCCCCTCCTCTGCTCATGCTCTGTCTCTGTCTCTCTCTCCTCCCAAATTAAATAAACATTAAAAAAAAATTTTTAATGTCAGAATCAGGTTATTCTAAATGAATTCTTTAAAAAGAAGGAAAAAATAGGTGCAAAACTTTGAGTCACTAGATGACTGATGACTACAGTATTATGTGTTGAAGACATCAAAATAAATAAGTTTGTAGATTTCAAATCATTAATGACAGGAAAAAATTAATGCCAAAACTTATGGTAGTTTTTGCCTATGACTCAAAATACAGACATAATAAAAGAAAATATTGATATTCAACCACATAAAATGGAAATTTTGTTAAACATAAACAAAATCAAAAGACCAATATCAAACTGGGAGTTTATATCTGCAAAGTATATCATAGATGAGGGTCTTATGTTCCCAATGTAAAATAACACTTAAAAGTTTTTAAAAACCCAAAAACTCTCTAGAAAAATGTACAAAAGACATAAGGTTAACAATAAATGATATTCAAATTATTCCTAAACAAACGAAAAAATCATCAGCTTCACTACTACAGAAATGAAAATTAATACTGCATTTAGATACCATTTCTCACCTATTCTGTTTGCAAAAATGTATATAAGTTTGATAACATATTCTGTAATTCTGTTGGTGAGACTGTGGAATAAAGGATAATCTCATCCAGTGCTGGTGGAAATGCAAAATGATACAACTTCTGTAGAGAATTTGGCCATATCTAACAAAGCTACATTTACACTTACCTTTTAATGTAGGGATCTCACTGGTTGGAATTTTCCCTGAAGATACAAAACCACAAATCTGAAACAACAGATGTACAAGGTTATTCATTGTGACATTATTTGTAATAGCAAAATATTGGAAATAACCTAAATGTTCTTCCATAGGAGACTAATATATATATATATAGTATATATATGTACATATATAGTATATAGTATATACTATATGTATATATGTACATACATATATGTATGTAGTCTCCATAGGAGACTAATATATATATATAGTATATATATATGCATATATATACTATATATGTTAGTGAAATACTACTCAACCAAACTAAAGAATGGAAAAGAGGGACAGATCAACAGAAAACTCTAAAGATCAAGTGGCAATGACACCCAGCAGCAATGTGTACACCTAAAGCCCAGATCTTGGTTTCTAAATATTATACCTCACTGAAAGGAACCAGAGCTCCTTAGAGAAATGACAGTTCAGATCTAGGGCAGGTAAAGTACAAGGTAAGCCTGAAATACCTTGTGCAAAGGAACAAGAAAGAACTCAAAGGCTGATGGAAATAAGTCAAAGGTTACAGGAATGGCTTACAGAGACTCCCACTGGCCAAATCTGAGACAATTTGAGCATCAGAAAAAGAATACAGATGGTAATGAATTATAACACATTGAGTAAATAAAAACAAAAGCTGTAAGTTCATTATGATATTCATGGGAAATACAAGATGAAAAGAAAACAGTGTAGGGTAGAGGAAAGGAAAGCTCTTTTACACAGAAAAATGTAGAGGACATGTTAGAATTGGAAAGCCACTATTTTACAACTGCAAAGTAAGAACTCACCTTGGGTATAACACTTAACCTATTTGTATATTAAGATCACAAGGTGATTTCCTGAAATATCTTCTGGCTCTATCTTTGATCTAGGATTAACAGACTTTGAAATGGAAAGCCTCAGTCAGATAAAGGAAAAGCTACAGGATCCTTATTTTAGTATGTTTTTTTTTTTTTCCTTTCTCAGCAAAGCTGAAAATCAGCATTGACTAGTCCAATAGGAGCAGATCCCCCGTTTCCTAACCCTGAATTATTTTTATCTTTTGTCATGTAGCTACAAGGTATATTGGAATTACCCACTAAAGAAGGCTTCATCATAAACAAAATCAAAACACAAATGTCAAGCTGGGAGTTAGTATTTATAATATATATCATAGATAGAAGTCTAATGTCCTTAACATAAACATTATACTGTTTGTATATTATTATTTATATATTGTTAAAGCAGCAGAGAAAAAAAAAATCTGTTTAGTCTGTTGAGCCAGAGAAAGTGTCCCAACTCCAGCCTAAAGGATAGATTTTCTGAGGAAAGTAAAGCCTCCCAACACTCCTTGATCTCGAAGAGACCAGTCTAGAGGGTAGGAGTCCAAAATAAATCTGCCCCAACTCAGGATACGGTCTCCACAGCTCACACATCCATTTCATCCTGCCATGTCTTGTCAGTTCAGGGTACACCTGTTGGCACGGTGTAAATGTTAGTAGCACTCCCTTTCATTCTCGGAAGTGTCTGAGTTTGGACCATATATGGTTGCCCTACTTCTAGGAGACCCCTGATGCTTCTGAGGAAAGACTTCATTTGGCTGATGCTGAAGGGTAAATGCCAAGCTAGAAGGAAGAGCAAGAAAAAACTCCAGAATGTGGTAAGCAGTATAATGGTCTTCCAAAGATGTCCGTATCTAGTTCCTGGAACTGTGAATGTTAGTTTACAAGGAGAAAGTGATTAAGTATGCTGAGATGGGAAGAACATTCTGGATTATCCAGATGAGCCCAATCTAACTGCATGGATCCTTAAAATCGGAGAAAGCTCCCCAGTTGAGTCCCCAGCTGAGTTCAGAGTTAGGGGGAGATGTGACTATGGAAGAACGCTCAAAGAGATGCAACATTACTGGCTTTGAAGATGGAATAAGGAAACCACAAGCCAAAAATACGGGCAGCCTCCAGTGGCTGGAAAAAGTAAGGAAACAGATTCTCCCGGGTAGCCCCCCATAAAGGAATACTGCCCTTGCCAACACCTATTGGAACTGTGGACTACGTTAAAAACTGGGTGAGAAAGTGCACATTCAGATGAGGACCTGCGTGTGTGACTGGTAGACTGCAGCTGAGACTTTCACATTTTGACCTCAACTTTACCTGGGTAAGATCTGCAGTTCTTGGCTTCAGCCTTTTTGCTCAGTACTGTTTCTCCTCTGGGTGGAGGCGCTGGGAAAGCAGAATTGGTTCCTGCTCTGGGATGGATGGACAGACTCACCATAGGTGAGGAAGTTGTCAGGTACTCTACATGCAGTGCCTCAAAACATTTCATGAGTAAAATAGGATTATGCTCCTTTTGTAGTGAAGAGAATAGTTAGACTATCTAGAATACAGCTCTGCTGTGTAACCTTGTGCAAGTTCCTCTCTGAGCCTTTGGTCCTTTGACTTTGAAAAGTCACTTCGAAAGGTGAATACTACCTACTCCGAGGATTCAGGGGTGGTGGAAGAGCCCGAAAGTTGTGAGAAGACCAAACGAAGACAGCGCACGTACCACGAATGCATGGCGCAGACCTTCCCGCACACCTGCTGTAAGCCTATGAACCCAAGTAAGGGTGAGGCCCCCAGGGTGAGATGACATCACGGCATAGTCCCTCCATGCACCTGGTGCGGCGGCGGGAACAAAGAGGGAAAACTAGTCGAGGTTCAGGGCTCGCACGGGACGTCACTCCATTCCCAACTTCCGCTGCGCGCTGACACCAGCACTCGCGCCTTCTCTCCGCAAGGATGTCGGAAGCTGATGGGCGGGAGCAGCAGGCGGATGTTGAGAATGGTTGGGCTTGCGTGGTGTCGGTGTCCCGTCAGCCTGTAGTGACTGATAACGGCTTTGGCCTCCTTAAAGGGGCTTATCTGGACCGAGGGGATGCATTGGTTAATTATTGCACTGAGACCGCATGCAGTAGGGTTTGAGTAGTTCCCCAGAGCAGTGTAGGAAGGGTAATAAAAGAACATGGTCCCTAATCCAAACTTCTTTAACGTGTTGTACACACGTGTTGCCTGTACTCTTTTTCTATTCACTCTTCAACCCATTTTATCTGTTAAAAATTTCTTGTTTTTAAAAGGTAAAATCACATAAATATATTTGTGTGCAAACATACAAATATAAAATCGATACGTGTCACAAAGAGTTTAACTCCTTAATTAGTGAGGAACCTGTGTGATGTTACAGAGACTCCCAAGAACCATATAAATGGAATAAAAGATATTTTTAAATGAATTTACATCTCTCTTACTTCCCTTCTATACAATGGGTCATCAAATTCTATTGACTCAACTTGCAAAATTGGATAAATCTCTCCATTTTCAATCATAGTCGGAGCGGAAGTCATCTGTGGATTCTACTACTGCTGCCTTTCAATTGACCTCACCCCCCAAAATCCATTCTCCACACAGCTTCCAAAGTGATTTTATAAAACAAACGACAAAAAATTATAACCTAGATTATGTTGCTCCCTTTCTTGAAGACTACCAGATTTAAGTCCACACTCCTTATGCTTGCTTACAAAGAACTACTTGATCTATGTGTGACTCTACCTACCACAGCTACCATTTTCGGTCTCATTGCTGTGCCTCAGAGCCCTGTGCTTGGAATGCTCTTTTCCCTGAATTTTGCATTGTCTTCATCTTTAGATCTCATCTTGACTTATGGCCTACTCGGAGAGGCTCCCCAGATCTTCCATTTTCCATCATCCTATTTGAAATTTTAAATCCCTGTAGAACATGATTACTTTGATATATGAGTTACCCATTTGTTTATCAACCATTTCACCACCCCCAATTAAAATGGAAGTATGTAAATTCAAGAAGAAAAGTCCTGATCTACACTGTTTACCACTGTATTCTCAGCTGGTAGAACACTTAATGAGTTCAGCACATTATTCATTCCCTGGTTGCAGCTTTATCACTTAACTTGAGTGGTTAATTGTCATAACAAAAGGTATAATAATTTAAAACAAGTGTTTGGGGAGATTTGTTTACAAAATATACCTGGTTATTGTACATGAAAAAAGAGTAAACGAATATGTCTGAGCTTAATTTCCAAAGGATATTATCAAAGATTTTCTTTTCAAATTCTAGAAGTCTTCTTTTTTTAATTGCCTAAGTCAATTGTAATCTAGAAGAATTCTGGGTTGATATTAGAATCTAAATTTCTTGGAATGAAACATAAAACTCACTTCTTTAGTTATTTGCTTCTGTTTTTGAGCAGGCTCTATGTTGGATGCTAGATGATTCCAAATAAAACCTAGTGGAGGTGACATTTGAGTTTGGTCTTTCAATATGAGTAAAGTGAGAATATGAGTAGATGAAAAGGAGAGAAACTGGCATTTTAGGCAGAGGTGTATATTCAGGACATGTTTTGGAGAACAGAATATAAATGAAATTAACTGGAAGGGTAGATAGGAGCCAAACCATCAAGGGTTGTAAAGTTCAGTTTGAATCTTATTCCATTCAGCAAGCCAACAGATTTTTTTTTTAATTTTTTTTTTTAACGTTTATTTATTTTTGAGACAGAGAGAGACAGAGCATGAACGGGGGAGGGTCAGAGAGAGGGAGACACAAAATCCAAAACAGGCTCCAGGCTCTGAGCTGTCAGCACAGAGCCCAACGCGGGGCTCGAACTCATGGACCGCGAGGTCGTGACCTGAGCCGAAGTCGGCCGCCTAACCGACTGAGCCACTCAGGCGCCCCAAGCCAACAGATTTTAAACTCATCTGTGACATGGTCCTCTGTTGGTAGTGTTGTTATAATAGATAACATTATGACGAATTGGGCAACATTAGTTATGTAAGAAAACCAAAATAAACCTTATGTTATTAATCAAAATCAATTTTGGTACTAGTAGGTGATTAAGAACAAAAGAAGTTTCTAGTAAATCTTAGAATTGTACATTAAAGCTAAATGAGATATTTTAAAAGATGTACTTACTTCTCAGCAATCATTTATGGGACACTAACCATGACTCAGGCACATGGTGGGGATGGGGGTGTCCAAGCTATTTTCAGTATGTCCAGAGATCCTAATAGGTTAGTGTGCAATTCACTCCAACAAGGCTAAGTAGGGTTGAAACTGCTTAAATGCATAAAGTTGAACAAAAAATCAAAATGCCTGCTTCAGCGAAGCTCTATTTTAAGCTAAGTAATGTTTTTCCTCTCTTCTGCAAACCTCCCTTTCTCCCTTCTTAGCCTTTTGTTTCAGGAACCCAGTACCACCCTGAAGACATGACAGATGAGGCTGGCAGCAGTACACAATTCCTGTCAAAACCATACAGTTCCTGTATAACCCTCCTTGGGTTCCCTATAACCACCACCCCACCACCCCCTCTCCTGGTGGGCTTGCAGTTTAGAGGGCCTTAGCCTGCAGCAGCCTCCTTCACCCTGCAAAGCAGTAAGCTATTGATCCTCTTTATCCCAAACTCCATCTTTGCTTTCGTTATATTTTGGCTCCAAAACACAGGTCAGTTTTCAACAGGGTGATTAAAATTTCATGTTTATTTGCTTTGGTTTGGAATTTATAAGAATTCATTATGAGAACACTGATAATCTTAGGTGGATCAAAAGCTCTGATGGGATAATATAGATATTTGTTTTCTTAAAAGACAAAATAAACTAAAATTTAAAGTAGTTTGTTCAATAAAAGTCTTAGAATGTGGAAAACCCTATGAAGGGAAGGGGAATATGCAGCAGAGAAAAGTAACAAAATTCAGATGCCACCTTTACACAGTCTCTTTTACATAGAAGCCAAACCTGCTTCTCCTCGCCTGTTTTCGGGCTCAGTGATGGCCCTACCATTCATTTGCCTACAACCCCCAGAAGCCTGGCATCATTCTCAATGCTTTCCTCAATTTATATCTCTTATTTAATCACATATCAACTGTTGACTCTACCTCTGAAACTCTTCCAGAATTTTACCCTCGTCTTTATTCACACAATTATGGCCTTGCTTGGTGTTATAGGAAACACACTCCTTTACCACATTATGGCTTTTTCCTTTGTTTTTCAGAATAAGTAGAATTAACTGTAAATGGACTGTTGAGCAAGCCAAGGTCTAGGTGACCCTGTCCAAAAAGATAAATTATGATACTGCAATACAGAAGAAAACATGTCATATTTGTCCAATTCCTATAGGGTGTCCTTCTATATCCAAGAGTTATACTTGCTCAGCTATTTAGTTTTTTAGAGAAAAGAGAGAGGAAGGTGGCTTTCAGTATCCTGAAAGTAAGTTGTAATTAGTTATCATAATTGAACCTGCCTAAAGTGTTATAAGCAAGTGTGATGGGATGTCACCACAGCTTCACTATTCCTGCCTCAAAAAAAGTTATAACGTGGTCAGATCACTTCCCTCCTGGGCAGTTGGGCCTGGTGGTGTTCATACAGACATGCGAGTAATAACTATTGCTTAGCATTGTCTTGGATAGTGATGGGGTTCAGGACACACTACGCTAAAATATGGCACACTGGCATACTGAAGATTTTATTTATTTTATTTTGAGGTGGGGGAGGGGCAGAGAGAGAGGGAGAGAGTCCCAAGCAGAGATTCTGTGCTGTCAGCACAGAGCCCCATGCGGGGCTCAATGTCACGAATGGGGAGATCATGACCTGAGCCAAAATCAAGAGTTGGATGCTTAACCGACTGAGCCCCCAGGCGCCGCTAGCATATTGAATATTTTAAATTGAAGGAGTTTGAGAAAACAGCAGAAGCAGGAAAGTCACTTTGACACCCCACCCACCTCTTCTTTCCTGAAACAGGTGATAAAACCCTCAAGAGAGATGTCCCTCCTTACACCCAGAAAGGAGCATCTTTATCTCTGAAGACAAAGGGACAAAGAGAAGAATCTGACGGAACAGGACTTGCTAAGCTTCCCATAGTTTACAAGGTATTTACCTCATAGTCTGACCTATCATATTCCTTCACGACTACCCACTCTTCATCAGCCTGGCATAAAAATACTCAAATACTCAGAATCAACCCTTTCTTTGGATCTTCATTTCCTTATGAAGGCTCCCATGTCCTGTAAAATTTATCTTAAATACATTGGAATGCTTTTTTCCTGTTGATATGTCTTTGTAGTTTTCATTTGCAGATCCAGCTAGGAACCCTAAGTGGGTCAATGAAAACTTTTTCTTTGCCTATAATGAGTAATAAAAGTAATGCTTAAGCACCCCCCCCCCAAACTTCCACATATTCCATATTCTGAAACTACCATCTCTTGGAGTTAGAAAAATCAGAGTAAAACCTAGTTTAGTGAAGTGGAAATAGAGTTGCTTACCCAACAGCCATTTTTCCTCTTTTTCTTAGAGCGTTTGACATTTACTTATACTAAAAAAAAAATCATTATCTGAAACTCAAATTTAAATGGAAATCCTGTGCTTTTATTTGGCCACTCAAACATTAATATATCCAACAGTCATATTCTTCAGTAGCATACAATTATGTAAACAGATTTAGATTAGCAAAAAATTTTTTACAGTGATCATTTTTTCTCTGACAAACATGAATTTTATAGGTAATGAATTACCAATACTAAGCTAGATACTCCAATACTAAGCTAGAACTCCTCTCTGCATTATTTTGAATAATAAGTAATAAAAAGCCATACCAGAAGTATCAGATTATTTTTTAGCAAATATAAACTATACACTACTGACACAGAATTAAGTATCCTGACTTAACATTCAGGATATTTTGTGCAAGACTTTGAAAAGGAAAAAAAAAAGGTTACTGAGTCTTCTATCTTGTGCAACCTTCCAAGTTATCTCCTCCTTTGATTTTCCTTGAGCTCTTTATAACTCTGTAAATGGGAAATAATTGAGAGCAATGGGCAATGACTTTTGGCCATAAATATGCAAACTAATTTTGTTCACTGGGGGAGCAATTGATTTCTCTCCCCTCCCTGATGTAAAAAGCCAGTTTTGCATCTACACGTCAATTCATTTCGGCAATCCATACACATCTATCTAGCTATCGCTTTGAATTCTCCTTTAAGCCAACTATAACACCTTACTAATTTCTCCATCCATTAATGAAATAATTAGATAAAACTTTTGACACATATTCGTTTTACATTCCTATAAGAATTATGATTTTTACCTTTAAAAATATATATCCTTTAGCAGTATTTCTTTACATATACTTTTGGTATTATTTCTTGCTAAAGGCAAATAAGTATAATGACTAACAAGGTAAAATTTGAGGCATTGTTTGCCATAGGGAAACCTAGCAAAATAATTAGAAAAAAAGGGTGAGGTTTAGAACAAGAGAAAGACAATGATGATGGATTCTTGTTTCAGTAGAATAAAATATAACTTTCACCTCAAATTCTTGGAGATAGATGGACAAGACGTTTAGCACCCTGATCCAATTCACAGTTTTAATCTTAGGTAATTCCTACCCAGGATGAGGACCAATATTTGGGGAAGAAGGAAGGAAAGAAAACAAATGGGGAAGAAAAGCCTCTAACCCTTCCCCTAGATGCCAGCATATCATTTCTGTTCTGTTTTACCCCTTCCAGATGTTTCCTCTTTAAAACATCTCCCTCCTATGAGTCCTGTCTCTCTGATGCTATAAGGGGGGGAAAGTTTTCTCCAGGCCTTTTGGGGTCCCTGGCTCGGTCTGAAAATTAAACTGGCAAAGCCAAATTGACCAGAGAAAAGCGTACACACTTACTGAATTTTTACATGTACGTGTACATGGGCACCTTCACAAGAGAATGAAGATCAGAATAAGTGACCAGAGCAGAAAGCTTTTATACCTTTCAGACACAGAAACAATAAACTTGTGAAGAACTGCCAAAATAAAGAGGTTTGGGCTAGGGGTAGTAAATAGTGTACAAGTAACTAGGAAGATAAGGAAGAGTTGAACAAGGTTTGTTGTACAGATTTCTTGGCTCCAAATACCCGACTCTGGTAATAAGAATGTCTTTCCTTCTCCTGGTACAGGGAGGGTACCTCTCACATGGGAATTTTATGACCTGTTTTAGGGAAGAAGAGGGGAGATGGGAGGTCAGAGTAACCCTCCTGCATCTACTGTTTTTTAATTCTTTTACTTGAAGGTATTTAACATACCAAGGTGCTATATTTGAGGGTAGTATGTTTTGAACCCCATCAATGCCTTAATTGTGTGTGGGGACTATGCAGAGAGGTAATACGAGGAAGTATTTCAAGAAATGCACAGATGGGGAGTAGTGATTTGGATGGTGGGCAGTTCTGGGCTGCATCCTACAGGAAGTGAAGAGCTGGAAGAAGAGAAACAACCATGGAGGCATCTGATAAGGTAGGTGTGTGAATCTCTGCGAGTGCTGAGCAAAACTTTAGCAAGCTCTCCAATGAGGGCCCTTTACGGCTGTACACTTTCTCCCTGCCCTGTAGCTGTCATAGCAGGAGACTTCTCACAGCAGTCCCAGGGATGGACGGCAAATGTATACAAATGGCCTGAGCCCCAATTTGGACAGAGTGTTGAGGGGCGGGCGGGGAGGAGGTGCGTGAGCACAGGTATACGATCTGACAACAGCAGGCTCCTCACACTGACATCGTGAATTTGGTGAAGGCAGTGGCATTCCCTATTACCTGGGCCATCCTCATAGCTCCCAGAACTCTGAAAGGACCTAGCTGCTATCCCTTCAATCCCTAATGAAAGCGTGGGTACCAGAAGCACCTCTGGCCCTAAATGATCCTTTGTTGTTGTTGTGTTAATTCTAGGGGAGAGCATTGTGCTTCCAACAGTCATAACTACTTTTTCTATCCCAGACACAAATAACTGTAGTAACTCCTACTTCTTAATTCTTTATTATATATTGCAATATATCTATAGCTATGATCTTCAATTTTCCAAATACTCTGCAGGGCAGCTATTATTAAAAACTGGGGCATGGGGGCACCTGGGTGGCTCAGTCAGTGAGCTCTTGATTTCGGCTCAAGCCATGATCTCACGGTTTGTGGGATCAAGCTCCGCATCAGGCTCTGAGCTGACAGTGTGGAGCCTACTTGAGATTCTCTCTCTCCCACTCTCTCTGCCCCTCCTCTACTCGCTCACGCATGCATGCACTTTCTCGTAAAATAAATAAATAAACGTTAAAAAAAAAGAAAGTAGTAAATTTAAAAAACAGAACAAAACAAAACTGGGGCTTGGAAAGTATAAGCAGACAATTAAGAGCCTGGCCAAATGTGAGGATGGCTGGATCCTACAGAGCATAAGGAGCCACAGCAGTGTCTTCTGCAAAGCCCTGGGTCTTCCCCCTGCCCCTCACTGTACTGTGTGAATGTATCTTGCTCCGATCTCCAGCAGAGGCTTCCACGGGAAGAGATACTGCCTTCACCCTCCACATGTACATGTCCTTCTTAAATACTGGCCTGCGAGAAGGCAAAATCCCAGACTGGTGCCAGGCAAATATTAAACCACAGCCCTGACGAATGTGGTCATAGCTCGTCTGGTTTTAACCTGAACTAGTAATACTTACTAACCAAATCAAGGGGCCCTAGCGAGCAGCAGGGTTAGTTCAACACCCATTTTCTGGGCACTGGTGAGGCACCAAGGAAGTATCAAAACATTTTGTGCATTCAAGAAACACGCAGTTTAGAGTGCAAAGTAGCAGGGAAGAGGGAAGCAAGAGATACGGGCCTTGTCCTTGGAAAGTTTCTGGTGTATCAGGAAAGAGAGGCTCCTGTTGCAGGTAGTTTCCAAACTGTGTCCATCCTAAGGTCCAAGTGGAATCCCCGTGACTGGAAGGAACTGCTACAGGTGTTCCAGACCCAAATAATCTCTTCCACTCCAACCTCCTCTGAGAACATACGGTCTGCTCTTTTAAAGGAGCCCTCTTCACACACCATTTTGTGTCAGTCTTACCCGAGCTACTTAGAACAATAACCACTCTGTTAATAGTATCACTGATTAAATACTACTAGTAAATATTATTAGTGACATCAACTATATTTATTATTTAATTATTTTAATCATTATGATTTTTTATTATTATGTGGCTTAAATCTCTCCTTTTGGATTGGCAGCTCTGTGAATTTTGCCCTGAGTCATAAAGAAAAGAAGGTGGTGGTAAAGTTCTCTGTAACAGTCGCCCTGCCATCTGCATTCCAGGACTCACACTGGATATCCAATATCAAGTCCTCGAAGTCCATATCCCAGGGACACCTGGGTGGCTCAGTCGATTAAGCATCCGACTTCAGCTCAGGTCATGATCTCATGGTTCATGGGTTCAAGCCCCATGTCAGGCTCTATGCCGACAGCTCAGAGCCTGGAGCCTGCTTCAGATCCTGTATCTCCCTCTCTCCTCTGCACTCCCCTGCTTGTTCTCTCTCTCTCTCTCTCTCTTTCTCTCTCTCTCTCTCAAACAAAAATAAACATTAAAAAAATCCATATTCCAAAGGCCCAGGTGTCCCAGACCATGGCTCCAACTTTGTGCACATTGAGAGCCACATTATGTAGTAACAAGTGTAGTACATGCAGGGCTGTGTTAGCAAAAAGAAAAAAGTGGGTGGGGGGGGGCACCTGGGTGGCTCAGCCGGTTGAGCGTCCGACTTCAGCTCAGGTCATGATCTCACAGTTCGTGAGTTTGAGCCCCGCATCGGGCTTTGTGCTGACAGCTCAGAGCCTGGAACCTGGTTCGGATTCTGTGTCTCCCTCTCTCTCTGCTCCTCCCCCGCTTATGCTCTGTCTTTCTCTCTGTCCTTCAAAAATAAATAAAAACATTAAAAAAAAATTTTTTTTTAAAAAGTGAGGTTGTTGGCCCAGTACCAACAATTCCTCTAAAGAGAAATTGTGACGCTGATGAACCATGAGTGAAGATAAACTGACATCCAGTTGGCCTCCCTGTTTCCTGTCAAGGAGAGAAACAGGTTCCCTGAGCAGACATGGCATGGCCAGGCATAATTTGTTTCAGAGGGGGGCGTTACATTTCCTTGCATCATCCAGATTTCTGGCTGTGGACAAAGCAAGCAGACCTGTAGAGGATATGAGGCCTCTTTTCCATAATTTCTTTGTCTGAAAGAAAGTCTCCAAGAAAGACCAATTGTCTCTTAATGTCCTTCCATGAGCACTCGTCCACCCAGACCTGATGGTAATCCATGTGCAGCCCAAACCACGAAGAGGCCTTTTAACTCTGAGTTCCATATCTCATGATCAAGCATCTGCCCCAGGTCTGCAAATGATCCTCAGGGCGGCACAAGGTTCTTGCACTGTCAGGCACCACTTCTGTGATAAGCCACAGCGTGCGTCTTGAACAGCCACAGGGTTTCAGGTGTTGCCATCACTTCTCTGTGAGAAGAAGGTCAAAAGAGGAAAAGAGGCTGCCAGCCAGAGCTGACTCTTCATGTCTGAAGATGAGGGTGACCACCTCCATATCCTCCTTCCCTCCCCCTGGGCCCAGAGGGGGGTGCCCCTTCCATGATGTTGAGACAAAGCTCTTCATTTTTACCTTTCAGCCCCAGACCTGTTTACATGCTTAACCATGTGTGTGTGTGTGTGTGTGTGTGTGTGTATAATATATATATGAGTCATATATGTGAGTCATATATATTATATAATATATATATTTAATATGAGTCTCATGGCTTTGTGAAGTTTCCATACTTACTTATGTAGTTAGTTAAAATTGTGGTTTTTTTCCTCCTGTTAATCTGTCTTTTATTACAGGCTGTCTTGGCCAAGAACTTAAAAGGGTAAAGGAAAAATATTTTCCCTCCCCTATAATGAGAGAGAACACAAACTTTAGAGTCATTCAGTTTTTCTAATCCTACCTCCAATTCTGTCCTTTCAAATTCACTCTTTACAATACTCTTTTTTTCTTTTACGACGTTTTCCATATATCAAAATGTATTTTGTTTTATTTACTTTTTCCTTGTTTATTCAAAACAATTTTTAGTCTCACTAGTTTAAGGCAAGTACCATGTGTACCCAAAACCTAGCACAGTTCCTAGCACATAGAAGGCATTTGGTAAATATTGGTTGGGGGAAATGAACATATCACACACAATCTTTTGTTTTGTTCACACTAGAAAACAGAAGCATGCAATGCTCTTTTAGCAGAAATAAGTATTGGGTTATTAATGAGGGAACAAGTTGAAAATTCAACAGCAGACTGTTATTATTGGCCAATATAATGAATTCTCTATTTTCTACACCAGAATCAGATACATATAATTAGATTCCTTAGTACAGTCATACAATTTTGCAAGGGAAGTGAGCACAGGTTACATTTAAAAATATATATGATAATATATGCACATAATAAAAAATCAAACAACATAGAAGTGTATATAGGAAAAGTAAGAGTCTCCTTCAATGCCACCATTCCCAATCCCACTTGTTTCCTCAGAGATAAGTACTATTAATGACTGAGTACATATCCTTTAAACTTTTTTATGATGGTACAAATATGCGTAGTGACTTTGCATAAATAGAACTATAATCTGCATATTTTTCATTATTTGACGTTTCATTATCACCTTTCCACTTCAGTATATGTAACTCTGCCTGCCTGTTGCATAGTATGGATATTCTACAAATTATTTAATCATTCTCTTACTGATGGGTTGTCAGAGTGCTTCTGATATTTTGTTCTTAGGACAATGCTGGAATAAGCATTATTTGGTGAGTATGTGTGCATATCTTATATTTGCTTATATTTCTGTAGAATATATCTCTAGAAGTAACATCATTGGATCAAAAGATGTGGGTACATAAAATTTTGACAGACACTACCAAGTTGGTTTCCAGAAATGTTTATATCTCCCCAAATCATGTATCATAACTGATAAGTCATGATCGATGATAGAGATGATTGATGTGGCCATCAATTGTATTTGACAGCACCTTACCTGCATTTTTACCAATACTGAATATCAACAATATTTTCTAGTTTTTCCACTTTTAAGGGTGAAAAATTTACATTTCATTGTTGTTATATTTTTTGTTTTCTTAACTACTAGTGAAGGTGAGCATCTTTTGTAAAGCTTCCTGACCATCATTCACCTTTTAACATACATGAATTACCTGTGTGTGCCCTCAGGAGGCAGATACCCCTATCCTCTTGTAGCCTATGGAACTGAGAATTTGAAGAAGAGTATATGTAAATTGTCCAGGATCATCTCCCTGATATCTACCCACTCATGTTTCCAAAAGCTGGGAGGTTTGGCTTGGGAATACTCCACATGGCTGTCAAGAGTGGACTTCAGCCAACAAATCCAAGTTGGGGAAGAGGAAAGACCTATAGGTTGGGATTTAAAAGTTGGATTGCTGTCTACCTGTAGGTAAAGACCCTTATCACTGGTGGTAAATGGAATGGTAATCACCCTTGATATATATTAGCATATTTCTAAGGCTTTCCTCTATGATTAATTGGGATTGGGTACAGATGGAGGGCAAGGTACTGTGAGGCCCAATCCCTGCTTGGGATTGATTTAGAAATCAATATGGAGTCATTGATAATTTGTTTGATTGTAGAATAGGATACTCCTTTTTTTAAAATTTTTATTTAAATCCAAGTTAGTTAACATATAGTGTAATAATGGTTTCAGGAGTAGAATTTGGTGATTATCACTTACATATAACACTCAGTGCTCATGGGATACTTCTTTATAACCATATGGGAGGCCTTAGAACAAGAAAATAGGCTTATGTTAGTTAATTGCCAACCTAAAGAATTCTCTGAAAGCCAGAGGGCCTTTATGGTAGTTCAAAAGTAGATCTATCTGCAGACTGTCTTGAAAATCAGACTCGGATCTGGTTACAAGAATGGCAGAACTGCAAGGAAGACTATTGCACAGCTTCAACAGGTCTCCTACATCAAAATCAGGGCTCCAAAAGGGATAGAAAGGGCCCTTGAGATCTGGGATAAGGACATTTTGGTGCATGAGTCTGAGAATCTTAAACCTCAGATTTTCCCTAGCCTTAGTAGCTGTCAGAAAGAGATCTTTCCTCTGAAGAAAAGTCTCCTCTTGCCTGAAGAGTATGCATAAGAGAACTTACATGAAGCATGTACCTCGTAAGATGATACTGGCTTTCTTCAAGGTCTTCCTCCACTACTCCTTATTACCTTCAGGCTTATAACCAGAGCCAGCTCCAAACCTGGCTTTAAAACTAAAAAGTGAGCTCTAATCTAGGAATATATAGTTTATACATCAAAGGGATTGTAGAACTTTGGTAATATAATCAGGAAGGAGGTGAGAAAAAGATATGTGAGTGGATCTTGAAGGTGTTATTACTGTGGAAAGAGTGTATAATAGGCTCAAAAAGGAGGACTCACTGACATAGGAGAACTCAGTGGTGACTTAGAACTTAATGTTCAGCAAAGACACTGCAATTGGTTCTAAGAGTTTTCTTCAATGATTCAAACCCTGAACATGATGAAAGCCTACAGGAATTGGAGTTTCCAGAACTTCCTTGGCATGGTATTGAATTGGTTCTCGGTTAGGAATGTTAGAATGGATTTACTATGCAAGGTCTAAGAACTCATAACCGAACTGTGTTCCCCAGGAAGACTAGACACTCCCTTTACTAAGATAATAAGAAATGCACTAGAGACAGGCCACTGGCCTTGAAGCAAAAAACTTGGTAATGGCCTTTAAGCAAAAAACTTGGTAATTGCTGCTCTCTGCAGGTTGGAGAGTTGATATTTGCTCTCTGCAGGTTGGAGAATTGATATTTTGGATCAGAAACTTCTTAATGTCAAAGGGGATGTTGAGATTCTGGAATAGCAGGAGCTAGTAGACAGCACTTAAGTGTCACAGGTAAAATGGTATAGTTACTGCAACAAGGCAAATCAGGAGTCAGAAATCAGGAGTCAGAATGGCAGCCAGGAGCCTCAACTTCCAGTATCAATGACAATGGCTGAAAGAGCACGGCGTTCCTAGGTGTAAGGTAGATGAACATCCAACTAAGATGCTGCTTCATTTTGTGATGTTAACTTTATCATTTTTGTGAAAATGACACATACTAATTATAAAAAATTACGATTTTGGTGACCATTCATCCAGATAACTCTTTGTGCTTGTGTTTATAATTGTACATGCCTGGGATCTGGCTGCATGTGCTGTTCTGGAACCTATATTTTTAGGTCAGTGCTCTGTAGGCATCTTTCCTTAACAATGAAGGTAAATGTATATGAGAATTTTGATGATATAAAGGCAGTACTTCATGGTTTTATGAGCTTTGACATTGCACCAGATTGCCTGAGTTCAACTGTTCATTCTATCAATTTCTAGCTTTATGAAAGTAAACTCTCGGTGCCTCAGTTTCTTCGTCTCTAAAATGTTATAATCATGATGCTTATTTCTTTTAAAAAAAATTTTTTTTTTAATGTTTATTTATTTTTGAGACAGAGAGAGACAGAGCACGAACGGGGGAGGGTCAGAGAGAGAGGGAGACACAGAATCCGAAACAGGCTCCAGGCTCTGAGCAGTCAGCACAGAGCCCGACGCGGGGCTCGAACTCACATACCGCGAGATCGTGACCCGAGCCGAAGTCGGACGCTTAACCGACTGAGCCACCCAGGCGCCGCATGATGCTTATTTCTTCAGATTCATGTGAGGACTAAATGAGTTAGTATATTCTTAGATCAATGCTTGTCAACTGTTACCTATTATTAGCTATTGCTTTACAGTCTCCTATTAATGAACATTTAAGTTCTATTAAATATAAACAGTGCTGCAGTGAAAATCCTTGTCCCTGCATCTTTTTATATTTATGTGATTCTTTTCTTAAGAAAATTCCTAGAAATGAGATTTCCAGAGGAAAAGTCATGACCATTTTCTTGAATGATAGCTTTTATACTTTTAAGAATTTACTTAAGCTTTCTAGCATGAAAATTGTATCCTTCTTGAACTTCACTTATAAATATGGATGTGTTCTATTATCTCTTTTTTAAATTATTAAATAAAAATTTAAGCTTGGGGAAAAAGAAAGTTAAACATTGGCTTAGATTACCATTTGGTGTTTTATGACTTTTAAATTGCTTCTAATTCCATTCCCTGAATGTTTTAGCATGAATACAGCAACTCTGAACCTTGACCAGGTTCTCATGTTCAGAACAAGTAAGTTAGATTAGTGACCTTATACTAATGACCATGATCCTTTGGTAAGAGATTTTTGCAACATGAACTGGTAGTTTAACGGATGATATCTGAGTCTTAAGAAAAATGTTTAATTAATCATCCTACCTTGGCATCCAAATGTGGCAATTAAATGCTTCCCTGTCTCTCCCATACGTGGCTTAATTGATTCTCATGGCAATATTTGCTGGCTGTGTTCCTCTCCCATAGCTTTTGTCTCTGAGTCTGTGAACCAATGTTGACTTCCTCTAGTGAAAGAGAGCTTATTCCTTCTACTCTATTCTTTTTTTTCTATCCCTCTGGGGAAATCTCTGCCTTTACTGTCTTCCTTTTTCCTTAGAGGTTAACTTTCTTGAATCTTGTTTTCCTAACCTAGTCTCTGAATGCCTCTCTCTAAACTACGTTTCCATATAATAGCCTGTTTTGGAAAGAAGTTCATCATTTCTTTTCTTTGCATATGTTTTAGTAGATGGGAGCCTGAGGAAATGGTGAAGTCAACATTCAAATTATTTAAAAATTATCTTAATTCATGTTTTTATGAATTTATTCTTCATTTATGCTTCCATTCATACTTTCACATGGGTATCATTCATTTGCTTAGTCATTATGAACTTATTCATGCATGAAATATTAATATACTCCAAATGACTGTATTCAGTTCTCACACATTCATTCTAGCACTCATTTATTCATTAACTCATGCCTTCACTCATTCAATTATTGAATTCAATCATTTGTTTACATAAAATTCATATATTCAATCATATATTTATTAATTTTTTTCTCTATCAGTCAAGGAAGTGGGAAACCAAGGACATTCAAATTAGGATGGTTTGAAGGGATTATTTACAAAGATGTGAGCAGAATATAGGAAAACCAGAAGAACTAGGGCAGCACACTTGTGTTAGTAACAGCTGGGTACTGTTAAATTTTCTGGGTCTGAAAGAGACCGATAAATTGAGACCTCTCATTGAGGGATCCTTCCTTGGATGAGAGGGAAACTGGACATAAATACCAAGATCTAATTCTTCTTCCTTTTGCAGATCTCCTGCCAATGCTTTCTCACCACCAATGTGCTCTGAATGGAACTAGAAGTCAGTGTACAAGAGAGGGGGTGGAGGCAGTCCACACAGGTCAGCCTTCTAGGAATAAAGCCGGATGAAGGTGGGTGGAGAATGTTTCCAGAGAGGCAAAGGAAAGATATTCCACATACTCTCTAAGAGTCTGAGACATTCCATCTTCCTTCATCTCCTTTTCCTCTAATGGAAAGAACCAGCCGGGATGGGCAGAAAAAATCCTGCTTAGGAAATTATTTTCATAACAGAGAGTCACGTTGAAAAGAGTCAGCCTGGCTATCCCTGAATCTGTGATTATACCTCTTTGGAAAAGTCTTTGGGCTTCTCTACTACCCCTTCAAAAGAAGAGTGCTTTCTCCTGGGGCAATATTTTAACAGCACATTGTATCTGAACAATTGCATTCCACATACTATGCGGGCACAGACTGCCTCTTACTTGTCTCGCATCCCCAGAGGCCAGCCAGGGTGTGGCGCAGTGTAAATGTTGGATGAAAGGATGTTGAATGAAAGGATGAATGACACATGAATGTTTAAATCAGAGGGCTTTAAGGAGTTGAGGGAGGTAACGGCATCTTGAATTTCTTTCAATCTCCCACAGGGTGGCAGCAATTACCGTGGTCCAATTTTCTTATGTGGAATTCAGGTACATACCTTCTTGCAATATCTTATGAATAGAATTACTCTATTTTAAAAATCATTGTATCAAGGACAGAATAATACACTGAAGATAAGAGAAAAAAATAAAACTTAATTTTTACTGTCACTAAGTGTTAGATATGGCACGGTACATTTTACTTTAAAAGGCATTTGGAAAACGAGTGTTACTAGATTTCTGCAAAAATAAAATTTGCCTGCTGTGCAAATGGTGGATAAACAAATGAATTATCTCTGCTTCGTGTGGTGCCTAGCTCTGTTATCCGTTCACCCCAAATCACCAGAGTCCTCCCAAACACCTGGCCCTGTTTCTTATTCTCAAAGGTAAGAAGTTCCATAGGTTTCTTAGGTGGCTTAATTCTTTCCCTCTTCTTTCCAACCACTTTAATCTGTGCAGAAACTGCACATTATGCTTCTTATACCGGCCTGTCAATGCTTGAATTCATTGCTGTTTCAGGTCATATTAACTTCTGAAAAATGGCACCATTTTTATTTACATTTATTTATTTACTTTCAAATTTTATTTATTTATTTGTTTGTTTTTTAGTGTTTATTTTTGAGAGAGAGAGTATACAAGCAGGGGAGGAAGAGGAGAGAGAGAGAGAGAGAGAGAGAGAGAGAGAGAGAGAGAATCCTAAGCAGGCTCCAGGCTCTGAGCTATCAGCACAGAACCCAATGGAGGGCTGGAACCCACGAACTATGAGATCATGACTTGAAGCGAAGTTGGACGCTCAACCAACTGAGCCACGCAGGCACCTCTATTTTCAAATTTTTTTTTTATTAAAAAAATTTTTTTTAAACATTTATTTATTTATTTATTTTGAGACAGAGAGAGACACAGCATGAACGGGGGAGGGGCAGAGAGAGAGGGAGACACAGAATCGGAAGCAAGCTCCAGGCTCTGAGCTGTCAACCCAGAGCCCGACATGGGGCTCGAACTCACGGACCGCGAGATCGTGACCTGAGCCAAAGTCGGACGCTTAACCGACTGAGCCACCCAGGCGCCCCATCTATTTTCAAATTTTAATTTAAATTCTAGTTAGTACATACAGATGCAATATTGGTTTTAGGAGTAGAATTCAGTGATTCATCACTTACATACAACATCTAGGGCTCATCATAACAAGTGGCCTCCTAATACCCATTACCCATCTAGAAAATGGCACTATTATTAGAAAATTGTTACTGAGTAAATGTTATTTACAAGTTCAGGAGTGATGGTATCCAAGTGAAGTCAAGGGTAATTTAATTTTCTTGAAAGTCTGAGTATCTTAGAAATCAGGAACATTCAGTTAATCCCCTCCCCTCCCCCTGGAGATCTTGCTTGGATTTTGCCACTTTGGCACTGGAGCAAAGATTTCCAAGACTTGTCTTCAAATTTACCAACATTCTGGCATAAATTTTGCCCTGTAACTTTAAACAAAGCTATATCCAAGAGATTAAGAAAAAGATGCTAAATAAAAGGAGACTTTTTGTAACCAAGGGGTCACTGCAGAAGACCAGTAAGAAGACTTAGGTGTGGGTTGGCTAGCTAGACCAGGATTGAATTCCTGAGGTAGGGAAGACGGCAAAAGCAAGCTAGAACTCTGTAGTGGAACACAGGGGTGATATGCTTAAAGGTTTCAACTTCTCAACAACACAGAGGAATTCAAGATGTTTTTAAAACTCTGTTAAGATGGCTGCCTTAGTAACAGACAAGAACAAGAAAGATGAGGTGGTAGGAAGAGAATAAAGGAAAGAATTAGTGTATAACACAACTGCTTTGGTGTATCCTGCTCCCTTGGCAATGAAGAGAGTCCCTGAGATATTGCTTCTCTTGAATCTCCCAGGCTTTTCTCGGTTGCTAAGGGAGAGCTCACACTTATTCAATACCTACCACATTCCAGGAACCATATTAATCCTTTTTATCATTTAAGCTTTGCAACAGCTCTATGTCAAAGTACAAATTTCAAAGTTAAAAACATGACTTTCATACAAAAGTAAAGTCAACACATGTCAAATATATTCAACTCATTAACAAATAAACTAGTAAGATGGCAAAGTTTTTTATTTATTTATTTGTTTATTTATTTATTTATTTATTTATTTATTTATTTATTTATTTTAGAGAGTGAGAGAGCATGAGCAGGAAGAGGGCCAGAGGGACAGAGAGAGAATCTCAAGTAGGCTCCACACTCAGCATGGAACACGGATGCCAACTTGGGACTTGGTCCCACAACTCTGGGATCATGACCTGAGCCAAAATCAAGTCAGATACTCAACCCACTGAGCCACCCAGGTGTCCCCAAGATGGCAAAGTTGGTTTCTAAGAACATTGGAGGAAGAGGGGTTTGTGTAGTACATAAAGCAAGATTTAAAAAAATTTTTTTGATGTTTATTCATTTTTGAGAGAGAGAGAGAGATAGACAGCAAGTGGAGGAGGGGCAGAGAGAAAAAGAGACATAGAATCTGAAGGAGGCTCCAGACCCTGAGCTGTCAGCAGAGACCAACACGGGGCTCAAATTCATGAACTGCGAGATCTTGACCTGGGCCAAAGTTGGATGCTTAACCAACTGAGCCACCCAAGCTCCCCAAAGAAAGATTTTTTTTTGAAATGAGTAAGTCAGGCAGAAAAAGACCAATACCAAATGATACCTCTTTTATGTGGAATCTAAAAAAAGCTGAACTCAAAACAAAACAAAACAAAAATAAAACAGTGAAATGATGGCTATAAGGAGCTTGGGGGAGGGGGAATGGGAAGAATGTTTAAGAGTATATATTTTCAACTAGTAGAAATAAGTCTCAGAGAGCTAATACATAGCATAGCGATCATACACAGCAAAACTGTATTATATAAACATTAAAATTGATGTTAGATGTTAATTGTTTCCATCACTGGAAGAAATAATTATGTGAGGTGACAGAGGTGTTAGCTAACATTACAATGGCAATCATATTGGAATATTAATACATCAAATTAGTATATTGTACACCTTAAACTTAACATAGTGTTATATGTGAATTATATCTCAATTAAAAAAATCTGTTATTGGGAAAAAAAAGATTGTTAATGCCCTACAGACAATAAAGTTATAACCTTTCGTATTATTTTTTTTCTACTGAACAGAAATCTACAAATTAATATGTAACTTATCACTCTGAGCTCTAATCACATAGCAAATAGGAAAGTCAAACAAGGTAAATTCTTCTAGGGAATCAAACAACCCTTGGGCAGATCTGATAAACAATGACTGAGCATGTTATCATCAATTGGAAGAACATGATATCATCCTCTGTTTTCTATAGTTTCTTGTTTAACCTCCAGGCTTTTTCTTTCTAGACTGAAAGCTCCCTGGGGTCAGGAGCTGGCTGTCTTGTCTTTTTCACCACCATAAAAAACATGCAAACACATAATGTGCAGTGACAAGTGTAAGTAGGCAGTGAATAAATGTTTGTTTAGCTGAACTGGGTTGAGTTTTAGAAAGGCTAAACTTGGATAAGACCTAATATTAGATGAGTGGCAGATTTCCTGAGATTTCTTCTAACCTCTCAATAGGGAGGTGTATTCATTTCCTAGGACTATTGAAACAAATTATCACAAACTGGGCACCTTAAAACAACAGAAATTTATTCACTCACTGTTCTGGTGACTAGAAGTCTGAAGTCAAGGTGTTAGCTGGGCCATGATCCTTCCTTGCCTCTTCCTAGCTTCTGGTGGTTGCCACCAATCTTTGGTGTTTTTTAGTTTTTAGCTGCATCACTCCAATTTCTGCCTGTCTCCACATGGTTATCTCCCCTCTATGTGTGTCTGTATCATGAGGACACCAGTGATTGGATTACAGCACACCCTAATCCAGTCTGATCTCATCTTAATTTATATCTTAATTAAATCTGCAAAGACTCTATTTCCAAATATAACATTCACAGTACCCCACCTTAGGACTTGAACAGATCTTTATGGGGGACACAATCTGTAACGTGCAGGAGGTTTTGGCTTTAGGAGGTCTTGGGATCAAATACCTTTGTACCATTTAGTCAAGTGAGTATCTCTCACTGTTGTTTGTAGGCTTTCTGCTAACCCAGGTGCTAGGGAAAAGTTCTGTTCTTAGCCAGGTGCAATTTCGGAAGGCCCAGGCACTTATCGTGACTATTTTACAAGTCAGCTTGACCTTGTATCTGTAGTTCTAATAATAAATGCCTTTCATGTTTCCCACAGTAAAGTCCTTGCCTTTCACCCAGGTTCTAGCAGATGGATTCTTATCTTGACCCTGCCATATCTGTTTTGGTAACTGCCCAAGAGACTGATTCTTCTGGGACCTAGTCCGTGCCCTGCTCTTGCAAGAGTACCCAGGTGCCAAAAATGCCAGCTGAGCAGCATGAGTTACTAAACAAGGAAGGAGCAGACAGACGTTCCACTCTGACTGGCAAAGAGAAAAGGGACTGGAGACGACCTGTTCCTTTTTGCAGTCGGCCTGGCAATTGCACGAGGGTGGTCAACAGATTTTTAATCCAGGTGGGTGCCAGTGGCATACCATTAAGGTGCCTGTGCCAGAGGGGCCTGTAGGGGGTTGGAGCAATAGCCGTTCTCAGCCTTTGGTGGCTGTAGAGAGCAGTAGTCTTCAAGTTTTTAGCTTAAAAGCCTTGCAGATTCATTCTGAGAAACTATGAATCCCCACCCCCCCCCGCCCCCTCCCCGCACACATTTTTTTTAAGTTAGCATCTAAAATGTTTCACCATTAGTTTAAATGATTGCAAAAATTGTATTTTTTGCCATTTTGTAACATGTTAACATTTTAAAATAAAACTGTTTCATCACTCTTATAAAAGCTTCCAGAGGAACCTAAATGCTATAATGATTTGATATCCACTACTATGTCTTTGCATATTTATGAGCAATATCTTTTAAAATGGTTGGAATTTGCCCTCATTTTTTTTCTTCCTTGAACTCACATTTCCATTTTAATTCTTTCACAGAACTTAACCCTCAATACGTTTTTAAGCATGAAAATGAAAGTGTTTTGTTGTTTACTCTGTCCTATTTTTCTGTAAAAGCAAAACAAAACAAAATAAATAAAATTTTCATAAAAATATTTTCATGAAAATTGTCTTCTTGACAAAAACCATAAGGTTCTGAGGGTTAATACATTTTTCTTTTGGGTTGAGTTATTATAACCATTATCGGTACATAATCATTAAAGCAACATAAAGATAATAAATTTTGGCATTAATAAATACAAAAATGCAAAATTTTTATTGGAAATCCAGTTCCCAGTGAAATAACTAGGTTTTTCCCTACAATTAGTTCATGAACCTATGAATTATAATTACTCACTACTGGAATCAGACAGAGTTTAAATTAATTCTATTACTTTTTCATTTTTATAGATATCTGTGCTAAGAAATATTATTTATATAAACAGGTAGCAAAAATGGAAGGAGTTAGGTAATAACAATGTTATCCAAGCTTTTGAGCTTCTTCTGAATTATGTGCTAAAAATAATGATAACAATTATTTTGACTCATTTATTACCTGACAATTTAACTAGATCATCTTTCAAGTGGGCAAAAGAAATGAATTGGAAGCTACACGACTTGCAAAATGATTTGTTGCCCAGTCATCAGAGGCATTCAGTTTTCCACATTTGTAGGATATGTATTGAAAAGGATTTACCAAGACTTAAAAAGTGATTATTAATTATACATATTACTCTTTCACTTTGAGATACCTTGAGTAATTCAGTATACCTAGGGAGAAGCGGGAAAACTGAAATGTCATTTATTTTCTATACCTGTGCTAATACTCTATGTCTTATAAAATGCTATTGTCTTATCACATCATTTAACTATGCTTTTATCTAAATCTTGGAGCCGAAAATTTTCTTTATTTGGATAGTAGAAAGGTCTAATAGGCAAACTAGTCATCTTTGTTAGTCTGATCAGCTCCAGTCAGACTTACTGTCTATCAGAAAAAGTCTGACCTCATTTTTCATTTTAAATATGTGTTATGCATTTAAAAAAATAGTATAGAAATAACTGGGAAAAGGTTATGGAACATATTTTATAAGATAGATTACTAAAAGCAGTCAAGGTTTAAATGATGTAGATCCAACATGGTTAATTCATCAATGTTATAACAAGTTATAAATAGGTAATAAATCAAAATGCTAGTTCTCATTACTTAATTTATAATGATACAGTGTAATTTGTAGCTTAAAACATAACTTATTTATGAGATAGAGAGTATGATTAAAAACTATCTGAGGGGTGCCTGTGTGGCTCAGTCAGTTGAGCATTCGTCTTTGGCTCAGGTCATGATCTCACAGTTCATGAGTTTGGGCTCTGTGCTGACACCTCAGAGCCTGGAGCCGGCTTCATGTTTGTGTCTCCCTCTCTCTCTGCCCCTCCCCCACTCACATTTTGTCTCTCTCTCTCTCTCTCAAAAATCAATAAACATTAAAAAAATTTTAAAAACAAGTATCTGAGATGCAGGTATTCAGCTTTTGGGAATAACTAAATAAGAGTCATATATAAAATTAGAATTAACTCCATTAATTTTGTTAGGCATCATGACCAAGCTTCCTATATATTTAAAGAAAAAGAAATATAAATAGTTCTATGAGAAATAATCAGGGGCGCCTGGGTGGCTTGGTCGGTTAAGCATCCGACTTCGGCTCAGGTCATGATCTCACGGTCCGTGAGTTAGAGCCCCGCGTCGGGCTCTGTGCTGACGGCTCAGAGCCTGGAGCCTGTTTCAGATTCTGTGTCTCTCTCTCTATCTGCCCCTCCCCTGTTCATGCTCTGTCTCTCTCTGTCTCAAAAATAAATAAACGTTAAAAAAAAAATCAATCCAACAGCTAACATTTATTTTTTAAAACAAAAAATTGAAAATATTAAATATTTTGAGATGAAATAAAATCAAGTTTAATTGTAATTGAAGGAAATATTTCATTGTATAATTTGATAAAAATAGATTATAACTCTATATTGCACCAATTCTAAAACACTGTAAAGTTTTATGGGTAATTTTTATTCACTGAGTCTTTATAACCTTGGTAATTCAAGAAAACATTTTAGTTACATGAAATCAGTTACTGTGGTCAATAGTATCTAAGGTGATTCTCCATGATCCCTGCCACCTGGAATTCACACCTTTGTGTAATCCCTTCCCTTCACTTCTAACCAAAAGAATATGGCAAAGGTGATGGGAAGTGATTCTGTGGCCATGTAATGTTATATAAGACTCTATCCTACAAGGAAACATTTTAGAACCTCTCCTTAATGTTTTGATGAAATAATTGGCCATATTGAGGAAACTTGTGTGGTAAGGGACTATGGGTTGCCTTTAGGAGCTGATTGTGGTCTCAAAAATCTAAAAACTGCTGGGGTACCTGGGTGGCTCAGTCAGTTAGGCATCTGACTCTTGAGTTTGGCTCAGATCATGATCCCAGGGTCATGGGATCAAGCCCCACATCCCATGTTGGGCCTGTGCTGAGCATGGAGCCTGCTTGGGATTCTCTCTCTCTCTGCCTTCCCCCTCACTGCTTGCATGCATGTGCTTTCTCTCTCTTTCTCTAAAAAAAAAAAAAAAAAAAAGTTAAAGACTGCCAGAAGCTGACAGTCAGCAAGAACCCAAGCCCCTTAGTCCTACAACTCTAGGAAATGAATCTACCAATAACCTGAGTGAGATTGGAAGTGGATCCTTCTCCAGTCAAGCCTTCAGGTGAGAATTCAGACCAACTAACACTCTGATTACAACCTGTGAGACCCCAAGCAGAAGACTCAGCTAACTCTAACCAGACTCCTAACCCACAGAAACTGTGAAATAATAAATGTGTGTTGTTTTAAGCTGTTAAGTTTGTGGTAATTTGGTCATGCATCAATAGATAACTAATATACTAATATATTCAACTTTGGCATTTTTAAGGTGCTTTCCTTTACAAATAACTACAAATTCTAGAAAAGAATATTAGAATATCAGAAAAGAATTATTTATGTTTAAATATGGTGGGGTGTTCATTTTTTTAAGCACCAAATATATCTCACTGATTCTTCTGTTGTTGTTGTTGCAGATTTTCTTTCTTTCTTTCTTTCTTTCTTTCTTTCTTTCTTTCTTTCTTTCTTTCTTTCTTTCTCTTTCTTTCTTTCTTTCTTTCTTTCTTTCTTAAAATTTATTTTTTAATTTACATCCAAGTTAGTTAGCATATAGTGCAACAATGATTTCAGGAGTAGATTCCTTAATGCTCCTTATGCATTTAGCCCATCCCCCCCCATAACCCTCACTGATTCTTTTTTTTTTTTTTTTGCTTTATTTTCATGGAACTCTTCCAGAATAATGCTTTTATTAATGTTTATTTATTTATTTTATTAATGTTTATTTATTTATTTTGAGAGAGAGAGCATGCATGTGTGTGTGTGTGCATGCACATGTGAGCAGGGGAGGGGCAGAGAGAGAGAGAAAGAGAGAGAGAGAGAGAGAGAGAGAGAGAGAGAGAGAATCCCAAGAGGCTCCACATTGTCAGTGCAGAGTCCGATGTGAAGCTCGATCTCATGAGCCATGGGATCATGACCTGAGCCAAAATCAAGAGTTGGACACTCAACCAACTGAGCCATCCAGGTGCCCCCAGAATAATGATTTTTTATCTTTACTTCTTTGTCAGTAGATAGGAAATGGAAGAGGCAAAATCCTTACATGAGAAGTTTCATTATTCCCATTACCTTACTACCATATAACAGACTCTGTAGTCTAAAATACTCTGTTTATAACACAATGCTTTCCTTTTGACAGAAATGTATACAAGACTAGGAAAGACAAGAAGCTCTAAGGGTTTATTATGACTTGATTAATCATTAAAGCAGTCTACTCTTTGTTTAGCCCCCTGGAGGTTTTTACACCGAAAGAAGTGTTCCACTGTAAGACTTGGGGTGGGGTGAGTGAGAGGTGTGTCTTTATTTTAAAAGTGGGAGAAGAGCTGATGTGAACACAGGCACATTCTCTGGCATACCAGTTTTGGGAAGAGTATCTCTGGAAGTTAAGGATCTGGAAATTGATTCTCTTTACATTTTCCCTGCTTATATGTCCCTTGGAAAGTTTCAGTAATTGATTAATCAGAGGCATCCCTAACAACTAAAAAGTCCAGCCTCCTGATGTTGACATTTAGAGCCAGGCTTCAGTTCTCATGGGAAGGATAAAACTAAAGGGAAGAAAATACTCTCCACCCTCTTGAAGCTTATACTCTGGTGGAAGGAGAGAGACTGAACAAAAATTAATAAGTTATATGACATGTTAGAAGATTAAGTGTTACAGAAGAACATAAAGAAGTGGGATGGAAGTATGAAGATTGCAGTTTAATGAGTTGGTAATTGAAGTCTTCACTTAGCAGGTTGAATTTGAACAAAGATTTGAAGGAGGTGAGGGCAGGAGCTATGTTAATATCAGGGAGAGAGTTCCATGCAAAGTAAATTGAATCTGATTCATACTGGATTTCTAATCTGTAACATTAGGTACTGGAAGACAATGAAGCAATATTTTTATAAGATTCTGGGGGGAATGGTTGAATCCCTAGAATTCTATACCCAGCTAAACTATCATTCACATAATGGGAAAGAAAGGGCAACTTTAAATATGCAAGAACTTATATCTCCTTTAGGAAAAGTGTACTTGAGGCAGTTATTTTTGTCAAATTAATGTAAGCCAGAAAAAATAATTCAAGAAAAAAAAATGTAGTCTGCTCTGCAAGAAATAGTAGTGAGCAATAAAACTAGTAAAATTATAATTAAATGTAAGTAATTAAGTAATTGTTTGAATTGTGGTTGTAGAGTTTAATGTAGTAATTTAAAAGGTTGTTTGAAATAGAAGAAGAAGAATGTAAAAAGTTAAAAATAAGAGCCTGTAATCTTAGATCTAGATTTTTAGAAAGAAAACATGGAAAACTGGCACAGTACAAAGGTGGGGAAAAGTTTAATAGAGAAGGGGCAAGTAAAAGCACTATAAACTTTGTATCTTTTTGGAAGAAAGGCATAAAATGTTAACTCTGGCCTTTTTTTTTCTTTCTAACATTTAAAGGTTAACACAGTCAGAATAAAAATGGAGTATAAAGACTTATCCTTATAATGAAGGGTAAAAATGAATGGTACTGACAAAGATTATGGCTTTATCTTGAAGCTTCATTTTGCAATAACAGTAACCGGTAGAAGAAAAAAAAAACTTTAAAAGGAAGAGAGGGAAAATGGAAGAGAATGTGAGTGCCTATTTAGAACAGGGAGTCAACAGTAATGATGAACTAGATAATAAACCCAGTATAACCTTGGTATAAACTTCCTACTGAGGACTAGAACAATCTCAAAAAATACACACACACACACACACACACACACACACTCTCTCTCTCTCTCTCTCTCTCTCTCTCTCCCCTTTTTCATACACACACATACTCTCTCCCCTTCTTCCTCTCCTTCCTTCTTTCTCTCTTTCTCTATTTCTTTGGAGAAGATGAAAGCATAGATAGAAATGTGAGCCCATTTGGGACTGCTTTTTCCTAGTGACGTCTGCCAATTTTAGAAAAAGAGTCAAAGGACAAAAACTGCATAGAGCTTCTGAGAGACTGCTTAAGTTAGGAAGACAAAAATGGTGTTCAAGGCCCATCAAACCAGGAGGCCTTGGTAAATCATCCAGTCTTTGGAAGAGCTATACCCTAGAATAAACCAGAAACAGACAGACTGAAGCCCAGCTGTAAATAGTCTCAATCAGAATTTTAAAAATCTGGAATTCCTTGTGTCTCCAGCTGCCAACCAGAAGTAAACATAAATCCTCCCTAACAATTTTTCATATACACTGTCTGGTGTTAGTAACAAGGACGTTTAGGATACAAGACAACATGTCCAAAATTCAGGGAAGAAACACAAAATACAAATGGATCTATGGAGGATCTAAATATTGAAGTTGTTA